>NC_134082.1:47049743-47691171 GCF_000715075.1 Nicotiana tabacum | reverse complement strand
GATAGATGAGATCTTATGATCCGTAGTCTAGCCTAGCTTCTTGTTTTCTTTTAAGCACGGTGTAACAAGGAGATCGGTAAGCAGTGGTAATAGCATGCAACAGCAATAACATTGCAGTCCCATGGTAGTCCCAGCTACCAAAACTTCCCGAACTACATTAACCTGATTCCCCTTTAGCCAGGGATATGTAGGAAACCTTTGAAGCAAAGGTTCGATTAAATCTTTTTCAAAAAATGCTTCACACGAAGTACTCGGATGGGCAAAAATCGCTCACTTTATCTTTGCACGAAAACCCTTCGTGTCTTCGGGCAAAGAGGGGTAGCTGTAAGCACGTGATTTTTGCCCTATGAGAGAATTACTCCCAAAAAATCCAAAATAAAACAATTTTCCTTTGTGTGGAATTTTAGAATTTTTGTGGCATTTTTTATAATTATTTGTATTTCTGTCTGTGCGTGTTTATTGGTTAAATTAATAAAAAATTACAAAAATATGTCGCATTTGCATTTAGTATTTATTTAAGTTTGTTTTACAAAATCATAAAAATAATGTACGTTGCATTTTTAGCATTTAACGTCTAAATTGTGTGATTTTTATAGTTAATTGCTATTTAAATGTGCGATAATTGTTATTTGGACAGATTTTTGAAGTTATAACAGATTTTGAATCAGGGCAGTAACAGTAGTTTTAGGGGTAATACGGGAATTAACCAATTGCAGATTATTTAATTATGGTGGGGGACAAGACGTAATGATAAAAGCAAAAAGGAAAAGGTGGATAATGATGTCTTCTTTTCAAAAAGAGGGAACAAGGGGGTCCACTTTGACTACTTTTTAGAAAGAGGGAACATGGGGGCCCACTTTGACTACTTTTCAAAAAGAGGGAACACGGGGGCCCACGTTGACTACTTTTACTAAAGTAAAAGTGTGGATAATAATAAAAGTTAAAGGGGAAAGAGGTAAAAGGAGGTCTTGCTTTGTATATAAGGGAGGATGAGAGGATTGAATTTGATGAGGGGATTTTTGAGAAGAATTTTTAGAGGGAGGAGATTTATGGAAGAATTTTGGGAGAGAAATTTCAAAACTAAAGAAGAGAACAAAAACTGAAAAAAAAAAATCTTCTACTTTCCTTAATTGTTTGAAATCAGCATTAATTGTTGTTGTTTCATCGAAGCTTGAAGCTTCTTTTTTTGGGATTACTACTCCACCGATTTGCAAATTCTGTTCCTGGGTTGTTACTGTTGCTGCTGATTCTCATCTTCATCTTCTTTTATTTCCAATACCAGGTACACGACTGTAATACTAGCTATTACAAGATAATAATGTGGAAGCATGAATACATATGAAGAATGAAATTTTGAAGTTTTGATTTCGCTTTTTCTTTCTTCCTTTTATTGATTGTATTTAGGCTATTTCATGTATTACTGAATAATAATTGGAATAAGAGAAAATAACATAAGTTAGTCTTTAATGAATCGGCTCGGCAAAACGGGTTAATTCGCTAGTTATGAAGGTTTTAAGATTATCAACAGTAGGTTAATCGTAAACAAGTAGCTAAACTTAGCTAAGGCATGAATTTGAACTAAATTTCATGAATTAGGCATTAAGGCATGATTTGAGTTCAAACAAGATTAGAAGAACGTTTAAGTTTAATAAACTTTCTAATAAGCTTTAGTAATTATGGTTAAATCTAGTTTCAAATGGTTATGAATAATTAATCTCAATAGTTTTTTATAACAATGCGAGTTTTAATCTAGCTATATTTGATTCTTTTGAATATTAGTTGTCGAATTTTATTTTTATTTATAATTTCGAATTTCTTTTTTTTTTTTTTGTAAAATTCATTTTCATCAATATTTGTATTAATCTAGAAATTAGTATGCCATGCTTTCTTAAATAAAAAAAGGCTCCTAATTAATTAGGATTTTCTTTCTTTATTTTAGAGACTAATTTTAATAGAAAAAATGTAGTCGCTTTAGGATTTGTCCATTTAAAATAAATGAGATGAGCCTCGCCTAGTAAAATGTATAGATTGCGGGGCCCTCACAAATGTATGCATTAATTACTTAGAACATCGGAGTTGGCCGTCTAGAGAAATTTTACGGCCTTTCCCAAAACAACAATACGCTAGTCGTTCTAGGCGCGTCTTTAACAAATCATTTTCTTAAATATGGGTGTGCATTTATGTAACCCAAATCCAAATCTCAACGGAATCAAAATGTGTCGATAACCATGGGTGCATTGATTGCGATGTGGTCTGAAATACGTTTTCACAATGTTGCAATTCTCCGTAAAATAATAACAATAATAAAAGCGGTAAAGAGTTAAAATCTACACATAAGCTCATAATTGTATAAAAAATCAGATAAACAAGCCGAATATGACAGTTGAGCGACCGTGCTAGAACCACGGAACTCGGGAATGCCTAACACCTTCTCCCGGGTTAAGAGAATTCCTTATCCGGATTTCTGGTTCGCGGACTGTAATACAGAGTCATTCTTTTCCTCGATCCGGGATTAAATTGGTGACTTGGGACACCCTAAATCTCCCAAGTGGCGACTCTGAAATAAATAAACAAATCCCGTTTCGATTGTCCTTTAATTGGAAAAACTCCCTTCACCCCTCGCGGGGGCGGAAAAAGGAGGTGTGACAAGGTCCAACGACCCCATCTCATCAAACATGACTACTCTAGTGACATGACGCATCAATAAAATTTAAAGCCGCAACTCATGCAATCCATGCACCAATAAGCAATATTTCAAATGTACTCAATCATGGAAAATGACTCAGACGAGTGAATTATCTCACAAGCTCAACAAGTACCGCACAACACAACGCTAAGAACCTATCACACACCGTATAACCCAAAACACACGAATCTAACACAAAGGTTCATACCTCAACATAACTCCGTTCCAATGTTTGACCCCCTCCAGACACTGGTCCATGACATATACCTCAAGCCACCTTGCTTAAAATCAACAACCACGCACGATTCGACATAAAGTTCCCAAAGTGCATTCCTACAACCACGGAAAAGAAAATGATGAAATGCCACCCAAGCCTGAAAGAACATAACCAATGCACAATCAATCATGCAACACCCAAATACCCATCTCGCTCAATTTCTGCTATAAAGCCCAAATAGAACCGCACCATGTGTGCATATAACCAATGAATCATGATAACTCCAAACTATGCCTTATACAAAGACACACCCGAACGTAGCAAATATAATCTGAGTAATTCTGCCCAGAGTCGAACCACAGAGAATTAACCTATCAATTACTTTTGACTGATTTACTAAATTCACATAATCAATTTTTCCCAAACTTTGTAATTCACAATTGATAATATTTCTAACAACTAAAGTCTGAAAATAATTAACAGCTGAAAATTAACTATGCTTGAAGTGTAAACAGTTGGAATAAGGTCTAAGGTAATGGTTTCCCCCGTTGGTGATTTCCTTGGTTGTATGTTTCTTATAGCGATGCCTTAGTTGTCCCTATCAATCAATAACTCTCCGGCTATCATAAATCTCTCTCAAGTAATTATGATAATTTACTAGACGCACTCTCTCAAGCTACGCTAGCTAGATTCACATTACTGTTCTTTTAGATTGCACCCGAGGTATCGTTATCTCTAATCCAATCTCTAAACCCTCGGTTATGACTCTCGTCTATACTCTGGGAGTGATATTGTTCAAACAACTACCTAAATATGCACTCTCTCTCAAGAAGATACATAATAAATAGGAACGGATAATTGAGGGCCCTTTCAACTAACCACAATCAAAACGTAGATGAACAAATAGAGATTAACAACCAATTCAAACTATATTAATATAACAACCAAGTCATCCCCAACGGGTTTCACCAAAACCTTAGATTAAAGTATTTAGCTACTCATGACAACGTAAGAATAAACTACGAAAATATTCATAATGGAAAATCGCAAGAAAAATAGAAGAGAATAAGAACTATGATGTTTTGGGTGATCTCACACACTTGTTCTTCTTGCCAAAATAATCTCAAAATAAGCTCTCCTTTTTTTGGGCGAGTTTCCTACATCTTATAAGGGTTTTACAAAATTTTTCCCGAATTGACACTTTGGCCCCTTAAATTTATGGGCTGTGAACATGCCGCCGCGGCCGCAGCACTGACCGCGGAGAACACTGCCTCCAACCGCGGCGCGGACCGCGGTGGCAACCGCCGTGCGTGTGTTGGGCCTTTTTGTCTCCGCGTTCCTTCTCTTTTTGCTCTTTTGTGTTTGGGTACTTCTTGAGTGGGTGTTTTCTTCACGTTATTGCTTCTAAACACTTCATGTTGCTTCCTCACATCTTATATTCCCTGCGAAACCAAATAGCATTAATTAAAGCATTTTATTGGCAACTTACATTATAAAACAACAGCAAAGCATTGGAAATTATGGTGTAAATAACAACTATATAGCCTATTATCAAATCACAACTCCTCGTAGCATAGAAAAGTAACTCACGGATCATTTTAGAACACAAATAAGCTCAACAACCGAATGGCACATCCCTCAATAATAGCAGTATAGAGCCAACCAATTCGACGCGGTGTAGGATACACATCCTAATTTGGCCTACCAATGGACCCCAAATCAACTCTTGTCACCCACAGTAGATAATTAACCCTCCGAAAGTCCACAATGACTGAATCACAACACATACTATCCTCTGCCCAACCTCGGCTACATTTTCATAGTCCACAACCACGAAACAACCTATGCATAAGAACTCCCAGTCTCCAAATCCATAAAACACACGAATTACCATATCTGATCTAAACTCTATCGCCTGAATGTCTAACACTTCTCCAATATGCGATAATCCCACAAGGAAATACTTCTATAATTCTTCTGTGCCACAAAGCAAAATTTGAACATCAACAGTCGATCAACTAGGAGAGCACCGCAATACCAATAAAGTATCCATAAATCAAAATACATCGTCCCTTCTGAAATGTATACTCTCATCAAGCCATACCAAATAGTAATGTCATTTACCTAATCATCTGAAATCGTCCATGATGCCTAAGAATTTATGTCCTTCCCTTAAAAATCGAATAGTGACTTTGCACATGCCAATCTCGATCGCACACAACACACCGCATATACCATGCCATCATATGAAAAATATGAGAACTTCATAATCCACTCCGGGTCACAAGAAACTACATACTCAATTAGCCAAGAACTTTCCATTTGATCCCATCCAGGAGAAAATCACTATACATCACATGCTCCTCACGCCAGTAGGAAATATACATCTCTAACCATGGTAGAAACTATCAAGAACTCTATGAATCCCATTTGCACAAAACCAAACCGTCAGGGCTGACGCCCTCTAATTAAACTAAGCTACGCAGGTCACCAAAACCCCAAGAGCATTGCCACGAAACACCTATAGAAACCCACCACATCATAAGCACATAAAGAACCGATCATATTCATTACCATACCGATCCAACCTACTACCAAGCTGTCCTATTTCTCCGAGTTCCTTCTAAATTACCTTCAAATTAATATTTCTCCTCTCCATAATACCACAATCCTCAACCAAGACTCACCACGTGAGACCTTAGCATAAAACCACACCGCCCTAAGGCTCATAAGCCGCTGAAGGCTCTCTTAAGCACCCCAAAAGTACCACAGCAGATATACCCACTCCGAAGAGACATTCTGTGAATTTAAAGCTATTCATTTTACATTCCTAATACTGAAATGTAGATCCACAATGATATAGAAATACTGCGAGTCTCGACACCGTCCAACATAACTCTCTGACTCTAGCCATGTACAAATCCGCAAAATTCTCAATTGCCATATTTAAATCTTGCATCTATTAGAACCATTCTTGAGAGTCTTCCACTACTCAGATCTCAATTAAACTGACCAAACAAATCGAACGATCTGTTCCCCATTAGCACAATGACACCCAAGGAAGTAATCCACTCTTCTAAGCATCCGAGTGAATCCCTAATCCATGCATGCCACATCCTTTACAAATAATAACTCAATCATCTAATGTTTCTCGTATACCCATAAAGCATAATACAACCCTTATCCAAAATTTCATTTACTCAAGTCACCCCCGATCTCGACCTCTACAAGTCATAACTGATTCACAATATACCTCAAATCGAAATCAATACCACACATAACCATGCAATCAACTCGTTAATAAAAGACTCACCCACTTGGCTCAAAGCCAAGTCTGATAAACTACAATATCCATACACCATTACCGCCATAATACCGCAGTGAAATTCAACTGAATACTTGATAAGTTCACATAACACAAACCATCTAATATCTCAAATCATCTACAAATCTCACATTCACCCTTGTAACAGTCAAGCCAATTCTCATAAGTGATCCGAGACCTAAATTGCACTATATATAATTCACTAGTAAAAGAGGACTCTCAACAGCACCACATAGGAATCACGCAACCTCAGGACACCTCGCAGGAGATAACTCACCTGCTTAGCCTCTAACTGACATCTTTCTATACCCTTCCACAGTCATAACTACTACGTAAATACTTAGTCTTCCTGATTCTGAACTCATCGACAAGATATGAAAAATCTATTTCATGCCACAATTAAACAACATGAAAGGTCCTTCAACACACTCATAACTCGAGATTATACGTCAAATCAAGATAGAAATAAAGCACCAATTTACCTCTCAATCAAACTCTTCTCGTTACATTCAAACCATATGAACACTTCCCATAGTCACATCATACTCGTTACATAGCCATACAACCACAAATTCCACCAACAGGAATACTACCAGACATATAAGTCCAAAAGCACGTGCTCATACAATCAACATCTCTGTGCTCAAGCTACAGTCAAAATCCAACCTCAAGCCCTCCAAACTAGCCCATCATCAGCATACTGAAATCACATCTCGCACCTCGTCCAAGGAATCACAAGTCGTTGATGCACAACTGATACCGAGCACTCAAGTGCGCATACGAATGCGTGGAAGGAATTCATAAAGTTGCGCTTTAAGCTGAATCAATATCGCACGATAAGGAAAGAAAGATGGGAAGTACATCCTAAATGTCTTTTAGCCTCTCGAAGATAGGTATGGATGTTATCATACCGATCTGCAAGACTTTATAAGACACTTGCTCAAACCTTGTAAAACCTATGAACCTAGAGCTCTGATACTAATCTGTCACGACCCAAAATCCACTAGTCATGATGGTACCTAACCCACCCACTAGGTAAGCCAATTAACAATTATACATTTCCAATTAACTTAATAAAATAATTAAACGAAGGAATTATCTGAATCTTATATATTTTTCCCAATGACTGGTAGTACAAATCATGAGCTTCTAAGAATAAAGTTTACAAAGCTGATATGAACTAAAAACACTTTCTCTTTGAAAAGTACATAAATAGAATTTCAAAATCTAACATAAATAGAATTTCAAAATCTAAGGCTACTATGAACAAGAGGCAGCTACAACAGGGACGCATGTACATCTTCCAATCCAACTCTCATCGAACACAGCGACATCGGCATCCAAGATCTGTACGCAATGTGCATGAAGTGTAGTATGAGTACAACAGACCCCATATACTTAATAAGTAACAAACATAACCTTAGGTTGAAAGTAATGACGAGCTGGAACATAGGTTGGGTCCAACACCAATAACCAACAACAATTCATAACAATGTAAAACAAGTAAATAAAGAAGTAGCTCAGAGATAAGATGCTCAGTCTTTTCATAGTTCTCCTAAAACAGTTTCACTTTTCAAGTATATCAATAAAAACCCAAATCCTTTACCGAAATCGTCAAAAATATGAATAAGTTTGAAAACTGTAACTTTTTCCCAAAAACTTTTCATCAAGTAAATGTTTCATTGTCAGATAGCATGAGGAAAGTATATCTCTATGCCTACATATCAAGATGCATGTAAAAATCTTGAATGTCACCAAAGCCAGACAACAACAAGGAAAATACATCTATATGCAGGTCTCTCAAGTACGTATGACAAATGCAATGCCTCTCAATGATGAACTCATGTACTCACACTCTCAGAGTGCTCAACCTCACTGCCTCGCATTATATCTTACCGTGCTCAATACTCAGCACTATACAGTACTCGTTGCGGCGTGCAACCCGATATATATATATATAGCGATAAGACTCATTGCGATGTGCAACCCGATCCATATACATATAGTCATAAAGCTCGTTGCGGCGTGCAACCCAATCTCTATATACATAGTCGACTGCGCTCATTGGAGGACTCCGGAGGGGCTCCTTCAGCCCAAGCGCTATATCGCTGCGGCGTGCAGCCCGATCCCATAAAAATGTAATCAATATAACATTCTACGGCGTGCAGCCCAATCCCATAATATCACTCTCACTCAGGTCCTCGGCCTCACTCAGTCATCAATCTCTCTAGTCTCACTCACGGGCTCACAATGTCATGAAATTAGCCCGACATCAATGATATGATTTATCAATAAACAACAACTGAGAATAAGATATGATATGAATGCATGAATATGACTGAGTACGAAATGTCAATGAAATCAGTGAGATGACAGCAAGAAATGACCACTATGGGTCCTAACAATATCAGCATAAAGCCTAAACATGATATCTAGCATGATTGGCAGCTCAATTACTTAATCACATGGTGAAAACACAGATATTAACAAAATAGGGCCACTATTCAGTGCCCTGAAAACAACAGAGTCACAATTCACAAGGTGCATGCCCACATGCTCGTCACCTAGCATGTGTGTCACCTCAACGTTAATCGCATAACACATAGATCGGTGTTTTATACCCTCAGCACTAAGTTTAGAAGAGTTACTTATCTTGAACAAGTCAATTCCATCACCGAGCAACCCAAGCGATGCTCCAAAAATACCATCATACGCGTAATGACCTCCGAAAGGCTCAAAAACTAGCCAAAAACAACTCAAATACATTAGATAAAGCCCAAGGAAACAATTATAAATGATAAAGATTGAATCCTACATCAAATCCCAAATCCGGCCAAAAATCACATCTAGGCCCACGCCTCGAAACTTGACCAAACTCACAAAATCCTACAACCCATTCAATTAGGAGTCCAACCATACTAGTTTCACTCAATTCCAACTTCAATTCGATGTTCAAAGCTTAAAAATTCATATTATGAAACCGTAGGCCAAAACCCCCAACTTTCTCTTTAAAATTTATCAACCAATTGCCAAAAATGAATATAGATTCATGTAATGAAATCAAAACTGAGTAGAGAAAACTTACTCCAATCCTTGTGATGAAATCTGCTTCAAACATTGCCTCAATCCGAGTCCCACATCTCAAATACAGAAAGAATAAAACCCTCGATTTTTATAACTCCGCCCAGCACTTTCGCATCTGCGGATAAGGGGTCGCATCTGCAACCTTTGCTTTTGCGGGAAAAGGGCTCGCATTTGCGAGATAGGCCGCTTCTGCGATGGCCATGACCGCATCTGCGGTCGCGCTTATGCGCAAATAACTCCGCACATACGGACCTTTACTCCTCAATGAAATCTCACATCTACGACGCTTGGCTCGCATCTGCAACTATCGCACCTGCGCAATATCAATCGCAGGTGCGGAACACTAGAACCAGCAACTCCTCAACAACAACAACATGAAAAAAAATGGTCTGAAACACGCCCAAGCACCTCGATACCCCGTCCAAACATACCAACAAGTCTCATAATATAACACGGACTTACTCGAGGCCTCAAAACACACATAATAACATCGAAACGACGAATCACACCTCAATTCGAAATCATTGCACTTTGAAACTTCAACTTCCACAACCGATGCCAAAACCTATCAAATCACGTCCGATTGACCTCAAATTTTATACACAAGTCACATTTGACATTACGGATGTGAGCACGTGATTTTTGCCTTAACGAAAACTACTCCAAAAATAAATCAAAAAATAAAATAAATTTCTTTTACTGTGTAATTTTTGAATTTGCGTGGTGTTTGTTAAATATTTGCCTTATATCCGTAAATGTTTACGTTGTCATAATAAAACGAAAAATAAAATAAAATACATGTTGCATGCATATAGGATTTAATTATGCATTTTATAATTGAGTCAATTTAAAATAAAATCACAAAAAATATGCATTTGTTCCGTTTTTAATGTTTCATTGTATGATTAATGTTTTATCTGTGTTAAGGGTTATTGAAAGGTAATTAGTATTTTTGTAATGATAATTTTTTGTTTTTATAATTCTGATTAGGATTTAAAAAAACAAATTAATTAAAAATAAAATTAGGAAATAGAAAATAAGATTTAATTATAGTAATTGGACCTGGGTTGAAATCCAGGCCCAAATGAATTAATTCCCCCCACAGCCCAATCCAAAACAGCCTGTCCGGTCCAATTCAAAGCCAGAACCAAACGACGACGTTTGGTCACCTCTCGTCAAGGGCCGTTAGATTAAATCCAACCAACGGCTGATATCCCCTACCCTTACCCGTAACCCGTAACCCGACCCATTGACCCGATTCAGTCCGACCCCAACGTTAAACCAAACGACGTCGTTTGGTTAAGTGAATTGATCCTGGCCCTTCATTCTATCTAATCCAACGGACAATATCAATCCACCCCACCCCTATATAAGTCCCAAGCCCTACCCCGGCCCCCAACTAAGCCCCCCCTCTCCACTGTTCACCATCTCCTTCAGACCCTCCCACCTAACCCTAGCCGCCCTAAGACCCCAAAGCCTGAAACCCGGCGGCATCAACACCGTCGGTCACCAAAATAACACCCTAAGATCCCCTGAACGTCCTCTACACGAATATGACCTTAGATTCCTTCGAATCAGGCCCCAACCCTTCGAATCTTAAATCGAAGGTTGGCCTGAAAACCTGATCTAAACCTAACAGTCCTAAATCGACACCATAGCTTCCCCTAGCCACCCTAAGTATGGATCTGTTGTTTGTTTGGCTCGAATCAGTTCCGAGCCTCTCGAATCTTCTTTTGAAGATTCGGACCAAACAAGAACAAACTCAGATTTGTTTTAAGCTGACACCAGATGACCCCTAGGCTACCCTCACCCTTATATCATGTTTGGTTCTCTTCGAATCTGCCCGGAAATGTTCGGATTTAAGATCCAAGAACTTGAAACCCTAAAAAAATTCCAATCTTGGAATTTTTCCGATTAAGTAAAGATTGAGGTTTAATCGACCTTAGTCGAAGTATTTTCAGTGGAAAATACCTCGACTAAGGTCTGTTTGATTTCAAACAAAAATCCGAAGCCGAGTTGAGTTCGAGTCTGTTTAAAATTCAGAGGTATTTTTCTATTTCTTTTGTGTATTCTACGTGTATTGTTGTCTGTATTAATAGCTTGTTAATTTTTTATATTTTTGTTTTGATTAATTTTGTCATTTCTGTCTCCTACCTATCTACTTAATCCGAATGTGAAATGTTTCTGTTGGTTATGTTTGTTTACAATGTATGTAATCGACTCGATTAAGTTCGTCGATTAGTTATATTATGAATTCTCGTTTATGATAATACTGATTGAAAACAATCTGTTTCTATAGACTGTTTGTTGACAAATGTTGTAGATAATCAGTTTAATTAATACTCGTTTGTAAATCAATAGGTCTGTCAGAATAAATGTTGTATGTATATTGTTTCCTGAACATTAAGTTTCAGGGCATTGTCAGTATATTGACAATGCTCCTGTTTGTTTGATTTTAGTTCAAAAGTTGAAGTTCAGTTTGAATTATTGTACTGAATTCTGTGTGATGTTGTTGTGATGTTAGGTTTAAACTCAATTTCACAAGTATTGATTAGATACCATTGTGTTAGAAAAAGTCCATTCTCAGTTAATATTCAGTCCAGAACTTAAGAGAATTGGTATTAGCTGTTTTAATTCAGATTGATAGTTAGGTTTGAACAGATTTTTAATCTGTTTTGTATCAGATTCTGAATTTTAGTTTAAAAACTATAATTACAGTAGGATTTTCAAGGGTATTTCTGGGATAGAAATAGTAGGGTAATGTGATAATAGTAGTGGGCTGAAAGTGGAATGTAATGGCTATAATTTAAGTAATAAAGGGGAACAAGGGATAATGGGGCTGCTGAAAAACAGGATAAATAGCACTTAGTTTTAAAATATTCAAAAGTAGTTCTAATGGAAAAACTTTCTAATTTTTAAAGGGATAAAGGGTCCCTCCAACACTAATTGGTATAGAACCAGCCCTGTATAAATACAGGAGCTGGACAGACAGTTTAAAAAGAGGATCAGAGTTTCAGAAGAAGAGAGTTTGAGAGATTTAAAAAGAGGAAAAATCAGATAATTAGATGAGATTTTGAGAGAGATTCTAAGAAGAAATACACCTAGAGGGAGTTTAAGAAAAAGGGCAGATTTTTAGGAGATTAAAAGAGGAAATTGAGAGAGAAAAAATCTGGTTTTCAAGGCATTAGGGAATATACTCAGATATAAACATAGAGAGATATACAGAAGGAAAAAGATAAATTTGAGAGAGGGAAGTCAAGTAGAAACAGAAATTTGAAAAGGAAGAAGAAAGAAAAGAAAACAGAAACAGAAAAATCAGAAATAAGGAATCCGAAACAGGAAGAAACTGAAATCTGAAATGTATTCTTTCTGGAATCCCGTTGTTTGCCTGTGAATATTGTTCAGTCCAAATCTGAAATTTTTCTTAAGTCTCTGTCACTGTTCATCTGGGTCAACGGGTCTTGTTCAGACTTGCTGTGTTATTGGTATATTCTGCTAATTTTGTTACTGCTGTAACTGCTGAAATTTACTCCTTCTACCTTCATTTTCAGGTACTTATCTCTTAAATTCTATGTTGGAAAGAGATTCAGCATGATAAATCAATGAAGCTTGAATTGCAGTTCTATTTTTCCATTTATCTAAGTTTGTTATTATAAATTTCAGTTTTGTTTCATGTTGTTTCATATAGAAGTATGCTTGACATGTTAATTATCAGTTGATCATTCTCTTTTGAAATTCATATAAGTGTTGTAATAATATTACCTATTCTAGAATTTCATTATAGTTAAGATTGAATTGTTAAGATAGGGAACATGGCATAAAGTTGGCTATTAGTTAAATCCTATGACGTTGTTAGTCAGGTATAGAGTATTCTAAAATATAAAAAAAATTGCATGGTTAATGTATTTCGATTGTTTGGTTATGGATTAAGGTTAGATATTGTTAGTTGAATAAAGAATAGTATAAAAATGTCAAAAACCATATTGCTAGTTTATTCTAATACCTAATTTAGTTATGGATTGAATGATGTGAGTTGTACGTTCATATATGGCATGACAACAGGTATATATAGAATCATTAATGGATGATGAGTTGATGTATCTCATTATGATGTTAAAATGCTAGGAATGTTTCAGACATACAACTATGTTGCATGTAAGGCAATATTATTAATCGATTTATAATTCCATTTCTTATCAATTTGATACCTATTTACCATCGTAAATAAATTAATCTAATTTCGCCTATTAGATTAAAACAAGTGTATGAGAATGAGATGAGATGTATAAGCATGAATCGCAACATTTTATATCAAGGGTAAGTAGAAATAGAATTTTCATTAAATAAATAATGAAAAATTCTTTAAAAATATCCCTTCCCTTTATAAAACATTTTTTTTGGTGTAGTTGCACATGTAATTCATTTTTGGGTATATACATATATATATCATATTTACGAGAAAGTGGTATTTTTATTCATACTTCGTTTATTTTACTCCTAAAATTTGAATAGTCTTGGATGAACATGTTATATGCGGAAATTATAATCAACGGGCAACATTCAATAAATTGTGAATTCTTTTTCAAGAATTAAAGGATATCTTAATTGAAGAATTCTTATAATATAATAAACAATTTATGGAAAAATCCCTAATATCATTGCAAATATTTCGCGCAATTAGGGATACGTTCGCGTACCCTGATTATATTTTTAAAAGCAAAATTCGGATTATGCGTACGCGCAATTTCGAGCGAATATTTAATAAAAGGATTTTTCCAAAAGCGTTAAATCAATTTCATAAAAACCCGAGGTGTATGGTTCACTATTTAAGAAAAAAAAAATATTCTTGATCCGGCACATTTTAAAAAAAATGATTGTTTAATAAATATATTATCAAAAGTTATTGTGTACACGTACGTGTGACACAATTCTGCATCTTTTTTAATTTATAACACGAATATACGTACGCGTAATTCGATTCAAAGAAGGGTTCTCAATCACAATAAGTATAAGCGGTAGTAAAATCAGATAACATCAATATATTTAATAAAATCAAGATAATTAAGCCAATAATAAAAACAGTTAAGCGACCGTGCTAGAACCACGGAATTCGGAAATGCCTAACACCTTCTTTCGGATTAACAGAATTCCTTACTCAGGATTTCTGGTTCGCAGAATAATAAACAGAGTCATATTCTCCTCGATTAAGGGATTTAAATTGGTGACTTGGGACGCCTTAAAATTCCCAGGTGGCGACTCTTAAATAATTAAATAAATTCCGTTTCGACTGTCCTTCGATTGGAGAAAACTCCCCACGCGCCCCGCGGGCGCGGTAAAAAGGAGGTGCGACAGCTCTGGCGACTCTGCTGGGGACTTAAAAGTAAACTGTAACCCAGAACCATTGGTTCAGGGTTTAAAGAATTCGAGCTTAAAATATCTGTGTTAATTGGCTTTATTTACTATGAGATTTTCAACTGTTTATATGCTAATATGCTAAATGTTGATGTTTGCCGCTTTAATATTATTTGAATTGTGAATATATACAACTGCTACGAAACCCCCTTCTTTCTGAGTCTTCTGAATTTATGGCGTACACGTGCGCGTGACCCACCTTTCTGTTAGATTGTACCAAATAAGACGGAGTTGGGACAAGTAACTAGGCCGGGCAGACTTTCGTGCTCCCGGTACGTTGCCCCCGCTTCGGCTCAAACTGTCTGTTTGGGTAAGCCAGGTTTAGAACAATCAACCTAAGGTTTTACACTTAGAATAACTCAGCCATGTACCGGATCCCTAGTAGGAACGAATATATGCATCATATGAATTTGTCCTTGGAGACTCAACACAGGGGTTGGGTCTGTCTAGGACAGGTGAACCCGAAATAAAAAGACCATCATGATGCATCCTACTTGCTACTTGTGCATTCATTTGCCTCGAACATGCTTGTTGACCAGTTTAAATGAAATCATGGTAAGAAGAGAGGAATAAAATGGGTTGTTTTAAAAATTTCGAAAAAAAGTTTTAAATCTTGAAATAAAGGTATTTAATAATAAAAAAAAATTCGAAAATTATTTTTTTAGTATAAATTTTTCAAAATGAATTTTTGACTTTATTAAAATTAAATTTCAGATACGAAATGAGCACCACACAAAACCCCTCATCCACAAGTACGGAAGAATTTCTATGTCAGCTTCAAATGTGGTGGTATGATTTAGACGAAGACGGTCAAAAATGGGTCGTCAAGCATTTGGGAAATCTCACGGACATTATGAAAGTTAAACCCCGTGATGATCTGATTGCGGCATTAGTAACTTTTTGGGACCCTGCTCACAATGTTTTTCGTTTCTCTGACTTCGAGCTTACTCCTACATTAGAGGAGATAGCTAGATATGCTGGTTTTGACGGAAGTTTAAGAAAGCAAAGCTTGATATTCACAAAGGCTCTTTCAGTACATCGATTCTTCGGTCTTTTGAACATCAGCAGTCAAATCAGGAAAAGCAATGTCATCAATGGATGTTGTTCCTTCAACTTTTTGTATTCAAGGTTCGGAAAGTCAGATGGATTTGAAATTCATGAGAAAGGCCTTACTAATAAGCAAAACAAAGACACTTGGCAGATTCACCATCGATTTGCTTTCATGGTGGCTTTTCTAGGAGTCATGGTCTTCCCAAATAAAGAGCGAACAATTGATATTCGCACCGCAAAAGTTGTGCAAATCCTCACCACTAAAGAAAATCACACCCTTGTCCCCATCATTCTATCAGATATTTATCGGGCTTTGACTTTATGCAAATCAGGAGCAAAAGTCTTCGAAGGATGCAAAATTTTGTTGCAAATGTGGGTGATTGAACATCTCCAACAACAGCCCAAGATCATACAGTATGGGTCAAACAATGATAATTGCATCGAAAGCTATGAGGAAAGAACAAAAAATTATCAGGTTCCAGAAGGAATAGAAGCATGGGTATCTCATCTAAAGGCTTTAACGGCAAATCAAATTGAATGGACTCTGGGATGGCTCTTGATGAGGGAAGTAATACACATGTCAGCCTCAAATAGTTATCTACTACTATTGGGATTGAGAAGCATTCAGCCGTATGCACCACTGAGAGTCCTAAGGCAATTAGGGAGATATCAAATAGTTCCTGATGATGAATATTTGAGTATGCAAGTAATCGAATTACACCCAGAAGCCACTATTCCCGAAGCTCTACTTCAACAGATGTGGAATGGGTGCCGATACTTGAAAAGTGATACTCAAGTCCTAGACGCTACAAAGGGTGAGATAAATCCTGGATATGCAAGGTGGTTCGAAAAACGGTCTCGCGTGGATGATGTACCAGAACCTGAGCTAAAAAGGCCAACAAAAAGACCCCATGTTCAAAACTTCAATGATAAAATCCAAGAACGGTTGATCTGGGGAGAAAAGGAAAAAGGGTACAAAGCAAATATCCATGCCCTAAAAGAAAATCTAAGAAGCCTCAGTTTGGAGAAAGATTTGCAAGCACAAGAAGCCGAAGGCGAGAAAAAGAGTCTAGCTTGTGAGAATGAAAATCTTCATGCTCGATTCCAAAAAATGAAAAGAGTTTCTGAAACACCAAAGAGGAGCTGGAAGGATCAAAAAACCATCGCCAATCTCTTTGAAAGATTGCAAGATTATGATTCCATTCTTGCTGAAAACGAAAGGGCATTGAGCAAAGCAAAAGAAAGGATCCAACAATTAAACGAAGAAGCCAGATCTAACAAGGAACGCCAAGATAGGCAATCCGAAAAAGACAAGGCCCAATTCAAGAAGGAAAAAGACTATTGGATGCAATCAGAAGACCAGCTTCGTGCACAACTAGAAGAGGCAAGAAGATGCAACAGAGAACACCAACAAGCAGACCTCGACAGGGAAAAATCACAAGGTGGATTAGAGCAGGCCAGACTCCGAGCTCTATTAGAATCAGCTCTAGATCGTGAAAACCGTGTCAGAGATATAGCCACCACTCGTCAGCAGCAATTGCAAGACCAAGACCAACGTCTCCAAGGTTTCAGGGCACAAATCCACGACTTGGCAGTCTTCACATCTCAAAGTTATGTAAACTGCCAAGGAATGGATTATGAAAGGTTTACAGAGCATGCACCCACTTTTGCTCGTCATCTAGCAATGGAGTTGGAAAGGATGTATTGAACGCTGGGAGGCCATCCGGGTCAAGCCCCACATTGAGCAGATAACCCAAAATTTGACAACAAAAGTGGAAAGTGGGGCACGATGTGAGATGTTAAGAATTGTATCTTTTATTTTGATTTAAGTGTGTGTTTTCAAGCCATTTTCTTAAAGTTTTCAAATGTAATTCCATCTTTGTGTAATAAATAAAAAGTGATTGCTTTTGGTCCGAACTATGCAAGGTCTGATTCATGTAAGAGCATGATACGTAGGCAATCTCTCAGATTCTACCACCACGATAAAAGATATATATAATAAATAAAAATGAATAATAATAAAAATTTCAAGAAGGCTGGGACGACACAAGCAGCCGAGCAAATGCATAATAGAAAGGGATTATTTGTCTAGGAGCATTGCATCTCAACGTGTGATTATATATGTGTTAAACTCTCAAAACTAACAAGTTTGTTCATTTCCAGAATTCAAGCAGTTAGTTTCTCTAAAGAGTATACTGGCATATTATCACTATCACACAAGATCAAAAGGACCAATACCCGAAAGTATGTCTATCCCAGATGTTGACACAGGTATGGAGATAGAAGAGATGGATGTCGGGAAAATGAAAGAAGAGATGTTTAAGCTCAAGCAGCAAATGGCTGAGATGTACCAAGCTTGGTCTACAGGACAGTTACCCCCATCTTACCCAAATAACCCTGCTCCATCAATGACCCAAACTCAGGATAATATCACCACTGAATTATCCCCAAGTTTCCCCATTTACAGCACTACCGAGGCACCACCTCTCAGACACTACAGTCTCCACCTCCAAAGCCAGTTCCGTACTTTCCTCCACCTATGACTCCTGTTTTCGTAGCACCTCCCCCTGCTACATTTCACAAATCTCCTAGTGAGCCTACATGCCAGGCCCAAGACAACCAATATTACCCCCCGGAGCCCACCTTTAAAGCCTCCGAAATCAATTCAACTGCTCCTCGGTTTGATCTCCCAACCGAAACTGACAAGCCAGCCAAAAATGCTGAACAAGAAGAGATGTTCAGGAAGGTCAAAAGTCTAGAACAATCGTTCCGAGATATGCGGGGATTAGGTGGGCAAGTCAGTGTAGCATACAAAGATTTATGTTTATTCCCTAATGTACAATTGCCAGTTGGCTTCAGGATGCCCAAATTTGACCTATACAGTGGGCACGGCGACCCAGTAGCCCACTTAAGGGGTTTCTGTAGCAAGATGCGAGGAGCTGGGGGAAAGGATGAATTATTGATGGCTTACTTCAGTCAAAGTCTAAGCGGATCAGCTTTGGAGTGGTATACACGCCAGGACCATGGAAGATGGTACACCTGGGATGACTTGGCACAGGCATTCGCATACTATTTCCAATACAATCTGGAAATCATCCCAGATAGATTATCTTTGACAAAATTTGAGAAGAAACATAATGAAAGTTTCAGAGAGTATGGTTTTCGGTGGAGAGAACAGGCAGCAAGAGTTGATCCTCCTATGAAGGAGAGCGAAATGGTAGACTACTTCCTCCAAGCTTTGGAACCGACTTACTATGCCCATTTGGTTTCAGCGGTTGGGAAATCATTCAACGAAGTAGTGAAGATGGGAGGTATGGTGGAAGAAGGCCTCAAGACAAATAAAATCATGAGCTATTTAGCAATTAAGGCAACTACTCAAGCTATTCAAGGCGGGGTAGGAGGAATCGGAAGAAAAAAGAGGGAAGAAGCAGCCGTAGTTGATTCAAGAATTTGGTCGGGACCTAGAGGTTCACCGCTTTACTATAATCAACCACGACCTCGCCAATCAGCTTACCATCATGATTCATCCCAACACTACTATCACCCTTCAGAGCCTCATTTTTCCATTAACCATGCTCAAGCATACAATCAGCCACCTGTTCACACCAATTGGCGTGCTCCTGTCACACCAAATACTTACCCACGAGCCTATCCCGGACCAGGTTTTAGGCTAAGGCCAGCATTCAGGGGAGAAAGGGAATAGAAAAAGAAAACTTACACTCCATTGGGAGAGTCTTACACTAGTCTGTTCCACAGGCTGAGACAGCTAGACATGCTGGGACCAATACAATCCAAGCTACCCAATCCTCCTTCAAAGAATCTGGATTACACCATTAGCTGTGAATATTGCTCCGGTGCACCAGGCCATGATACGGAGAAATGTTGGCATTTGAAAAATGCAATACAAGAGCTGATTGATACTAATAAAATCGAGGTTCAAACCCCCGAAGCCCCAAATATCAAAATAAATCCAATGCCAGCCCATCAAGAGGCTAATATGATAGAAATCATACAAGCTGATGGGAAGACAAAGAAGCCGTCACAAACTGTCATGATGATCAAGTCTCATGAAACCAAGCTAGATAAGCAGTTAATGGGGGAGAAGCCGGTGTCTAAGCAGAACAAAAATGGTGATGAACCGTCTATGATAGTCGATGAGGGATCATCGAGCAAAGTTGCCGCAAAACAAGAAAGGCCGAAAGTGATAGTACCAGGGGTTGCTAACAAACCCATTGTATTCGTGGAAGGAGCCCGTACAGATCGGGTTATTATTGCCCCTGTAATCCAGCTGCCGGTCATCAACAACAAAGCCATCCCATGGAACTACGAACGAGTAACTGTAATGTACAAGGGCAAAGAAATCAAGGAAGAAGTGTGTGAGGTGCAAGGCTTGACACGTTCGGGAAGATGTTTTACTCCCGAAGAGTTGAGAAAAACTAAAAACAATCCAATGCCAACAAAGAGAGCTGTGACGGAAGAAGAGGCGGAGGAGTTTTTAAGAAAAATGAAACTCCATGATTATTCTGTTGTGGATCAATTAAAGAAGACCCCCGCTCAAATTTCATTGTTGTCATTACTGATACATTCAGAGGAGCACCGTCTGGCTTTGATGAAAATCCTGAATGAGGCTCATGTTCCTGAAAAGATCTCTGTAAATCATTTGGGAAAAATAGCCAACAGAATCTTTGAGACAAACAGAATTACATTTGCTGATGATGAATTACCTGTGGAAGGTACCGAGCACAACAGAGCTCTTTACCTCACCGTGAAATGTGAAAACTCCATAGTAACCCGGGTATTGGTTGACAATGGGTCCAGTGCAAACATATGCCCTCTCTCCACTTTAAACAAATTAAAGATTAAAGAGGAGAGGATCCAGAAGAATAGTATCTGCGTACGAGGATTTGACGGTGGAAGCAGAGATTCATTTGGCGACATAGTGTTGGAACTAACTATAGGGCCAGTTGAATTCACAATGGAATTCCAAGTGTTGGACATATCTATTTCTTACAACTTGTTATTGGGTCGACCATGGATCCATGCTGCTAAAGCAGTCCCGTCAACACTACATCAGACTGTCAAGTTTGAATGGGATCATCAAGAAGTAGTCGTGTATGGAGAAGAAAGTTTAAATGCTCACAGCAGTACCATTGTACCGGTCGAGGGAAAAGAAAATGACCAGGGACCATGGGTATACCAAGTGACAAACACAGTGTCGATAGAGAAAATTCCAGAAGGGAAATACCTTCCGAATCCAAAGATATCTTCTGTATCAGTCATGGTAGCTTATGAAATGTTAAAGAATGGCTTTATACCCGGCAAAGGTCTGGGTTTATCTTTGCAAGGAATTTTGCAACCAGTATCTCTCCCCGAGAACTGGGGAACATTCGGTTTAGGGTTCATACCCATCGCCGATGACGTGATAAAGGCTAGGAAGCTGAAACACCAAACATGGGTTCTTCCAAAACCAGCCCCACATCTGTCAAAGTCTTTTGTCAAGACCGGCGCTAAAAATCGCCCGATAACAACAATTCCTAAATCCCGGGTCAATCCTGAGAAGGAATTAATTGAAAGGTTCGAGAAATTGTTTAGTGATGTGAATATTTGGAAAGTGGAGAAGGGTGTAGCAACGCAGAAGTTCAATTCGTTGGATCGAAAACAAAGCTCAATAATTGGAAAGCCACTTCTCTCCCAATTCGAAAGGAGTCTTGGTAGTTTATTTTGATTTTCTTTCAGTTTGTTTGGGTTACTTCAGGGTTGTAATCCCAAAGCTTATCTTACAGTTTGTTTGAAGTGTGCAAACCTTGTTATCTTTCATCATCCAATAAAAAAGCAGTTTCCTTTTTATTATCATTCCTGATAGTTTTCTTTTCTTTTTCTTCTTTTCTGTACAGTTCCTTTTACGCTGGCTCTAGTGATATGGCATGCATGAGGAATCTTCAGCCCAGTCTTAAAAATCAATCTGGTTCCGAAATATTAATTCAAGAAATATATTGTGATTATGAATCAGAATATGATGAAGATGAGGTTTTTGAAGAGATTAGTAAAGAGTTAATTCACTTTGAGGAAAAAATCAAACCTAACTTGAGTGATACCGAGGACGTCAATATAGGGGACACGAGTAATGTCCGGGAAACTAAAATAAGTGTCCATCTCGAACCAAAGATCCGAGAAGAGTTAATTAAAGCACTCATAGAATTCAAAGATATTTTTGCATGGTCGTATGACGACATGCCGGGCTTGAGCACTGATTTAGTGGTCCACAAATTGCCCACCGATCCAACGGTGCCTCCTGTCAAGCAGAGGCTGAGAAAATTCAAGCCTGATATGAGTGTGAGAATTAAGGAAGAAATCACCAAACAATTGGAAGCAAAGGTCATTCGAGTCACTCAATATCCTGTTTGGTTAGCTAATGTCGTTCCTGTGCCAAAGAAAGATGGCAAAATTAGAGTATGCGTCGACTATCGCAATCTCAACAAAGCAAGTCCAAAGGATAATTTCCCATTACCCAATATCCATATTTTGATCGACAATTGTGCCAAGCATGATATAGGGTCTTTCGTGGATTGTTATGCCGGGTATCATCAAATTCTAATGGATGAAGAAGATGCAGAAAAGACGGCATTCATCACACCATGGGGAACTTATTGCTACCGGGTAATGCCATTCGGTTTAAAGAACGCCGGAGCAACCTATATGAGAGCAATGACCACAGTGTTTCATGATATGATACACAAGGAAATTGAGGTATACGTGGATGATGTGATCATAAAATCAAAGCATCAGGCCAACCACGTTGGGGATTTGAGGAAGTTCTTCTTAAGACTTCACAGGTACAACCTCAAGCTTAACCCTGCCAAATGCGCATTTGGAGTTCCATCCGGAAAGTTGATGGGATTCATAGTCAGTCGACGAGGCATCGAGCTAGATCCATCAAAGATTAAAGCCATCCAAGAACTGCCACCTCCAAAAAACAAAACTGAAGTAATGAGTTTGTTGGGGAGGTTAAATTATATCAGCAGGTTTATTGCTCAGCTCACAACAACCTGTGAGCCAATTTTCAAATTGTTAAAAAAAGATGCTGCAATCAGATGGACCGATGAGTGTCAAGAAGCGTTCGATAAAATAAAAGGGTACTTGTCAAACCCACCCGTGTTGGTCCCGCCAGAGCCAGGAAGACCTTTGATTCTTTACTTGACGGTTTTGGAAAATTCATTTGGTTGTGTATTGGGGCAACATGACCTCACCGGCCGAAAAGAACAGGCCATCTACTACCTTAGCAAGAAGTTCACAGCTTATGAGGTTAAGTATACTCATCTGGAAAAGACATGTTGCGCCCTAACATGGGTAGCTCAAAAATTGAAACACTATTTGTCATCCTACACTACTTACCTCATTTCTCGGTTGGATCCATTGAAATACATTTTTCAAAAGCCTATGCCAACGGGAAGACTTGCAAAGTGGCAGATATTGCTCACGGAATTCGACATCATCTATGTGACTCGAACTGCAATGAAGGCTCAACCACTGGCCGATCATTTAGCCGAAAACCCGGTCGATGAGGAATATGAGCCGTTGAAGACTTATTTTCCTAATGAAGAAACAATGCATATCGACGAGGTGGAACAAATTGAAAAACCTGGCTGGAAACTTTTCTTTGATGGAGCCGCTAACATGAAAGGAGTCGGAATAGGAGTTGTAATCATTTCTGAAACAGGGAATCACTATCCTGTTACGGCTCAATTGCGATTTTATTGCACCAATAATATGGCTGAATATGAAGCTTGCATTTTGGGGTTAAGGCTAGCTTCAGACATGGGTATCCGAGAAATCTTAGTCATGGGAGATTCGGATCTTTTGGTACATCAAATTCAAGGAGAATGGGAAACCCGAGACTTGAAGCTCATCCCATACCGGCAATGTCTACATGATCTTTGCCAGCGATTTCAATCAGTGGAATTCCAACATATTCCAAGAATCCATAATGAGGTTGTCGATGCATTGGCTACCCTGGCATCAATGTTGCACCATCCGGACAAAGCTTATGTAGATCCAATACATATTCAAGTCCACGATCAGCACGCTTATTGCAATATGATTGAAGAAGAATTTGATGGTGAACCATGGTTCCACGACATCAAGGAGTATATCAGAATGGGGATATATCCCGCACAAGCCACAGGAGATCAAAAGAGGACCATTAGGCGATTAGCAAATGGATTCTTCTTAAGCGGAGGAGTTTTGTATAAAAGAACACCAGATCTTGGATTATTAAGATGCATAGATGCCAGACAAGCTACAGCTGTCATGTCTGAAGTACATTCAGGAGTTTGCGGACCCCACATGAGTGGATATGTGTTGGCAAAGAAAATCCTCCGAGCCGGTTACTATTGGCTTACCATGGAGCGAGATTGTATCAGTTTTGTGCGCAAGTGTCATCAATGCCAAATACACGGAGATTTGATTCATTCTCCACCATCCGAGTTGCACACAATGTCGGCACCATGGCCATTCGTTGCTTGGGGCATGGATGTGATTGGACCGATTGAGCCGGCAGCATCCAATGGGCACAGGTTCATTCTGGTAGCTATCGATTATTTTACCAAATGGGTTGAGGCCAAAACATTCAAATCAATGACCAAGAAAGTTGTGGTCGATTTTGTCAACTCAAATATCATATGTCGATTCGGAATCCCGAAGGTGATTATCACAGATAACGGTGCTAATCTTAACAGCAATTTAATGAAGGAAGTATGTCAACAGTTTAAGATTACACATCGTAATTCTACCCCATATCGGCCCAAGGCGAATGGAGCAGTAGAAGCAGCCAACAAAAACATAAAGAAGATACTTCGGAAAATGGTAGAAGGTTCAAAACAATGGCATGAAAAATTACCATTTGCATTATTGGGATACCGCACTACTGTTCGCACTTCAGTAGGAGCCACTCCTTATTTGTTGGTATATGGCACCGAAGCAGTAATTCCTGCAGAAGTTGAGATTCCTTCCCTTCGGATCATCGCCGAAGCAAAGATTGATGATGATGAATGGGTCAAAACCCGTCTAGAACAGTTAAACTTGATTGATGAAAAACGATTGACCGCAGTATGCCATGGTCAATTATATCAAAGAAGAATAGAAAGAGCATACAACAAAAAGGTACGTCCCCGGAAATTTGAAGTAGGTCAGCATGTGCTGAAACGTATTCTTCCACATCAGGTTGAAGCAAAAGGCAAATTTGCCCCGAATTGGCAAGGACCATTCATTGTGACCAGAGTATTATCGAATGGTGCACTATGCTTAACAGACATTGAAGGCAAGTGCATAGACATCGCGATCAATTCTGACGCGGTAAAGAGATATTATGCATGAATTTTTGAATGTTTGTATTTAGCATTATTTCGAAGATTGGAATGACAAAGACAATTTATTCTGCTATCCGAAACACTATACCCTTTGTTTCCCCTTTGAGCCATACTTGTTTCTTTCCTACCCTCTCTTGGAATCAATGAAAATCAAGTATGAAATAAAATAATATATATAAAAAAAACATCACTATTATTTAGTGAACTACGTTTGACCTGATTCCTCAAAGAAGGATACGTAGGCGCCTCACGGCTCGGTCATAGGGTGCACAATATACATAAAATGTGCACAAAAAGAAACATCAAGCGACCCCAATCAAAGAACTGGGGCAAGAATTGTATTGGGAATAAGAAAAAGATTCCAAGAGTTGTAATTTTAAACACATACCAAAATTGTTTAGCTTTTCCATTTCTAACCCCATACCAGAAAGACCTTTCGACCAATCTTAGAAAAATGTTGAGGCAAGCAAATGAAGATGGTTCATAACACTCGGGTACAAACAAGAAAAGAAAGTAAAAACGAGAGAGTCTTATAGGTGAAAACCCACACGGGCACCATAAGGTGACGGAAGTTGAGAGAAAAGTAAAATGAGAGAATCTTATTGGTGAAAACCTTCGTAGGCACCATAAGGCGAAAAGGAAGTGAAAAAATGAACAAATGAGGAAAGTTTATCAGTGAAAACTCTTTAAGACATTGCAAGTCCAACAGGTCTGTGAAATGAAAAATGAAGTTGGGTTATGGAAATTTTGGCAAAAACAAAAATGAGACAATTGAAAGGAGATTGATTAAAAGACTGGGTTGATTAATCCGAAATGCATACCCTGATCATTGGTGCCAGTAACTCCAATCAGATAAGTTTTTATTCTTTCTCCACCAGTCGTCCAAACTTGGATTTTTCTTTTCATTCTATGATTGTCGAAATCAGCGTATTTCGCCACTAATAAATCTTACTTTTCTAAAAAGCTTTGAGATAAGTTTTATTCCAAACAAATAAGAAGGAATGTCAAGGTATACTACCAAGATTCAAGGTTACAAAATACAGCCACGAAAGGCGGGAGATAAAATATGGGTGTAAGAAAGGTGAAATCAAAAGTGGATCAGCAAAGTCAGAAGGGACATATGATTACAGTTAAAAGGTTTTGAAGGAAAACATACAGAGGGGAATTCTATAGTCAAGAATCAATTACAAAGACAAAACAGTCTTTTCAACCATTCCAAGGCAATAAAGAGAGACGAAGAAAAGCATCACCATCGGCAATAATACCCCAGTCAACCACCCTGCTTTAAACTAACGAAGTTTTCTTTGATTTAAAACAGGGGCAAATACAATATTTGTGTCAGGAAATACCTGGATAAGAATTAAAGAAGTCAGGCGTCCACCTGGAGAATGAGGATGAAGAATTAAAGAAGTCAGGCGTCCACCTAGAGAATAAGGATGAGAATTGAAGAAGTCAGGCGTCCACCTGGAGAATGAGGATGAAGAAATTGAAGAAGTCAGGCGTCCACCTGGAGAATGAGGATGAGAATTAAAAGAAGTCAGGTGTCCACCTGGAGAATGAGGATGAGAATTGAAGAAGTCAGGCGTCCACCTGGAGAATGAGGATGAGAAAAGAAGAAGTCAGGCGTCCACCTGGAGAATGAGGATAAAGAAATTAAAGAAGTCAGGCGTTCACCTGGAGAATGAGGATGAAGAATTGAAGAAGTCAGGCGTCCACCTGGAGAATAAGGATAAAGAAATAAAAAGAAGACAGGCGTCCACCTGGAGAATGAGGATGAGAATTAAAGAAGTCAGGCGTCCACCTGGAGAATGAGGATGAGAATTAAAGAAGTCAGGCGTCCACCTGGAGAATAAGGATGAAGAAATTAAAGAAGTCAGGCGTCCACCTGGAGAATGAGGATGAGAAAAGTTAAAAAGAAGTCAGGCGTCCACCTGGAGAATGAGGATGAGAAAAGTTAAAAAGAAGTCAGGCGTCCACCTGGAGAACGAGGATGAAGAAGTTAAAAAGAATTCAGGCGTCCACCTGGAGAACGAGGATGAAGAAGTTAAAAAGAAGTCAGGCGTCCACCTGGAGAACGAGGATGAAGAAATTAAAGAAGTCAGGCGTCCACCTGGAGAATGAGGATGAAGAAATTAAAGAAGTCAGGCGTCCACCTGGAGAATGAGGATGAGAAAAGTTAAAAAGAAGTCAGGCGTCCACCTGGAGAACGAGGATGAAGAAGTTAAAAAGAAGTCAGGCGTCCACCTGGAGAATGAGGATAAAGAAATTAAAGAAGTCAGGCGTCCACCTGGAGAATGAGGATGAAGAAAAGAAGAAGTCAGGCGTCCACCTGGAGAATGAGGATGAGAAAAGAAGAAGTTAGGCGTCCACCTGGAGAATGAGGATGATAATTAAAGAATTCAGGCGTCCACCTGGAGAATGAGGATAAAGAAATTAAAGAAGTCAGACGTCCACCTGGAGAATGAGGATGAAGAAAGAAAAGAAGCAGTCAAGGCACCCACCTGGAGAACGAGGGAAAACAATTGAAGTGTTGAAATCAAAGCCCGCTCATATGATAAAGGAGCACATTTAGAATCAATAAAGCAGAGGAGTCCAACAAAATCCCCAGCAAGAAACAACAAGAGTCCCAAAAGAAAATACGGGACATAATGAAAAAGAATACGGAATAAGCCAAATGCCCAAGAGTCACCAAGATATCAAGACAACAAGAAACGCAAGGGCATGATCTAGATAAGATTTTTATAATTCCTGTACCATAATCTAGTTTAATTTTTGTATTTCCTTTAAAGTAAGGTGTAATAAGGAGGTCAGCAAGCAGTAAAAACAGCATGAAGCAGCAGTAACATCACAGTCCCACGGTAGTCCCAGCTACCCAAAATTCCCGAACTACATTGACCTGATTCCTTTATAGCCAAGGATATGTAGGAAACCTTTGAAGCAGAGGTTCGGTCAAATCTTTCTAAAAATGCTTCCCACGGAGTATTCGAACGGGCAAAAATCGCTCGTATCCGCTCACTTTATCTTTGCACGAAAACTTTTCGAGTTTCCGCACAAAGAGGGGCAGCTGTGAGCACGTGATTTTTGCCTTAACGAAAACTACTCCAAAAATAAATCAAAAAATAAAATAAATTTCTTTTACTGTGTAATTTTTGAATTTGCGTGGTGTTTGTTAAATATTTGCCTTATATCCGTAAATGTTTATGTTGTCATAATAAAACGAAAAATAAAATAAAATACATGTTGCATGCATATAGGATTTAATTATGCATTTTATAATTGAGTCAATTTAAAATAAAATCACAAAAAATATGCATTTGTTCCGTTTTTAATGTTTCATTGTATGATTAATGTTTTATCTGTGTTAAAGGTTATTGAAAGGTAATTAGTATTTTTGTAATGATAATTTTTTGTTTTTATAATTCTGATTAGGATTTTAAAAAAAAATTAATTAAAAATAAAATTAGGGAATAGAAAATAAGCTTTAATTATAGTAATTGGACCTGGGTTGAAATCCAGGCCCAAATGAATTAATTCCCCTCACAGCCCAATCCAAAACAGCCTGTCCGGTCCAATTCAAAGCCAGAACCAAACGACGACGTTTGGTCACCTCTCGTCAAGGGCCGTTGGATTAAATCCAACCAACGGCTGATATCCCCTACCCTTACCCGTAACCCGTAACCCGACCCATTGACCCGATTCAGTCCGACCCCAACGTTAAACCAAACGACGTCGTTTGGTTAAGTGAGTTGATCCTGGCCCTTCAT
Source organism: Nicotiana tabacum (assembly GCF_000715075.1). Taxonomy (NCBI): domain Eukaryota; kingdom Viridiplantae; phylum Streptophyta; class Magnoliopsida; order Solanales; family Solanaceae; genus Nicotiana; species Nicotiana tabacum. The sequence goes on along the minus strand of NC_134082.1, from coordinate 47,662,268 downwards.
TCTATCTAATCCAACGGACAATATCAATCCACCCCACCCCTATATAAGTCCCAAGCCCTACCCCGGCCCCCCTAACTAAACCCCCCCCTCTCCACTGTTCACCATCTCCTTCAGACCCTCCCACCTAACCCTAGCCGCCCTAAGACCCCAAAGCCTGAAACCCGGCGGCATCAACGCCGCCGGTCACCAAAATAACACCCTAAGATCCCCTGAACGTCCTCTACACGAATATGACCTTAGATTCCTTCGAATCAGGCCCCAACCCTTCGAATCTTAAATCGAAGGTTGGCCTGAAAACCTGATCTAAACCTAACAGTCCTAAATCGACACCATAGCTTCCCCTAGCCACCCTAAGTATGGATCTGTTGTTTGTTTGGCTCGAATCAGTTCCGAGCCTCTCGAATCTTCTTTTGAAGATTCGGACCAAACAAGAACAAACTCAGATTTGTTTTAAGCTGACACCAGATGACCCCTAGGCTACCCTCACCCTTATATCATGTTTGGTTCTCTTCGAATCTGCCCGGAAATGTTCGGATTTAAGATCCAAGAACTTGAAACCCTAAAAAATTTCCAATCTTGGAATTTTTCCGATTAAGTAAAGATTGAGGTTTAATCGACCTTAGTCGAAGTATTTTCAGTGGAAAATACCTCGACTAAGGTCTGTTTGATTTCAAACAAAAATCCGAAGCCGAGTTGAGTTCGAGTCTGTTTAAAATTCAGAGGTATTTTTCTATTTCTTTTGTGTATTCTACGTGTATTGTTGTCTGTATTAATAGCTTGTTAATTTTTTATATTTTTGTTTTGATTAATTTTGTCATTTCTGTCTCCTACCTATCTACTTAATCCGAATGTGAAATGTTTCTGTTGGTTATGTTTGTTTACAATGTATGTAATCGACTCGATTAAGTTCGTCGATTAGTTATATTATGAATTCTCGTTTATGATAATACTGATTGAAAACAATCTGTTTCTATAGACTGTTTGTTGACAAATGTTGTAGATAATCAGTTTAATTAATACTCGTTTGTAAATCAATAGGTCTGTCAGAATAAATGTTGTATGTATATTGTTTCCTGAACATTAAGTTTCAGGGCATTGTCAGTATATTGACAATGCTCCTGTTTGTTTGATTTTAGTTCAAAAGTTGAAGTTCAGTTTGAATTATTGTACTGAATTCTGTGTGATGTTGTTGTGATGTTAGGTTTAAACTCAATTTCACAAGTATTGATTAGATACCATTGTGTTAGAAAAAGTCCATTCTCAGTTAATATTCAGTCCAGAACTTAAGAGAATTGGTATTAGCTGTTTTAATTCAGATTGATAGTTAGGTTTGAACAGATTTTTAATCTGTTTTGTATCAGATTCTGAATTTTAGTTTAAAAACTATAATTACAGTAGGATTTTCAAGGGTATTTCTGGGATAGAAACAGTAGGGTAATGTGATAATAGTAGTGGGCTGAAAGTGGAATGTAATGGCTATAATTTAAGTAATAAAGAGGAACAAGGGATAATGGGGCTGCTGAAAAACAGGATAAATAGCACTTAGTTTTAAAATATTCAAAAGTAGTTCTAATGGAAAAACTTTCTAATTTTTAAAGGGATAAAGGGTCCATCCAGCATTAAAAGGGTGCAACCAGCCCTGTATAAATACAGGAGCTGGACAGACAGTTTAAAAAGAGGATCAGAGTTTCAGAAGAAGAGAGTTTGAGAGATTTAAAAAGAGGAAAAATCAGAGAATTAGATGAGATTTTGAGAGAGATTCTAAGAAGAAATACACCTAGAGGGAGTTTCAGAAAAAGGGCAGATTTTTAGGAGATTAAAAGAGGAAATTGAGAGAGAAAAAATCTGGTTTTCAAGGCATTAGGGAATATACTCAGATATAAACATAGAGAGATATACAGAAGGAAAAAGATAAATTTGAGAGAGGGAAGTCAAGTAGAAACAGAAATTTGAAAAGGAAGAAGAAAGAAAATAAAACAGGAACAGAAAAATCAGAAATAAAGAATCCGAAACAGGAAGAAACTGAAATCTGAAATGTATTCTTTCTGGAATCCCGTTGTTTGCCTGTGAATATTGTTCAGTCCAAATCTGAAATTTTTCTTAAGTCTCTGTCACTGTTCATCTGGGTCAACGGGTCTTGTTCAGACTTGCTGTGTTATTGGTATATTCTGCTAATTTTGTTACTGCTGCAACTGCTGAAATTTACTCCTTCTACCTTCATTTTCAGGTACTTATCTCTTAAATTTTATGTTGGAAAGAGATTCAGCATGATAAATCAATGAAGCTTGAATTGCAGTTCTATTTTTCCATTTATCTAAGTTTGTTATTATAAATTTCAGTTTTGTTTCATGTTGTTTCATATAGAAGTATGCTTGACATGTTAATTATCAGTTGATCATTCTCTTTTGAAATTCATATAAGTGTTGTAATAATATTACCTATTCTAGAATTTCATTATAGTTAAGATTGAATTGTTAAGATAGAGAACATGGCATAACGTTGGCTATTAGTTAAATCCTATGACGTTGTTAGTCAGGTATAGAGTATTCTAAAATATAAAAAAAATGCATGGTTAATGTATTTCGATTGTTTGGTTATGGATTAAGGTTAGATATTGTTAGTTGAATAAAGAGTAGTATAAAAATGTCAAAAACCATATTGCTAGTTTATTCTAATACCTAATTTAGTTATGGATTGAATGATGTGAGTTGTACGTTCATATATGGCATGACAACAGGTATATATAGAATCATTAATGGATGATGAGTTGATGTATCTCATTATGATGTTAAAATGCTAGGAATGTTTCAGACATACAACTATGTTGCATGTAAGGCAATATTATTAATCGATTTATAATTCCCTTTCTTATCAATTTGATGCCTATTTACCATCGTAAATAAATTAATCTAATTTCGCCTATTAGATTAAAACAAGTGTATGAGAATGAGATGAGATGTATAAGCATGAATCGCAACATTTTATATCAAGGGTAAGTAGAAATAGAATTTTCATTAAATAAATAATGAAAAATTCTTTAAAAATATCCCTTCCCTTTATAAAACATTTTTTTTTGGTGTAGTTGCATATGTAATTCATTTTTGGGTATGTAGTTGCACATGTAATTCATTTTTGGGTATATACATATATATATCATATTTACGAGAAAGTGGTATTTTTATTCATACTTCGTTTATTTTACTCCTAAAATTTGAATAGTCTTGGATGAACATGTTATATGCGGAAATTATAATCAATGGGCAACATTCAATAAATTGTGAATTCTTTTTCAAGAATTAAAGGATATCTTAAATGAAGATTTATCATAATATAATAAACAATTTATGGAAAATTCCCTAATATCATTGCAAATATTTCGCGCAATTAGGGATACGTTCGCGTACCCTGATTATATTTTTAAAAGCAAAATTCGGATTATGCGTACGCGCAATTTCGAGCGAATATTTAATAAAAGGATTTTTCCAAAAGCGTTAAATCAATTTCATAAAAACCCGAGGTGTATGGTTCACTATTTAAGAAAAAAAAAATATTCTTGATCCGGCACATTTTAAAAAAAATAAAATAAAATGATTGTTTAATAAATATATTATCAAAAGTTATTGTGTACACGTACGCGTGACACAATTCCGCATCTTTTTTAATTTATAACACGAATATACGTACGCGTAATTCGATTCAAAGAAGGGTTCTCAATCACAATAAGTATAAGCGGTAGTAAAATCAGATAACATCAATATATTTAATAAAATCAAGATAATTAAGCCAATAATAAAAACAGTTAAGCGACCGTGCTAGAACCACGGAATTCAGAAATGCCTAACACCTTCTTCCGGATTAACAGAATTCCTTACTCAGGATTTCTGGTTCGCAGAATAATAAACAGAGTCATATTCTCCTCGATTCAGGGATTGAAATTGGTGACTTGGGACGCCTTAAAATTCCCAGGTGGCGACTCTTAAATAATTAAATAAATCCTGTTTCGACTGTCCTTCGATTGGAGAAAACTCCCCACGCGCCCCGCGGGCGCGGTAAAAAGGAGGTGCGACAACGGACCTGCTCCAACTTCCGGAATCAGAATTCGATCCGATATCAAAAAGTTCAGTCCCAGTCAAACGTTCCAAAATTTCAACTTTCGCCATTTCAAGCCAAATTCTACCACGAACCTCCAAACTACAATCCGGACGTGCTCCTAAGTCCAAAATCACCCAACGGAGCTAACAGAACCATCAGAAATCCAATTCGAGGTCAACTACTAAAAAGTCATAACTTGGTCAAACCTTTCAGATTTAAAGCTTCTAGCTGAGAATCACTCTTCCAAATCAATTTCAAATAATCTGAAAACCAAAACTGACGATTCACATAAGTCATAATAAATCATACGGAGCTACTCATTCCCTCAAACAACCAAGCGAAGTGCAAATGCTCAAAACGTTGGTCGGGTAGTTACAAGAAAAAAGAAGAACAAAGAGTTATTAAGACAAGAGGCCTAGAGGTACACAAGCAAGAAGGATAGGTGCAAAAAGGTGAAGCAAGGAGCTCTCCATCTCTAGGAAGATTGTGCCTAGAATGAGGTAATCTAACCCTTGTTTCCTTTGTCTTTCGAGGGTATATTTTCTCAAGTCATTGTCATGTCTCCTCACCTCACCCCACCCCAGTATAGTGACCTCTTTCATATTTTCTCCAAATTTCATTGCTCTAGTGCTTGTTCATTCATCTTCATTCCAACAAAGGCGAACATCTTCATTGAATGAATATAATCGCAATGGTTTACGGTCAATAGTTTTTAAGTTCTTAACTAACATTTTTTTTAATTATTCATTAATATTGATTAATTCATTGTTACGTTATATCTTTCTTTCTAAAAAAAAACAAAATAACCCTACCCGGCCATTTAAAAAAATTATTTGACGGATACATAATATATAATTAATTCTATATAATTATCTATAATCAGTGTATAATCAATATATACCGATCAGGAAAAGTAAATAATGAATCCAACATGCTATTTGTATAAAGATCCCAAATACATAGTTGCCGTGGGAGAGGTTTTCCCCTGCATTTATCATTAAATGGGTTTTAATTCATATATTCAAATGCTATTTATGTTGTGTGAAAACTGGGGAAGGAAAGGAAAATGATAAAGGCTTTCCCTTGTTTTGTGTGACAAAAGAAAAGAGGGATACAACTGATTTAAGGAAACGTCTATTACCACAATTCAGTAGTTCTTCACTTCCAAGTTAGTCCTTATCATGAACTTATTTCTTCATTCATCGAGTCTACACTTATAGATCTCTATAATAAAAGAATAGCCTGGTGCACTAAATCCTAATTATGTGCGAGGTACGGACCATATTGGATCTTACGTACACGGCAACAACTTTTACCATTGCACCAAAGCTCTCTCTATAATAGCTCAACAAAATCTCTCGACACTAAAAAGTTTCTTGTCAATCTTCAAGAAAGCTGCCATCAAGCTTACTAGAATGTAACACGGATTTTTGTTTTAAAAAAAAAAAGAATCAGAACAAGAAAAGATTGTTACTAACATACCATTCAATCATTCTACTAGATAAACACAGTTTTTCCCTTGGAATGACGAAAACAACTGCCAATTCCATTGTTGCTGATTGCTGTACGATCCTTATTCCTTCCTCATCAAAATTCCGTCTCTTCCGATTGCTCTTATGATATAATCAATTTAAGTAATTTCACAAAACCTGCATCTCCAACATTAGAAATAGACTTGTAATCATATAAGATTACAAATAATCACATCTAACAGAAAGTACAACATCACACATGGGGGGGGGGGGGGGAGAAAAGAGAACTTCGCCTGAGACTGTTTGGCATTGTTTATGTATATCTCCAAATGCACAAGTTTACAGGTGAGAAGCCATGGTAATTCAAGGTGTTATAAGAAGTTGAAAGACAGACCTAAAATCACATTTATTGCAGATCTATGCAATTAGGAAGCTTTCTTTAAGAAATACAACACAGCTACCATCAGCCCTTTTCTCTTCTTTTTTTTCCAAAAAGATAATTGCTATTATTGAAAAGAAAGAAAGAAAAACATGACCATGAAGATACTTGACTTTGTCTCAATGAAATAATCAAAACTAGAAAAGATTGTTTGCTAATGCAATACATTCATTATGCTTGACAGACACAATTGCCTGTCAGAATGGCAGGAGAACAACAATTCTCTTGATGCTGATTTCTGAATGATCCATTTTGACCAAACTCCATAACTTTGGATTTCTCTTATGCGAGAAGATTGATTTCAGATGTTTCAATCACAATATAGGCATCTCCAAAGTTTGTAAAACATCTTTGAACTCGAACTCCCTTGTTTCTCTATTGAAACACTCCACTAGTTTGTACCTGACATCATTCAAGTAAAAAGATTGTGCAGTGTCCAAAAGCCATTTTGCCTCCGAGTCAGTGAGCTTGCTAGTAAAGACAATGTCCCCTCGAACAAGAACCAGATCCTTGCTTTCAGCAAATTCGGTGTAGTAAGAAACTGTGAAGTATGGAGAAGCTTGAGTTCCTCTTGCCTTGTAATCTTCAAGGCCTGTGATAAGCATGTGTGGCGCCTGCACTGCATGAAGATTCAATAAATGGTAATGAATGACTGCAAGTGATATAGGGCATTTTCATGTAATTAAAGGAACCTATAACCCAACTTTCTTGATGTTGCATTTAATACACAGCGCTAAAGCTGATGTCACACAGGACATTGGCCAACAAATTTTAAGCATAAACAATATTTTCATTTATACAGATTAACCAGAAAAGTACAGGTTCAGTTGGAGAGAACAGATATTCTGCGAAATTCATCTTTTCCTCGCAACTACTTTTTGCTTCGGTTTTGGGATGGGGAGGGGTTGATCTACAAGTGCAGCTTAAAATTGAAGAAGGAACAGATAGAATATTCACAGTACAGATGCCCAAAGGAATAGCTGGCTAACTACATGTACAACCAGAACCATTTATGTTCAACTGGTATAAAGGTTAGAAACTAGGTGCAGTCCAAGCACTACGATACTACATCTTTTTCTTTTTCCTTTCTAAAGTATATTTATGCGAGAAACGATATTGTTTACTTTTGATTACTTGAAACTTTTATAGGTAATTTATATTTAGTAGAAATTTGCCACATATCTTGGACCCAAAATTGGATGGAATGTATGATGGCAGCCAAGGTTACAAGTCTCAAGACCCTTCACAAGATCATAAGCCAAGAAGTTAAGTGACTTACAAACTCTTACAATGAGGATAGAAACCATGGAGGGGGGGGGGGGGGATGGTGGAAACCTACAAAGTTAAACAACTTCATACAACTCATAGGAGATGACGAAGTTCAAGTATCAAAGGGAGAAAACACCCAAAGAGGCCAAAAACTGAAGTTGTAGGCTGCAGTTTCTATGCAGAACACAGACAGCCGTAATTGCACAAAGATGGCCGAAGATGAAGCAAGCGTGATCACGAGGTTCCAGGCTGCAATCGCGAGAAGAGTGATCCTGGAGAAGTCCGCGATCACGGGGTCCCAGACTGCGATCATGAGGTTCCTTGTCGCGATCGCGAGAAGGGTCAATCCTGATAAGTCCGCTATCGCGGTGTCCCAGACTGCGATGCATGGGAGGCTGATTCACTGAAGACGCAATCGCAGGGTCCCAGACTGGGATTGAAATGAAGGCCTACCAGGCTGATTTTCCAATTTCAGTCCATTTCCTTTTTAGGCCAAATTAGGGACTATTAAATCATTTCTGTGTAATAATTAGACCTAATATAAATACTATCTTTCCTAGAATGGTAGGGTTTAGCATATTTTGATGGTAGACAACTTTGAGAATGTTTGGATGGTATCCAATTGTTGCTACAGACCTTGCAAGCGGGTTTTCAAGTTGATCACTTAAACTTGAGGGTTTCTTATAGGATTGGTACACTTTAATTTTCTGAATTAAGGTATTTGATTGTTATTGAATGTTCTGGTTTATGCCTTAAAGTTGAGAAAATAACAAACATATCATTAACTGCAGTCTTCAAAAAGCACAGGGTATTTTACCTTTAAAAGAAGCCTCAGAAACGACTAAGGATTCCATACGTGGGTAAACCAGGCAAGGAATAAAAAACAGATCAAAATAGTAAGATATAAAACTCAAGCGGAGAAGTTTTGTTTTTGACTCTGGCAATCTGCAGTCTCTTTCCCTAAAAGCATGCTTTATTTCGCTCCAGCCATAATGTCCACATTATGCAGTTGGGAATAGTTTTCCATATTAGCTTTAAGCTCCTTTTACTCTCTGGGATTGCCACATTTCCAGCAAGCTACTAATCTTCTGAGGTAGCACCAAAGATATGCCCATTATGTTCAAGAAAAAATCCCAGCATTGTCTTGAAAATTTGCAATGCAAGAAGAGATGCTCAACTGTTTCCTCCTCTGCATTGCAAAAATAACATCTACTGCACAGAGAAAACCCTCTCCTCTGTAACTTATGCTGAGTTTGGCAGGCATCCCTAGCTGCTAGCCAACCAAAAAGAGCTGCTTTCATAGGTGCTTTAGTTCTCCAAATCATCTTCCAAGGCCAGTTTAGAGTTCCCAGACTAGTTTGTTGTTGCAACATTTTGTAACAATTATTCACTGTGAATATATTATCCCTGCTTCAGATCCAAATTAGCCTATCTGTTTTGTGTTGATCTATTGAACATGAATTCAGAAGTTGAAGCAGTTCACAGAAACTGTCCACTTCCCAGTCGTTCAGATTTCTTCTGAAAATAACATTCCATCCTGATTCTGCTTTAAAACCTGTAATACAACCCTCTTTATTCAATGCACAGTTAAATAGATCTGGAAATCTGCTTTTGAAGCTCTCATTACCACACCAAATATCCAGCCAAAATTTAATCCTAGCACCATTTCCCACCTCCAAACTAGTATGCTGTAAAAATTCATCCCACCAGCCACCAATCGTTTTCCAAATCCTGCCACAGCTTCTCAGTTGAGAAGGAATTTGTTTCCACCAAATCTTTGCACCATAAATGGCATCTATTAATTTCTGCCAAACTTCCTCACCCTCTCTACTATATCTCCATAGCCATTTAAAAAGTAAGCTTTTATTGTGCAATTTCAGATTCCTCACTCCTAGTCCACCTCTCTTTTTATCTTCAATAACCATTTGCTATTTAACCAGATGTGTCCTCTTCTAGTCTGAGCTTCCATCGCACAAAAAGTTCTAATTTCTTTTCTACTGCTTTAGGCATACTGATTAAGGACATGGTGTATGTGGGTATCCCATCCAAGACACTATTCATTAGAGTCAGCCTGCCCCTAAAAGATAAGTATTGCTTCTTCCATGGAGTAAGTTTATTACTTCTTATATCTTTACTCGAATATTTCTCCTCAAGTACTGAATATTTCTGGCATAGGATTAGCAGTCCAATGGACCACTAGTTGTTCTTGTCCCACTTTCCTCGTTTGAGGCTGGGTGTACCATTTGCGAGTGGATATGATCATGATTCAAAAATTTGTTTCAAGCTTAAATTGAGGATGAATTTTATGAGAAGACAAGAATCAACGCGTCACTTTTGGTTCCCCTGCAGACATCAGTACTAAACTGTGCCTGGAAAAATTTATCTGGAAACGAGGAACTCATTGTCACAGGCTAATTTTTAAGCACTAGTCACTAGATTGAAATGCAAAGTATCAAATACTGCAGCAGTTTAGACCAAGGTAACCTTGAAACTCAACTCCTCTCAGGTTCATCAGCATTGCCTTGCTCTTTGCCTTTGATGGTTTCTTTTACATAGAACTTGGTCTAATTAACCATTATTTTCTTTTATACTTGAAAATTATTACAAGAAAGACACAAATAAGTATTATACAATCAGGCAATAAGCAGATATTCGCAATGCATATGGTTACTGCTCAAAGTAGATACAATATAAAACAAGTAGTGTAGCACCTACTATATTAAATCGACTAAAGAGAGAAGAAGATTCTACAGATTTGTTTAAGTTACATTCAGTAGACTTTAAACTATATTAACTTCACATATTTTGATGTTGTATTCGAGTTTATGGGTTGGTGTTCTATTGGGTTGAAATTGTAAAGATTCCACATATTTGTTTAATATGCGGGGCCCCTGCTTTGTTGTTAAATATTATTTATGGTATGGATGGTAAGTGGTTTTATATTAAAAACCTTTTCAAGTGACTTTTAAAGTGGTGTTCCAGCCATTGTCACTTTGTAAGATATGTGCATGAGCTTGAGTGGCTTTATTGGGACAAAAAAAGATAAACGACCTTGCTTAGGTAATTCTATTAAGTTGAGTGACCATTTGAGGAAACTCTATATATCTGACTGCGAATCGTAATATTATATCTAAATAACAAGTTCATTGTAAAATGAACCTTGAAAAGATGGAAGGCGTTTCGCTTTTCTGAGAATAAGCTGAGCTCCTGTCAGTGATAGCATAAGAACTAGAGAAAGAGGAACTCTTAGAATAGTTTTTTGATACTCTCTTAGGGATAGTGTCTACAACATGATAATAGGTTTTACAATGCATATCAACAGAGATTGTTAAATCGTAAAAGGAGCAAGATGACTCTGACCTTGCACAAACATGGTTGTGTAACCACTTCCCCTCCACAGTGGAATCACAAAATATCGGCTACACAAGAAAACAGAAGTAAAATGTCAAAGATAAGGAAGGAAGTGGCATTAAACATAGCAACTTATCAGAGTCCGACAAAACAAATGAATAAGAAGACCTTATCAAAAAAAAAACAAATGAATAAGAAGAAGCAGCACATTTACCAACTTGAAGATCTTTGCTCGAAGAGCTTATATAACTTAGCTTTCATTGATGCTGCAATATGACCTCTTCCCAAGTGATACTGAGATGACATAATCATGCAACAAAAGGGAAAAAAGGGAGAAAGAAAAGGATCATTCCAGCAATCACTAACACGTTAGGAAAGCAAAAGTTACTGAATCAAACAGCAAGTTGTGTCATAGACTGCAGACTATGATCAAAATGTATATCCAACTTAATAAAATAAAGACATGTAAAGGTACATGGATGTTCATAGCTAAAATTACTTCAATGGCAGAAATCTGGTGGAAGAGCAGCTTCCCAAGGGAAACATGAGAAGGCAATCCACAATCCAAGCATCTTTGAAGCATTACATCATAGATCGATTGGCTTAAAAACACTAAGTTTCACAAGAAAATCTGTCGGAGGGGTACATTTAGACCAAAGATCAAAAGAATTGGGTCTCTAATCCCTCCTGCAAATCCTCCTCCCATTTGCGGCATAAAATGCTATTAATAGCCGTCATCTAAAGAAGAAATGCAATCATAAAACAAGCATGGACAGGTAAGACTAGAAAACCAGACAACATATATTTTTGGCTACCTGAATCACTTTTACAAGTTTATCATAATGATCAGATAAACCTCGATGACTTCAAATTTCTAGTGTAGTAAGAGAAACTGGCTAACCTACTCATTTCTATGACAAAAGCTTGGTCTAGTTGTGAATTGTTCATCATATTGAATGACTAATGTAACTTACAACAGTCCACAATCAGAACTCAAGGCTGAAAACTATTTCAAGAAAGCCAACAATGCATTTGAAAACTATCAAAATAACAAAAAAGAAAGGTTGAAAGATTACATCATCCCAAACGTCAGCAAGCTCTTCAGCTGATTTGTTTTTCGCCCTCTCCATGTCAATAATAGAGTCCAAGGGCTTTGGCTTCAACGGGCTGAAGCCAGAGGCAAATTTTGATGTCCTAATGGAACCAAGCGAACCCCATTTCAAGAAATCACAAGGAATAGTATTTCGTTGTGACTTATAAAATATTTGCCATAGAGTTGAACTTCTGTATGGTTGTCTTAAGACCATAGAGAAACAAGAAGCATTTCCATAGCAAGGAATAACAGAAGAGAGTATTCTCTTTGATATGCGACTTGACAAAGAGCGTATCATGGTTTATCTGCAATAACACTGAAAATCTGAAACATCAACATCTCATCTTATGCCACAAACAAAACCTAGAGATAGAACATGTACATTCATATAATCATGTCCCAAATAGACTGCACATATGACCAATGAAACCTCAGTACACGTTGCGAACCTGTAGTAAATCAAATAGGGAGTAGTAAATATAATGGAAACTAGGGAGTAACAACCTGAAAATGCTAGGTGTGAATTACATCTACAACACTTAGTATGAGCCCATATGCTCTAACTTTTATGGGCAAGTTCAGTCGTCACCTGAGCTTGTAGGCTGCAGAGGCTAGCCAGTGATTAATCGAGGTGCGCTCAAGCAGACACAGACCCACAGGCATAAAAGAAAAAAAATAATGACAACTAAGGAGTGTTAAATATGTCAATCCAACTTCAGTGGGCAAAATTTATGTACAGTTTGGTACTTTTCTACACTGATATAGGTCAGGTCGTAGATAACGGGAGCCCAAACCTAGCAATTATGAGAGCAACAGAACTGGTAATGTTTTTTGCCCCTAGGACTTTGTTCTAGTGGTAGGAGTGTAGCATGTGATATGTGGTTTAGGTGCAAGTCACAGGTTTGAACCCCGTTGCAGACAAAAGTCTGACATTTAAGTGGATAAGAGTAGAGTGTGGGGCCCATCATCCACCAGGTTTCGACCCTTGCACCAATGACCCTCGGGATTTCTCAGTTACCAAAAATATAAGAAATGCTAATGTTTTGCTAGAACAGAAAAGTTGAGGATCCAAGATCCTATAAGTCTTGGAATTTACTCTCATATGTTATCTTTGGTTGAAAGGGTGGGGCCCATCATCCACCGAGTTTTGACCCTTGCACCAATGACCCTTGGTATTTCTCGGTTACCAAAAATATAAGAAATCCTAATGTGTTGCTAGAACAGAAAAGTTGAGGTTCCAAGATCCTATAAGTCTTGGAATTTACTCTCATATGTTATCTTTTACTGGTTGAAAATTTTGCACGTCGCCCTTTAACTATGGTTTTTATTTGGAGTTAAATAAAACAATTTGTGAACCCCAATAGTTGGTTTACTTCTACATTCATTTCTTCACTAGAAATTTAGGAAAGGGGTAAGATTATCAATCAAATTAGATGGGAACAAAAATTTAATTTTTTAAAGTTATAAATTAGAAGCAGGAATTCAGTCAAGAACAACAAAGATTGCATTTTTCATGGACAATTGCGAGCTACACCTAAGAATCATCAATAAAAATTTAATTGAGACAGTTAAACAGACCCAAAAAGAAAAAGGGAAAAAGAAAGGAAAAGGAACCAAGTTAACATAAGCTGCTTCTACACTTTCCCAACCCAAATGAGAAGAAAGAATCAGTGAAATGAAAGAGTAAGGTGGAGAAGAATACATAAAAGTGTACCTGATTAAAAGAAGATTGGAGTCGCCGGCGAGAGGAGAGTAGAGATTCGGAGAATGGAGTGTATAAAGAAAACCTGGGTTTCTGAGAAAATGACAAAAATAATACCTTATGTTTGAGTATAGGTTTATGATGGTCCTTTAAATATGCATTTAACAGTTATAGTCCTTTAAGTTTACCAAAACTTGACAATTTTAGTCTCTGTCCACTTTTTAAGTTAAATTTAACGGAATCTCCCACACATCACCTTCACGTTATCGAGTCTCATCTCTCACATGGCAGATTATGAAAGTTGAATGCTCAACAACTTAGCAGTTAGTGGATAGAACACTGAATTGGATGTTTGGCCTTACCAAAAATAAAAAGAAGAATCTCGTAGCTTTCGTACATATTGGGAGACAGTGTATTTCATCGTCTTCTTTTCAATTATATAGCCCAACAAAACCTCAAAACTTAGTGTTAAAATAAACACAAGCCAGTACCGTATCACCTCCATTTTTGTAGCTTCCCAAATTTATATAGCCCAACAAAACCTTTTTTTTTTTTCCAAAATAACCTCACACAAATAATACTTAATTCTTTGGGATATAGATTTGTGTATTTATAGGGACATATGGGATTTCACCGCTGGCACAAATAATGACGCCGATTATTATGTTTTGGTTGCCTCACGTGAGTATCACATGCTGTACTGTTAAATTTATTAACTTTTAAAAATAGACGGAGACCAAAATTGTTAACTTTTGGTAAACTTAAACGACTAAAATTGTTCAGAATATATTTAAAGGCCTCCCCACTTGTGGGTTACTAGTGGCCGTTGTTGATCCTCATAAACCTACACTCGAATATAAGGGATCATTTTTTCTTTCTTTTTTCTTCCTCAAGAGTGGGTTGCTCTAAGGGTGAGCACCATCCACTTCCAATCAAGAGGTTGTGAGTTCGAGTCATCCCAAAAGCAAGGTAGGTAGTTCTTGGAGGGAGGGAGCTGAGGGTCTATTGGAAACAGGCTCTCTACCCCAGGGTAGGGGTAATTTCTGCGTACACACTATCCTCCCCAGACCCCACTAGTGAGATTATATTGGGTTGTTGTTATTATTGTTGTTGTATTGTTTATTACGTCTCAATTCTGATAGCCTTGACTATTAAGAGTATAACTGCCCTTTATCTTTATCTTAAAACTCTGATCTTTGTAGCTCGACATCCTGCAGGAGACGACCTACAAGCGAACAAGAGACTGTATGACTTCTGCAGTAGTGTAGGCCCATTAGGGAATATTAGGAATATTCTTTTGAATATTCTTTATGATTTGTCTTTTAGGGCTTAGAAGGTTTTTGTCCCTTATATATAGAGCGTAAAACAACCTTGTAAGGCTCTCTCAGCATTTTTCCCAACTAAGAACACTCGCTATAACACTTACATAAACAATTGATGTCATTATTGTTTGATAGTTCATCTTGACAAGATAAAGAAATCTTATCCCCTATATTCACCTTGTATATCTTTTGTTCTAGAGATTATTATACTTAGCTAAGCTTTACCCCTTCATTTTCTTTGATTGATTTATTCAAAAAGGTTCTAATATCTTTTGAGTCAAACAATTTGGCGCTGTCTGTAGGGATTTCTATAGCTGAGATCTTAGTTTCGACTAGATCCTTGAAAGAAATAATCACCTCTTCTTAGCCTCGCAAAGGCCAACAATGGCAGGAAAGGGAGAAACAAGATTAAAGGCAATAGTAGGTGTCACGAACAACATTCTGAATTCCCTCAATGAAGCCGGTAGGGAAGACAATGAAAACGCAATGCCAAGTGCTACACCTGAGGGAGAGATCTCACCCCCTCCCCCCGTACGAGGGCGTGACTGTCTCGCACGAGAGGGAAACCTCAACATCCGCAGTAGGAGAAGCACCACCGGCTGTGAAAAGGCTATTAGAAGAGTGGTTGACAAACACCTTGAGCAACATACTCGACAAACCCGTTCAAAGGGATATCAGAGGCACAATACCCGCAGAAACCGCAACTGTCACCGATGAGCCAGAAACTCCACGAACAGGTAACACTCATATTGTCATTGATGCAGGTAACGATGCACTTGCGGCCATTTTAAAGAAAATGGAAGAGATGGAGAAAGAGCAAAAAACTCCGCGATCAGATGAAGGAGCATCAGGAAAGGGTCGATAAAATACAAGGCTCTTCGAAGCTGCTACCAAAACGTGATGTAGGCTGATTTGTCGAACAACTATACAGTGAAGGGGCGACTCCCCACTCTATCTCTAAAACCTTCAAAATGCCGCCATACTTGAAAATATATGATGGCACCACGGATCCGGAAGATCACATAATCCACTACGTCACTGCGGTAAAAGGCAATAATTTGTCGAAAGAACAGGTGCCATCGGTGTTGTTGAAAAAGTTCAGCAAAACTCTGACAGAGGGAGCGCTGACATGGTATTCCCAATTGCCCGCACGGTCAATATCAACGTTCGAAGAAATGGAAGATAAATTTGTCACCGCTCACACGGGAGCAGAAAAGGTGTAGGCCAGGGTAAATGACATTTTTGCCGTCAGGAAGACGATAGGCGAAGGGCTTCAGGATTTCCTAGCCCGATTCAACAGGGTAAGAATGAGCCTACCAAATGTATCAGAAGGGATGGCGGTAGTAGCCTTCCAAAATGGGTTAAATAGAAATGGGTCAAAAGCAACCAAGAAACTGCTAAGTAGACTCATGGAGTATCCCCCACCACGTGGGAAGAAATCCATAATGCATATTATGCCGAAGTAAGAGCAGATGGGGACGGCTTAAATGGTCCGCTCCAACGACTAACATCGGTCCAGACCGAAACAAGGAGAGATCGCCGCAACGATGGTCGAAGGGATCAATTATCCCGTTTCAATCGGGAAAGGCATCAGCCCTATATCCGGGCATCCATCCCGCCTCCTCCACGACAAACAGACGTCACGCACCGATATATCATGCCACACCAAAACAAAAGAGGTATGCCCCCACTGTTATCTGCTCATAACTTTTGCGTTTCTCCTTTAGAAATAGTGTATGCACTGGAAAAGCTCGACACAAAGGTACAGTGGCCGCAAAAGATGAAGTCAGATCCGAGCACTCGGAGATCGAACGTTCTGTGTGAATTCCACCAGGAAAGAGGACACAAGACCGAAGACTGCATAGGTCTACGATAGGAAGTGGTAAGAATGTTAAACCAGGGACACCTGAAAGAACTGCTGAGTGATCGAGGACGAGTCAACTTCGCTCGTGGATGCGATCAATCTCAAGGACCCCCAAAACCACCGTCACCAGCTCGTACCATACAAATGATCATTGGCGGCGGCGACGATACGGTAATCAACCATGTGAAGTTCACCACCACACATAAATTCAAGCGGACAGTCGCCCATGAACGATATGCTGACCTCGAAGATAGTATCATCTTCGATAAGTCGGATACCAACGATTTGTCTTTCCTTCACTATGATGCTTTGGTTATAACTTTATGTATTGCGGATACCGATGTAAAAAGAATAATGGTGGATGACGGAAGCGGCGCGTGTATTATTCACCTATGAGTCCTCATACAAATGAGGCTCGAGGATAAGATAGTATCACGTTGGATAACACTAACGAGTTTTAATAATGCAGTAGAACGAACCTCTGGAGAGATAATGCTGCCCGTTCTGGAAGGAGGATTCACCCTGGAAACAACATTCCACGTTATGAACCAAGAAACAACCTACAAAGCTATCACAGGGCGTCCATGGATATACGCCATGCGAGCTGTCCTGTCAAGTTTCTACCAAGTAATCAAATTTCCTACCTTATGGGGGATATTCAGCATCCGGGGCGAGCAACGCACCGCCCAAGAATGCTATCGAATCGCCCAAGACTACACACACACCCAATAACTAAAGGGGGAAAGTGCGGAATCATAACAATCAGCCATATCGGGAACTAAACCCGATACACAAATAGAGGCCATCAAAGACCCATATGTCGTAGAGGCTTGCAAGGCAACCGTAGAAAACCTCGACCCCGTTCAGTTAGATAGTACTGACAGCGCGGAAAAAGCTTATATCGGACACAACCTCTCAAAACCAGGTAAGTTTCATAAGTTCTTAACTAACAATGCAGATTTATTTTCCTTTTCCTACTCAAATATTTTGAGAATCCCAAAGGATATCACCACACAGAGGCTGAATGTCGACTCTCTCTACCCGTCTGTGCGGCAGATGAGGAGAAAGCTCAACACCGCAATCAACGATACAATCAGCGAAGAAGTCGATAAGTTGCTCGCTAACGGCTCCGTCAAAGAATCAAAGTATCCTCAGTGGGTCGCCAATGTGGTCATAGTAAAAAAGAAGAACGGAAAGTGGCAGATGTGTGTTGACTTCACCGACCGGAACAAAGCGTGCCCAAAGGATTCCTTTCCGTTACCACATATCGACCAACTCATCGACGGAACAGCGGGGCACGAACTATTGAGCTTCTTGGACGCCTATTCTGGTTACAACCAGATTCTAATGGCAGAAGAAGGCCAATAAAAGACCACCTTCATCACTCACCAAGGAACATACTGCTACAGAGTTATGCCGTTCGGACTCAAGAACGCAGGGGTGACGTATCAAAAGTTAGTCACCAGAATGTTCAAATAACAACTTGGAAAGACTATGATGGTATACATCGACGACATGCTGGTGAAGTCAAAAAGGAAAGAGGATCACATTAATCATCTGAAGGAAGCCTTCGAAATATTGAGGCGATACGGGATGAAACTGAATCCCAAAAAATGCGCCTTTGGCATAACCTCAAGAAAATTCCTTGGCTTTTTGGTGTCGCAAAAGGGTATAGAGGTCAACCCAGATCAGATCAAGGCCATCAAAGGAATACCGGAGACGTTGACCAGCAAAAAGCAGGTACAGAAATTGACAGGGCGAATAGTCGCCCTGTCAAGGTTCATCTTGCGGCCATCCGACAGATGCCATAAGTTTTTTAATGTACTAAGGAAGGATCACGGGCAACAATGGAATTCAGAATATGTTAACGCCTTGAGAAAACTGAAAGCGTATCTGTCCTCACCACTACTACTCGTCAAGGCAGACTCGGGCGAGTGCCTCCTGGTGTACCTAGCAGTCTCCAAAGTCGCGGTAAGTGCAGTTCTAGTACGCGAAAACAAAGGTACGCAATCTCCAATTTATTATATCAGCAAAACCTTAGTTGATACCGAAACAAGGTACCCCCACCTTGAGAAATTAGCTTTGGCATTAGTCGTAGCTTCACAAAAGCTCAGACCATATTTTCAATGTCACCCCATAAAAGTGGTGACAACCTTCCCCTTTAGAGGCATCCTACACAAACCCGAGCTATCGGGTAGATTGGCCAAATAGGCCATAGAATTGAGCGAGCACGATATAACATACCAACCGCGAACTGCTATAAAGTCGCAGGTGCTCGCCGATTTCATCCCTGATTTTAGCGTGGAAGTATTGCCTAAAGTAGAGCATGAGGCGCTCCGGACTTCCGCACATTCTGACCTCTAGGTCCTCTACACCGACGGCGCATCTAATGCATCAGGATCGGGACCGGGAATCGTCCTCGAGGTTCCTACGGGCGAAGTAACTCGCCAGTCCATACGATGCTCCGAGATGACTAACAACGAGGCCGAGTATGAAGCTGTGATTGCAGGATTGAAATTAGCCCTCAAATACGGCGCTCGGCGACTCGTCCTCCATTACGATTCTCAACTCGTGGTGAACCAAATCACTGGGACTTTCCAAATCAAAGAATAGAGACTACAAAAGTATCAGTCAGAAATTCACAAACTACTGCCAGAATTCGATGAATGACGTCTCGACCAGATACCCAGGACGTAGAATATTAAAGCGGATGGTTGCCCAAACTAGCGGCGGCCACCAGAAATATCAACAAGGAAAACATGGTCACAACTCTATTCATAATTTGAGCCAATGCTCTATACGGTTCAATTGCCAATTATACTTCCACAAATCATTTTACAACTTGAGCCAACACTCTTCAATGTTCAAATACCAATGTTACTTCCACAAGCCTTGCTCAACAATAGAAATATTCACATAAGGCATGAACAATACAAACAGAGTCACATTAATCATAGTATAAGACCCATGGGCATACTTAACACCAATGTATAGATACTCGTCACCATGCCTATACGTCGTATTCAACAATTAACACATAACAAATAAGATACGACTCCTAATCTCTCAAGCTAAGGTTAGACCAAACACTTACCTCGATGCCACAAATATAATTCAAGTCTCAACTACCACTTTACCTCTTGATTCTACCACCAATTCGCTCGTATCTAGTCACAAGTTACTTAATTATATCAATAAATGCTAAATGAATCAATTCTAATGCATGGAAATAAGTTTTCTAAAGTTTTTCCCAAAAAGTCAAAAATCGACCCCAGGCCCACATGGTCAAAACCTGAGGTTCGAACCGAAACCCGATTACCCATTCTCCCACGAACCCAAATATATAATTTGTTTTGAAATCGGACCTCAAATCGAGGTCCAAATCCCCAAAATTTGAAAAAATCTAGGTTCTACCCAAAATACCCAATTTCCCCCATGAAAACCCTTGATTTTGAGTTGAAACCATGTGAAAAGATGTTAAAGATTGAAGAAAACGAGCTAGAAATGACTTACAATCGATTTGGAGGAGAACTTTTCTTTGGAAAATCGCCCAAGAGGGTTTATGTTTTTAAAGAGTTTGAAAAATGAAAGATTTTTGGCTAAGTTATGAATTTGCAGGTTGTAGATGTCGCAATTGCCACCAGGGTTCACAATTGTGAACCCCTTAGAAACCTGCTAACTTCGCAAATGTGAAGATTTTGTCGCATTTGCGACGCAATGCAATTCTGGTCACTTTCGCATTTGCGAGGGTCCCTTCGCAATTGCGATATCGCATTTGTGGTACAAAAGTCGCATTTGCGACCAAGGCAGCCCATGTCGATTTCTCACATTTGCGATATTTCCTCGCATTTGCGAGCCAAACTTCGCAAATACCAGCAACATACCAGCAATTCCTAAGTTCAAATTTCACTCCATGGCCTATCCAAAACTCACCCGAGCCCCCGGGGCTCGAAACCAAACATGCACACTAACCCAAAAATATTATATAAACTTGCTCGTGCAATCAAATCATCAAAATAACATTAATAACTATGAATTTAGCATCAAAATCAAAGTAAAATCTCAAGAACTTTCAAAGTTTTAAATTTACAACTAAGGTTCCGAATCACGTCATATGACCTCCGTTTCTTACCAAATTTATGGGCTCAACTTAAATCACATATAAGACCTGTATCGAGCTCCGAAACCAAATACGTGCCTGATACCATCAAATTCAGACATATTTCATTTCCAAAAACTCATATATATTCTTGAAAATAATTTTTCTTTAAAAATTCATTTCTCGGGCTTGGGACCTCGGAATTCGATTCCTGGCATACGCCCAAGTCCTATATTTTCCTACGGACCCTCCGGGACCATCAAATCATGGGTCTGGGTCCGTTTACCTAAAATGTTGATCGAAGTCATCTTAAATTTATTTTAAAAGAAAAATTTACCATTTTTCTGAGATTTTCACATAATGACTTTCGGATATGCGTTCGGACTGCGCAAGCAAATCGAGGTGAGATAGAAAGAAGGTTTTTAAGGCCTCAAAACTCAGGTCGATGGGGATAACTGCTCCGCATATCGGACTCAGACTCCCAGGTCGATGCCTCAACAGGCTGACCTCTCCACTGAACACGAACAGAAGGGAAACTCTTCGATCTCAACTGACAAACATACCGGTCTAGAATAGCTACCGGCTCCTCCTCATAGGACAAGTCCTTGTCCAACTGGACAGTGCTGAAATCGAACACGTGGGATGGATCACCGTGATACTTCCGAAGCATGGACACATGAAACACGGGATGCACGACTGATAAGCTCGGCGGCAACGCAAATCTGTAAGCCACCTCTCCCACTCGATCAAGAATCTCAAACGAGCCAATGAACCTAGGGCTAAGCTTGACCTTCTTTCCAAATCTCATCACGCCCTTCATTGGCGACACCTGAAGCAAAACCCACTCACCGACCATGAATGCTAAATCTCGAACATTACGGTCGGCATAACTCTTTTGCCTGGACTGAGCTATATGAAGCCTATCCTGAATAATCCTGACCTTGTCCAAGGCATCCTATACTAGATCTATACCCAACAACAAAGCCTCTCCCAGCTCAAACCATCCAACCGGCGACCGACACTGCCTACCATATAAGGCCTCATAAGGAGCCATTTGGATACTCGACTGGTAGTTGCTGTTGTAGGCAAACTCTGCTAAAGACAAAAACTGATCCCACGAGCCTCCAAAGTCAATAATACAAGCTCGGAGCATATCCTCCAAAATCTAAATAGTACGTCCGGACTGACCATCCTTCTGAGGATGAAATGATGTGCTCAACTCGGCCCATGTGCCCAAATCCCGCTGAATTGCTCTCCAGAAATGTGAGGTAAACTACGTATCTCGGTCCGAAATGATAGACACGGGCACACCATGAAGACGAACAATCTCCCAGATATAGATCTCAGCTAACCTCTCGAAAGAATATGAGACTTCCACAAGAATGAAATGTGCTGACTTGGTCAGTCAGCCTATCGACAATAACCTACACTGCGTCGAACATCCTCTGAGTCCGTAGGAGTCCAATAATGAAGTCCATAGTGATGCGCTCCCACTTCCACTCAGGAATCTCAATCTTTTGGAACAGACTACCAGGTCTTTGATGCTCGTACTTTACATGCTGACAATTAAAACACCGAGCCACATATGCAACAATATCCTTATTCATTCTCCTCCACCAATAATGCTGCTACAAATCCTGATACATCTTAGCGGTGCTCGGATGAATAGACTACCGGGAACTGTGGGCCTCCTATAGAATCAACTCTTGAAGCCCATCCACATTAGGCACACAAACTCGACCCTACAGCCTCAAAACTCCATCATCTCCTAATAATTTGCTTGGCACTTCCGTGCTGCACCGTGTCCCTAAGGACACACAAATGAGGACCATCATACTGCCGATCTCGGATACGCTCCAATAAATAAGAATGAGCGACTGTGCAAGCTAATCCGCTGCTGGGCTAAAAAATATCCAACCTCACGAACTGATTGGCCAAAGTCTGAACATCCAAAGCAAGCGGTCTCTCACCGACCTGAATATACGCAAGACTGCCCATACTGGCTGACTTCCTACTCAAAGAATCGGCCACCACATTAGCCTTCCCCGAATGATATAAGATGGTGATATTATAGTCCTTTAATATCTCCAACCACCTTCTCTGCCTCAAATTTAGCTCCTTCTTCTTGAACAAGTATTGCAGACTCTTGTAATCCATGAACACCTCACATGACATGCTATATAGATAATGCCTCCAAATCTTCAACGCGTGAACAATGGCTTCCAACTCCAAATCATGAACTAGATAATTCTTCTTATGAATCTTCAACTGTCGTGAAGCATAAGCAATGACCTTGCTATCCTGCATCAACAACACACCAAGTCCAATACGAGATGCATCACAATAGACTGTATATGGACCTGAACCCGTGGGCAAAACCAACGCCGACACCGTAGTCAAAGCTGTCTTGAGCTTATGAAAGCTTGCTACACACTCGTCCGATCACTTGAACTGGGCACCCTTATGGGTCAACCTAGTCATTGGGGTTGCAATGGATGAAAACCTCTCCACAAATTAACGATAATAACTTTCCAAACCTAAGAAACTCTAGATCTCTGTAGCTGATGCGAGTCTAGGCCAGTCATTGACTACCTCTATCTTCTTTGGATCTACCCGAATACCCTCTACTAAAACAACATGACCTAAAAAAGCAATTGACCCCAACCAAAACTCGCACTTCGAAAACTTAGCATACAACTGACTATCTCTCAAAGTCTGAAGAACCTCTCTTAGATGTTGCTCATGCTCCTTCCGGCTGCGGGAATAGATCAAAATATCATCAATGAAGACTATCACGAACGAATCTAAGTAAGGCTTAAACACTCAGTTCATCAAATCCATAAACTGTTGGGGCATTTGTTAACCCGAATGACATCACCAAGAACTCATAATGCTCGTACCGAGTGCGAAAGGTTGTCTTAGGGACATTGGATGCCCTAATCCTCAACTGATGGTAGCCAGATCTAAAATCGATCTTCAAAGATACCTTGGCACCCTGAAGCTGATTAAACAAATCATCAATCCTCGACAATGGATACTTATTCTTGATTGTAACCTTGTTCAACTGCCGGCAATCTATACACATCCTCATTGATCCGTCCTTCTTCTTCACAAACAACACCAGTGCACCCCAAGGCAAGACACTAGGTCTAATGAAGCCTTTATCAAGAAAGTCTTGCAACTACTCCTTCAATTCTTTCAACTCAAGTGGGGCCATACAATATGATGGAATAGAAATGGGCTAAGTGCCCAGAGCCAAATCAATGCAGAAGTCAAATCCCTGTCGGGTGGCATCCCTGGCAGGTTTGAAGGAAATACCTCAGGAAACTCACGAACAATAGGCACAGAATCCATAGAAGGAACCTCAACGCTAGAATCACGAACATATGCAAAATAGGCCAAACACCCCTTCTTGACCATACACCGAGCCTTCATATGTGAGATAACACTACGGGTAGAATGACCATGAGTCCCTCTTTACTCTAAACAAGGTAAACCCGGTAAGGCTAAGGTCACAGTCTTAGCATGACAGTCCAAGATAACATGGTAAGGTGATAAACAGTCCATCCCCAATATGACATCAAAATCAACCATATCCAAAAGTAACAAATCTACACGAGTCTCAAGACCCCCAATCACAACTATACATGAACGATGGACACGATCTACCACAACAGAATCACCCACTGGTGTAGACACATATATATGAGCACTCAAGGAATCACTATGCATGACCAGATACGGTGCAAAATAAGATGACACATAAGAGTACGTAGATCCTGGGTCAAATAGAAATGAAGCATCTCTACTACAAACCAGAATAGTACCTATGATAACTGCATCGGAAGCCTCAGCCTCAGGCCTGGCTGGAAGAGAATAACATCAGGGCTGGGCCCCACCACCCTGAACTACATCTCTAGGACGACCTGCTGTTGGATGGCCTCTACATCTAGCGGTCTGACCTTCACCTCTAATACCTCTACCTCCACCTTTAGCACCTCTACCTCCACCTCTAGCTGGATAAACAGGCTGTGGAACACTCAGTGCCTGAACCATGGCACGGGAACCCTGATGTTGAGAGTTACTCGATGCTCGAGGGCAAAATCTAGAAATATGTCCCATATCGCTATAAGTATAACAAGCCCTCGTCTGCTGAGACTGCTGACCTTGACGACCTGAATGACCACCCCGAAAATTTTGGAGCGGTGGTGCACTGATAGGAGCTAGTGGTGCACTGTAGGACTGCTGATCAGAATACTACATATGAGAACCACGACCACCTGAAGCACAGTGGGAAACCTGAAGTGCTGACTGAAAAGGCCTAGGAGGATGGCCTCTACCATACGAATCCCAACCTCCAGACGAGGCACCACTGAATCTTCCTGAATGACGAGGCCTCTTGTCAGACCCCTGACCACCTCCCTGTGATAGAACCATCTCAACCCTCCTGGCTACATTGGCCGCATCCTGAAAGGAAATCTCGTTCCTCGTCTCCTTGGCCATCTGAAGTTGAATAGGCTGAACGAGTCCCTCAATGAACCTCCTCACTCTCTCTCTCAGTGGGAAGTATAAGAAGAGCATGACGGGACAAATCAATAAACCTGGTCTCATATTGAGTAACAGTCATAGAACCCTAATGGAGACGCTCAAACTGCCTCCGATAGATCTCTCTCTGAGTGACAGGTAGAAATTTCTCCAGAAACAGCTGAGAAAACTGATCCCAAGTCAAAGTTGGTGACCCAACTAGTCTAGCCAAACAATAAACTCTCCACCAAGTCTTGGCGGATCCAGACAAGCGAAAAGTAGCAAAGTCAACCCCATTGGTCTCCACTATCCCCATGTTCCTAAAAACATCATGACAACTGTCCAAATAATCCTGGGGATCATCAGAATATGCACCGCTAAAAGTGGTAATGAAGAGCTTGGTGAACCTGTCCAATCTCCACAAGGCATCAACAGACATAGCAGCTCCATCACCGGTCTGAGCTACCACACCCGGCTGAACTGCTCCAACTAGTTGAGCTACTAGAGTCTGAAATTGGGGAGCCATCTGCTCCAGAGTGCGGGTAGCAGGAGTTTGAGCTCCTCCTCCAGCCTGAGAGATGGCTGGTGCTACAGGAAGCAAGCCTGCCCTGATGACACTCTCCATAAGGCCCACTAGGCAGACCAGAGCATCCTGGAGTACTGGGGTAGCAATCGTGGGAGCTGCTGCTGGGGGCTCGAGCTACTAATCAGTGGATGAGGAAGCGCGCATTCTCGCCATCTGCGAAAGAACAGAGTAGAAATTCAATTAGCATTGAGAAACCAAACCGCACGACAAGAAAGAATAGATATGGAGCTTTTCCTAACTCTGTAGCCTCTGGGGGATAAATACAGACATCTCCGTACCGATTCCTCAGACTCTACTAAGCTTGTCCGTGAATTGTGGGACCTATATAACCTAGAGCTCTGATACCAACTTATCATGACCTGGATTTCCCACCCTCGGGAGTCGTGATGGCGCCTATTAGTGAAAGCTAGGCAAGCCAACCATTTGAATTATTTACCTTTTTCCTATTTTAATCCTTTAACAATTAATAACCAGCATATGCTAAACAACAGAATTTAATAAGCGGAAGACTGAAATATAATAGTTAATAAAGATGCCAATACCAATCCATACATAAACTACCAAAGACTGGTGTCACAATTCCACAGACTGTCTATGAATACTACAGATAAAGGTCTGAAAGGTTTATTACAACACTATCTCCGGAATACATAAAAGAAACAGAATGAAAGGATAAAAGAAGATGCCAAGTCCTGCGGACGCCTGCAGGACTACCTCGGATCTCCGAATGACTAAAGGCAACAACCCAAAACTACGGTCCATATGCTCCAGTACCGGGATCTGCACATAATGCAGAGTATAGTATCAACACAACCGACCCCATGTGCTGGTACATGCCTAGCCTAACCTCGGCGAAGTAGTGACGAGGCTAGGACCAGATTACCAAATAAACCTGTGCAGTTAAATAATATGCAACGGAAAACAAACGGCAAAACTGTACAATTAAAGATAGGAAGAGGAAATCATGCTGCGGGAAAATAACCAGTAACAACTGAAAACAACAGTTAAATGTAAAGAACATCATAACTCAACTATCAGTGAAAGTCAGGAAATCAAAGACAAGTGCATGGCATCACCCTTCGTTCTTTTACTCTCGTCCTCCCCATAAAATCAATATAAATGGCACGACATCACTCTTCGTGCTTTTACGTCATATAATTATGACACGGAATGATCCTTCGTGCATTATCACTCATATAAAGGCACGGAATGGTACATTGTGCAGCACGACATCACCCTCGTGCATTAACACTCTCTCATAAATATCATACACGCCATCACCCTTCATGCTTTAACACTCTCTCACCAAAATAATACACGACATCACCCTTAGTGCTTTAACACTCTTCTTTACCCAAACAACAACCACAAAGCAATAAGGGCAAGGGAATCAACAAATTCATAATTAAATTCCGGCAAGGGAAGAATAGTACAACAATCAAATCACGGCAAGGAAAATAATATCAAACCATAACATCCCGACAAGGGAGACAAATTAAACAACAACATCCCGGCAAGGAAGACAATATCATAATCCTCTTTTCTTTTTCACATTTACTTCACAACTCTATTCATAATTTGAGCCAATGCTCTATAAGGTTCAATTGCCACCAACATATAGATACTCGTCACCATGCCTATACGTCGTATTCAACAATTAACACATAACAAATAAGACACGACTCCTAATCTCTCAATCTAAGGTTAGACCAAACACTTACCTCGATGCCACAAATACAATTCAAGTCTCAACTACCGCTTTACCTCTTGATTCCACCACCAATTCGCTCGTATCTAGTCACAAGTTACTTAATTATATCAATAAATGCTAAATGAATCAATTCTAATGCATGGAAATAAGTTTTCTAAAGTTTTTCCCAAAAAGTCAAAAATCGACCCCAAGCCCACATGGTCAAAACCTGAGGTTCGAACCGAAACCCGATTACCCATTCCCCCACGAACCCAAATATATAATTTGTTTTGAAATCGGACCTCAAATCAAGGTCCAAATCCCCAAAATTTGAAAAAACCTAGGTGCTACCCAAAATACCCAATTTTCCCCATGAAAACCCTTGATTTTGAGTTGAAATCATGTGAAAAGATGTTAAAGACTGAAGAAAACGAGCTAGAAATGACTTACAATCGATTTGGAGGAGAACTTTTCTTTGGAAAATCGCCCAAGAGGGTTTATGTTTTTAAAGAGTTTGAAAAATGAAAGATTTTCGGCTAAGTTATGAATTTGTAGGTTGCAAATGTCGCAATTGCGACCAGGGTTTCCAATTGCGAACCCCTTCGAAACCTGCTAACTTCGCAAATGCGAAGATTTTGTCGCATTTGCGACTCAATGCAGTTCTGGCCACCTTCGCATTTGCGAGGGTCCCGTCGCAAATGCGAAATCGTATTTGCGGTACAAAAGTCGCATTTGCGACCAAGGTAGCCCAGGTCGAAATTTTGCATTTGCGATATTTCCTCGCATTTGCGAGCTAGGCTTTGCAAATGCGAAGCTTGCAGACCTGCAACATACCAGCAATTCTTAAGTCTAAATTTCATTCTGTAGACTATCCAAAACTCACCCGAGCCCCCGGGGCTCCAAACCAAATATACATATTAACCCACAAATACCATACGGACTTGCTCGTGCAACCAAATCATCAAAATAACATCAATAATTATGAATTTAGCATCAAAGTAAATCTCAAGAACTTTCAAAGTTCCAAATTTTACAACTAAGGTTTCGAATCAATTCATATGACCTCCATTTCTTACCAAATTTTACGGGCTCAACATAAATTACATATAAGACCTATACCGGGCTCTGGAACCAAAATACGGGCCCGATACCATCAAATTCAGACATATTTCATTTCCAAAAACTCATATATATTCCAGAAAATAATTTTTCTGGAATATAAACAATACAATGTATAGATCATAGTATAAGACCCATGGGCATACTTAACACCAATGTATAGATACTCGTCACCATGCCTATACATCGTATTCAACAATTAACACATAACAAATAAGATACGACTCCTAATCTCTCAAGCTAAGGTTAGACCAAACACTTACCTCGATGCCACAAATACAATTCAAGTCTCAACTACCGCTTTACCTCTTGATTCTACCACCAATTCGCTCGTATCTAGTCACAAGTTACTTAATTATATCAATAAATGCTAAATGAATCAATTCTAATGCATGGAAATAAGTTTTCTAAAGTTTTTCCCAAAAAGTCAAAAATCGACCCCAGGCCCACATGGTCAAAACCTGAGGTTCGAACCGAAACCCGATTACCCATTCTCCCACGAACCCAAATATATAATTTGTTTTGAAATCGGACCTCAAATCGAGGTCCAAATCCCCAAAATTTGAAAAAACCTAGGTTCTACCTAAAATACCCAATTTCCCCCATGAAAACCCTTGATTTTGAGTTGAAATCATGTGAAAAGATGTTAAAGACTGAAGAAAACGAGCTAGAAATGACTTACAATCGATTTGGAGGAGAACTTTTCTTTGGAAAATCGCCCAAGAGGGTTTATATTTTTAAAGAGTTTGAAAAATGAAAGATTTTCGGCTAAGTTATGAATTTGCAGGTTGCAAATGTCGCAATTGCGACCAGGGTTTCCAATTGCGAACCCCTTCGAAACCTGCTAACTTCGCAAATGCGAAGATTTTGTCGCATTTGCGACTCAATGCAGTTCTGGTCACCTTCGCATTTGCGAGGGTCCCGTCGCAAATACGAAATCGTATTTGCGGTACAAAAGTCGCATTTGCGACCAAGGCAGCCCAGGTCGATTTTTTGCATTTGCGATATTTCCTCGCATTCGCGAGCTAGGCTTTGCAAATGCGAAGCTTGCAGACCTGCAACATACCAGCAATTCCTAAGTCTAAATTTCATTCTGTAGACTATCCAAAACTCACCCGAGCCCCCGGGGCTCCAAACCAAATATACATATTAACCCACAAATACCATACGGACTTGCTCGTGCAACCAAATCATCAAAATAACATCAATAATTATGAATTTAGCATCAAAGTAAATCTCAAGAACTTTCAAAGTTCCAAATTTTACAACTAAGGTTTCGAATCAATTCATATGACCTCCGTTTCTTACCAAATTTTACGGGCTCAACATAAATTACATATAAGACCTATACCGGGCTCTGGAACCAAAATACGGGCCTGATACCATCAAATTCAGACATATTTCATTTCCAAAAACTCATATATATTCCAGAAAATAATTTTTCTTTAAAAATTCATTTCTCGGGTTTGGACTTCGAAATTCGATTCCGGGCATACGCCCAAGTCCCATATTTTCCTACAGACCCTCCGGGACCGTCAAATCACGGGTCCGGGTCCGTTTACCCAAAATATTGACTGAAGTCTACTTAAATTCATTTTAAAAGCAAAGTTTACCATTTTTCACAGATTTTCATATAATGGCTTTTCGGATACGCGCCCAGACTACGCACACAAATCGAGATGAGACAGAAAGAGATTTTTAAGGCCTCGAAACTCAGAATTTATTTCTAAAAAAAGTGATGACCTTTTGGGTCATCACAATATTTTTAAAATAGTATAGTTATTATAGATGTAAGAAAGAGATAAATATGGAAAGTTGTTTGTTAATTAATTTATATTTAAAAATATCTAATTGAACTTCTAAAGAATTAATTCATTGTACATTTATAAATTTATTAACTCCATTCAATGTTTACTTATTTATCATCCTTTCTATATCTATATATTTGAAAAATGGCATCAAAATTATCACCCATGGACGTGCTTTCTCGATCTACGCAAGATAACATACAATTTTTTAATGGATTCCAGTTGACCTAACACCTAGCATTTATTAATTATTTTAGGAAAATAAAAGACTCCCAAACCTAAAAGAAATTGAACGTGAGAGAAATTTTTAATGTGATTTTCATGTGTTATTTTCTTTATTTATTTGAAAAATATTTATATTATATAGTTCCAATAAGAAAGAATTTAATACACAAACTTGAGTAGATTTTAAAGTATAGAATACTAAAATATACCTAAATTTCGATTTCTAAATATTAGAAAAATAATTAAAAGACTATTTAGTCTAGTATGAAATCGATATCATAGGAGATAATCTTGTCACGACCCAAACCGATGAGTCGCGATGAGTGCTCGAGTCCTACCTGTCAAACATCCCTAAGCATGCGTCTAAGATATAAACCTGAATAATATTTGCTGAATTACGAGAATAATATACATGAAGAAAACATGCCCAAAAAAGCATACATACATATACGTGCAACATATGTAGGGCGAGCCGACAAGGCTGTTATAGACAACTATATACCTCAAAACTAGAAGCCGACAAGGCCACATGCTATCCAACTAGACGTACTGCCTGTAAACCTCTAATAGAAATATAACTGTACAAAGACGGAATTGAGCCACATCATACCCATACATATATATACAAACATATCGTACCAAGATCAAAAGCAGCTCCAGATCAAGTGGAGCACGCCAACTCTCGCTGATCAAGGATCCTAAGAAGGGGGACCGTCAGCTTGCCTACCTATACCTGCGGGCATGAAACGCCTGGCCCGTGAAATAGGGCGTCAGTACGAAAAATATACTGAGTATGTAAGGCATGAAAATCTGTACGTAAAAGGCATAGATGAAACATGGAATAAAGAAATCCATCTGTAAATCTGAATAATTTTGTAAATTCTAAAACATTTATAATGTTATGCACGTGTATATAAATGTCGTGTCATGCATGGGTATATGTGTACATAACATCATCAAGCCGCTGAGGGCATCCCATTATACCGTTTCGGCCATTCTAGGCAATATCATCAACATATACCAGCTGATCAGGTAGTGGTGCGTATATAACGCCGTAACCTTTTTCCATATCCCATATATATATATTTACACACACACACACACACACACACACACACACATATATATATATATATATATATATATATATATATATATATATATATATATATATATATATATATATATATATATACACACGCATATAAATACGCGTATATAACACCATCTGGTCATGGGTCAATGTACATGTATAAATGAAGAATATTCATGAAAAATATGTAATAAATTTCAATATTTCTTTCGGATAAACTTTTTTAACTGCGTATTATTCTGAGATCCATGAACAGAAGATATAATAATATGTCACATGGGGAATCAAGAACATAGACCCCTAGTATTTCTATGAATAGAGTCATTTATGAAAACTGTGCATTTGCTCGTTTCTTCTGTATAACTTGGATCATGCCAAAAATAAAGAAGGGATAGCCTTAAGATTCCTGGAGTAGGAAAAAAATCCATATAATATTCTTGAAAAAGATTGCACGTTGTTAAGCTTCCAATAATTTCTCGTTGGATTGTTGGTTGTAAAATGTTTTGTTGAAGCTTGCTAAAGTTCTGTATTTAAAAATCTTGGTTGAAGATGTTCTGTAATCAATGGCTAACGTTTTGGATTATGGTTAAAGGGAGCTTTTATGTAAGAATGATGTTCATTCTAATGGGTTAGTCTTAGTGAATATGGAAGATCTTTAAAAAAAGTGTGAAATGTGACATTATGCAACCTAACCCAAAAATGACTAAGAGTCATTGTTTGGAAGTGGCATGGCTGCCACGTTACTTTGGGGGGGGGGGTTGATCTTATTATTTAATTCATTAATTAATTAGCTAGTGTTTCGGTACCCGATAATTAATCAATTACCCGTATATTTAAAAATTATCTCAACTACTTAAAATACTACTCATTTTTAATATGCTTTATACGTCATACTATCGTGGTCATATGGTACCTTGTGTGACACTAGTCCATAAATATTGAGCATTATCGCTTGACCCGTATTTTATCCCAAATCGGCCACCTTCAACGAAACTCATTTTCTTTAATTCGTGTATCTTTTATCCTTCATAACACTTACTTTTCGCTTGTTATAAATAGCATAAATACGTTAACCTCAAGATAATCTCAGCCCCGAGTCTACGTTGATTAACTGAAGACAAAACTTTAACGTACGAAAATGCGAGATGTAACATCCTTCCCACTTTAGAAACATTCATCTTTGAAGGTTTAACTCTTCGGGATCTATATAACCTTGGCAGAGTCACCTTTGTAACAATACTACTACCAACTCTTCCTGTAGAAACTTAATAATTCAACGCCACATAGGACCACAATCATCCATAACGACAATAGCCTCACACGACCAACGACAATAACTGACACCAGAGTCCATATACGTACTTTAAAGTTATGACGTCTCAGTCGGACCCTTTTCTGGAGGAGGAAATAAATAGGGATAACTAGACTTCATGTCCTCCTCGGCCATCCAAGTCATTTTTTCCACATTGCTGCTTCTCCAAAGTACTTATACTGAAACTACATCTTTAGTTCTTGTTAGTTTATATGAGTCCACCAAACTATAAAGTACCTAGTCCTCTATGAGTTTCCACTGAGAATACTAATGAAACAGTAAGTAAATGAGACATGAGATTTTTACGTGGAAAAATCCCACTCAAGCGGACAAAAATCACGACCTACACTTGTAGTCTTTAAACTTCACTAACTTGTAAACACTCTATTACAAGCAACTTTGTAATGACTCTATTACAAAGACTTCAACTCAACTAACTTGTGATACACTTACCACAAGCACTTTGTCACTCACTAGTTACAAAGACTTTAATTTATGACTAACTCTAGTCACAACACAAATTCAGAAAGTTTATGGTTTTACAAAGGGGTTCATAAGCAACGCTTCTAGCTAAGCAATTTAGGAATTACAATAAGAACAATCACAAAGTTACAACTCAAAAGTTACAACTCAACTAAGGATAATAAAATACAAGATTTAGGAACTGGTCCATAGTAGCGTTTGTCACACCTCCTTTTTACTACCCCCTAGAGGGTATAAGGGAGTTTTTTCCAATTTAAGTGACAATCGAGATGAGATTATTTATATTAAAATTAGAGTCGCCACTTGGGATAATTTATGGTGTCCCAAGTCACCAGTTTAGAATCCCGAATCGAGGAAATTGACTCTTATTTACGGTCTGCAAACACAGAAATCTGGGTAAGGAGTTTTGTTAACTTGGGAGAAGGTGTTAGGCATTCCCGAGTTCCATGGTTCTAGCACGGTCACTTTGATCATACTTGGCTTAATCAAATTGTCTATTACTGATTTTAGAACCTATGTGCATTTGCCTGTTTTAATTAAGAAATTATCTTGAAACGGGTCACGCATAGGTGTACCCATTTGTTTGGCACATAAAAAATCATGTCACGCGAACATGTCCACAATTAACAACGCTTTATTGTTA
This sequence comes from Nicotiana tabacum, assembly GCF_000715075.1. Lineage (NCBI taxonomy): Eukaryota > Viridiplantae > Streptophyta > Magnoliopsida > Solanales > Solanaceae > Nicotiana > Nicotiana tabacum. The sequence goes on along the minus strand of NC_134082.1, from coordinate 47,628,082 downwards.
TTAAGAAAAGTTTTTCCAAAGTTGAACGAACGCAAACTCCGGTTTTATTTTTAAAATCGTAATCATGTCACGCGAACTTGTCCACAATCACAATGATATCTTAAACGGGCCTAGAGAAACTACGAGCATTTGTCATTTTTATATCTAAGTCATAAGAAATTAATACGAGGGCCACGTATGGTTAAATCGTGGATGGCATACCCCAGACTATTAGTAGCCTATGAAAACCAATTTTATTATTAAGAAAGTTTGTTCGAAGTTGTGCGAACGCATACTCCGAATTGGTTTTTAGAATCGTAATCATGTCACGCGAACGTGTACACAATCACAATTGTATATTGAACATGCTTAAAGCAAACTACGATGTTTATGAATTATTACCCTAAAGCTAATTTGAGATTTATTTTCAAGGTCATAAATTATGGAAAATAAATTGTAGGAAGAGTACATATTAAAATCATCGGGCATGGCCAATTTCTCTTTCAGCCCAATTCTTTTAATTTCAATTCGCCAACAAAACCCGGCGCCTAATCGAATAAAACTAAAGTCTGTTTGGACCCATACAACCCAATTACCTTCATCTAAAGCCATGACCTTTTTTATCCCATCTAAATCCCTTCGAAATCACTAAATTGGTGCGAAGTAAAGTCTCAACTAGTAGATCAAATAGTGACTCCAATAACTTCACCCAAAGATATGCAATTTATTTCATTAATCTATCACCTGATATTCATATTAGTGAACCAAACTAAATACCAACGGATTAAAATGAACCAAATAGCACCATAAAACATGTATCTCATGAAAGAACTCGCTAAACAAAACCGAAAAAGAAGTAGTAATGAAATAACTAATCAAAACATGTAAACAATTCCGACCAAAACAACGAATTAAGAATCCAAGAACTTACATATAATCTGAAAGAAGATCGAACATTTACAATCGCACAATTCCTGAAAACACTGACAGATGACATCCTTGAACTGTAGGACCAGAGCTTCACCGGAAACCTCAACAGAACTACGACCAGACCTCGAAACTCGCCAGATCTCTCGCCGGACTTCACCCATTCGACCAGCTTTGGCAGAGACTTGGTAGTTTTAAACTAAAACGGCCAGCATCTGATACCTCTTCGATACAGAGGTGAAATACAACAAGTAAGGGTACAAGGATGTCTCATGTAATAAGCTCTAGCTGTGGTAGAAATGGTCGCTGATTCCGGTTGTTAGAAGAAGAAGGAGTTAGCGTTGGGAGGGTGGTCTTCTGAGGTTTTGGGTCTCGTTTTGGTTAAGGAGCAGCCATGGAAGTTGAGGTCTCTATGTGTCCCTGAAGGAGATGAAGAACGGAGGGCCGTTTTGTGTTCTCGTTGTTGAAGAGGACGATCGCCGGGGGGGGGGGGAGGTCTGTCACAGCTGTGACATCAACGCTGGTGTTGTGTTTAAGGGTCCTCTAGGGTTTTTTTAGTGAGGAAGACGATGGGTGTCATGGGGGGGGGGTCTGTCCAGGGAAAACGGTAGATTGTATGTGTATAGGTCTAGGGTCTTAGAGTCTAGGGTCTTGTTTGTTTTATAGGGTTTTTTAGGTTAGGGGGTATGTGCCTAGGAATTATGGGCTAGGTCCGAAAACTAGGCTGAAAATGGGTTGTTTGGACCCAAATTTTATTCTTTCTCCGCGAACGAGACTAAAAATACGACCTTATTTACCAATTAATCCTACTTAAGTAAAATAACTATTAAATAAGACTAATCGTTAAAACAAACCTATTTTTTTGGTATTTTCAAATATCATATTAAAATAAAAATAAGGTATTATTTTTTGTATTTTTTAGTTTTACGAAAAGTAATAAACTAAAAGCAAATAAAAAAAGAAGAAATATTTTTATAATTTTTATTTTTTTGATAAAATAAAGTAAAAGAGTCAAAGCTAATTGAAATAGCGATATTAAGCCTAAACTAGACATTTACATGCTAAAATATAAAAATTCTTGGGGAGGGTCAAAAATCACATATTTATAGCGTTTTAACTTTATTCTTCAAGTTGTTGAGAATTAAGTTCACTGTTTGCAGAAGACTTGAATGCTTAAAGTGATTTCTCAAGTGTTCAAGTGATGTTTTATTATAATGCTCTTGTTAATACACCCTTGATGACATCACTTGAATGATGTAAGCATTTGGTAGGTCAAAGGTAAGTGACTGCAAATTTGCTGCACTGTGTGCACTGTTTCTGTGGCAGTCACTTTCTAGCTATACACAGTTAACTTTCGTACTGCTGTCAGGGAAACACAAGGGATCAGGTCCTTGTCTTGTTTTTATATTTTCTACACTTTCAACAGTTCACATTAGCTGAAGTCTAGGCTGGAACCCGTTCATTTGTAATGTGTACCAAGTGTGTCAGGTTCCCTATCTTGTTCTTGAATGTAAGTTTGTTAGATCATCAAAATGTAAGGTAAAGACATTGAAAATCCATCAATTTCCCCCTTTTTGTTGATGATAAACTTAGACATTGATAACATGTATTTAGAGCAAAGATAACCAGATGAAGTAACAGGAACTTCACAAGTTCCCCCTGATTTTATGCTTCCCCCTTAATCAGATCCATGTTTCAATTATACTTCCCCCTTTTGGCATCATTAAAAATACACAAGCAGACAAACAACATAAAAAAGTCTAGCCTAGCTATACATGCCACATATGTGCACACAATATGATAGCGAAGAGAAACGGAGAATACAAGCAATGAGATAATAAAATAGGATAGATTTTATATATAAAACATATGCCTTTGGTTAAAAAGCAAAGGCAGAATTGGATTGTTGAAAACGGGAGCAGTACTGATACATCCCAACCACATCAAAACAAAAGAAACAAAAAAATATCTGCCAAGTCATAAAAAACTAAAAGAGATAATCCAGAAACTGGTCACTGAAGGGGTTACTTAGGGGCACTAGGAGTAGAGGGCTTTGAAGTTGCAACAAGAGTTTGGAGAACTAGGTCTATTCGGGCATTGGCCGACTTTTGCTCATTGAGTAGTTCTACTTTTAGGTTCTCCACTTGTGCCCTGAGATCAACATTTTCTTTTGTCAAACGAGCCACTTCCTCATTTGACTCCAGAGCCTCTTGGGCCTGCTGACCTTCCAGGATAGCATTCCTAGTCTTCAACCTTCGAATCTCCTTAGTTGCACTATTTTAAGCATTAATGAGCTGTGAGATTGTTGATGTACTGCCTAACTGTCACGCCCCCTTTTTCCCTCCCCTTTTTGATGGGGGAAGAGGTCCGAGTTTCGACATTCACGGGGTGTAATAACTCATTTCCTTTTGGGAATTGGGTATTTGAAGAGTCGCCGCCTAACAGATTATGATGCGTTAGGGCACCTAGAGTGATTAACTCTTGGGTTGGTTTGCATTACCAGAGATTAGGGTAAGGGCTCGGGGTAACCTCGAGGGAAAGGTGTTAGGCACCCCTCTTGGTCCACAATTGTGGGTCCCGACCGAACTTATATTTACAAATTAGTCCATATAAATAGTTGAATCAAATAAGTTTCAAGTAAAGCACGTTAGATAACTCGAGTGACAAGATAAAGGTTTGAACAAGTTTAAATAAAGAGAGAGGTTTTGGTAAAGAGGGGTCCTAGGTTGTTTATACTATAGGATCACCCCACGCAATGTCCGATAAACACTCCTCAATGAGGGGCTACACGTGATATTTACACGTAGTCATCATATCCCATATCTACCCTTCCCATCCCCTTATTGGTCATGCAAAGCGAGTGTTTGGTCAATGATTCCTATTGCGTGCTGCTACCCGTCCCTTCTTAATGGTCCCGGAGGGAGTTAGGACCTCTACCTATAGGTAGTTCTAGACGTACCCCTAAGGTTTAGAAAGGCGAAAACTTTAAGGTGACAGTCAAAATATTTAGGACTTTCACACATAATGGGAGCAATTAAGAGGCTCAAAGTTCCTTCTCAAATAAACATACAAAGCAGCACGACTCAAACACAGTTAAGGTCTTATTAATCAATGTCCTAAAGCGGGATATCTAAGTGAATATGCAGAAACAGACAAAACCTTTTATACTCAGAAGTTATAATCGCATAGGGACTCTTTTTTTTAAAAGCCTGTTAGAATCAGAAATGTTAAGCTTCAGAGACAACTTCAGGGAAATGTAGTTTTTTGAAAATGCCCTAAGGCTTGCCTATATGCAGAATATTGGTGTCTATGTTAATGCAAAAACAAACAGGTTTTTGAAATAGACACCTTTAATACCTATATGCATGATATCTAATGAGATTGAGGCAATTTTGAAAGAACTTGTTTCAGAAAATGTTTAACACTTAATAAGACCAGTTTTAAAAATGAACTAGGTGTAATGAAGCTGATTTATTAGGCTAAATTAAATTATCAAACAGAATTGCAAGTAGAGATCCCTATAGGCATGATATCTAGGTGTATTACTTATTTTAAGCAACATACAGAAAAACTTATTACAACTGAATCGGAGTTGAGTCCTATAGGCACGATATCTATTATTAAATTGATTTAAGACATGATTGTTTGGAACCTATAAACATGGTTTCTAACGTGACAAAATGCAGAACCTTATGAACATGATTTCTACCTGATGCAACCAAACTTAAAAGTGAAACCCTATTGGCATGATTTCTATTTAGGCAAAGTAATCAGATTCAAAAGAGCAAACCTATGAGCATATTTTCTATTTAGGCAAACAATTAGACTTTAAAAATAAGGTCCTAAGAGAAGGATTTCTACCCGTATTACCCTTTAAAGTATGCATCTACCCACCCTTTTTTACTAAATACCCCAAATATCTGTTCACAAATTATTATAGGCCAATGAATGAATTACATAAGTAAAATAGAAAATCAAGAAGCTATTCTATAGGGAGCGTGCAATTAGGCGCAAGTTTCCCAAAGCCTTCAATGGTCTTATAAGCCTCAATTCCATAGACAAATCAGAGTCTAGGTGCATCAAAGTTCCCTAAGGGTCTCAAGGACCCCGAGCAATGCTTACACCTAGACTTAGAAACCAAGAATTGAACTAGTGCAGTATGGAAAGGCCAGCCTCAGTATGCCAGAGTTCAGAGGGCTCTCAAGAGGATCCCAAGGCAGTACACATACTAGAGGGGGCAGAATTATTGACTAAGAGTAAAGTGAAAGTGCCGGACACAAGTTGAAAAGAGTTTGTTAAAGACTGTATTAGAAAGTTTGTTTTGAAAGTAATTAGTAAAACAAGAGAGATTGTTTGAAAAAGAGGTTGGAGTAGTAAACAAAGCTCAAACACCTTAAGATAAGATCACACACAGCTAGTTTACAGAATCCAAATGAATTCAGTAGTCATACATGGGTCAAGGGGTTTGGGACATATAGACATTTCGCTGCAAACACATAACCCAACGAGGGTCTTAAGACTGGTTTAGACATGCTCAGAAACAGTTGACACTGGCATAGTCACAAACCAGTCAGGAAGAACACAAACATATAGAGGGGTGATAGGGATTTGGGGATTCATAGGATATAGAATGGTAAGTACACAACAAGTAAAATGTAAATGGTAAGGCATGCTCATAAGGGGAGTGTACCAATCTAAAGGAAGGGGAAAGACAATAATATGCTGATAATGTAACTTAACTATAAGTTTCACAACAGAACCACAAGTAGAAGCAAACTAGAAATAAGAAAAACTGAAACAATAAGAGAAACATGTTGTTGTTAGAACTTTGAATTAAAACTATGACATACCCATAAAGAGAAAAGTAAACAGAATGAGAGAACAAGAGAACACAAATGATTATCCTTGGCTTACAGCCGGCTAACAGTAGCAAATAGTACAAGAAAGAGAGAGTTAGTAAGAGAGGTAGTTTTTGAACCCAAGTGTTCGTGTCTGTGTTAATGAAAGACTTAGAGTATTTATAGTTGAAAAATAGGGAGTAAAATAAGGTAAGAATCATAGTAGAATAATAATTGAGAAACTCAGAATCAATCAATTAGAAAATCAAGGAAGAATTCCCTTAAGTTAAGGGAGTTAATTCAAATGGTAAGAAACAATAGCATATAAGGCAAGAAAAAGAAAACCAGTACAGGACTAATAAGGAAAGAATCAAGGTTCAGTAAGCATAGGGTCGTCAATTCAGGACTAGGTTTAGAAAAACCCCAATTAAGGAATGATTCAGTAAAATAAAGTACCATAGCAGATAAGGCAATGAAATCAATCAATTTAAACAGACGAGTAGAATTTTAGGGTTTTAAAAGAAAACCTTTCAATCGAACCACCAAATAAGGAAATCAGAATCAAATCAAGAGAGGGTCATGATTCTATATTGCAATATATAAATAGAGAAGAACAAACAGACGTAGCAAACATGTAAGGTCAGCCATATCGATAGAAAGAAGCAAGAGATGAACAAATCAAGATGAATAACAATCACACGGAGGTGATACAAATAAGCTAAAGACTCAGTAGAAAACCCATTCGAAGCATGGTAACCAACAGAAACTTTAAAAAAATTAAGTAGTTATGCTAACACACAGAACAAAGCAAAGAAGATCTAAGAAATTAGGGCTTTTAACAGAGTCAAGTCGAAAAAAATTAAGAACATGAAATTAGTCAAGATATGCGAGGAAAGAGGTTTAAACATAAAGAAAAAATCGGTTAAACAAGTGTAGAAGAAACTCCGAGAAACCCTAATTTTAAAGAAAGTAAAACGGTTTAAAGTTGAGGATCTTTCAGAAGAAGTTAGAGAATAGTGCAAAACATAGGAAGAAACAGACTTAAAGTGTTAAAAATAGCACAAATTTAAGAAATTCAAATGAGAGTTAGGCTTTCAAAGGAAACCCAAATAGAAACGAAAGAACCTGTTGTAAACTTCACAGATCGTAACGTATATGGTGTGATTTTGCCCAAAATCACACTAGAGAATCCATGAACAACAGAAACAGAAATCATAGATCCAAATCAGCATGGGTCATGACCCTTGAAGGCCTCAGATATGACGAGCACGGCGGTGGAGGACCCATTGGAGGCTTGGGGTTGAAAGGCAGTCGCTGAAGATGACCGGAGAATGAGGCGACGATTGAAAGGGATTAGGGTTGGGTTGAGAGAGAAGAAAGGAGATGAGAGAGTTTGAGGGAGGCGGAGTAACTGAAATGAGATAGGGTAAGGGGTCATTTGGAATTAAAAAGGAAAGGGGTCATTTGGACCATTGATCTAGGAGATCAATGGTCAGGATTTAACCGGGTAAATGGGTTCCGGGTTTGGGTAGGAGTTTATAGGGTCTGGGTCGGGTTAATTGGGTAGGAAATTGGGCTAAGAAGTGGGTTCTATTTGGCTAAAATCGAAAGCCAAATCTGGCTATAAATTAAATAGCCAATTTTCCCTACTTTAATTTATAATAAATAATATGTAATTTTTGGAAAATAATTTAATGTTACAAAATGATTTAAAATACATAATTATCATTTTAAAAATATAGGGACCAATTTTACGCATATAAAATATAATTATACCTTAAAATGGGCTAACATTGCAATTATATGCAATTTAGCTTAAAAATACTAAATGTAATTACAAAAATGCATAAAATTATATTAGCCATATTTTGGCATAAGTATAGAAATCAAATAAATAAATTATTATAAAAATAATTTTAGAAATAATTATTGGGGATTTTATGAATAAAAGGGGAGAAAATAAATCAATTTAAACACTTAAAATTATGGAAAAAATTATAAAAACCTTGTGCATGCTTATATATGCATATATATTCTATTTTTAAGGTATTTTTCATATTTAAAATATATAGAAAAAAATTGGGTATCAACAGCTGCCCCTCTTTACCCGGGAAGGATGAAAGAGTTTTCGGGTAAAGAAATGATGGCCAATTTTGACCGGATGGGATGCTTTGAAAGACAGAGGCCGAGCTCCGGTTTTTGAGTTGCCTACATATCACTGGTTTTACAGAAATCAGGCCATGTGTAGTTCTGGATTCGCCTACGGAGTATGCCGATGTAATTATTGTAAGAACGGACACGAGATGTGGAAGCGGCTACGATGAGCGGTTAAGGCTCGGGACGGTTGGAATGATCCAGAGCGAGTGTTTACCGTGAAAATGGTAACAACAATTAAATTTGTAAATGGGATTCTAAAAATACGTGATCTATTTTTATGCTAGTTGTTAGAGCAGTTGATGCTAAGAGTAGGAAGTTTAATGAAGAGATCCAAGATAAAATGGGGAAGTAATCAAACCCAGGGGCTTGCCGCCCGAGCCTCGGACTAGTCGATGAAGGAGCCTCGGGGCCTGTATCCGACTCGATCTCGAGCTATCGGGGATGGGATAACAGTTAAGATATGATCAAACTAGGCTCTTTATGGCCAATACCAGGCAATGAATGAAGAACAAGTATGAAAGAAATAAATGCTAAGGGTGGCCTCGAGCTAGTAGGAACGAGCAAGTTAGAGAGAAGAAAAAGACAGAGATGTTATTGATCTTGTTGGAGAATAGTTGGAGCAACATCAGCCCTTTACAAAGTAGTCTGGGTTCCCTTTATATAGGAGGGGAACCTGGTTATAGTACACCATGCATTAATTGTAAAGTATGGAGATGGGATGACTGGATGTGACGCTTCAGCATAGACTCTGGATAGGCCGGCTTTGTCAGACTTAGCCGTGTGCCTTGGGAACTTCCCCTTCTTCTCTAGCCTCGACCTTTGTCTTCTTTGAGTCGGGCTTCGATGAGCCTCGAGGGAGGGGACTCGATCACAACTCCACGTCCTCGGGGCCTCGAGGTATTCTTTCGAAGTGGCTTTATAGCGAGAAATTAAGTCCTCCGATTTCACCGCGTACAGATAGTTGCGTTTCCTAGAATGAAGTGATGGGAAATGATTCTGACACTTGACTCCACGAGCTTCTTACAGTGACGTCATACCAATGATGCAACCTGTGGCACGAGCTTTTGCGGCAACCGGGGTGTCCCATGGACTTGTATATTTGACATCATTCAATGCATTGTCGATTCCCATTCTCCAAGATGGATGCTTCGTCGTCAATTCGATTCTTCAAACGCAGTAATTGCGTCCGCTGGTCAATCTTCCAAAGCCTCGATGACCGTGTCATCACCCCCTATAAATGGGGGATGCTTTGGCGTTGTTTTTCTATCCAAGTACCTTCATTGGCTCATTTGCCCATTTCTTCTTATCATCTTCCTCTATCCTTGAACATTATGTTTGGGGCTCACGACCTCAAGCCCATTCGGCAGAGCTCCTGTAGGTTGTGTTGTGGCCTTTTGCCGGAGCTTCCCTTTGTCGAGCACGACCGTGCTGTCTCATCGCTACTGTGGTTGTTGTTACATCTGCTATTGCTGTTGTCGTTGGCCCGAGACAGTGATAGATAGGGAATTGATTCTCCCCTTTTGTAGACAGTCATTCAGACTATGCACCACTGCTCACTCTCCTACCTAGGCCTGGTGTGGAACTTCATCCCTGGGGGTTTTCCTTTCCCAAGGGATAAAATGGCACTACCAGCCGTTGAGGCTGGGGCCCGCTGAATCTTCAACCTTTGGCTTTGGCAGGCCATGTCTCTTTTCTCTGCCTTCTCTACATCCCCTCCTTTTCCTCTTCTTTATCTTTTCCCTCAGCGGTGACCTTCCGCGGGATTGAGCTGGGAACTAGAGGAGATGACGGTCGAAGGAATCGTCCTCGAGGATGTGAGCTCGAGGGGGTGGCGCTCAAGGATGCTGATACTGGAGATAGAACTTTGAGAATGGACCGGGCTCTCGGGTTTTATCACATGTACATCCTTCCGTTCGTCCATTTTTATGTAGAGATCCTCTGTAGGCTTTTGTAATTGTATGTAAGGACCCTTCGAGGGCTATTGTACATGGATATTTATGAATACAAAGATATTTCCTTGATTTCTGTTTTCGACTTTTACCCTATTACTGTATGTTCTCGTGCACTTCAAGGCCTTTGAATGTTTTCTCTATTGTTGACCTCTGACATCTAACTTGGATGCGAGCGTTCTTTCCGATCCTCTGCCGATTGACATGGCTCTTTTCCGAGTCCATCATCGTACCTCAGACCAAGCCTGAATTGATCTGATAGACTCGGGCTGTCAGGCCCTTCGAGTTGTATGGAGATAGTATGCTGAGTTTTGGAGCTTTCGAGAGTGGTATCTTGAGTGAAGGTCAGCTTCGGGTACCTAGGGGTCTGCTTTGAACTTGATGCAGATAGCCTCTTAAAGCGTAGTGGATAGACTTCCGTTGAGGGTTGCCTATAATTAGGCGATGCCTCGAGCCTTCCTAGAGCCTTCATGATTGGAGATTCACGTGCTTATTTTTCTTTTTAGAAAAGGAAACCATGAGATCGGGTACCGCCTTGAGTTCTATGATGGCGTTGAAGGCTTCCCGAAGCCTGACTTCTTTTTTGGCGAAGATCCTCGAGGTCGGGCACTACCTCGAGGATGGAGATGATACAGTTGACTCTTTGAGTCCTAACTTCTTGTTGATGGATTCCTCTGGGGTCGGGTACCACCTCGGGATCTGTACCGAGGCCATTGGCCTCCTGGGGCTTACTCTATATAGGTGAATCATTGTTGTTTCCCACATATATGTGGGGTGGCTTTTGCTTCTTTGGAAGATCTCATTATTTTGGATAGCTATCCCTTCGCCTTGGCATCAGGTCCTTCATCTCTTCAGGCACAAAGAGTATTGGCACACGTCCTTGCTTTAGTGTGTCAATTCTACTTTAGCCATGGCAGCTACTTCGGGGCTGGCCCGACAGGGAGGGGAGAGTTCCACTCCCAGTGTTCAGGATCCGTGGGAGTTCACTCTAAATACTGTGTCTTTGATAAGAGAGGAACATCTAGAGATGGTGAGGAGATACTGCGAATGGAGCGAGGGGATAACGCTGCAGGTGCTTTCCCCGGATAAGAGTATTACGGACTCTGCTGATGGATTCTTGAACGTATACCTATACCCTTTCACATTTGGCCCCTTTGATAGGGCCGTGCTTGATTTCTGCTTGAAGTATCAGGTTACTTTGGCTCAGATATATCCGTCGTTCTGGTGAGTGGTACTGATGATGAAGTTCTTTGCGGAGAAGGCTGGGCTTGAATTCATGCTCAACCACCTCATCAGGCTGTACCGGCCCTTTCATCATCGAGGCATGTTAACCTTGCGGTGCCGTTCATCCATGCCTTTTGTCGATGATGAAGAAGATGGGGATCAAGAGTGGGTCAGTCGATTTGTCTGGGTCCGGACGACTGACATTATCCCCGTGGAGTTCATGCCATTTCTCGAGGGATGGAATTACGCGCGTGAGTGGAGTGTCTTGTGCTTCCTTAGATTTGCTTATAGTGAAAACCAGTAGGGTAATTGTGTCTCCTCCCTTTTTGCAGCAACTTCATGGACGCCGGGGGAAGTTCTCGATCTGCCCGGTTGGGTCCGGAAGTTGGCGACCCATTTGGCTTGCGATGAGCGTAGGTGGCGAGCTGTGTCCCGTGACAGATGGGAAGCAAAATACCAGGGTATGCACGTACGCTACTCCTACCTTGGTCTTCATATATTTGAGATGACATTTTCCTCTTTCTTTTATACCGTCTTTGTCGTTGTAGGTGTTGGGAGGTTCCTTGGGGCGAGGCTGTGCTCTTCTGGGGATGGGAATGAGTCATCGCCTCCAAGCTGAGGGATGTAGCAATAAACAGGATTTGCACCGCAATATGGTGGAGCTTTTAATGGGGCTCAACGGGCCCGTGTCTTTGAGGAGAGGATGTCGCCCGAGCCTGCATTTCCCAGAGTGTTCGATTCCAGAACGGTGGTTCCTCCGAGTGAATATGCTTTGCCCGAGGTTAGTTCTTCCAGGGCCGAAGGGGCAGGACCAACAGGAGTGTGCTCTGCCTTCTAGGAAGTCTGCCGGCTTCACTTCATGGTGAGTTTCGGCGCAGTCCTTCTATATTTTGCATCTTTATTTCTTTATCGAGTTTCACTTTTACAGGCCTTTGATAGGCTCAGGTCTGAGCTGCTCCGTCATGGGTCTAGGCTTTGGAATGCTCTGGATGAGGGTGAGTCCCTTAGGCTCCTTAGCGAGGAGAAGGAGGTTGAGTTGATGCACTGGCGATATGAGGCATATCGGAGCTCGAATTACGAGAGCTATTTGATGGAGCAGGTAACCTTTCGTAGTATGCATTTCACTCTTTATAACCTTTAAGGTTAATCCCTTTGCCTATCTTAGCTGTAGAAATAGACGGAGGCTTTGTAGTACCTTAAGGGAGAAGCCGATCGAGTCAGGAATGCTTGCGGTGAACTGAGGGCTCAGGTGCAGGCTCAAGATTTAGAGGAAAGGGGCGCCTTGGACAAGGTTCCCGCCTTCGAGGCCCAACTCTGCTTGGCTTGTGACAATGCTACAATTCAAGCGGATATGATCACGAAGCTCGAGTCCGATCTCTCGAAGGTCAGGGCTGAGATAATCGATGCCCGGGCTGAAGCAGCATTAAGTCGGACCAAGGCTGATCAGAAGATGGCGATTCATATGAAGGACACTACTGATGCTCAAGCCGAGTTGAAGCGGGCCCTCGATCGTGAGAATAGGATTGAGGAATATGTTCATTGCAGATCCCGAAGGGAGGTACTCGAAGAGATCGGTGCTAGGGGCTTCGTTCTCTCAAAGGAGTTGGCTCGAGCAAGGGTGGACGAACGCGATGCTCGGTCACTTCTCGTTGATGTCATGAAGAGCGAATTTGGGGCTGGTAGACTGTAGCCTTCTGGAGCGTAAGCGTATATTTTGCCATTTTGTATTTGAATTTTGTAGAGCATGTTTGTAGATGGAGAGTGCACCTTTTGTGTATGTAAATAAGAGAAAACTTGAAGCTTTATCTTTTGTGTATCTCTTTCTGCATTGCTTTTGACCAGGCGGGCTGGTTTCGGTGTCTGGCAGGAGCCCTGTGGATCCGGAGCTCACTAAATAGACCCGGAGGCTCTTAAGTGCGAATTTTAACGTGAGTAGGCGTTAGGGCCTTTGTTCTTTGCCCAGCTGTTTAGGCCTAGTCTCCGAGTCAGGCTTTGACTCGAGCTTACCTGACCTCCAATCTCCCGTGCATGCATGGGCAGATGATGATTGTTCTTATTCCTTGCCCTTGGGCATTTGTGTTTCAACAATTTTGGGTTCAGTCTCCGAGTCGCGTTGTGACTCGAGCTTTAATTGACCCTCAAGGTTTTTCGTGCCTGCATGGACGGATGACAATGGCTCTTGCGCTTCGGGTCGAAGCGACCTTTTAAGTGTGTGGCTGGGAGGCTTGTTTGGTTGGCGACAATGGCACTTACACTGTGCCCTTAGGCATGTGTAGTTAACCATTTCGGATCCGGTCTCCGAATTGGGTTACCACTCGAGCTCATTTTAATCCACAAGTTTTCAATTTTCAAGCTGGCGATAATGGTTTTTACGTTTTTTGGTCGTTGAGACCTTTTAGTGTGCGGCCTGGAGGCTTGTTTGGCTGGCAATAATGGCTCTTATGCTTTTTCCCATGGGCATTTTATAGGCTTTGTTTTCCTCTCGTTAAGGTCTTTTTGAAATGATTTTGCCTGAGCCGTCGTTGGTTAGGGAAGAACCTCTATTTGAAGTCGTTAGCGGCAACGTTCGAGCACCTCGGAAGGTTTTTAGCTCTTAGGCTGAGTAGCTCGAAGCCTTGTGATTTGGAGCTGGCATGGTCGAAGCTCGTTTGCCTTTCGAGGGAAGCCTGTTTTAACCATTTCTTTTCGAAGTATATTCGAAGTAATGGCCTACGATTTTGTTAGCGACATTCGGGCGTCCCCGAGTCGCGTTAATTTGGCTAGTGCAACCGTTTTTACCATAGTCATATGTGTTTGGTCGGAGCCATGTTTTATCCTGAGTGATAGTTTAGGTGTCTACACCGAGGGTATGCCCTTTCGGGATTCTTACAAATGTGACGTATGGCCTAAACTTTCTTATAAAATTTTCATGCATGTTGAGGTCTTACAATTTGTCATGCCTGTTGAGGTCTTATAGTTTGTCATGCCTGTTGAGGTCTTATAGTTTGTCATGCCTGTTGAGGTCTTACAATTTTTGTTGCTATGTAAAATAGATCTAGTTATACCGAGTCTGCCCGCACGGGGTCTTACGGCCTCGGGTTTTCTAGTGTACGACGATTGGCGACAGTCTCCGAGTCATCGAGTTTGCTTAGTCTCGAAGGCCGTTATTCGTGAGCTCGGAGTTACCTTGTTGGGGCTTTATGAGTGATCCTGGGGTCGTGCGGGTGCCAAATTATTGACGCTAAGTCTTCGAGTATTTTGGGACGCATTTGGTGGAGGGATCCCTGCCGAGAGTATGCTAAAATTTCCTTTTTTGGAGTATGAGATGCTGAAAGACATTCTTTTGTTGCTTGGCGTAAATACATATCGTTTCATTGTTGTGAGCTCAGCCCGCGCAGGCACGGCTTCTTAGACCGTTTGGTTTGGTACATGATTCCCTATTGAAACTTAGTCTTCCATTCCCCGACCCTTCCGAGCGGATGGCGCGTTCAAAGGGGAGGGGGGTGTCCTTCATCGTTTGATTGCAGAAGAAGGCCTGTGATCTTATCCGATCCTCCTTAGGGGGTATGTTGCTCCACTAAGAACCTTGCTGGCGAGACCCTCTTCGGGGCGGAAGTCCGACCGATGGGAAAGAGCGCGACGGGTTCTGTTAAGGCATTGGGGTCTCCGGGTAGAGTTAGAACTTTCGAACGCCCTGGCTGGGTGTCTGCATACAGGTTAGTGAAGAACAACGAAGGAGGGAGATAGTTTTTCTTTACCGCGGGATGTGTAGGCGATGTTCCAAGGTTTGGTACGTTCCTGCTGTTTTGGGGTGTGGACTTTAGTACAGCCCTCTGTTGTGTTTAATCAGGCTTGGCCGAAGATGTGGTTTGCTTACCCTTTGACTCTTTCGAGAGTGGAGATATTGGTGCCGGTGATGTGTCACGTGATGCGGAATTTCCCCTTGTCGTGCATTGCTTCCTGCTGATGGTTTTAATTCCGTCCCTTGCGTGGAATTTCATCCTTTTGGCGAAGTGGGAGCGGCCCTGTCTTCGGGCGATGCACCCGTGGTTGTCTGAATAAGGCATCCATGCCTTACGCCTCCTTTGATCAAATGGAACTCGGCGTTCTGGTCTGGGCCAGTCATGCTGTACTAAGAGAATGGTCTTTATCCTTGTCCTAGCGATCACCATTTGGAATCTGTCAAAGATTCAAGAGGTGGTTGTGTTTTGACCCGGTAGTCCGAGCCGCCCCATCATCCTTGGCCTGACAGTGCTAATAGAGCCACCTACACTCATGTGCACATGTTTTATTTAAAATGGATCGAGTGAGGAAGAAGGTTACCAGTGCGTCATTATGAGGTCGAGACGAGGTCTCGGTACCCTCTTTGCTGAATGTAAGGGTGTCCTTGGGGGTATATCCCCAGGTCCGCCTTTCTCCGGTGACGAGAAATTTGCTCTCCCTTTTACAAGTTCTTGGAAAGGGTCGTCGCTCCTCCATTATCATGGTAATGCGCTGCGGCCCATTTGCTTCATTCCTCCTGGCCGCCTTCCATACTGGGGACTGAACTTGAATTCGGTCGCTTGTCAGTTCTCGGCGGTGATTTTTGTCGAGCGGCTTGGCGTTTTTCCTTCAGAGCTGGTGGCTATCTTCAGCCCTGCGGCCGCACTTGCTATGTAGTTCCTGCGCCAGGCTGTGATTCCTTTGAGTGGAATTTGACCGAATTGGTCCGAGCCATTTGATGTCCCTGGTTTCGCCTACGGCGAACACAATGTTTGGTATAGCGATGTGGAAATTGTACTCTGATGGGTGAGGTGCCCTTGCCGGCCATGCATCCTTGTCGAATCTAGCTTTGTTAATGATTCCTTGAGGATATTTTCCTCGAGCTATTCTCCAATCGTTGCGAGGTAGATTGCATCTCGGGGCGTTCCTCTTATTTGCAGCGCACGGGCGGTACCTCCCTTTGTTTGGCATTGGTTTCTTTGCCAGGAGCCTGTTTGGGTAAGCTGAGCCCGAGGAGTCTCCTGGATGGTCATCCATGACCCTGATTTGCGACTGATGCTAGGTACGGGCATCCGACCAGGTCTCGGCTGGGTACCTGATCAAGTTTTGTTTGAACTGCCCAGAAATCATCGGGCTTGGTTTGTTTAGGCTTTGAGTGAAGGCCTGTATTGCCCAGTCATCTGAGACCGGGGGTAATCTCATTCGTTCCATTAGGGAATGAGGTGCGAATTCCCCTGGCGTTTCATTCTCCCTTTGTTCAGCCCTGGATGTGTCGGGCTCTCTCATCGTTGCTTCGATGGCATCAGTGTGTGTCTTTATGGAGAAACCTGCCGGTATGGTAAGCGGGTTTATGGGGTCAGGAGCTAGGTTATAACGCCACATCATGGTTCCTTTCGAGAGTGTTTCCCCAAACCTCTTCAATAAGACGGGCTCGATCTCATCATCTTTTGGATCATTGCCTTTTCCCGCGCACGTATAGGCGGTGATGTGTTCGTTGAGATCTGAGGTCCCATTGTACTTAGGGAGTTCTAGCATTCTGGACTTTTTAAAAATAGGTTCCGGGGCCGCTTCCTCGGGGAACAGCCGTTGCACGAACTTCCATGAACCTGATTCGATCCTTTTGGATAGATCCCCAAGCATCTTTGCTATACAAGGTCAGCTACCGATCCGTTATTGCTTGATCTCTCGGGTACTTGCTTGGCGGGGGGATCTATTTCCGGCGCTGTTGTTCTAGGAGTCTTCGGATGGCTTTGTAGCCGAGCGATGGCCAACTGTTGTGCCTGCAACATTTCAAAAATAATATGAAGACTAACTTCTTGTTTTTCTCGGGCGGGGGTCTTTTGGGCTTCCTATTGGTCTCCATGTTGTATGCTTCCGTTGGTGCGTGAGGTTTTGTCGACCCGCTGTACATCTTGCAAAACCGCATCCGCTGGAATCGGTCTAGGTGCGGTATTGATGACGTCCAAATCCACTACTAAAAAGTAAATGGACACGGTCGCATGCAATATAATTTACCAACTATGAGTCGGGGTCGAATCCCACAGAAAACAATATGTTGGCGATTAGGAATGTAAGAGAATTATCACTTATCGCACAATGCCAAACACTTAGATGTTGGTTTAGAAAATGTTTTATCTAGATGCGGAAATGTAAACTAACCTAGAAAGCGAGTAAAATGATCAATGGCTGCAAGTATGGTTGCATCGGGAATTACACTCAAGTAACGATCCAATGTATTTCATGATTTTACAAATATGAGCAAGTTTATGTTAATTAGGCAGGGATAATAATTCTTAATTAGGTTCTTTGGAAGACTAACAAGACTTCCTAATTGAATTATCCCTAAAATAATCAAGAGATTACCACACCCGGAATGACTACAAGTAGTTCAATCCTATCCCTAGGTAGAATCTATAAAATGAGGGTTAACGCCTCAAGTTCTTTTTAATAAATCTTTTCCAACCCCAAATTATCTTTTCCAAAATTAATTCAGGGTTAATGGGCGAGTCCTAGGGTTAGCTAATCCCTTTGGAAACATTAAAGAACAAGAATAATTAAAGAAACAATAATTCACTTCATAAAAAGATAAAAATCATTCAATACATAAGCACAACAAGGTATTTAATCCACACTTTCAACAAGAATATTTCAATAAACAAGATTTAAGTGTTGGATAAAATACTACATACTTAGATATACAATACAAAACAAGGAAATGAAGAAATAAACATAAATGGGTAAGAAATCCTTAACCACAAGCTTCAAATCTTCAAGACCAAAGTATGTGTGCAAACCCTAGCTTCCAAAACTTGTTCTCTCTAGTTCTAAGAACTAAAAATAAGCCAAAAGATCTCCCAAAGAATTAGCTAGGTCGAGTATTTGTGGGTTTGGAAATGAGAACATGTGAAATTCCTAATTTGCCCAGGTCTGATGCCCGTTGACCGCACCTATGGAAGAATACTCGCTAGTGCGGTTCCGCAGATGTGGAGAGCCTATCGCAGAAGCGAAATGTCAAATAATCTTTTCCATCGCAGATGCGGTCTTCCTAGCACAGATGCGCAACCGCAAAAGCGGTAATCCAACCGTAGATGCGGTATCTTACAAGGTCACCCATTTTCGCAGATGTGGGACTTCTCACACAGAAACGGAGTTGCTTCTGCGACCAACCTTACGCAGATGTGGAATCACAGGGGAGTTTTACATGGTTTTCACCCTTTTTTGCTCAATTCTACTCCAATTAAATTCAAATCACTTTATGGCATCATTTACCTAAAAATCTAATAATACACACCATAAAAGACCTCATATTATAGTTAAAGGACATAAAAGCTAAAGAAAAGAGACTAGAATGAGTGGTAAAATCACCACTTATCAACACCCCCAACTTAAAGCTTTTGCTTGTCCTCAAGCATATCAAAACCAACACTTCAATGAGGCTTTACCATTTAAAACACAAGTAGTATTGCTATTTTTTTTTACAAATCACATTCTCCAATTAAGCACCATACTTATGGATTTGGTTGGTACTAACAATTAGGCTCAAGTATGTGCATCTTACCCGAATAACTCCCTCATTTAAAAACAACTTCAAGAATGTGCAAGGGAGTTTCAAAATAATCAAGTGACATGAGTAAGCCTCAAAAAGTGACTCAAAAGCACTAGACCACTACATATGCTCAACTTACTCAATTTCACCAATGCTTCCTAATTCATGTGCCCTCACAAGAAAGAAAGTCCCAAAATCACTATATTTACAATACAACATAAGGGACCAATTTACAAAGATACTCACTCTCACAAAGATTTCAAGTGTTACAACATCTCATACCATAAGCTTGCCCTTATTTTAATTCATCGCATATTCAAGAACATTCGGTTGGAGATCCCATAAGGACTTCATAAGCTTGTAATGTAGGTTTAGGGAAGGGTCGGATAAGCATTTGGATACAAGTGACTTTACCCTCCTTGAACACTACTCACATTTGTCTTTCTTTTTGCACTTTGTTTCTTTTCAAACCACATAGCCTCATTGGCATCTAGTACCAACATAGAACCACCTTAAATACCTCTCTAATTTTCTTCAAGGCTCCATATTTATATACATACATATATTTCTCTTTTTTTATATACATATTTTTCTTTTGGAGCTTGAATAATTTAATGTGAACACTTTGAGGTATATGCTCCTACACTCAATGTACAACCTTACCAATTTTCACTTTGACACCACACCCCCAACTTAGGCTTTTAGCCTCATTCTCAATGTTCAAGGAGGGACGGGTTCAAAATAGGGAATTATTTTACAAAAGGAGAAAGGTTTGTAATGAGGTGGCCAAAGAAAAGGTTAAAGGCTCAAATAGGGTACAAGTGATATTATTTATGCAATGGTAGGCTTGAAAGGCTAAAGTGGTTTTGCAAATAACACAAAGAATGCCTAAGATCATCCTTCCAACCGAACATACTATCATTAGCGTTGAAAGACCAACCGGGCAAATTCTAGATGATAGAAGTAAACACAAGATTTATTTGTACAAACACTAACACACATGGCACATGAATTAATCAAGATGGATCAATTTAATTTTCTAATAAGAGCATCTAGAGCAATATTATTCAAACTAGTGGGCAAAGAGTCACTAAAAGAGCCAAAAATTTATCACAAAAATTTCTTCACCATGCAACTTACTTGTTTTAGTTCAAAACCAAAATTCGGAGGGGTATTCTTAATTCACATTTCACATACAAGAGACTAATTTTATTAGTACCAAATAATCCAAAAGTCTCCTCCTATCAAAACAAGACTAATTCCCTTAATAACGTTGTCACGCCATCTATCATAGGAAAAAGTCACCCGGTTCACTTCAAAAAAATATTCCTTGGGAAAGAACCGTAGCATGAAGAAAACCCAAGAAAATAATAAAAAAACTCAAAGAACAAAACTACTAAAAAGGATACTAAAATAAAAGGGCCTAATACAAATAACAACAAGCTACTAAAGAAAATAAATAACGAAAGAAAGCTAAAAATAGACTAATCACAACAAGCTCAGCAAGAGCACCTGCTACACAAAATGGCCCGACAAGGGCACACAATATCCATAACAACACAATAAGCCCGCCAAGGGTACACAATATCCATATCAACAAAATAAGCCCGGCAAGGGCACACAATATCATAACATGAATACAGTATACTCTTACAGCCACCCCAACTAAAAACATTGTAGTGTCCTCACTGCACAATATCAAATATAAAGCATAAATAGTTTGAGGGTCTCCCTGAGGTCTGCATCAGACTAACAGACTGTGGGAGGACGGCTTATCAATGTTGTGCTGAACTCGTAGCCTCATCATCATCATCATCACCAACAGCTTCTGACATGAAGGAATACTCCTCGCTATCATTTTTGTCCCCCACTGGTATTTTCTTTCTTGGGTTTCCCCATTTGAAGATGAACTTTATTCCTCTCCACATTTTTATCATAAACTTGCTCTTCTTATTGTTCCTCTCCTTCTCCTTCTTGAAGTCTGATTGGAGATTTGCATGCGCCTTGGCCAAGTTGCCGTAGGCTGTCTCAAGTCTAGTCACTGATGCTGCTATCTTCTCATGAGACTCTTTCTGACTCTTCTGCGCATCTACGTAACTCTTTATTTCTTCCCTGTAGAAGTACGAGGGCCCAGGCTGGGAGTGTCACACCTCCATTTTACTTATACCCCCGAAGGGGTATAAAGGGAGTTTTTTCCAACTTAAAGTGACAATCGAAACGAGATTTATTTAATTAATGATTCAGAGTCGCCACTTGGGATAATTTATGGTATCCCAAGTCACTTGTTCAAATCCCGAGTCGAGGAAAAGGTTGACTCTATATTACAGTCCGCGAATCAGAAATCCAGGTAAGGAATTCTGTTAACCCTGGAGAAGGTGTTAGGCATTCCCGAATTCCGTGGTTCTAGCACGGTCGCTCAATTGTTATTATTGGCCTAATTATCTGATTTTAAACATGTTTAATCCTATGTGCAATTTTAACTTTTTAACCACTTCTATTCATTTTTAAAGGAAGATTGCAACGTCATTTAAAATATGTCTCCAACCACGTCACATAAATGCACCCGCAGTCTGCAACACATTTTATCTAACGTTGAGATTTGGATTTGGATCACATAAATGCGCACCCGAGTTTAGGAAATTAATTTAAATCACGCGCCTAAAGCACCTATGCACTTCAAGTTTGCAAGGGCCATGAAAACTTCGCTAATGTCACACCTCGATTTCTAAAGGATTAAAAATAATTAAGTGAGGGCCATGAGTTTGAGATTTTATTTGTCATGGCACATCTCAATTTATCCTTAAAGGATCGTAATTATGTCATGTGAACATGTACACAATCACGGTGAATTGATTAGCTAAGAGCAAGACTAAAGCATTCTAACATTTTCAAACGCGTTACAACCAGTTAGAATCATAACCCCCTTAATGGAACATTTTCATCTTTAACAAGACAGTTAAACCTACACGCAGAAATACCAGCAGAAAAAAATCTGCTCAAACAATTCCGGAAGATAAGTCAAGAACTTAGCATTATCCAACTGCAACATAGTCGAATTGGAAGAACAATTACTAAGACCAACTTTCCTCTTACGCCCTTTTCGACTAACATTTGGATCATTTGTTCAAATTAGTTTCCAGTATCTTCTATTTCCAATTTCCAAACAAGGACAATGTAAAATTAAAATAAGAATGTAAACAAACTAGCATTTCAAAATGGTAATGTATAATAGCATTTTTCAAATAAGTAGACTCTCATTACGCTAAATAATATTGATTATAACTAAATGAGCGTCCTGTTCTGCGAGGGCACATAGGGAGTCAGAATATTAGAGGACATTTCACATGTTCATCCAAACAAGAATATTCACAAAAAAGAACAATTCCAAAAAAACTACAGAGCAATATTCGAAAGAGAATCAAAAAACTGTAAAAGCTACAAGAAGCAGATTTGAAATAGAAATGTGAAATCGACAAACCTAACGACGACACCCTCAAATTCTGCTGGAAAACTCAAATCTCGAACAACAACCGATGACCTCTGGATGGAACTCGAACCGGCACCGGAAACCTCCACTCAACACAACTTCAGACGTTTCTGCTTGCTCCCCTGTTTTCATTACTGTTTTTTCGAACTCCTTTTCTTCTTTCCTTTTGCAGCTAGTTGCTAGTATGGTCAGAGATAGGGGTTCGGAGAGATGTGGGTTCGTTATTGGAGCTTTGGGTGTGTTATGGTTGAAGGAGAAAGGTGGAGATGGCTGTTTGGTTCAGGCCGACGTGAGAGTGGTCGTTGGTGGATGTGGGGACGAAGAAGAAGACCAGTGAGGTGGGGTCGTCGCCGCTGCTGCTTTGAGTCTTTGGAGTTGGAGTATTTTGTAGGTTCTTTCGTGAAGATGAAGATTGACTTGGGAAGGGGATGAAGAAGACGAGAATATAGGGGGTCGTATGGGATCCTCTATTGCGGCGCTGCTTGTCAGCCTTTCCCCAGGTGTTCTTTTTTTGTGTATTTTTTAGCTCCAGGGTCTTATAGGTCTAGAGTCTAGGTTTACATTTTGTGTATTTTGCCAATTAGTCCCTAAGTCTTTTTTTTGGTAAATCCACTAGACTGAGCGCCTAGGACTGTTTTTTTATATATAAGTAAAACAATAAAACCAATACAATTAGTTTGTCCGGATGTTTAATGAAATGAAAGGCATAAAATTTGAGAATTACATATGACCTATTATCAAAGTTGAGTTGATAGCTCAACAATGATATCACAATATGAAAACTAATTATAGTAAATAGTTTATGATAACCCATGAATTTATGTATTGTTGGTACTGCCTCTGCGGTGTAATTGCCAATATACTTTCAATTAAATCTATCCGCTACTACTTCATATTGATCCATGTGTATGCACCAGTACATATTTCCTTTCAAAATCTTATCTTTCCTCGATATCCTTCTGTGCAGAATGATTAGTTGCATAGCAGTTACATTGAGCACTGTTTCTTCTTTGTCACGCCCATTCTTGTATGTTTTGCTCGATAAGAAATAAGCTCTATCCATCCCACTGTCCAGCATTTCAACTGCCCAGTACCTCATTATATTGATGCCAAAGTTTGAAGAGTGCCATGCCCTGCAGAATACTTCCCCTGTTACAATTTTGTGTATGTAAATTAGTATGTCCAAAACCAGATTTTCGCATAACTGCATTGTTGGTGGCGATCTCTAGAAATGAATGTTTTGATGCCAACACCAGATTTTCGCATGCATAGACATTATTGTCCAGCAGTCTGCTGCAATGCTGTTGCAAGCCACCATTTCTTCTTCAAGACAATGTGATCCCTTGAATTCATAAAGAGTTTGTAGACCTCCAAACACTTTCTTTTCTTCATTAATTGAACTGGCTAGCACTGTAATTCTGTTGCAAGGTTGTCTACTAATACATATCATGATTTCTCCTTCAAGGGAATGAGTATAAAATACTAATACCACCCTTTGAAATTTAAATTCTTGATATATCATTAATCCTGACTGTTTTCCTGCAAAAAAGGCAAAAAAATTAGTGTAAAAACTGATTGTTTTGATCTCCTCCATACGGCTTTGGTCAAAACCACCCATGCTCTCTTGTTTCTTCCGCTTTATTCCCATCTGCATCAAATTATACTGCCTGCTCACTGTTGCTGTTCCTTCCTGGAATATTTCCATCAGTCTCAGTTCTTTAACAATTGAGCATTCCATCATACTAACATCCTGCTTCATATCTGGATGTCAACCTATCCTTAGCACACTGCAATTCCACCTTGTAACCTCCTCACCTTCTAATTCCTTGCTACTTTTACTCTTAAATATGGACATTGTACTTTATCATTATTCACTATCCTTCTACCTTGTATGTCCAATTCCCAGAAACTATGTGCCACCATAGGTCCCATATCCAGTGCATAATTGGCTAAGTGATCAGCCAAACAATTCCCCTCTCTAAATGTGTGCACCACAGTGACATTAGCTTTTGCCATCAGTTGTCTTATCTCCTCCACCTGTGTATATATACTCCAAGGTATTTTTCATTCTCTATTTAGTACATTCTTCAACATCATGGAGTCAGTATGAAGTTCTATAAGTATGTAGTCATTATCAATACAGAACCTCATTGCTTCCAAGATTGCTTGTGCTTCAGCTTCAGAATTTGTCCCTTCCTGCACTTCTCTCCCATAGCCATATGTTAGGTCACCCTCCTCATTCCTTAATACATAGCCAATTTCACTTCTACCAGGATTTCCCCTAGACGCTCCATCTGTATTCACCTTGATCCAACCTGGGCTAGGACAGTCCCACATCACCTTAGTATACTTCAGTTTGGGCAGATAGGACTCCATTTTATTTAACAAATCTGGCCATCTGTGTGGGACTCTTTGTATTGATGGCTTTCTGAATTTGACTAATGACTTCATAGAGGTAGATATATGGTTAATAACTCTATTAATAGTCACAGGTTCCCCATGTTTATAACTGTTCCTTCGCTTCCATAATTCCCAAACAATCACAGCTGGTAATGCTTGTAGTGTAGGCTTCAATCTGGGAATCACTTCTACAGTCCAACACTTGGTTATAGCTTGATGAAGTGTGATTCCATCAACATTTATTCCTGCATGACCTAGAAAATATTTCCATACCTTAGTGGCTGCATATGAACTGTAGAAAAGATGTTGCATTGTCTCCTCATGTGGTTCAGAACGACACCAACATTTTGAAGCCATAAGGTACCCTATTTTTCTGAGAAAATCGTCCAAAGGTAGTTTATTTTTCCACAACTTCCACATAAAGAAGGAAATTTTGAAAGGTAGCCCCTTCACCCAAGTGAATCTGTATGCATTACTTGGCTGATTTCTTATCCTCACATAATCCCAAGATGATTTCACAGTAAATTCCCCTCTTGATTCCAACATCCACAGTGGTTTATCAAGAGCATCATGTACGACTGGAGGCTTTATATGCAGCAGAATGTGATTTGCCAATTGTTCTGGTAATATTTCCCTGATCTTGACCTCATCCCATTGATCATTGACTACAACATCATATATGTTCTGAATGGATTCGTCACATACAAAGTCAGGTGTAGTAACAAAATATAATGCACCAATTCCTGTCCAATTTTCAAACCAAAAGAGTGTAGATCCCATATTAGGCTTCCACAAAATTTGATGTTCAATGAGGTCCCTACACTCTAACATCTTCCTCCATACATGTGAACCATCTCTCCAAGGAACAATCAGAGGGTTCAATTTCTTGCAATATTTTTGACTCATAAAAGAACTCCATAAGCTAGGCTTTGTTCTAAAATTCTACCATAACTTGCAGAACAAAGCACTGGATACTGCATGGAAGGATCTAAAACCAACACCCCCTTCCTCACAAGGTAAGCATAAATTATTTCACGATGCCCAATGTCTGTTTGAGACCCCTATAGTGTTGCTCCAGAAGAATTGAGCAAATATTTTGTGTAATTTGTTAATCACGTAAGGAGGTGGATTCACTGATGCCAATAGATGAATTGGCATGGTCTGAAGCACATGAGAAATCAATACAATCCTTCCTCCTATAGATAACATCTTACCTTTCCAATCTTGTAGTTTATCCAGCACTTTAGTCATGAGGTCTTGGTAATAATCCATTCTTCTTCTTGCATAGAAAATTGGACAACCAAGGTAAGTAAAAGGGAACTCCTGTTTGTTAAAACCTATTATTCTCTGCACCTTATCCACTACTTCCTCTCCTGCTGAATGATGAAGATAGATTGCACTTTTACTCTTGTTAATAAGTTGCCCAGAAGCTGCCTCATAACCTGCTAAAACCTTCATAATCAGTGTCAGCGATGTTGCATCAGAAGATGAAAAAATGATAATGTCATCTGCGTATGAAAGGTGGTTAATCTTTGGGCTCCACTTGGGCAAGCCAAAGCCACAGAAGTGTAAATTTTTGTGAAGTGCATTCAGCCCTCTTGACAGAGCTTCTGCAGCCAAGATAAATAGAGTTGGTGAAATAGGATCCCCTTGTTTCACCCCTCTTGTCGACTTAAAGAAACCATAAGGCTGCCCATTTAACAACACAGAGTACCAGTTGTTTGCTACAATTCCATACACCAAACCAATAAATCTTTCCCCAAATCCCATTTTCCTAAACACCTTAGTTAGAAACAACCATGACAAACGATCGTATGCCTTGGCCATATCTAATTTGATCACAACGTTTGGCCCAGCTTTTGTCCTCAACCTTATATCTGTGATGATCTCCTGGGTTAATAAAACATTTTCAACAATGCTCCTACCCTTTACAAAGCCAACCTGCTCCTCAGAGACTATGTTGGGAAGTAACACTGCTAGCCTTTCATGAACGACTCTAGAAAATATCTTGTTAACAAAATTGCTAAGGCTAATAGGTCGCATATCTGAAAAGGTGACCACCTATTTCTTTTTTGGCAGAAGCACTAGATTTGTATGAGTTATATATCTGGGCAACTCATGTCCATTGAAAAAGGCATGTACCATTTTTACCATATCTTCCGCAATTATGTCCCAACAGGTATGAAAGAAGCACCCAGTAAAGCCATCCGGACCCCCTGCACTATCACCATTTAATCCAAAAACTGCATGTATGACCTCTTCCTTCGTTGGCTGCTTAATTAGCTCAACATTCTGGGCATAATCTACCAGTGTTGGTACATGTTCAAGAATATCAAAGGACATAGTAGTTGTTTCTTCCTGGAGCTGTTCTTTGAAGAACCTATCTGCGTCATCTGCCATGTCATTATTACCCTCTAACCAATTGCCATTAGTATCTTGTATTTGTTTTAGCTATAATCTTCTTCTCCTGCCATTGACCTGAGCATGAAAGAACTTCGTATTTCTATCACCATCCTGGAACCATGCCATTCCCGACTTTTGCCTCCAAAATTCTTCCTCCAATGCCAGATATCAAATAAGCTCTGCTTGCACCTTTTGTAACCTCTCTCTATTTTGATATGTAGGAAACCTTTCAAACTGTGCTTCATGTACAAGAACCACCTCTTCAAGACTAGCAATCTTTTGGAATATGTCTCCATACATTGCCCTACTCCATATTAATAGTGCTTTTTTCAGTTTTTTCAGTTTATGATTGAACATATAAAATGGATCACCTATGAAGTCTGCTGTCCAGTTTTGTATAACCACCTCCTTGAAAGTTATATGCTTGCACCAAAAGTTCAAAAATTTGAAAGCTTTTTTGATAGGTGCCACATCAGGATTAAAGTTCAGAATCATTGGACTATGATCCGAGCCTGTTTTGGACAAGTGAGTCACCTCTATATTAGGCCATTTCTGTTGTAACTCCAAATTGCCTAAACATCTGTCCAATCTTTTGAATATACAGTCATCTTCACCTCTCCCATTCCACCATGTATACACACTACCTTTGAAACCCAAATCAGTCAAGTTACAGGTGTTTATGCAATGCCTAAAATCATTTATCTCATTTAGCGACACAGGAAGTCCACCAAACTTCTCCTCAAAGGCTCTATTCACCCAGTTTGCTGTTGAGTCTTTTTGAAAACCCTCCTTTCCTTTTTCCTTCTGTTTTGCACTAGTATCCTTCCTTCTCTTTAAAGTACTTCCATCTCCAGTTTTAGGAGAGAAAGCAACTGCCTTAGGATTAAGTCTCTTAACTGTAACACCTGCAGGGCTGTTTACAACACTGTTATCCACCTCGACCATCTGCTTTTTATCTTGCTCTTCACCATCTTGATCTTCTAATGCTGCAAACATGTTAGTTGTTTGGATTTGCTGATTATGAACCACATCCTCATAATCTCCTTTTTCCACTGCATTACCAGGTGATTGCTGATCATTGGTCGTCACTGGAACAATTTCTTTTCCTACAGCACTATGGGTCTGTTGACAACCAAGATTTCCTTGACTCTGCTGCCCAATATTAGTATCTACAGGAACAATTTCCTTGCCCGTTTGTTCTTGTACCACAACCTTCTTATCACCATTCCCCTGCATCTGTTGCCCAAAGCCTTTACCTTGCACCTATTGATCATTAGCTTGATTTACTAGCACTATTTCCTTGCTTGTAACATGTTGATTCCCATTTTTCCTTACTCGATTGTCTCGTACTTCTTTCCATTGTTACTTTGGATTACCATTTGACTTGCCAAGATCCTTACCAATAGAAGGCAACACTGCATGCTGCACATTAGCAATAGTTTTATCCTTGCATGTTGATTCTTGATTGGCATCCTCCTTTTCAAAATAAAGTTCTGGATGTAACCTCCAACATTCAAACAAGTCGTGGCCCTGTAATTTGCACTCCTTACAGTATTTAGGTAGCATTTCGTATTTGATATTAACCCATTCTTCCCTTGTTTCACCAGTAGATTCATTAAAGATATCCATTTTTACCTTCTTTGGATGGTCCGCTAACAAATCAACAAGAACTTTGACCCTCGCACAACTAGGTCGCGTTTTGTTTACTGTGGCAGAATCAAGATGCATTGGCCTTCCAACAGCTGCGGCAAGTGAAAAAAGACATTCTTTCATAAAGTAAGTTGGCAACAGACCTGGGAAAGAAATCCATGCCATAGCCTTTGGGGTCTCCTCGTCTGCCTTGAATTTGACATCGTATATTAGGGGACGAAGCTGAAATTTTTGCCCAGACCTATCTGTAACATACTGAGCTCCCTTCGACGCGTAATCAACGAAGTCTTGCCATAGAGTCATCCGTATTAGAATGTTTCTGTCCCTCAAAACTCCAATTTTACATTCACCTTTAATTCCACATTGTAGCGGCACGATTCGATGAATTCCATTAATATTTGGCCATCCGTATGAAAATTTTGCAACCATGGCAAATTGAAGCTCTTCAATAATTCATCCTCTCAACTTCAGCTTTCGTAAATTTCACAACTGGATATCCATTAATAATAGCTGGTCGACGAAAAGTAATTGGTTCTACTGTTGAAGGCTTCGCGTGCCTGACGCTGTTCATCACAGCAGGCTTCATAATTTTTGAAAAATCAAGTGGCGGCTGGGTATTATTTGGTGTTGTAGAAGATTGGATTATGTTAGGGGGGGTTGGGGAGGCAGCCCAGCCGTTGAGGGTGGCTGGACGCCTGCCGGCGAGGCCATCGGAAACCCACAATGCAAAATTCTCTTACTAATCTTCAACTCGTAATACAGAGATGGAGAAGAGATTGAGTTCAATTAATACAAAGAGTTCAGCAACTCAAAGCTACAATTGTAACAGAACCTCGAAGAAGGAAGGACGTAGAACCAGATCTTCAGAGATGGAACAATTCCGATGAACTGTAGTTCAATGGTACAATGCTGATGAATAGTAAAAATTAAAATTTGAACCAAGAAATTGTACGATTGGATGTAGAAATAGAAGGAAACTAATTGCAATTGGAAGAACGACCTTTTGGGATTAAGCTTGAGGTTAGAAACTAATCAGATGAAGGATTAAAGCCTTTAAACATTGAAATCGCCACTTTCTCTCTCTAGTCGTCCCCTGGGTCTTTTGTATTAAGTCCTTAGGGTCTTTTTATTTATTTTGTGCTAAAGAAGAGACTAGAAGGATCCCTAAGATTAGCTTAATGGGTATTGGATATTGAGCTTAAGGAATGGGCTAGAAACTTGGGCCTTTATAACTAGCTATGTTTAAAATTAACTTAATTAACTAAAAGTATTGTCAAAAATATTAATTAGCTCTACTTAAGTAAAAATAATTATTAAAATAAGACTGACCATTAAAACAAAACTATTTTTTTGGTATTTTTTCAAGATTAAAAATGACTACAAAATATTAATAAACCTATTTTTTTGTAATTTTTGTTTTCTTGTAATAAAATAAAAGTAAAAGAGTAAAAATGAGTTGAAATAGCTATATTAGGCCTAAATTAAATATTTACATGCTAAAATATGTAAAATCTTGGGAAGGGTAAAAAATCACATGTCTACAACTGCCCCTCTTTGACTGAAAATACGAAGTATCTTCAGACAAAGAACGACTAGACAGGATTTTTGACCCGACCCTTATTGGGAGAGACTAAAACTAAGAGAAAATGGGGATGTGACCGAGCCCTGTTATCTAAGCTGCCTACATATCCTTGGCTATAAAGGAATCAGGCCACGTGTAGTTCAGAGGTGAGTGAGATGATGGAGTATGTCGAGGTGGAGAGCCAGTTGAGGTGCCGTTCCGCGGTCCTGTTATTACATCAAAAAATCAAAAGATGAAAAAGACTAGCTAAGCCTATCAACTACGAGTTACAAGATTCCTATCTATATGTCTTCTGAAGCTTGATCTTGAGTCTTGGTTGGTTCTTCATGCAGACTTTGGACTCGAACCTTGACGCTTGCTAGCTGCAGGTGCTACTGCTTACTGACTTGCTTATTACACCATGACAAAATAAAAGAAGCTAGACTAAACTATAATCTATGCATTACAAAAAAAATCTTATCTATATCTTCAAACTTGCTCTTGTGGTTCTTGTTGCCTTGTTGACTTGTATTCTCCCGATGAAGTCCCTTTGTTGTCGATTTGAATTGTAATCTAAGATGCTTTCCCTTTTCTCCAGGTGGACTCCTGATTGCTGAACTCGAATTGTACTCTGAGATGCTTTCCCTTTCTCCAGCTGGACTCCAAATTGCTGAACTTGAATTGTATTCCCGTGCTCTCCAGGTGGGCTCCTGACTGTTGAACTCGAATTGTATTCCCGTGCTCTCCAGGTGGGCTCCTGACTGCTGAAGTCGAATTGTATTCCCGTACTCTCTAGGTGGGCTCCTGACTGCTGAGCTGGAAATGTATTCCCGTGCTCTCCAGGTGGGCGCCTGACTGCTGAACTTGAATTGTATTCCCGTGCTCTCCAGGTGGGCGCCTAATTGCTGAACTTGAATTGTATTCCCGTGCTCTCTAAGTGGGCGCCTGACTGCTGAACTTGAATTGTATTCCCGTGCTCTCCAGGTGGGCGCCTGACTGCTGAACTTGAATTGTATTCCCATGCTCTCTAGGTGGGCGCCTGATTACTGAACTTGAAATGTATTCCCGTGCTCTCCAGGTGGGCGCCTGATTGCTGAACTTGAAATGTATTCCCGTGCTCTCCAGGTGGGCGCTTGATTGCCAGAACTTAAACTGCTCCTCTGAAATTACTGCCTTTGAACCTGATTACAACAAAACGAACAAAACAAAAGAAATTTTCCTGCCCCAGTTTGGTGTTCAGCGCATCTGTGAGTGTTAATTGAATCAACTTACCAAATATCTCTATGAATTTGAAAGCTAAATCCCATTATCCAGGAGGGTCCTAAAAACTCCTAGTTAAATGATGGTTTTAAAATCTAAATTATATCTTCTAAAGGTGTGACTTCCGCTAAATCTTGTTATCTAAGAAGGTCTTAAAACTACATCCCATTATCCAGGAGGGTCCTGAAAATCAAAATCAAGTCTTATCTTAAAAGTGCCAATTTTTATGGCTGAATTATACTACCATACAACAGAACTTACGCTAAATCTTGTTATCTAATACAAATCTTAAAGCTGGATCCCATTATTCAGGAGGGTCCTGAAAACTCCTAATTGAATCCTATCTTAAACATGCAAAATTTGAAACCAACTTATATTCCTTTAAGGTATACTTACGCTAGATCTTGCTACTTATGATTGTTTTGAATTTTAAATTAGGTCCCATTTTCCAGGAGGGTCCTGAGAATTTACTTCAAACCTGTTTGGTGCTTGCCTTTCCTTAAGGAGGGTTCCTCCGAAACAATCAAAATTTTCTGCCCCTGTTTCAAATCAAAGAAAAATCTTGTCAGTTTAAAAATATGGTGGTTGGTTTGTGGCCTTGACTTTGAGGGCGATTGCTCATTCACTTCCCATGATAACTTTGATTTCCACTCGAAGACCTTGCTTGTTTATTGACTAACCACTTTCTTTGTCACCCTTATCACAGAAAATACCTCTTCTCCGTTCAGACCCAATACCCTCTGCTTATGAACTGACATTTACCAAACCTTTGTGTCTCACATAAATCCCAAAGAACGTCAATTGCCACCTACTCAGTGCGTATGCTGTTTTTTCTTGACTTAAACCACTGGCCTTGGCCTTGAGGTCTATTTCTCTTTCACTTGCCATGATAACTTTGATTTCTGCTTGGAAAACCTTGCTTGTCCCTGGTTAACCACTTTCTTTGTCAATCTTATCACAGAAAATACCTTTGATCCATTCACCTAACACCCCCCATCTGTTGCATTGTTCATGAATTGATATATACCAAACCTTTGTATTTCACATGGATCCCAAAGCATGTCGATTGTTACCAACTCGGTGCGCTTGTTGTTCTTTCCTGACTTATGACACTTTGATGTGCTAGCCAGATCCCGTTTTGTGCAATTGGAAAGCTGGTGGCAAATTTTGAAGTCATTTCTCACTTGTTCTGACCAAACAGACTCAGGAAGAGGAAGTAAACAATACAAAAGGAACAAAGTAAAGGACAATGGAAAGAGATGATTCCTAACAAAAAAACTACAAAGTAGAAACCTATCAGATGTAGATACCAACTCTAATGACCATTACATGCACATGTTGATTAAGTGGCCTAATCTGTCAAACAAGTCTGATGTTAAACTCTTGCTGTACCTCTGAAGCGTGAAACTGGGCTTCAATGCTCCGATTATCCAATCTGATTCACGATCCTTATTCGACTTGTGGTGCCTGAAGGATTTTCACCATCACGCCTCTCTCATTTTGTTCTTTTTCTCAACTCACCATCGCCTTATGGTGCCTGTGAAGGTTTTCACCGATAAGACTCTCTCATTTTTGTTTTTCTTGTGCAGAACAGAGTGTTGCCCCTGATGTAAATCATACCTCTAACTCGCTTGACTTGGCACTACTCAAAGATTGATCGGAAGGTCTTTCTTTGGACCGTAATGCGGGCTTTTGGATGGGGTTAGAAAGAAAGGATAAAGGCTCAAAAACAGCTTAAAAGGGCTCAAAATTATAACTTATGGAATCAGATCTCTTACAACGACCACAACTTCTGCCCCAGTTTCTTTGCTTGGGGACTTTTGGATTTTTATTTGATGGGACCAAACCGTAAGGCTGCCTACATATCCTTAAAAAGAATCAGGTCGAACATAGTGCATGCCATATAAATTACTTTGTTATTGTGATTTTCTCTTATCTCTTTCTTTTCTTTCTCTCTTTTCCTTTCCCTTTCGTTGTTTTGTTATTTTTTTTTTCATTCTTTTCTTTTCTCTCTTTTTCCTTTACTTATCTTTTACGCTTGTGTTTCTGATTTCTCCTACTGATTCCAAAAGAGGTATATGAAATGAAATAAATAAGGCTTAAAGGGGGCAACAAAGGATAAAGTGTTTAGATAGCAGAACAAAATGCCTTCGTCATTCCAATCTTCAAAATATGCCAAGTGCAAACAAATACAATTTAACCAAAGAAAATCATACATAGTATCTCTTGACCGCATCGGAATTGATGGCCATCTCTACACACTTGCCTTCTATATCTGTTAAATACAAAGCACCATTTGACAGCACTCTAGTCATGATGAAAGACCCTTGCCAATTTGGGGCGAACTTGCCTTTGGCCTCAGCCTGATGTGGAAGGATACATCTCAATACTTGATGACCCACTTCAAACTTCCGAGGACGCACCTTTTTATTATATGCTCTTGCCATTCTCTATTGATACAACTGTCCATGACACACTGCTGCCAATCTTTTCTCATCGATCAGGCTCAGTTGTTCCAGGCGGGTTTTGACCCACTCATCATCCTCAATTCCGGCCTCAGCGACAATCCGAAAGGACGAGATTTCAACTTCTGTGGGTATTACTGCTTCATTGCCATACACCAGCGAATAAGGAGTCGCCCCTACTGAAGTACGAATAGTAGTGCGATAACCCAGCAATGCAAAAGGTAACTTTTCATGCCACTGTCTAGAACCCTTCACCATTTTCCGAAGTATCTTCTTTATATTCTTGTTGGCTGCCTCGACTTCTCCATTCGCCTTGGGGAGATATGGGGTGGAATTGTGATGCGTAATCTTAAACTGTTGACATACCTCTTTCATCAAATGACTGTTGAGATTAGCACCATTATCTGTGATGATTACTTTCGGGATCCCGAACCGGCAAATGATATTTGAGTGCACAAAATCGACCACTGCTTTCTTGGTCACGGACTTGAAAGTTTTAGCTTCAACCCACTTGGTGAAATAATCAATAGCCACCAGAATGAACCTGTGCCCATGCTACTGGTTCAATTGGTCCAATGACATCCATACCCCAAGAAACAAAGGGCCATGGTGCAGACATTGTATGTAATTCAGATGGCAGAGAATGGATCAAGTCTCCTTGTATTTGGCATTGCTGACACTTGCGCACAAAACTGATACAATCCCGCTCTATAGTGAGCAAATAATAACCTGCCCGGAGAATCTTCTTTGCCAGAACGTACC
This sequence comes from Nicotiana tabacum, assembly GCF_000715075.1. Taxonomy (NCBI): domain Eukaryota; kingdom Viridiplantae; phylum Streptophyta; class Magnoliopsida; order Solanales; family Solanaceae; genus Nicotiana; species Nicotiana tabacum. Next base: position 47,593,513 of record NC_134082.1, on the reverse strand, counting down.
CACTCATATGCGGCCCACAGATTCCAGAATGTACTTCAGTCATGATAGCCGTGGCCTTTCTAGAATCTATGCATCTTAACAATCCCAAATCTGGGGTTCTTTTGTATAACACTCCTCCACTGAAGAAAAATCTGCTTGCCAAATGCCGAATTGTTCTCTTTTGATCACTTGTGGCTTGTACCGGATATACCCCCATCCTGATATATTCCTTGATATCGTGAAACCAAGGCTCACCATCAAGTTCTTCTTCTACCACATTGCAGTAAACATGCTGATCGTGGACCTGAATATGCAACGGGTCAACATAGGCCTTATCTGGATGGTGTAACATTGACACCAAGGTAGTTAAAGCATCAGCAACCTCATTATGGATCCTTGGAATATGCTTGAACTCTACTGCCCAAAATCGTTGACAAAGATCATGTAAACATTGCCTATATGGTAAAAGTTTTAAATCCCGTGTCTCCCATTCTCCCTGAATCTGGTGCACCAGAAGGTCCGAGTCTCCCAAGACCAAGACTTCCTGGACACCCATGTTTGCAGCCAACCTCAAACCCAAAATGCATGCCTCGTACTCAGCCATGTTGTTAGTGCAATAGAAACGAAGCTGAGCCGCAACAGGGTAGTGATGCCCTATTTCAGAAATAAGTACATCCCCTATCCCGACGCCTTTCATGTTAGCAGCTCCGTCAAAGAAAAGTTTGCAACCTGGCTCTCGAACTGGTTCCAACTCATCAATGTGCATTACCTCTTCATCAGGGAAGTAAGTCTTCAATGGCTCATATTCTTCATCCATCAGATTCTCGGCCAAATGGTCGGCCAATGCCTGGGCTTTCATCGCAGTCCGGGTCACATAGACGATGTCAAATTCTATATGCAAAATCTTCCACTTTGCTAGCCTTCCTATGGGTATAGGCTTCTGAAAGATGTACTTTAGTGGATCCAAATGAGAGATAAGGTAAGTAGTGTAAGATGACAAATAATGCTTCAACTTCTGTGCTACCCAAGTTAGGGCGCAACAAGTCCTTTCCAGGTGAGTGTACTTAACTTCATAAGATGTGAACTATTTGCTGAGAAAATAGATGGCCTGCTCTTTTCTGCCGGTGATGTCATGCTAACCCAACACACAACCAAATGAATTGTCTAGGACCGTCAAATACAGAATCAAAGGTCTCCCCGGTTCTGGTGGCACCAATACAGGTGGGTTTGACAAGTACCCCTTTATCTTATCAAATGCTTCTTGACACTCATCTGTCCATTTGACCGCAGCATCCTTCTTCAGCAGTTTGAAGATAGGCTCACAAGTTGTCGTAAGCTGAGCAATAAACTTGCTAATGTAGTTCAACCTCCCTAATAAACTCATTACCTTAGTCTTGTTCCTTGGGGGTGGCAATTCTTGGATGGATTTTATCTTTGACGGGTCCAATTCAATACCTCGACGGCTGACTATGAATCCCAACAACTTTCCAGACGGAACACCGAATGCGTACTTTGCAGGATTGAGCTTAAGATTGTACCTGCAGAGCCTTTGGAAGAACTTCCTCAGATCTCTGGCGTGGTCAGACTGCTTTTTGGACTTTATGATCATATCGTCCACATAAACCTCGATCTCCCTGTGTATCATGTCATGAAATATGGTCGTCATCGCCCTCATGTAAGTTGCCCCAACATTTTTCAAACCGAATGGCATGACCCGATAGCAGTACGTACCCCATGGTGTAATCAATGCCATCTTTTCTGCATCTTCCTCATCCATTAAGATATGATGATAGACCATATAGCAATCCACAAAAGACCCAATCTTATGTTTGGTGCAATTGTCAATCAAAATGTGGATATTTTGCAGTGGGAAGTTATCCTTGGGACTCGCCTTATTGAGATCACGGTAATCAACATACAGCCTGGTCTTGCCATCCTTCTTTGGCACATGTACTACATTGGCTAACTAAGTGGGATACCGAGTGATCTGAATGATCTTTGCCTCAAACTGCTTTGTGACTTCTTCTTTAATCTTTACACTCATGTTTGTTTTAAACTTCCTCAACTTCTGCTTGAGGGGAGGGAATGCCGGGTCAGTGGGCAATTTGTGAACCACCAAGTCAGTGCTTAAACCCGGCATGTTGTCATATGACCATGCAAAGATGTCTTTGTACTCAAGTAATGCTTTGATTATCTCTTCCCTGAGTTGTAGTTCAAGATGGACACTTATATTAGTTTATCTGATATTATCGGGGTCCCTTAAATTGATTGCTTCTGTATCCCTCAGTTAGGCTTGGATTTTTCTTCAAAATGGCTTAATTCTTTACTAATCTCTTCAAGGGCCTCATCCTCATCATAATCTGATTCATCGTCGCATTCTATTTCTTGAATTATTATTTTAGAACTAGATTGGCTTTTAAGAAAAAGAGAAATTGCATTTCATTGGAATTAAAGATAACAAGGTTTATACATCCAAACAGACGGAACATAGAATCTGAATTACAACCATGGAATAATCCAGATAAACTGAAAGAAAATCAAAGCAAACTACCAAAACTCCTTCCTGGTGGGGAGAGGAGTAGCTTCCCAATTGTTAATCTTTGCACTGGGCCCAACAAATTGCACATCCGCCTTGCTAGAACCCTCTCTAGCTTCCACCATGTTCTCATCATCGAATAACTTCTTGAACCTTTCAATCAACTCTTTATCAGGACCAACCACAGAACTGAGAACTGTTGTTAGTGGACGTTTCTTGGTTCCAGGCTTGGCAAATAATCTAGAGAGACGTGTGATGGGCTTTGGGAGGACTCATGCCCTCTGTTTCATCTTTCTGGCTCTTTTTATGTCCGCAACTATGGGATTGAACCCCAAACCAAATGTATCCAAGTTTTTGGGGAGAGACATTGGCTGTACGATACCTTGCAGAGATGCACCCAAACCCTTGCCCGGTACAAAACCATTTTTCAACATTTCAACGGCTACCATGACTGATGCAGCAGCTACCCTCGGAATTGGGACGCACTTCCCTTCTGGAATTTTCTCTACCGACACTGTGTCAAAAAGCTGGTAGACCCAAGGACCCTTATCGTCTTCAACCTCAATGAACAGAATAATGGCATCACCGGGAGCACACAAATTATTCTCGCCGTGCATAACGATTTCCTGTCTATCCCATTCAAACTTTACCATCTAATGTAGTGTAGATGGGACTGCTTTGGCAGCATGAATCCAGGGTCGACCCAACAGCAGATTGTAAGAAATAGCCACATGTAGCACTTGGAATTCCATGGTAAATTTAACTGGTCCGATTGTCAGCTCGAGCACTATGTCACCGACTGAATCTTTCCCTTCACCGTCGAATCCCCGAACGTAGATACCGTTCTTGTGAATTATTTCATCATCCACTTTAAACTTGTTCAGAGTGGAGATAGGGAAAATGTTCGCACTAGAACCATTGTCGACCAGCACCCGAGTAACCACAGAATCTTCGCATTTCACCGTAAGATAGAGGGCTCTATTGTGCTCAGTACCCTCCACAGGCAATTCATCATCAGAAAAAGTGACTCTATTCACCTCAAAAATCTTGTTGGCTATCTTTTCCAAGTGGTTTACTAAGATTTTGTCAGGAATGTGGGCCTCGTTCAGGATTTTCATCAAAGCCTGACGGTGCTCGTCTGAATGGATCAATAATGACAATAGTGAAATCTAAGTAGGTGTCTTCATCAACTGCTCTACAATGGAATAGTCCTCCACTTTCATCTTTCTCAAAAATTCCTCTGCTGCTTCCTTGGTCACAACTTTCTTCACCAACACGGGGTTATCTTTGGAGATCTTAGCTTTTCTCAACTCTTCGGGGGCAAAGTATCTCCCCGATCGAGTCAAACCATGGGTCTCACTAACTTCTTCTTTAACCTCTTTCCTTTTGTAAGTCATTGTCACTCGTTCATAATTCTACGGGACAACCTTGCTGTTGACTATTGGTAATTGGGTGACAGGTTTGATAATTACAGGATCTGTGCGAGCACCCTCCACAATTATGACAGGCTTGTTCGCCACCCCTGGCACCACCACTTTTGCTTTTTCCTATTTCACTGCAACACCACTTGAAGACCCTTTCTTTACTACCGCAGATGGTTCACTGTTTGACCCGCTCAACCTGATCACTGATTTCTCACTTGTTGACTTTTCACCCAGCCTGGCTTCTCTGGGCCGAATCATTATGTCGGTCTGCGAAGGATTCTTAGGCTCCCCTTCCTTATGCACTATCTCGATCATATTTGTCTCATGATGGGCCGACAATGAGTTCTGGTTGATATTGGGCGCCTCCGGTGCTTGGACTTCAATCCGATTTGTATCAATAAGCTCTTGAATAGATATTTTCAATTGCCAGCATTTCTCCGTGTCGTGCCCCGGGGCACCAGAACAATATTTGCAACTTATAGAATGATCAAGATTTCTCGTGGGAGGATTTTGTGCTTTTGGCTCGATCGGCCTCAGCATATCCAATTGTCTCAGCCTGTGGAACAAACTAGTATAGGACTCTCCCAATTGAGTAAAGGTTTTCCTCTTCTGCAACCTCTCATTCTTAAATGCTTAATTGGGCCGGAAGCTTGATCTAGGAGGGTTTCGGTAGGCTCGTAGGGGTGGTTAGACATTTTGTGGAGCTGGGTATGTATTTTGTAGAACTGGCGCACGCCATTGTGTGTGGGCAGGAGGTTGGCTGTATGTTTGGGCATGGTGGACAGAAAAATGGGGGTCTGGTGGTGAGTAGTAGTGTTGGGGTGGATTATACGGGGTATGGGGGTAGGTTTGGTGGTGGGGACGAGGCTGATGATAGTGGTGAGGTGAAGCCCTAGGTCCGAACCAAGCTCCTGAATCAATCGTTGCTACATCCTCTTTCTTCTTCTTTCCAATTACTCCCCCAATTCCACTTTGAATGGCCTGGGTGGTTGCCTTAATAACCGAATAACTCATGATTTTGTTTGTCTTGAGCCCTTCTTCTACCATACGACCCATCTTTACCACTTCATTGAAGGACTTGCCTATAGCTGATACCAGATGCCCGTAATAAGTAGGTTCTAAGGCCTGCACAAAATAATCCATCATTTCATTTTCTTTCATCGGAGGGTCAACCTTCGCTGCTTGCTCTCTCCAACGGAAACCATACTCTCTGAAACTTTCACTGTGCTTTTTCTCAAGTTTTGTCAATGATAGTCAATCCAGAATGATCTCGAGATTGTACTGGAAGTGACAAGCAAATGCCTGGGCTAGATCATCCTATGTGTACCATCATCCGTGATCTTACCGAGTGTACCACTCCAATGCCAAACCACTCAGACTTTGACTAAAATATGCCATTAGCAACTCGTCTTTCCCGCCAGCTCTCCTTAATTTTCTATAGAAACCTCTCAAATGTGCCACAGGATCACCTTGCCCATCATACAAATCAAACTTTGGCATCTTAAACCCTGCAGGTAATTGCACATCTGGAAACAAACATAGGTCTTTGTAGGCCATACTTACTTGACCTCCCAACCCTCGCATGTCTCTGAATGACTGTTCCAGACTTTTAACTTACCTAAACATCTCCTCCTGTTCGGGATTTTTAGATGGTTTTTCGATTTCCGTAGGGAGGTCAAAACGAGGAGTGTAAGAATAGGGTTCCGGAGCTTTAAATTTGGGCTCCGGGGGGTAATACTGGTTATTATGAGCTTGGAACAAAGGCTCGCTGGAGGATCTGTGGAGTGTAGCGGGAGGGGGCGCCACGAAGATAGGAGTGGCTGGTGGAGGAGGGTATGGGACTAGTTTGGATGGTGGAGCTTGTGGCGTTTGGGAAGTAGTGCCCTGATAGTGGTGGTAAATGGGAAAGCCCGGGGATGAATCGGCCTTGGGAGGTTCCTGGGACTGAGACAATGACAGAACAAAGGCAGGGTTGGCGGGGTAAGCTGGTGGTGGTTTCCCTTTTGCCCATGCCTGGTACATTTCGGCCATCTGTTGTTTCAGCTTATACATCTCTTCTTTCATCAAACTAACATCCGACTCTTCCACCTCTCTCAAAGGATCGATAACACTCGTATCAAGTTCCTGGTTGGTCATGATCGACTTGTTCTTGGAACGGGTGTTGTATGGGTGAGTTGCCAGAATGCCACACAAACTAACCACCTGCCTGTTACTTGATGACAACAACAAACTGGTTAGCGATTAGGGTTTACCAGATAGGTAACCACACATTTGGAAAATGAATGCACCTAAGCAGTTAACCGTTTCTATTATGCATTTGATTAGTTCCTTGCGTCATCCCGACTTTTCCTTATTTCTATTTGTAACTTCCCTTTTTCTCTCTTTTTTTCACTGTTTTTTATTTTCTCTCTTTTCCTTTTCTTTTTGCTCTTATTTTTCCTCTCTTTTTTATCACTCTTTTTTTCTTTCTTTTGGTTATGGTCGAATCCTATGGAGATTGCCTACGTATCATGACCCCGCATGAATTAGACCGAGCATAGTTCTGGGAGATAAGTGCAAAAAATAAATAACAAAACATTTTTGGGATTTCAAATTTTTTCCATAAAATAAAACAATTTTGATTACAACCACTCATTCTACCAAATTATAAAATTAACAGACTCGAAAAGGGAAATTAACAGACTCTGACTCAAAACAAGACCAACAGACTCTGACAGAAAGGTGAAAACAAAAGACGCGAAAACCAATAAAAGAAAATACAGACTCGCAAACAGACTAATAGACTCCAATGAAAATCATGAATACATTAATGCCTCAAATGCTCCTGGGCCCCGCGGGACATCATTCGGTCTCGCCACGGGCCTATATGAAATATCCCTTTGAAGCCTCTCCAAATCACTCATTATCTGTCGGACAAACGTCATCACTGCCGTGAAGAAAGTGGTGCGAGTCATATCCTCACATGCTTGGCATTTCACAACAATGTAGTCGGCAATGGTTCTGATCCTCTCTCGGATTCTACCCTTTTCTTGAAGCAGACGCCCGACCTGTTGGTTCCGGGCTTCTAACACCTGAGTGTCACGGAGATGTTGATTTTGCAACTTTTGCATTTCTTCCTCCATCCGAGCCATCAAATCGTAACAGTGTTCCCTATCAACTTTAAAGTCCTTGGCCTACTTGGCTGCCTTATTCTCGAGGATAGTCATTTTTCTCTTCAGGCTGGTGGTTGTCCCTTCATACTTTCTTTACATTTGTCGCACAAACTATGCCCGCCCTTTTTCATTTTTCGAACTTTCGCCAGACTGGCCTCAGACTTTTTTAGGTCATCTTGACACTCAAGGGCTTTCTTTTTCAGACTGCTTATAAGCCTTTCATTCGCTCGACTTCTTTTCGAGTTTCTAGCAGCTATTTTCATCTTCCAGATTTGAGCTTTGAGGGCTTCATTTTCCTGAGTTAGTTTTTTCTTCTCTCCCTCATCTGCGGCGGCTTGCAAACCATTTTCAAACTAAAGGTCCATGGCTTGCCTTTCCAACTTGCTTATGGTAGCCTTGTACTCGTTTTCTTTGGCCAACCAGTCCTATTGCACCCGTGCTCCGTCGGTGAACTGTTGGACATTGGGTCTCTTTGCAACTTGATCATGATGAACTCGGGATCATTTACCATACCAAGTAGTGTAACTAGCCTCCGCCTTGCCTCTAGATAGATCTCGTACTTGCGTTCTAGGCTCTAAGAATCTACACTGATGCTAAATCCGACGCACTTTTTTTTCTGGAAAAGCGGCTTTTGTTTCCAACTCAATAACCTGTCGACTCAAATCCTCATCATGTGGGATGGTCTGGTATCTGTCTAACTGACGTAGAACTCGGTGTGGAGCATAAGGCTGTATACTCCGAAGACCCATCAACAACAGAAAATAGACCTCAACCGACATATAAATTACTTTACTAACCGAGAGCCACCCGAATGTCCATTCGATCTTATTTGTAGTCAAAGATCTCAAATGAACATGCCATGCTTCCGTACCATCCGGGAACTCATAACCCTCTACCCGTTTTTCATGTTTTTCAATACACTCGAGGCCAGTCATACCACAATTCAAGTATCCGGGACGGTGGCAAAGGTGTTCCTCCATCCATAATTGTAACAACATATTGCACCCTTCAAAGAACTTTCCCCCTTCTCGACAAAGGGTCAGAGCTCGGTAAATTTCTACCAAAATCATCGCACTATGGTCCCATTTGCCTTTTTTATCATAAAGTCGGCTATCCCCACGAGTCCCAACTCTATGTTCCCGTCTTTTCTGGGGCAAATCAAAATACCCATGAATACCATTATAAAAGCTAATCCTCTCCAAGCTTCCCACTTGTCTTGGTTTCCCGCGTGAGTAAGACCGGTATCTGGAGTCTTGAAGCCACGGGGATTCCCGTAATATCGGTACAAAAAGTAGAAGGTACAGAATCCTTTGGCCAAATTTCCATCTCGGATGTCCCGACTGATGCTTAACAAGTCCAAAAATTTGTGAGGGGTTACTATTCTCGGTGCTACCGGGTATTGATTTCTAAGATTCCCCTCGAAACCGGCGTAGCCTACTATCTCTTCCAGTGTAAGAGTTAACTCGAAATCAGCAAAGTAGAATACATTATGTGCTGGGTCCCAAAATAGTATCAAGGCCTCAATTATGTCCTTTCTCGGCTTAACCTTCAAGATCCCGATAAGACCACCCAATGCTTTTGTCCCAACTTTTCTGCTATTGTCCCCCAAATCATGCCACCACATATGTAGCTCCAATGGGATCTCTTCACGGACTAAGAAAGGTTCATTTTGAATTGTGCTCATCCTGCACATTTATTAAGGTGATTTTAGTTAAAAGAAAATTATGACTCATTTTGACTCAAGAAAAATGACAAATTTTTTCAAAATTTTCACAAAAAATATCCGGCTTTGCCAATACGGCCTTTCATCACTCTGAAAATGAAGATTTTAAGGTTGTGTTTGCTAAACGGCAAAAACCTTGAAAATGACCCAAGGTGGCTATTCTTGCAAAAACGGCCTTCCGGCGCCCTTTTGGGGACATTCGGCTATTTTAGACAAGAATGAAATCACCTTACTTATTTGCAATAAAATTAAAATATTTGTTCTTTTTGGGCTATTTTTTGCAAAAAGGAAGTTGGACCCGATGGGGGTTGCCTACGTATCCCACATCCGATGAGAATCAAACTGGCGTAGTTCGGGCAGATAAAACAAAACCAACTATTTTTGAAAACAAGACTTTCTTTTTTTTTCATTTCATTTTTCTCAAAAATTCGGCAGAGTTTCAGTACTATTTGGACATTGTTTTTTTTCAAAACAGGTGATTAACTCACTTAACTCTCACATTGCTATTCTCTTTTTTCCAACTTTCTCCTATTATTCATAAGTCGGTCAGCATGCAAATCCGAAGCAAATAAATGCACAAGTAGCAAGTAGGAAGCATCAAGATGGTCTTTTTTATTTTTGGTACACCTGTCCTAGACAGACCCAACCCCTGTGTTGAGTCTCCAAAGTCAAATACACGTGATGCAAGCAAACGTTCCTACTAGGGATCCGACATGAGGTGAGGGGTTTCGTGGCAGTTTATATATAGTTCACATAATATCAAAGCGGTAAAAGCAACAATTAGCACATTAGGCCCAAACATGTAACAAAATCAGATAATGGATAAAGCCAATTATAACAATTCATCTAAGCTCGAATTCTTGAACCCTGAACAAGAGATTATGGGTTCGATCCCCAGCAAAGTCGCCAGAGCTGTCACACCTCCTTTTTACCTACACCCCCGGAGGGGTATAAAGGGAGTTTTTTCCAACTTAAAGTGACAATCGAGATGAGATTTATTTAATTAATGATTCAGAGTCGCCACTTGGGATAATTTATGGTATCCCAAGTCACCGGTTCAAATCCCGAATCGAGGAAAAGGTTGACTCTGTATTACAGTCCGCGAACTAAAAATCCGGGTAAGGAATTCTGTTAACCCCGGAGAAGGTATTAGGCATTCCCGAGTTCCGTGGTTCTAGCACGGTCACTCAATTGTTATTATTGGCCTAATTATCTGATTTTTAACATGTTTAATCCTATGTGCAATTTTAACTTTTTAACCGCTTCTATTCATTTTTAAAGAAAGATTGCAACATCATTTAAAATATGTCTCCAACCACGTCACATAAATGCACCCGCAGTCCGCAACACATTTTATCTAACATTGAGATTTGGATTTGGGTCACATAAATGCGCACCTGAGTTTAGGAAATTAATTTAAATCACGCACCTAAAGATCGACCTGGGGAGGGGATGAAGAAGACGAGAATATAGGGGGTCGTGTGGGATCCTCTATTGCGGCGCTGCTTGTCAGCCTTTCCCCAGGCATTCTTTTTTTGTGTATTTTTTAGCTCTAGGGTCTTATAGGTCTAGAGTCTAGGTTTACATTTTGTGTATTTTGCCAATTAGTCCCTAGGTCTTTTGTATTAAGTCCTTAGGGTCTTTTTATTTATTTTTTGTTCAAAGAAGAGTCTAGAAGGATCTCTAAGGTTGGCTTAACGGGTATTGGGTATTGGGCCAAGAATTGGACTTTAAAACTCTTTTATGACTAGCTATGTTTAAAATTAGCTTAATTAACTAAAAGTATTATCAAAAATATTAATTAGCTCTACTTAAGTAAAAATAATTATTAAAATAAGACTGACCATTAAAACAAAACTATTTTTTTGGTATTTTTTAAAGATTAAAAATGACTACAAAATATTAATAAACCTATTTTTTGTAATTTTCGTTTTCTTGTAATAAAATAAAAGTAAAAGAGTAAAAATGAGTTGAAATAGCTATATTAGGCCTAAATTAAATATTTACATGCTAAAATATGTAAAATCTTGGGGAGGGTCAAAAACCACTTGTCTACAGGGAGGATGAAGGACAACTCGGAAGCTGTGACACTAACTCCCAGATGGATGCAAGCTCGGAGTTTAGCACCCCAAATGGTCCCTCAGGTGCAGCTGCCTGTGAAGATGACTCTGAACCAGCAGCCATGGTGGTGACCTTCCTTTTCTTGCTTTTGACTACACTACCCTCTCCTGTCACTCTCAATAGATGAAAAGGTTTATCAGCTGGTAGCCATCGATCGGTGCTACGCACCTCAACCTCTGCTCTCGTGCATAGTTGTGTAATCAATGAAGGGAACATCAACCCTACGTCTTTGTCCCGCAAATACTCCCTCAGCTCCCGCAAGATATAGTAACCGACATTTACAGGAATGCCGTCCAAGATGCATGCAATGATCAATGTTCTAGTGTAGGAGACATCTGAGACGTTTCCACAAGGAGACACCCTGTTGCATATGATATATAACCACATTTTTGCTTCAGTTGTGAAGTCAATTGACCTCAAACCATTTCTCCTGTTTCCCCATTTGGCTCTCATGCTTGGAGGGTAGAGTTTGGAGACAAGCCATTCCCCATTGTCATATTGATCTTTCTCTCGCACCGGCTCCATTGGATAGTTGTGAATCCCAAGGGTGTAATTTATCTATTTTATTCCAAACTTTACCAATTTTCCTCTAATGATGAGTTGTGGGTTGGCAAAGTCTGTGAGCTTAAGGTTAGCATAGAATTCGCGAACCCACTCCTCATTAGCTTTGCATGGAGTGGGAATGAAGCATGACCATCTAGAGGTATGGAGACGGGCATAGAAATCCAGGAGCTTCTCGGCCAATTTTTCCTCGTTGATCCCCTTTTAAAACACTATCTTTTTGTTGACGAGGTTGTCATAATATCTGCGCTGATAGTCAGCCGACATGAAGCATGAGTCATCAAACGGTTCCTCAACCTCCTCCTCAATTTCATGTTGTTGTGGAGCATTTTCATTTATGTTCAGGTCCATTTTAGATCAAAGTACCTTCATAAAAGAAAAACAAAGTCAGTCGGGTAATAGAATCATGTTAAGCAATTTAAAACACTACAATTAGGCCAAGGAATCGACTTGAATGTGCCCGGGAAGGCCCTATTGAAAAGCCACTGGAATTGGCAATTCTACCCAGTTTTCGCATCTGCGGAAGAGTAACCGCATGAGCGGTTCCGCTCCTGCAGAATTTTCACTGCATATGTGGTTTTTCTCAGATTGGCCAAAATTGCACCTGCGGAAAAATCATCACAAGTGCGATACCGTATATGCGGTGCTCATGCAAGGGTTCAAATGCCCAGATTTTCTTTACATTTTTCAATTCTTAAACCCGATTTTGGCACCTAATTTATACTCAAGACTTCTAAATTAGTACACTACATGATATTGTGATTCTATTGAAGCTGATTTTATGATACTTAGAAAGAAATTTTCTTTTAAACACTTTGTCGAACACCTTGCAAATAGTTTAAAATCGCCTCTTCTTCACATAATTTGGGTACTCAGATTTCCCACAAATTTGTTTCATGATACACAGCACACACAAATGCACTCTCAAGCAATTTTCCTCACCCTATTCTCACACAAATCAGAGGGTAATGGGGGACACAGCCATGGCAGGCCTAAGAAAAAGAAGAAGGAGAAAAGAGAAGACAAAGGGAGAGAGAAGTAGATGAGAACTAAAAGAAAATACCTAAGTCTCGTGTGAGTGCAGTAGAAATCAAGAGCAGTGGATGTTTTGGAGATTGTTAGAGCTGGGGGAGTTAGGTCTGGGGGAACAAATGCAGAATATACCTGAAGGAATAAGACTTCTATTTTTTTAAAACCTGCTTGATTTTCGCATCTGCGGTATTTTACTGCATGGTGCCACTTATGCGGCCAACTAGCCACTTTTGCGAGATGAACCGCTTCTGCGGTTGGAAGAATGCTTCTACGTGACCGCATATGCGATCAATAATCCGCAGATGCAGTTACACTAGAAGATTGCTGCACAGATTTTCAGCCACTGTTTTTGTGCACTCTAACGACCCGAAATCCTTAATTCAACTCCAAAAAATCTGAAACTTGGCAGATTAGTCACAAATAATATACTAAGCTATTCTAAAAAAGAAAATTTCAAAAATGACCAAAAATTTTAAAAACAATACGCTGGGTTGCCTCCCACCAAGCGCCGCATTTAATGTCGTGGCACGACACAAGTCAACTTTACCACTTTTCTCGCCACTTGTATGATATGAACCGGGCACCTAGCTTGGAATCAAGCTTGTGATAACCTGTAAAGTAATCTACAAAGGATTGGAGTTCATGCTTGGCGTAGTTATCGATCAGGATGTGTATATTTGGCAGTGGGAAGTCGTATTTGGGACTTGCTCTGTTTAAATTCCGATAATCAACACATACCCTGACCTTCCCGTCCTTCTTCGGAACTGGCACGATGTTAGCTAACCAGGTTAGGTATTCAACCACCTTGAGAACTTTGGCTTTGATCTACTTGGTAACTTTCTCCTTGATCTTTAAACTCATGTCTGGTTTGAATTTTCTGAGTTTCTGCTTGACTGGCAGATTGGTAGGCAACTTGTGAGCTACTATGGATGTGCTCAAACCGGTCATATCGTCATATGGACATGCAAAGATATCCTCATATTCCTTTAGAAAACGGATGTACTCTTCCTTTTCTGTTGGTGGCAAATGAATGCTGATGCGGGTCTCTTTGATGGTCTCGGCGTCTCCCAAATTTTCTGCTTCTGTTTCGTCCAAGTTGGATTTAGGCTTGTTATCAAAATTCTCAACTTCCTTGACAATTTCCTCGGGTATATCATCTTCTTCCTCTGAGTCACTATTCTCATGTTGTGTTGCATTATTACATGTCACAGTCACTGGTTCATCAGGAAAAGTAATAATAACACTATAGAAGGGAAAAGTATAAAAATAGTAATGAATAATGACAAAGGATAAATGCATTCTATTAAAACTGAGAAAATTGTTCTAACAAAGCTTGACTCGGTGGATCGAACATTTATTTTTAAACAAAATTGCTAAAAAAATTAAATGCCTAGAATACTATAAATTCTGCCAAGCTACCCAGGGACTCGGTAGGCTCGGAATGGTGTGGCGATCCAGTTTTTGAGAACAACTCCCTTTGCCACAGTCTGAATGGAGAGGCCTTCTTCCTCCTCATCATCAATTGTGGCACTGCAGTCTATATCCTTATCTTCCAAGAATAGGTCTTTCAGCCTAGCTAGTGCTTCTTCTTCAACAGTCCCCCATATTGTGTCCACCTGATGGAAAGCTTGTTCCAAACGGGGTACCAGTTGCTCAAGAGGGTAATACGGTCCATGCCATGGAAGCGATCACTCCCTGTACTCTTGCCATGTATACTGGTACCCGAACCCAAAGGTGGTACCATGATTTTTAAGCCATATTGGCTTGGTTATACCTTTGTCGGGTTCATATCCGGACCATGCTAGTATGCTTTCTATTTTGTTACTCCACCACTTATCCTTCTCGACGACATTGACCTGTTCAATGTGGTGATAGGTTTCCCCTTCTAGCCTTCTTCTATGTCTGATGGACGGGATGGTTTGACTAGTGTAGATGGGGTTACTCCCATCTCCATGAATGATTACCTCCTGATGGTTCCATTTGAATTTTACGACTTGATGTAGTGTGGAGGGCACGACTCCAGCAGCATGGATCCACTGGCGGCCCAACAAAAGATTATGTGAGGCTAGTATGTCAAGCATTTGGAATTTAACATCGAACCAAGTTAGCCACATCTGCAAGCAAAGGTTGGTCTCCCCGATCGTGGCCCTCTGGGATCCATCGAAAGCTTTCACATTCATGCTTCCGGTCCGTATTTCATGGAATCCTTTATCCAATCTTTTCAAGGTATCCAGTGGACAAATATTTAGACTCCAACCTTCATCAACCAGGACCCTGGCAATGAACTTGTCTTCACATTGTATTGTAATATGCAATGCTCGATTGTGGTTCAGACCTTCGAGCGGTAGCTCATCTTCATGGAAGATAATCTTGTGGCTCTCCAGCACCTGATCGACCATGTTGTCCATTTCTCCATCAGTGATATTATTGGGTACATAAGCCTCGCTCAGTACTTTCATCAAGGCGCTCTTATGTGCCTCTAAATTTTGCAATAGTTACAGGATAGATATCTGAGCAGGGACTTTGTTCAGGTTATAAACAACAGAATACTCTTTCGCTTGTACTTTCCATCATAGATCATCCGGCCCGGTCTCAATGACAGGTTGCCTAGCAGTGGCATTCTTACTTGAACCTTCCAGATGTTCAGGTGTATAGACTCTTTCAGTTCTAGTCATCCCTTGTGCGACGTCAGATTCCTCTATCTTAGTCTTCCCTTTTTGCCGAGCCTCGGCGACATAATCCCAGGGTATCGCTTTTGAGTTGAATGGGGGTGTGGTTGACACAGTCACAGTAAAAGGTATGACCACTTCTACTTCAAATGGAGCAGAGGTGGTTGCGGGCGGAGCTACTTCTACCTCGAATGGAACTGATGCAGGTAACTCAACGTCAAAAGGTGCCTGAGTCTAAACCATAATAGGAGTGAGTGTAACTGCAACCTTAAAGTCATCGCCTTCTCGGATAAGCCTGATTGACCCCTCAGGGTCCCATTCCTTATTTGTTTCTATAACATGTACACCGTCACCTCTATGATCAGAGAGGGGATTGTTGCGGACATTAGGTGCGGCTTCCTTCGCTTGTATGACCTTGTTGTCAATGAGTGTCTGGATCTTACTCAACAGTGGTGTGTCCTTTCATACCTGAGTGGTATGTATAGGTTTTGTTTGGATTGACCTAGTGGGATGGATTTTCTAGTGCCACAGTGGGAATAGGAGTGACGTAACCTGCGGCCTTTAACCTTTCATACAATTGGTCGATGGGCTCAGCAATGGTGGTGTATTATCTAGGCGGCTTGCGATCGAAGTTGGGTCTTGGTCTTGGATAGTTTTGGCGAGTTGATGGCGATTGGAAGTGGGATGGTTGGGAATTATAGGTGTGATGGACAGTGGCTGGTTGGGAATATCTGGGAGATGAAGGTTGATATGTAGGTGGTGATGCTTGGTATGTGGGTGGAGGTTCTTAGTATGTAGGTGGAGGTGTTTGATATGTGGGTGGAGGTATTTGATATGTCGGTGGAGGTGTTTGATATGTGAGTGGAGTTTTTGGGCCCTGGGCCACCATTACGGCCCCAACATCTCTTTTCTTCGATATGCCACCTGATTGGAGTGCCTTATTCATGGCTTGCAGTGCCTCGAAATTCGTTACCATCCTGTTCTTGATTCCTTCCTCGATCCTTTCCCCGAGCTTGATGATATCAGAGAATTTGTGATTTTTGATAACCATCAGTCTCTCATAATATTGTGGATCCTGTGCTTTGACGAAGAATTATTCATCTATTCTTCGTCCAAAGCGGTCTTGACCTTGGCGGCTTCCGACCTCCAACGAGTAGCATATTCGCGGAAAGTCTCAATAGGTTTCTTTTTGAGGTTCTGAATGTAGAAGACATCCAGTGCATTCTCTGTGTTGTACCTAAATTGGTCCATAAAATCTGACGCTATTCTTACCCAATTAGACCATTTTTTGGGATTCTAGCTGATATACCAAGACAAAGCATCCCCCGTAAGGCTCCTCATAAAGAGCTTCATTCGAATCTTTTCATCTTTTCCAAACCTAACCAGCTTGTCACAGTAAGTCCTTAGGTGAACCTTAGGATCACCGGTTCCATCGAACATTTCGAACTTGGGAGGTTTGTACTCTTCGGGCAATTCCACATCGGGCTGTATGCACAAATCTTCATAGTTCAATCCTTCTATTCCTCTACCGCCTTCAACACCTTGAACTCGGCTTGTTAATTTCTTGAGTTCTTCGACCATGTACTTAATGAGCAGGTCTTTTTCGGAGGATTCCGGTGCACAGGAGATTGGCTAGGTAGAATGTGGTATAGTTTCCACGTATATGGGGTTGCTCTGATGGGTGCTAGGGACTTGGGTATAGTGATGGTCATTGGTGGAGTTTTGTGGATCGGGAATGAGTGGCAGTGTATTTTAAGGAGTGTGGTAAGTGGTGGTTGGTGGGTATGGAGTTGGCTGATGATGTTGTTGTGGTGGAGTTGGTACCGACAATGGATTGATATTTTGAGGTGGAGTTGCGTATTGATTTGGGGTGGTAGGATTTTGTGGCTGTTGGTTTTGTGCGTTCTGAGGAGTTGTTGGGTTCCTTGTGTTTTGTTGGCGGATATCGGGGACACTGAGGGTGAGTGACAAATTTGCCAAATTGAATACTTGCTCAAGTTCTCCTTGTAGTTATAGTATCTTTTGTTCAAGTCTCAAAACCAGGTCATTCGGGGTCGGAGTACTACGACCATTGGAGGTCTCTGCGTCCTCACCGTTTTCCTTTCGTATTCCACTTAAGTCATCCATCTTTGTTTTCCCTCTACTTTTTATGTTGCATGGAGGAGGAGGAGGTAGAGGGCCTCTAGATCTGGTATGATATGCTGATGAGGCCAGTATGGATGAACCAACCTATGGGGATGGGAATAATAATAAAAAAATAAACAAAACAAAAAGGTAACAAGTTAGTGGGGATCCTGAAATGTTTGTAGTATTTAAACACATATTGCGAAATATAAACTCGTGTGGGAGCCTCGTTGTGTCTGAGGTAGGCCTAGCAACAAATAAATTTGGAGAACTTCAAATGCCAATAAATTCTTCATTTCATAATATAAAAGTAGATGAATCCAAAACGACACTAACACAATAATAAAACAAGTTGCTATTGGCACTTGGCCTTATTACATTTTAAGAAAAGCAAGTAAACCTAATCTATTTGGTCCCAGAAGGACCTTCCTCATGTTGAATGTTCTCGTTGATCAAATCCTCCAGTTCACGTAGGTTCGTCAGTAAGAACACATTTGCCAAACGTCCTTCTTTGTTTCCCTCAGCATTCTAGCAGTCAGTGACTCTCTCCCTCACTTTTCCTTCCAGATCCAACAGGTTGTATTCCAGATATTTCAGCTTCTCACTGGATTTGGTGGCCCTCTCTTTCCATTCATTGATTTTGTCATCTGATGGAAGATTCCTCCACCAGTCTAGCAAGAGTGAGGGTGTGCTAACCATACCAAAGCTGGGGACCTCGTGCCTCATTTTCTGCAAAACAAAAGGGTTAAGCCTTACCCCTACCAGATACATTCATGATCAGCATATCAGCATCTAGTTCTCCAGATTAATGCATAAAATGTGGTTGCGTCCATTGGGATAATGGAAAACCCGATAGACTTCAGATAAGGCTTATCTTAAAGGATCATTATGTGGACAACATAACTGATCCGACTAGGTTTGACCATGATTCATGCACAATTTAAACAGAGTAAGGTTTCTATGATGTTTTAGACTGGTACCCTCAAGCGGACAACTTGGGGTGGGGGAGGCACGGAACCGTCGACTGCACCGCTGATTGACTGGTTTTACCATAAATAAGCCTTTCCAAATTTAATGGTAGTAAACAGGAAGAGCGCAACCACTCATTGAAGCGTTGCTATGAGATTTGATACGCACGAGTGGAATATGACGTGGAGCATGATTTATGCAGTAGTTAATAACATGTAGGCAAGTATTTTCATGCAGGAAAAATAAATACAGCATTTAAATAATTGGAAAGACAGTTACAGAAAAAGGAGAACAAAGAGACAAGTCCGTTTTTAGGGTAATAAAGAAATCATAAATGCTTGAAAAAATAGAGTGTTAAACTCAAATAAGGAGAAGGGTATGGGATAAAAGTGCTTGGACTAATTTGTAAAAGATAAGTTTGTTATGGTAAGAGCCTAGAAATATCCCTAGCAGAGTCGCCATACTGTTGCGCCCCCTTTTTCCCTCCCCTTTTTGACGGGGAAGAGGTCCAGGTTTCGACATTCACGGGGTGTAATGACACATTTCCTTTTGAGAATTGGGTATTTGAAGAGTCGTCACCTAATGGATTATAGTGCGTTAGGGCACCTAGAGTGATTAACTCTTGGGTTGGTTTGCATTACCAGATATTAGGGTAAGGGCTCGAGGTAACCTTGAGGGGAAGGTGTTAGGCACCCCTCTTGGTCCACAACTGTGGGTCCCGACCGAACTTATATTCACAAATTAGTCCATATAAATAGTTGAATCAAATAAGCTGCAAGTAAAGCATGTTAGATAACTCGAGTGACAAGATAAAGGTTTGAACAAGTTTAAATAAAGAGAGAGGATTTGGTAAAGAGGGGTCCTAGGTTGTTTATCCTATAGGATCACCCTACACAATGTCTGGTAAACACTCCTCAATGAGGGGCTACATGTGATATTAACGCGTAGTCATCATGTCCTATGTCTACCCTTCCCATCCCCTTATTGGTCATGCAAAGCGAGTGTTTGGTCAATAATTCCTATTGCGTGCTGCTACCCATCCCTTGTTAATGGTCCTGGAGGGAGTTAGGACCTCTACCTATAGGTAGTTCAAGACGTACCCCTAAGTTTTAGAAAGGCGAAAACTCTAAGGCGGCAGTCAAAACATTTAGGACTTTCACACATAATGAGAGTAATTAAGAGGCTCAAAGTTTCCTCCTTAAATAAACATACAAAGCAGCACGACTTAAACATAGTTAAGGTCTTAATAATCAATGTCCTAAAGCAGGATATCTAAGTGAATATGCAGAAATAGACAAAACCTTTTATACTCAGAATTATACCCTAGGGATTGCCTAGGGACTCTTTTTTTTTTAAAAGCCTGTTAGAATGAGAAACGTTAAGCGACAGAGACAACTTCAGGGAAATGTAGTTATTTGAAAACACCCTAAGGCTTGCCTATATACAGAATATTGGTGTCTATGTTAATGCAAAAACAAACAGGTTTTTGAAATAGACTCCTTTAATACCTATAGGCATGATATCTAATGAGATTGAGGCAATTTCGAAAGAACTTGTTTCAGGAAATGTTTAACCCTTAATAAGACCAGTTTTAAAAATGAACTAGGCGTAATGAAGTTGATTTATTAGGCTAAATTAAATTATCAGACAGAATTGCGAGTAGAGATCCCTAGAGGCATGATATCTAGGCGTATTACTGATTTTAAGCAACATACAGAAAGACTTATTACAACTAAATCGGAGTTGAGTTTAATAGGCATGGTATCTATTATTAAACTGATTTAAGGCATGATTGGTTGGAAATTATAAACATGGTTTCTAACGTGACAAAATGCAGAACCTTATGAACATGATTTCTACTTGATGCAAACAAACTTAAAAGTGAAACCCTATCGGCATGATTTCTATTTAGGCAAAGCAATCAAATTCAAAAGTGCAGACCTATGAGCATATTTTCTATTTAGGCAAACAATCAGACTTTAAAAATAAGGTCCTAAGAGTAGAATTTCTACCCATATTACCCTTAAAAGTATGTATCTACCCACCCTTTTTACTGAATACTCCAAATATCTGTTTACAAATTATTACAGGCCAACGAATGAATTACATAAATAAAATAGAAAATCAAGAAGCTATTCTATAGGGAGCCTGCAATTAGGCCCAAGTTTCCCAAAGCCTCTAATGGTCTTATAAGCCTCAATTCCATAGACAAATTAGAGTCTAGGTGCATCAAAGTTCCCTAAGGGTCTCAAGGAACCCGGGCAATGCTTACACCTAGACTTAGCAACCAAGAATTGAACCAGTATAGTGTAGAAAGGCTAGCCTCAGTATGCCAGAGTTCAGAGGGCTCTCAAGAGGATCCCAAGGTAGTACACATATTAGAGGGGACAAAACTTATTGACTAAGAGTAAAGTGAAAGTGCCGGACACAAGTTGAAAAGGGTTTGTTAAAGACTGTATTAGAAAGTTTGTTTTGAAAGTAATTAGTAAAACAACAGAGATTTTTTGAAAAAGAGGTTGGAGTAGTAAACAAAGCTCAAACACCTTAAGATAGGATCACACACAGCTAGTTTACAGAATCCAAATGAATTCAGTAGTCACACAAGGGTCAAGGGGTTTGGGACACATAGACATTTGGCTGCAAACACATAACCCAGCAAGGGTCTTAGGACTGGTTTAGACATGCTCAGAAATAGTTGACACTGGCATAGTCACAAACCAGTCAGGAAGAACATAAACGTATAGAGAGGTGATAGGGATTTGGGGATTCATAGGATATAGAATGGTAAGTACACAACAAGTAAAAGGTAAATGGTAAGGCATGCTCAGAAACACACATAAGAGGAGTGTACCAATCTAAAGGAAGGGGAAAGACAATAACATGCTGAAAATGTAAGTTAACTACAAGTTTCACAACATAACCACAAGTAGAAGCAAACTAGAAATAAGAGAAACTGAAACAATAAGAGAAACATGTTGTTGTTGGAACTTTGAATTAAAACTAGGACATACCAGTGAAGAGAAAAGTAAGCAGAATGAGAGAAAAAGAGAGCACAAATGATTATCCTTGGCTTGCAGCCGGCTAACAGTAGAAAATAACACAAGAAAGAGAGAGAGCAGAGGTTTTAAGAGAGGTAGTTTTTGAACCCAAGTGTCCGTGTCTGTGTTAATGAAAGACTTAGAATATTTATAGTTGAAAAATTGATAAGTTAGGATTTTAACATGTTTTATGCCCCTACTTGCCTATTATTTGATCATATATTGTTACAAAATAGTCCTAAAAGGCTCACAAGTTGTGCTTGATTGTAGGTTTGATCGACAAAGTGACAAAATATCAAAGATCGGCTCAAAAAGGAGTGAAACCTGCTCAAGTATCAAAGACCAAGAAATCTAAGGAAAGAAGGCCTAGTGCGGACCACGCAAAGTTGAATACGGCTGCACTAGGTGGTTCAGAGAGTTGGTAAACCAAGCTAGAGGCCGAAATGCCAATGTAAATACAAATGAGAACAACAATATTCCAGACCCCCCTCTGCCACCGCCGAGAGTGGCTCCCAGAGTTTTACCAAATCAAGGATACGCCAGTGCTATTGTTCCTCCCCGAATCCGGGAGGGGAACATTCAAATCACAAATGTTATGTTGACCCTTCTCGAGCAAAGAGGGTATTTCACGGGCGCTTCCGATCAAAATGCCTACAAGCACTTGAAGGGGTTCGTGGATACATACTAGGGTGGCAAGCAGACAAACGTGTCCGAGGATGCGTTGAGATTGAGGCTTTTCCCGTTCTCTCTTCAGGTTAAAGCATTGGATTGGTTAGAAAGGCTCCCCAATCATTCTATTACAACATGGGATGAATTGGCGGACAAATTTATTGCCAAGTTCTTTTCTCCAAGTCATATGGCGGTTCTTGGGGATGAAATTCTAGCCTTCAAGAAAGAGCCAACAAAACTTTTGCACGAGATATGGGAAAGATATAGAACAATGGTGAAAGAGTGCCCTAATAACGACATGACCGAGGCTATGATTCAACAAACCTTTTATCGGGGCATCAACACCATGAATCATTGCATTGTGAACCAATTGGCCGGAGGGAACTTTATGAAACTTTTTTACCAAGAGGCATATGATGTACTTAATGAAATGGCCGACACCTCTTCAGCATGGCAAATCCGAGCAAATGTGCCCCAAGGTGACCCCACGGTCATCCATTTGCACAAGAAATTGCACGATCATGGCCAAGCTATTGCCGAGATTACAACAACTATGAATCAATTGGCAAAGGCGCAATTGCAACAAGTCCAAAACCCACGCCAAGTCAATGCAATGGAAGGTGTTTCTATGTTGAAAAGGAGGCAAAGAGGACAACAACCTCAAGGAAATTGTGAACAATATGACAACAACAATGATGGTGGTTGTTATTCAAATGATTGCTATGATGATAAAAGCGAAGAGGTCCAATATGTCAATAATTACCAAGGGAATAGAGGCAACTCTCCGAATCAACAATGGCGTCCCCAAGGAAATTGGGGCAATCAACAACAAGGAGGTGGTAATTGGAATAATAACAACTAACAACAAGGTGGTGGCAATTGGAATAACAACAACCAAAACAACAATTGGGGTAATCAAGGCAACCAAGGGAATTGGAATGGTAATAACAATAATTGGGGCAACAACAACAATCAAGGCGGGTGGAACAACAATGGAAACCAAGGCAACATAGGGATGGGCTTTCAAAGGTCCCCAATGTACCAACAACCCAGAAATCCACCCCCTTTTCCTTCTCAAGGTCCTAGTTCTTCCAGAGGTGATATGGGAAGAATTGAAAGCATGTTTGAGCAAATGATGAAAAAGAACCAAGATTCCGATGCCCAATTGGCTTCTCATAATACATCTATCCGGAACTTGGAGGTGCAATTAGGCCAAATCTCTCAAGCGTTGAATACTCATCCCAAAGATGCTCTACCAAGTGATACGGTAGTAAACCCGAAGGGTGGGAATAACAATCATGTGATGGTGATTACAGCAAGAAGTGGGAGAGGCGGTGATGTGAATGCCTTAAAGCAAAAGCAAGTTGTGGATGAAGATGTTGAGTTGCGTGATGATAATGTACCTTTGGTTGTTGAAGATGTGGTTGAAGAGAATGTGAACAATGATGTGAGGATTGATATTGATGAGGCCAAGGTAGAAACTCAAGATGCCGTGAACCCGTCTAAGGAACACGTGATTGACATGCCCGAGCCGGTTGTGCCAAGAGCCAAGGCTACTTTGCCAAGGCTACCTCCACCTTATCCTCAGAGGCTCGCGAAGCAGAAGAATGGTAATCAGTTTAAAAGTTCATTGATATGATGAAGAGCTTATCTAGTAATGTGCCATTGGTGGAGGCACTTGAACAAATGTCGGGCTATGCAAAATTCATGAAAGACTTGGTCACAAAGAAGCGTTCTATGGATTGTGAGACTATAAAGATGACTCACCAAGTTAGTGCTATAGTGCATTCAATGACCCCGAAGCTTGAAGATCCCAGTGCTTTCACCATTCCTTGCACCATTGGGAGTGCGGATTTTGCAAAGTCCCTTTGTGACTTGGGCGATACAATAACTTTGATGTCGTACTCGGTCTTTAAGACTTTGGGAATTGGACAACCTCGACCTGCCTCAATTAGACTTCAAATGGGAGATCGATCGATGAAGCGACCTTTGGGCATAATTGATGATGTACTTGTCCGGGTGGATAAGTTTATATTGCCGGCCGCCTTTGTCATATTAGATTGTGAGGTGGACTTTGAAGTGCCGATTATTCTTGGTGGACCTTTCCTAGCTACGGGGAAGGCATTAGTTAATGTTGAAGCGGGTGAGTTGACTTTCCGAGTGGGGTATGAGAAGGTTGGTATTCCATGTTTGCAGATCAATGAGACAACCCAATAGCACGGAGGTGTGTTCATTTGTGGACATTGTCACAGCTGTGATAGTGGATGACACAAGTTCCATGATCCACGTTGAAGATCCCCTTGAGGCTGTGCTTCTTAATATGGATATCAATGATGATGTTAGTAGAGTGGAGTGCGTGAATGCATTGCATGGTATGGGTTCATATTCATATGAGCCTAGGAAGCTATCTTTGGATCTTGAAAACCCCAAAACTCCACCAACAAAGCCATCGATTGAGGAGCCACCGGTGTTGGAGTTGAAGCCACTTCCTCCACACCTTAGGTATGAATTCTTGGGTTCAAATTCTACTTTACCTGTTATTCTTTCATCTTGCTTAACTAACATGCAGGTTGACACCACTTTGGCGGTACTTCAAAAGCGAAAAAAGGCGATTGGATGGACATTGGCCGACATTCGGGGTATATGCCCCGCATTTTTCATGCATAAGATCATTTTGGAGGAGGATGCAAGGCCTTCCTTGGAGCATCAAAGAAGACTAAATGAGGCGATGCAAGAGGTGGTGAAGAAAGAGGTTATCAAGTGGCTATATGCTGGGGTGGTTTATCCTATTTCTGACAGTTCGTGGACTTCTCCGGTGCAATGTGTGCCGGAGAAGGTTGGTATGACCGTGGTGACCAATGACAACAATGAGCTCATTCCCACTAGAACGGTCATCGGGTGGAGAGTTTGTATGGATTACCGGAAGCTGAACAAGGTGACTAGAAAAGATCATTTCCCATTGTCATTCCTCGACCAAATGCTTGATCGTCTTGCGGGCCGGGCTTTCTATTACTTTCTGGATGGTTACTCGAGGTACAATCAAATTCTAATTACCCCGAAGGACCAATAGAAGACCACCTTTACATGTCCTTATGGCACATTTGCTTTCTCTAGAATGCCATTTGGATTGTGTAATGCTCCGGTGACCTTCCAACGTTGCATGATGGTTATTTTCACCGACATGGTGGAGGATATCTTGGAGGTCTTCATGGATTATTTCAATGTGGTTGGGGATTCTTTTGAATAGTTCTTGGTAAACTTGGATAGAGCATTGGCCCGATGTGAAGACACCAACCTTGTTCTCAATTGGGAAAAGTGTCATTTTATGGTAGAAGAAGGTATAGTGTTGGGTCACAAGATCTCGAAGCGAGGAATTGAAGTTGATAAGGCCAAGATTGAGGTTATTTCGAGCCTCCCTCCCCCTACTTCTATCAAAGGGGTGAGGAGTTTCCTTGGGCACGCGGGTTTCTACCGGAGGTTCATAAAGGATTTTTCTAAAGTGGTACATCCGTTGTGCAAGTTGCTAGAGAAAGATGCAAAGTTCTTGTTCGATGAGAGTTGTATGCAAGCATTCGAGCTTCTTAAGCTCAAGTTGACTTCTACCCCCATCATTACCGCACCAAATTGGAGCTTGCCTTTTGAGCTCATGTGCGATGCTAGTGACGTTGCGGTTGGGGCTGTTTTGGGCCAAAGGATCAACAAAATGTTCCATCCGGTGTACTACGCAAGCAAGACCATGAATGCCGCTCAAAGGAACTACACAGTCATCGAGAAGGAGTTATTGGCTATTGTTTTTGATATGGAAAAGTTCCGACCTTACCTTATGGGGGCCAAAGTGATAGTGCATACCGACCATGCCGCCCTTAGGTATTTGATGACCAAGAAGGACTCAAAGACAAGATTGATGAGATAGCTATTGCTTCTCCAAGAGTTTGATTTGGAAATTATTGACCGAAAAGAGAGTGAGAATCAAGTGGCGGACCACTTGTCCTATTTGGAGGAGGAGGGAGGCCTTGTGACGGACTTGAGATAAACGATGCATTTCCCGACGAGCAACTCCTTGTGGTGTCAATGAATGGAAGGCCGTGGTTCGCCGATATTGCAAATTATCTTGTTACCGGAATCATCCCGTGTGAGCTCTCTTCCAACCAAAGGAAGAAGCTCAAGTGGGATAGCTTGAATTTTTATTGGGACAAGCCATATTTGTTTAAGATTTGCACCGATGGTGTGATTCGATGATGTGTCCCGGAGGAGGAACAATTGGGTATTTTGGAGGCTTGCCATTCCTCTCCCTATGGTGGCCATCATGGCGGGGCGATAACGGCTTCTAAAGTGATTAGTTGCGGATTTTATTGGCCTACCTTGTTTAAAGATGTGGGTGATGTGGTCAAGAGATGTGATGAATGCCAAAGAACCGGCGGAATTTCTAAAAGGGATGAGATGCCCCTCAATACAATTCTCGAAGTGGATATTTTTGATGTTTGGGGCATCGATTTCATGGGTCCTTTTGTGAGCTCTTGTGGGAACACTTACATTCTCGTGGCGGTGAACTATGTCTCAAAGTGGGTTGAAGTCGTGGCTTTGCCCAACAATGAAGCCCGGAGTGTTGTGGCATTTTTGAAAAAGAGTATCTTCACAAGGTTTGGCACTCCTCGTGCTATCATTAGTGATGGGGGGTCTCACTTTTTCAACAAGGCTTTCGATACGTTTCTTTCTAAGTACGATGTCAATCATAAGGTTTCGACCCCATATCATCCTCAAGATAGTAGCCAACTGGAAGTCTCCAACAGAGAAATTAAGAGTATCTTGTCTAAAACCGTCAATGCTAATAGGACCGATTGGTCGAAAAAGTTGGATGATGCCTTTTGGGCTTATCGGACGGCTTACAAAACTCTGATTGGTATGTCACCGTATCGGTTGGTGTTTGGGAAAGCTTTCCATCTTCCGGTGGAATTAGAGTACAAGTCCATTTGGGCTTTGAGGAAGTTGAACTTAGAATGGGATGTTGCGGCAAATCTTCGAGTTGAACAACTTAATGAGCTTGATGAGTTTAGATTCCATGCCTACTCCAGCTCGTCCTTGTACAAGGATAAAATGAAGTACCTTCACGAAAAATATGCTCGGGGTAAGGAGTTCAAGGTTGGAGATATGGTTCTCTTGTTCAATTCCCGATTACGTCTGTTTCCGGGTAAGCTCAAGTCAAAGTGGAGTGGGCCTTTTGAAGTTGTGTTCGTGACCCCATTTGGTGCTCTTGATCTAAGGAACAAGAATGGTGAAGTATTCAGAGTTAATGGACATCGGGTCAAGCATTATCTTGGGAAATTTGATAATAGCCACGTGGTGGCACTTCTCCATCTAAAGTAATGTGCTGGTAACATGCATCGTGCCGCCACGTTAAATCAGGCTGCTTGGGAGGCAACCCATGTCTTTTTCTTTTTGTTGTTTTCTGTGTTTTTCTTGGTAGTGTAGGTTTGATTTTTGAGTTAACTGATTGTGAGATGTTGTAGGGATTGAGTTGATAAAGTGAAAAATAGTTTAAAAAGTTGAAGAGTCTCTGAAGTTTGCTAGTGCGGCCCCATTGCACTTTGTGCGGTCCGCACTGGTGATGGTCAAAAGTGGTGCTCTCTGAAGTTTGCCACCGCGGCCGCATTCCATTTAGTGCGGTCCGCGGTGGACCTCCGCGGCCATGGTCTACTTTTATGCGGTCCGTGTAGGTTGCCTTCTCAAGCTTCAAGTGAAGAAACCCAGCGCGGTCCGCAGTCGATTTTGCGCGGCCGCGCTGGTAGGTGAGGATGGGTCCCATAGCTTCTCTATAAATAGACCCCAAGGGTCACCCTTTACCATTTTTGAACTCTTAACACTTAGAAGCCTAAAAGCACTGTTCACACTATCATTTGATTTTAATTCTTGTTTGCATTGATTAGTTGCATTCCATTTTCACAATCTAGTAATATTTCATCCATATTTCATTGATTAATTTTATACTTGCCTTTTATTTTCATGCCCAGTAGTCTTAGCTTCTTTTTCTTCTCATAGTTCTTTTTCTTCTTTATTTAACTATTAGCGTAGGGTAGTTTTAAATGCTAGGTTTGTGTGCTGAATATGCTTAGTGATTGGGCAATTGAGTAGGGACAAGTTAGGTGTAAAAATTGAACAAAAATAGCAAAAACTTAAACCCTAACTTAGTGCCTGTGTAAAATACTCTCCGCGGCCCGCGGTCGCCTTTGTGCGGTCCGCGATGCCCTGATGCGGTCCGCATGGCCATTTTGCGCGGACCGTGGTGCCCAAGTGACTGAAATTGAACCTATGCCCAGCGCGGTCGCATTGCACTTTATGCGGTCCATGCTGGCCCACCGCGACCGCGATCCCACTTTGTGCGGACCGCGGTGGTGAGATTCAGAGAGATGTTTTTCAGGGCCTTGTCCCATAGCGAACCGCGGTAGCCTTTGTGCGGTCCGCGGTTCCCCCAGTGCGGCCGCATTCCTTTTTGTGCGGGCCGCAGTGCACCATTTCTGCAACATGTTCTGCAGCTTGTAGCTTCTGTTGTGCAATTCATCTTCCACATCTCTTTCACTGTCTGTGTTGATACTAACAAAGATAGATGTTTTTGCTTGCAGACAATGGTCAAACAAAGAGGCAAAGGCTTGAAACAACCCGGCCGAGGTGATTCCTCCCGGGGAGGGAAGCAAAGGATGGTAAAACTTACTCCCCAGGCTAGAAAAAACATAAAGGACATGAGGAAAGCAATCAAAGCCGCTGACAGAACCATTGACAACTCGGGGAGTGAGTACGAGCCCTCCCGGGAGATCTCTTCAGATTCAGTCCCTCTATACATCCCGCATTCGGAGAACACCATACATAGAGACACTCCTCCCTCTTCCCCCGATGCTCGAGCTTCAATCAACATTTCTTCTGGGTCATCTGAGGGCTCAGCGGCAGGTAGTGGGGATGAATACTCTACCTCTCCCACAACGTCAATATCTTGAGAGGGTGCTAGAGGTGATGAGGGAGATGTGGAGTTACCTGGGGGTGGTGTGCCTCAAGTTGGGGGTGTTGACCGAACTAGAAATCTTGTTGTTTGGGAAGATAGATTCGTCAGCAAGGTGGCGTTCCATAAGTTTAGGGAATGGTGGCCGGCACGAAAGCTGATTCTTGAGAGGAGCTTCAGTGACAAAGACCTTCTACCCCTACACTCCAATGTACATAGACAGTTTCGAGCTCGAGTGGGTTGGGAACACTTTAACGATAATTGTGTGAAGGTGAATGAGCACATGGTCAAGGAGTTTTATAGTAATGTGGCCCACATCTTGAAGGGCACTAAAGTGACCAAAGTGCGAAACAAAAATGTGGTATTTACCGGGAAGGCACTAAATGAATACTTGGGGTTCAACGAAGAAGATGAGTCCCTTTAAAATGGAAAGTTGGCAATGGGCGAGGAGGTTCGTCCATGGTTAGCCTCATACCTGGCAGTCCCGGGTATGGTTCCAGAGTGGTTGCAAGAGTGATCACGTGATTTTTGCCCTATATGAATTACTCCCATAAATTCAAAACAAAATAATTTTTTTTATTTGCAATTTTGTAGATTTTAGTGGCGTCTTCTGTTATTGAATGAATATTGTATGTGCCTGTTTATTTTATTTAATTAATGAAAATTACAAAAAATATATATATATATATTGTAATTGCATTTAGGATTTAATTTGACATTTTGGAATTAATTAATAATTAGGTGTTTTATAAAATGGAAAAAATCACAAAAAAATAATTTATTTTTTTTGCTTTTTTAATTTTTGTCTTGAATTTTAGTAGTTTTTCTTTTAATTTGGTATTTAATTAATTGGGTTAATTATTATCTAAAGATAATTAAGTTAATTTTGTGGAATAATTTTATTTAGGGATCAATTTAGGATTTTAATTAATTTTGAGAAGAAAAATAGTTTGGAAATAAATAGAAAGGGAAAAGAATTTTGGGCCAATTCAATTTAATCCCCAAGCCAAAACCAATTTTTTACCCCAGTCCAACCCAAAACCAGGCGAAACCCGTCCAAAACTAGCCCTGACCCGTTCCCATACCCGGTCCGCCTAGTTGCTACTCCAAACGACCCCATTTCGTGCCCACTTGATCATAACCGTTGGATTTCTATCATCCAACGGTTCACACTAATCCCCCCATTTTAATAATACCAAAACCCCAAACGACCCCCACCCATCAGAACCTCCTCTTCGTCTCTCATCTAACCCAAACTCTAGAGACCAGCCGCCACCATTCCCCACCTCCTTCCGGTGGCGGCGCCGGCCCTAACCTGCCTGAAAATTACACCCCACAACCGTCACAACTTCCTCTTCCGAAATCCCTTCTCCAATTTCTTCGAACACCCCTGGAACTCTTCGAATATTGATTCGAAGAGATGAACCCTAGCCGCCGCCACCTCCAAACACCTCCAAAATTACACCCCATGATCATCAAGACCCCCTCTTCCCAAATCCTTACTCTGTTTCCCTCGAACATGGCCTGAACCCTTTGAATTTCAAATCTAGGGTTCGAGCCATAAAAGCCCAAAGCCAAATTCAGACATGCAAGACTACTCCTTCAAGTTTTCTCAAGTATTCAGGACAGTTCGATCACAAAATAATGCTGCTCGTTTGTTCTTGGCAAAAAACAAATGATTGACATTATTTGGGGACCAAACTAGATTATCAGTTGCAAGTCCAAGTGTAGGGTGAGTTCATTCCTATTTTTATGATTATTCTCATTAGTATTATTCTGATATTCGTCTTCCTCGTCTCTTTTTTTTTTTGGTCAATTTCAATTGAAATTCGATCAGTTCTTTGGTGTAAATTATTTTTGTTCACTGTTGTTTCTTTAAGATTGGTTTTGTGGATTTGTTTCGTATAATTGGGATATCAGCTTATTTTAATACTGTGAAATTGTATCTCGTTTAATGTTTAGTCAGTCAAATTAAGGATTAGTTTGAGTTTAGTTAATTCTTGTTTAAATGTGTATAATAATTGACTGATTAATATAAGTTTAATTCAAGTGTTTACCTACTTAAGAAGTTTCTAGTGGATAGTAGGGTTAGGATTGCACTAATTGAGTGGATAATTGAGTGGATGATTTCAGAATGAAAAGTGGAGATGGAGAATACACTAAAATGAATGCCTATTTAAAGGTTGAACTTGAGAGGTTTTAGGGGGGAAACGAGCAGTCTGGTACTCTAAAATACATAGAAGAGATATTCTGAAAAAACTACAGGAAATAGAGAAGAACATTCTGAAATACAGAGATTTTATGATTGAAAAAAAACAGATATAGAAAGAGAGTTCGAAGAGTTGAAAATACTAAAACTACTATTCCATTGCAAATTTCTGCCTTGAATAGTGAAACTTTTCCATTCCTAAATAGTTTCTGGAATTTATTAGTGTTGAAAGATAGATTGATATTGGTTTTTCTGGAATGATTTGGGTCTGGCTGTGTTGAAACTACTGTTTTATTAGATTTGTAACTAATCCTATGGTTTCAATTTACTGATTCTGGGCTGATTTTACTGCTGCTGCTACTGATTCCTTATTCCCTTACTTCCTTCTTGATTTCCAGGTATGTCTTTGGATCTTGAGCGACATGTGAAGTGTGGGTCAGAAACATGTAATAAAGCTTTGAAGAAAATGATAATTGTTACATGTTCTTCTGTTAATCTTCTTTGTATGCTCTCTAGTTTAGCTGTTAAGTATATGCGTTTGTGTCATTAGTGCTATGTGCCCTTGTGAGGTTTGGATTGAGTCTGCTCTAATGTAAATAATTTGGGACTATTTTTACTTCTTTGAAGATGTTTACTAACTGAGAATTGAAGCCATTAATTGGTTAGTTAAGTTGGTTTGGCTTAGTCAAGATTGAAAGGCAGTAATTCAAATTTTGGGGTCCAACACCCCTGACCCGTATTTTGTTTCTCATTTGTTTTCCAAGCTTTATCTTCTCATGTTTAAAGTGTGGTTTTTATAAGTTCAGGGGTTCACTGTTTACTCTTTCCCTTACTGCTTGTATAATGGTTCTGTTCCATGAAAGATTTCAAACGGGGATCATGTTTGGTTTATGCTGGAAACACCTCTAGTTCAGTCTAGGTCTTCATATTTTTTCTTCTGATAAATTGAAATCGTGAAATTGTTTAAATGTGTTAATGCGAGTCAGAATTCAACATGTGAGTTAAGTCTATTTTGAAGTCTTGATTTATTCTTTCATTGGCAATTCAAATCAGTGCTTTTAAATGGTGAAATAATGACTAAATTCTGAAGGTCTCGTTGCAATTAAATTCCATACCATGGCTGAAGTCTATGACAATGACTTGGGCTGTCATCTTGGCCCAGTCATGCCAAGCTCTTGTTCTGGTATTCTTGATTCTGGGCTTCACGTTGTAGCCCGGAAGTTTACGATCTCAGTTTGTTTAGATCATGCTAGTGATTGCAAATCCCTCCCCTTAAGTTGATTGCTCTTTAATAGTTGAAAGTTTTTTTTATGTTGCTTAGCTTTACTCAACTAGTTTTGTTTTAAAAAAAATTTAATTAGTTAAAGGAGGGGTGCCATATTAGGCAATGCAAATAGCCATGGCTCTCAAGTATTTAGTTTGAATTTCCTCAAGATTAGAAGTGGGGTGCGCTATGTCAAACAAAAATGACAATCGCATGGACCTCATTTAATTAATTTTGTTTTAATCCTTAGAATTCGAGGCGTGCCATCTAGTTGAATTTCTATGGCCCTTGCAAAGTTGCAAACGCATAGTTGCTTAGGCGCGCTATTTTAATAATTTACCTTTCTAAACTCAGGTGCGCATTTATGTGACCCAAATCCAAATCTCGACAATATTATATAAAATGTGTTGAGAACTGCGGGTGCATTTATCTGACGCGGTTCAAAACGTGTTTTATGTGACGTTGAATTTTTCTTAAAATCAAATGAAAGCGGTTTAAAGTTAAAATTGCACATAGGTTCAAAATGTTTTAAATTAGACAAAATAGGCCAATAATAAGAGTTGAGCGACCGTGCTAGAACCACGGAACTCGAAAATGCCTAACACTTTCTCCCGGGTTAATAGAATTCCTTACCCGGATTTCTGGCTCGCGGACTGTAATACAGAGTCAATATTTTCCTCGATTCAGGATTTGAACCGGTGACTTGGGACACCATTAAACTATCCCAAGTGGCGACTCTGAATTTTAATTGAAATAAATCCCGTTTCGATTGTCCTTTAATTGGAAAAACTCCCTTATACCCTTCCGGGTGTAGGAAAAAAGAGGTGTGATAGCTCTGACGACTCTGCTGGGGATAGAACCCAGAACTTCTAGTTCAGGGTTCAGAATTTGAGCTTGGAATAACTATTATAGTTGGCTTTTATTTATTATCTGATTTTTACGTATTTGAACCTAATGTGATAAATGTTGATTATTACCGCTTTGATATTGCTTGAATTGTATATAAACTGTTACGAAACCCTCTTCTATCTGAGTCTTCTAAATCATCTGGGAAGTGTGCACTTCGTGTGACTTCTTTTCTGTTAGAGTCATATCCCAATTTTAGAACGAGGTTCAGACAAGTTGCAAAACGGTGAAGCTTCTGTATTCCCGGTACGCTGCCCTCCCCCCCCCCAGCTCGAGCTGTCCGCTCGGGTAAGCCGGGTCTAGAACAATACGCCCAGGGTTTTAAACCTAGTATAACAAAGCCTCATGCCGGATCCCTAGTAGGAACGCTTGTTTGCATCACGTGCATTTGACTTTGGGGACTCAACACAGGGGTTGAGTCGGTCTAGGACAGGTGTACTCAAATTAAAAAGACCATACTGGCGCATATTTTACTTGCTACTTGTGCATTTATTTGCTTTGGGTTCGCATGCTCACCAGCTTTTGAATGATGAGAGAAAAGTTGGAAAAGAAAATAGCGGTATAAGGGATGAGTGAGTTAGTCACCTGTTTTGAAAAAAACCAATGTCCAAATAGTACTGAAACTCCGCCGATTTTTTTTTTGAGAAAAATGAAATGAAAAAAAGAGAGTTTATTTTCAAAAATAGTTTTATTTGCCCGAACTACGCCAGTTTGATTCTCACCGGATGTGAGATACGTAGGCAACCCTCATCGGGTCCAACTTTCCCTTTTTGCAAGAATAGTCCAAAAACAACAAAATTTTGATTTGTGTCACAAATAAGTCGGGTGATGCCATTCTTGTTTAAAATAAGCCGAATGTCCCCAAAAGGGCATCGGAAGGTTGTTTTTGCAAGAACATCCACCTGGGTTTATTTTTAACGGTTAGCAGGCACAACCTTAAAATCTTCTTCCCCGAAGTGCTGAAAGGCCGTATTTGCGAAACCAAGTTTGTTTTTGAAATGATTTTTTTTTTTTTGAAAAATGATGTTACTTTTTCTTTTTGGGTCAAAATAATCACCTTAATAAATGTGCAGGATGAGCACATATGAAATTGAACCCTTCACAGTCCTTAATGAGATCCCCTTAAAGCTCCATATGTGGTGGAATGATCTAGGAAAAGGTAGTAGAGAAACAGTGGTAAAAGTTCTGGGAGGCCTCGTCGGACTATTGAATGTCAAGCCAAGGTTGGACATAATTGAAGCTTTAATACCTTTTTGGGACCCAACTCGCAATGTGTTCTGCTTTTCTAACTTTGAGATTACACCTACATTGGAGGAAGTTGTGGGTGATGCAGGCCTTAACGGAAACCTTAGAAGTCGATACCCATTGGCACCAAGACCGGTATCCCCCTACAGATTTCTGGATTTGCTGGGTATTAGTCGGGATATTCGGGACGAGAACTTATCTGAAGGGTATTGCACACTCTAGTTCTTGTATCATTGGTATGGTAACCCCCGAGGTTTTGAAGAACCGAACACTGGTCTAACCCATGTCGGAAATAAAGACAAATGGAAGGCAAGGCAAGGTTTAACTTTTATGGTAGCCTTCTTGGGTGTTGTGGTTTGTTCGCGAAAAGATGGTAATATAGAGATAGATCTAGTGGGAATGATCGATGTTGCAATCAAGAAAGCCAACAGCACCGTGGTTCCTCTAATCTTATCTGAAATCTATTGAGCCTTGACTATCTGTCGGGAAGGGGGAAAGTTCTTCCAAAGCTACAATCTATTGTTACAATTATGGATGCAAGAACATCTCTGCCACCGGGTTGGGTATATGAATTACGGTTTGACCGGTTTGAGCTGCATTGAAGAATTCAGAAGCCGGGTGGCAGATATTGAATTCCCCGAAGGAACTAAAGCTTGTCTTACACATTTGAGATCCTTGAGTGCTGATAAAATTGAGTGGGCATTGGGATGGCTTCCTGTCACTGAAGCAGTGTACATGTTAGCTAAAGTATGTTATATCCTCTTGATGGGCATCCGGAGCATCCAGCCTTATGCTCCCTTCAGGGTTTTGCGCCAATTAGGAAGATTTCAAACTGTCCCCAATGGTGAAGATTTGAGTAAATATGCCATTGAACTTGGCCCAAAAGCTGCATTTCTAGAAGGGAAAATTCGCCAGATATGGAATGAATGTAGGTTTCTTGAACCTAAGACCATGGTGCGAGATTTAGCTAGAGGTGAAGTGGAACCTAAGTACATTGCCTGGTTCGGCAAAAGATTCCAGATCCCCGAGAGGCCCGCAAAGAGACCCCATGTCCAACAATTCACCGATAGGACATAGGTGCAATGGGACTGGTTGACCAAAGAAAATGAGTACATGGCCAAAATAAGCCAGTTGGAAAGCAAGTCATGGAGCTGCAGTTTGAAAATGGTGTTCAAGACGCTGCAGACAAGGGAGAAAATAAAAAACTAGCTCAGGAAAATGAGGCCCTCAAAGCTCGGATCCAGAAGATGAAAATAGCTGCTAAAAACCCGGAAAGAAGCCGGGCTGATAAAAGACTCATAAGCGGTCTGAAAAAGAAAGCCCTCGAGTGTCAAGAAGACCTAGACAAATCTGAAGCTAGTCTAGCAAAAATTCGGGCAAAATGGACAAAGAAGGCAGAAGAGCGGGCACGGTTTATGCAACAAATGTAGAGGAACTATGAAGGGACCATCACTATCCTAAGAAGAAAGATATCCACTCTCGAGAATGAGGCAGTCAAGCAGGCTAAAGATTTCAAAGCTGATAGGGAGCACTGTTATGATCTGATGGCTCAAATGGAGGAAGGAATGTAGCAGTTGCAAAATCAACACCTTCATGACTCTCAAATGTTAGGAGCCCGGAATCATCAGATAGGGCGATTGCTTCAGGAAAAAGGCAGAATTAGAGAAAGGATCAGAAACATCGCTGACTATATTATCATGAAGTGTCAAGCGTGCGAGGACATGACTTGTACCACCTTTTTCGCTGTAGTGATGACTTTTGTCCACCAAGCTATGAGTGATTTGGAGTGACTGCAAGGGGATCTCGCATTTAGGCCCGCGGCGAGACCTAATGGTGTCCCGCGGGCACCAGGAGCATTAATGTATTCTTGATTTTACTTGAGTTTGTACCTTTTAGTCGGAGTCCGTAAGTCAGTTAGTGAGTCTGTATTGTCATTATGTTGTTGGGGTCTGTTGTTTTTCTTTTAAGTCTTTTAGTTTTGAATCGTTCAAAGAATTTCCTTTTTATGAGAAGAATTGAAAATCCCAAAATATTTTGCTATTCATTTTTACACTTTGCCCCAAAACTATGCTCGGTCTGATTCATGTGGGGTCATGATACGTAGGAAATCTCCATAGGATTCGACCACAACCAAAAGAAAAAGAATAAAATGGAAAAAGAAAAAGGGGGAATAAAGGATAGGCATGAGTAACAATAAAAGGGAAAGGTCATAAATAGGAAAAGCCGGGATGACACAAGCAACCAAGAAAATGCATGATAGAAATGACTAATTGCCTAGGTGCATTGCATTCCTATGTGCGGTTGCCTATTTGTTAAAGCTCTAATCACTACCAAGTTTTTTTGTTGATATCAGAATTCAAGCAGCATACTGGCAACCCACCCATACCAAACCAGATCCAAAGGTGAAATAATCATGTCTATCCCAGATGTAGACACCAGTGTCATCGATCCTTCGAGAGAAGGACAAAAGTTGGATGTCAATACCATGAAAGAAGAGATGTACAAATTGAAACAACAAATAGCCGAAATGTATCAGGCCTGGGCTAAAGGACAACCGCCATCAGCTTCCCTGACTAACCCTACCTTCACTCCACCACCGGCTCAACCTCAGGATTATCCTGCCACCGATCTATCCCCGAGCTTTCCCATTTACCAACACTACCGGGGCACCACTTCTCATACGCCACAGTCTCCACCCCCTAAACCAATTCCATACCCTCCTCCACCAGTAACTCCTATCTTCGTAGCACCTCCACCAGCTACACTCCACATATCTCCTAGCGAGCCAATGTTCCAGGCCTAGGACAACCAATACTACCCCTCGGAGCCCACTTTCAAAGCTCCAGAAACCCATTCCTATACTCCTCGCTTTGACTTCCCGATAGAAGCTAATAAACCATCCAAAAATCCCAAACAGGAAGAAATGTTCAAGAAAGTTAAAAGCTTAGAACAATCATTCAGGGACATGCGGGTATTGGGAGGTCAAGTAAGTGTGACCTACAAGGACCTATGTCTGTTTCCGAAAGTGCAATTGCCGGCAAGTTTCAAAATGCCCAAGTTCGATCTATACAATGGGCACGGTGATCCTGTAGCCCACTTGAGGGGTTTTTGCAGCAAAATAAGGAGAGCAGGCGGAAAAGATGAGTTGTTAATGGCTTACTTCAGTCAGAGTTTGAGTGGATCAGCATTGGAATGATATACACGCCAAGATCACGGAAGATGGTACACATGGGATGATCTGGCACAAGCTTTCGGTTGTCACTTCCAGTACAATCTTGAGATCATTCCAGATTGATTGTCCTTGACTAAACTGGAGAAAAAGAACAGCGAAAGTTTCAGAGAATATGGTTTCCAATGGAGGGAGCAAGCGGCAAGAGTAGACCCTCCAATGAAGGAAAGTGCGATGGTGGATTACTTTCTACAGGCTTTAGAACCTACCTATTATGGCCATCTGGTCTCAGCTGTGGGGAAGTCATTCAATGAAGTAGTGAAGATGGGGGCATGGTAGAAGAAGGCCTCAAGTCAAATAAAATCATGAGCTATTCGGCTATCAAAGCAACTACTCAGGCTATTCAGGGCGGCATAGGAGGGATTGGGAAAAAGAAGAGAGAGGATGCGGCAGTGGTTGAGTCAAGAACTTGGTCTGAATCCAGAGGATCACCTTACCACTATAATAAACCTCAACCCTACCAACAAACTTACCATCACAATCCACCCCAACACTATTATCCCCCACCAGAACCTCATTTTTCCGTCCACCATGCACAAGCATACAACCAACCTCCTGCCCACACGCAATGGCATGCTCCTGCTCCACAAAATACTTATCCACATCCACGAGGACCAAGTTTCCGGCCTAGTCAAGCATTCAAGGGTGATAAGTTGCAGAAAAAGAAAACCTTTACTCCGTTGGGAGAGTCATACACTAGTCTATTCCACAGGCTAAGACAGCTGGATATGTTGAGGCCGATACAGTCCAAAATGCCAAATCCTCCTCCAAAGAATCGTGACTATACTGTCCGCTGTGAATATTGTTCTGATACTCCGGGTCATGATACAGAGAAGTGCTGGCACTTGAAAAGTGCAATACAGGAGCTCATTGATACCAATAGAATTGAAGTTCAAGCTCCCGAGGCACCCAATATCAATAGGAGTCCGATGCTAGACCATCAGGAGGCAAATATGATTGAAATAGTGCATGAGGAGGGGGGAACCCAAGAAGCCATCACAGATTGCCATGATGATTCGGTCCAGTGGAGTCAAGACAGTTGAACAATTAACAGGTGAGGAGTCGGTGCTCAAGTCAAGCAAAATGAGTGTTGGGCCATCTGTGGCAATTGAGAAGGGATCTTCAAGCAAGGTTGCAACGAAGAAGGAAGGGGTGAAGGTGATTGTACCAGGAGCTGCCAACAAACCTATCATAATCGTGGAAGGTGCCCACACAGATCGGGTTATTATCAAGCCGGTAACCCAGTTGCCAATAATCAACAGCAAGACCGTTCCTTGGAATTATGAACGAGTGGTAGTGACGTATCAAGGGAAAGAAATTAGAGAAGAAGTTTGTGAAGCCCATGAGTTGACTCGTTCGGGGAGATGCTTTGTCCCCGAAGAGTTAAGAAAAGATAGGGTCCCCAAGGACAACCCGGTGTTGGTAAAGAAAGTTGTGACGGAAGAGGAAGCGGAAGAGTTTTGAGAAAATGAAAATGCAAGACTATTATGTTGTAGAGCAGTTGAGGAAAATGCCTGCTCAGATCTCATTGCTCTCATTGCTAATCCATTTAAATGAGCACCATCGGTCGCTGATGAAAATCTTGAATGAGGCCTATGTTCCCGACAAGATCTATGTAAACCATCTGGAGAAGATAGCAAACAAAATATTTGAGGAGAAGAGAGTTACTTTCTCCGATGATGAGTTGCTCGTGGAGGGTACTGAGCATAATAGGGCCCTTTATCTGACGGTAAAGTGCGAAGATTCTATGGTTACCAGAGTTCTGGTCGACAATGGGTCTAGTGCGAACATTTTCCCTCTCTCCACATTGAACAAGCTGAAAGTGGACAGTGATAGAATTCACAAGCATAGCATTTGTGTTCGGGGGTTCGACGATGAGGGCAAAGATTCAGTAGGTGATATAATACTGGAACTGACAATAGGGCCCGTTGAGTTCACTATTGAATTCCAAGTGTTGGACGTGGTAGTTTCTTACAATCTTTTGCTGGGGCAACCCTGGATTCATACCGCCAAGGCAGTGCCGTCTACTTTGCATCAGATGGTTAAATTTGAATGGGACAGACAACAAATTGTGGTGCACATTGAGGATAATATGTGTGCCTATTATGATGCCATCGTACCTTTCATCGAAGTTGAAGACGACAAAGGGCCATGGGTATATCAAGTATTTGATGCAGTATCAGTTGAAAAGATCCCAGAGGGAAAAAGCATTCCAGTTCCTAAAGTAACAACCGTGTCAGTCATGGTGGCTTCTGAGATGCTGAAGAATGGCTTCGTACCTGGCAAGGGTTTGGGTGCTTCGTTGCAGGGCATCGTACAACCAGTATCTCTGCCCAAAAACCTGGATACCTTTGGTCTGGGGTTTAAGCCCATAGCTGCGGATGTAAGAAGATCCATAAAGTTGAGGCAAAAGGCGTGGTTCCTTCCAAAGCCCATCCCATGGCTGTCCAGATCATTTATTAGGCCTAG
The DNA here is from genome assembly GCF_000715075.1 of Nicotiana tabacum. NCBI lineage: Eukaryota > Viridiplantae > Streptophyta > Magnoliopsida > Solanales > Solanaceae > Nicotiana > Nicotiana tabacum. The sequence continues at coordinate 47,553,206 of NC_134082.1, read as the reverse complement.
CCCCAGAAAGCACCCAACAGCAACGGTTCCCGGTTCATTGATTGATGTTGATGGAGATTTGGATAAGGGGTTCTAGAGGTTGTTCAGTGATGTTAACATGGTGGAAACTGGAGAAGGATCAAGTCAAGTAGAGGTGCAATTCGTTGGGCCAAGTGCAAAAATCAGTAATTGGGAAGCTACTCCTCTTCCTACTTGGAAGGAGCTTTGGTAGTGGGCTTTGATTTTTCTTTCAGTTTATCTGGGTTATTCCAGGGTTGTAATCCAAATTATTATCTTTCAGTCTGTTTGAGTGTGCAAACCTTGTTATCTTTTATCATTCAATGAAATGCAATTTCCCTTTCCTCATCATTCCTGATGGTTTTCCTTTTTGTTTTTCTTTTATTTTCTATACAGTTCTTTTTACGCTGGTTCTAATGACATAGCATGCATGAGGAATCCTCAGCCCAGTCTTAAACATCAATCTGATTTTGAAATAATAATTCAAGAAGTAGAGTGTGATGACGAATCAGAATACGACGAGGATGAGGCTTTTGAAGAGATTAGTAAGGAATTAAATCACTTTGAAGAAAAACCCAAACCCAACCTGAATGATACAGAAGCCATCAATTTAGGGGACGCAGATAATATCAGAGAGACTAAAATAAGTGTCCACCTTGAACCAAAGATCAGGGAAGAGATAATCAAAGCACTGATTGAATACAAAGATATTTTTGCATGGTCATACGACGACATGCCAGGTTTGAGCACTGATTTGGTGGTCCACAAGTTACCCACTGACCTGGCATTCCCTCCCGTCAAGCAAAAATTGAGAAAGTTCAAAATTAATATGAGTGTGAAGATTAAGGAAGAAATCACTAGGCAGTTGGACACAAAAGTCATTCGGGTCATACGATATCCCGTTTGGTTAGCTAATGTTGTGCCAGTACCAAAGAAGGATGGCAAGATCAGAGTATGCATTGATTACCGCAATCTCAAAAAAGCAAGTCCAAAGGATAATTTCCCACTACCCAACATCCACATTTTGATCAATAATTATGCCAAGTGTGACATTGGATCTTTTGTGGATTGCTATGCAGGGTATCATCAGATTTTAATGGATGAAGAAAATGCGGAAAAGACGACATTCATCACACCATGGGGAACTTATTGTTACCGAGTAATGACATTTGGTTTGAAAAACGCTGGGGAAACTTACATGAGGGCAATGACTACTATGTTCCATGATATGATACACAAAGAGATTGAGGTGTACGTAGATGATGTAATCATAAAGTCAAAGCAGCAGGCCGACCACGTCGGAGACTTGAGGAAATATTTCCAGAGGCTTTGCAGGTACAACCTCAAACTTAACCCTGCCAAGTGCTCATTTGGTTTTCCATCCGGAAAATTGTTGCGATTCATAGTCAGCCATCGAGGCATTGAGTTGGATCCGTCAAACATCAAAGCTATCCAAGAATTGCCGCCTCCGAGGAATAAGACTGAGGTGATGAGTCTGTTAGGGAGGTTGAACTATATTAGCAGGTTTATTGCTCAGCTCACGACAACTTATGAGCCTATTTTCAAGTTGCTGAAGAAGGATGCTGCGGTCAAGTGGACTGATGAGTGCCAAGAAGCATTTAATAAGATAAAAGGATACTTGTGAAACCCACATGTGTTGGTTCCGCCTGAACCAAGGAGACCTTTGATTCTTTACTTGACAGTCCTGGAAAATTCATTTGGCTATGTACTGGGGCAGCATGACATCACTGGCAGAAAGGAACATGCCATCTACTATCTTAGCAAGAAGTTCACGGCTTAGGAGGTTAAGTACACTCATCTGGAAAGGACATGTTGCGCCCTAACTTGGGTGGCTCAGAAATTGAAACATTATTTGTCATCCTACACTACTTACCTCATTTCGCGCTTAGATCCATTGAAGTATATCTTTCAAAATCCTATGCCGACAGGAAGACTTGTGAAGTGACAGATTTTTCTCATAGAGTTTGACATCATCTATGTGACTTGGACTACGATGAAAGTCCAAGCATTGGCTGATCATTTGGCCGAGAACCCGGTGGATGATGAGTACGAGCCATTGAAAACTTATTTTCCTGATGAATAGGTGATGCATATCGACGAACTGAAGCAGATTGAGAAACCAGGTTGGAAACTTTTCTTTGACGGGGCTGCCAACATGAAAGGAGTTAGAACAGAGGATGTTCTTATTTCTGAAACAAGGCATCACTATCCTTTTACGGCTCAGCATCAATTTTATTGCACCAATAATATGGCTGAATATGAGGCATGCATTTTGGGTTTAAAGCTAGCTGCAGACATGGATGTCCAGGAAGTCTTGGTCTTGGTAGACTCGGATCTTCTGGTACATCAAATTCAAGGAGAATGGGAAACACGAGATTTGAAGTTCATACTGTACCGACAATGTTTGCATGATCTTTGTCAATGATTTCGATCAGTGGAGTTCAGGCATATTCCAAGGGTCCATAATGAGGTTGTCGATGCTTTGGCTACCCTGGCATCAATGTTACACCATCCGAACAAAGCTTATGTCGATCCTCTGCATATTCAAGTCCGAGACCAGCATGCTTACTGTAACATGATAGAAGAAGAACTTGATGGCGAACCATGGTTCCACGATATCAAGGAGTACATCAGAATGGGGATATATCCAGTGCAAGCCACGGGGGATCAAAAGAGAACAATTCGACGGTTGGCAAGTGGGTTTTTCTTAAGTGGAGGAGTTTTGTATAAAATAACTCCAAAACCTTGGATTGTTAAGATGCATAGATGCTAGACAAGCTATGGCTATCATGTTCGAAGTATATTCGGGAGTCTGCGGACCACATATGAGCGGATATGTGCTGGCAAAGAAAATTCTCCGAGTAGGTTATTATTGGCTCACCATGGAGCGAGATTGTTTCCGTTTTGTGCGCAAATGTCATCAGTGCCAAGTACGTGGAGATTTAATTCATTCTCCACCATCAGAATTGTACACAATGGCAGCACCATGGCCCTTCGTTGCTTGGGGCATGGATGTCATTGGACCAATTGAACTAGAAGCATCCAACGGACACAGGTTCATTCTGGTGGCCATTGATTATTTTACCAAGTGGGTTGAGGCTAAAATTTTCAAGTCTGTAACCAAGAAAGCAGTGGTTGATTTTGTTCACTCAAATATCATCTGTCGATTTGGAATCCCAAAGGTGATCATCACGGATAATGGTGCTAATCTTAACAGTAATTTGATGAAAGAGGTATGTCAGCAGTTTAAGATTGAACATCGCAATTCCACCCCATATCGTCCCAAGGTGAATGGAGCAGTCGAGGCAACTAACAAAAATATAAACAAGATACTTCGGAAAATGGTAGAAGGTTCGTGACAATAGCAAAAAAAATAACCATTTGACTTGTTGAGTTATCGCACTACTGTCTGTACTTCAGTAGGTGCAACTCCTTTTTTGTTGGTATAAGGTATTGAAGCAGTAATACCTGCAGAAGTTGAAATCTCGTCCCTTCGGATTGTCGCTGAGGCTGAGACTGATGATGATGAGTGGGTCAAAACCCGTTTGGAGCAGTTGAACTTGATTGATGAAAAACGATTGGCAGCAGTGTGTCATGGCCAGTTATATCAAAAGAGAATGGCAAGAGCATACAACAAAAAGGTGTGTCCCCGAAGTTTGAAGTGGGTCAGCAAGTGTTAAAATGTATCCTTCCACATCAGGCTGAAGCAAAAGGCAAGTTCGCCCCGAATTAGCAAGGGCCATTCATTGTAACTAGAGTATTATCCAATGGTGCTTTATGTTTAATAGATATCGAAGGAAAATGCATAGAAATGGCTATAAATTCTGATGCAGTCAAGAGATATTATGTATAATTTCTTTGGTATAATAGTTGATTGTTTGTATTAGGCATTATTTCGAAGATTGAAATGATGAAGGCAATTTGTTCTGTTATCTAAACACTTTACCCTTTTGTTCCCCCTTTTGATCCTTATTTATTTCTTTCATACCCCTCTTTTGGAATCAATAACGAAAAAGAGAGAAAAGAAAGAAAAGAAAAAAGAGAAAAGAAAAGAAGTGAAAAGAGAAAGTTTAACAACAAGGAAATTCAGGTGTGAACTACGTTTGATATGATTCCTGTTAAAGATACGTAGGCAGCCTCGCTGCTCGGTCATAGTAAAATAAAATATCAAAAGATCCACAAGCAAAAACCTGGGGCAGAAGTTGTGATTGTGATAAAAAATCTGATTCCAAAAGTTGTAATTCTAACCCATTTGAGATGCTTGGAGCCTTTTCAATACCCTTTTATTTCCAAACATATCCAAGAACCCACATGGCTGTCCAAAGAAAGACCTCCCGATCAGTCTTCGAGAGATGCCAAGTCAAGCAATGTAAAGAGAATTCATATCAGGGGCAACACTCCGGTTTAAGTAAGAGAAATCAAAAAATGATAGAGTCTTATTGGTGAAAACCCTCATGGGCACCATGAGGCGATGAAAGCCAAGAGAAAATAAAAATGAGAGAGTCTTATTGGTGAAAACCTTCGCGGGCACCATGAGGCTACAAGGAATTGAGGAATAAACAAATGAGAGGGGTTTGTCGGTGAAAACCCTTCAGGGCACTGCAAGTCGAACAAGGTCCGTATGTTGGCGGAAAGTAAAAATTGGGCTGTGAAAATCTTGAAGCACAAAGTAAAACAATTGAAAAGGATATTGGTTAAATAGACTGGGCTGATTAATCCAAAATGCATACCATGATCATTGGTGCCAGTGACTCCACTCAGATAAGTTTCTTTTCCTATCTCCAAGAGTCATCCAAATTTGGATTTTCTTCTTTATTCTTAATTCTCAAAATCGTTGCATTTCATTGCCGTTAATTTTACTCCTCTAAAGCTCTTCCAAGGTTAGCCTTGTTTCAACAAATAAGAAGAAATGTCAAAGTGTACTACCAGATTCAAAATTTCACAAAGCAAAATACGACTAAGATATGCTAGAGAAAGTATGATGAAAAGTGGGACATAGAGTGTGAGCAAAGGTTAAATCGGTGGAATGGTTCAGTAATGTCGTGGGGGATGTATGGTTTCGAATAAAAGGGTCAGAAGTGAAAAACAACAGTTGGGGATCCTGTGGTTGAGGATCAGTCGGGAGGTCAAAACAATTCTCGACCAGTTCAAGGCAATCGGTCGAACCAAAGCCTGGCAAAGAGAAAACCATCCCCAGCAAGAATGCCACAAGTAACCACCACGTTTTAAACTGACAAGATTTTCTTTGATTTGAAACAAGGGCAAAGATGGCATTTGTTTCAGGAAGCACCTTGTAAGGAAAGCAAGTACCATGCAGGTTTGATCGCAGAATTCTCAGGACCCTCCTGGAAAATGGGACTTAGTTTAAGATCTAAAATAATCATGAGTAGCAAAATTTGGCATAAATGCACCCCAAAGGATTATAAGTGGAGCTTCGAAATTTGCATATTTGAGATACACTTTGGACATTACCCCAGAGGCCTCGGATTTCAAAGTAATTTGGGGATGCCCTCATGGCCTCTATCTCTCGGGTTGGCCAACAAAGGGACCGAAAAGAACCCATTTCCGCTTTACTTCCTCACGGAAAAAGAAACACCATCTTTTTCCACCTTTTTACCATATGAGAACAAAGATTCTGACTTCTCTTCTTTCCCAGACTGGTGGTTATGATTTTCTGCTTCTTCAACCTTTTCCCCTAAGAAGAAACACCATCTTTTTCCACTTTTTCCCCCGATTTAATTGGAAAATTTCAGGAACCTCCTGGATAATGGGACTTAGCTTTAATTCGAAATATTCATGAGTACAATATCTAGCATAAACACTACTTTGTGAAAATATAAGTTGGTTTGAATTTTTCATTATTTTAAGATAAGACTTAATTCGAAATTTCAGGACCCTCCTGGAAAATGGGACTAGGTTAAAATCCAAAACAATCATAAGTAGTAAATATAGGACAAATGTTCACCAAAAGAAATATAAGTTGGCTTCAAATTTCGCATAAGAGTTTTTCAGGACCCACCTGAATAATGGGACGTAACTTTAAGCATTCCATTGGATAAGTAAGTGTTGTTATAAGAGAGTACAGTTTAGCGTTGAAATTGTCATTCGTAAGATAAGATTTAATTTGAAATTTTAGGACCCTCCTAGATAATGGGGTATAGCTTTAAGATTGTCTTAGATAACAAGATTCGACGGAAGTCATACCTCTAAAAAATATAATGTAGCTTTGGAAACTTACTAGAGATTTTTTAGGACCCTTCTGGATAATGGGATATAGCTTACAGATTGTTAGAGATATTTGGTAAACTGATTCAATTAACGCTCACAGATGCGCCCGGTTACCAAACTGGGTCAGAAAATTTTCTTTTGTTGTCTATTTTACTGAAGTCAGATGCTCGTCTGAAGAACAGGGAAGAACAATCCGGATATTAAAGATAAAAAGTAGAGCATGACCAAGTAATTAGGGGCCCACCTAGAGAACAAGGGAAAACAAATTAAGTTTCAAGGAAGATTGGCACAAGTATTGGTAATCAGGCATCCACCTGGAGGAACGAGGGAGAACAAGTCAAAGAAAGGCAGTTGCAAGGAGAAGATGATTCAAATTTCAGAAATCAGGCATGTATATGGAGAACAAGGAAAAGCAGTTAAAGATTCAGCAATCAGGCATCCACCTAGAGAACAAGGAAAAACAATTGAAGTATCAGCAATCAGGCGTCCACCTGGAGAACAAGGAAAAACAGTTGAAGATTCAGTAATCAGGCATTCACCTGGAGAACAAGGAACAACAATTAAAGTATCAGCAATCAGGAGCCTACCTGGAGAACAAGGGAGTACAGTTCAAGTTCAAGTAATCAGGAGCCCGCCTGGAGAACAAAGGGAAGAAGCAATGCAAGTTCGTCAATCAGGAACCCACCTGGAAAACAAGGAGCAACAACTCAAGTTCAAGCAATCAGGAGCCCACCTGGAGAACAAGGGAATACAATTCAAATTTAAAAATAATCAGGAACCCACCTGGAGAACGAAGGGAAGAAGCAATTCAAGTTCCAGTAATTCGGAGCCCTTCTGTAGAATAGAGGAAGGGCAACAATCGTTGAAGGAAGACGTTCAAAGGTTCAGCGATTTGGTACCTGCCTGGAGAAAAGGGAAAGTGTCTCAAAAATACACTTCAAGTCAGTAACAAAGGAACTTCAGAGGAAAGTACAAGTCAACGAGGCAACAACAGTCACAAGAACAAGTTTGAAAATAAAACTTTGTAAAGCATAGATTATAGCTTAGTCTAACTTCTTCATTTTTGTCATTGTGTAATAAGGAGGTCAGTAAGCAGTATCAGCAGCAACATCAGTAACAGTGAAATCACAGCTTCATGGTAGTCCCAGCTACCAAAACTTTCCGAACTATATTGACCTGATTCCTTTATAGCCAAGGATATGTAGGAAGCCTTTAAAGCAGAGGTTCGGTCAAATCTTTCAAAAAAAAAATGCTTCCCACGGAGTATTCAAACGGGAAAAAATCACTCGTATCCGCTCACTTTATCTTTGCATGAAAACTCTTCGTGCTTCCGGGCAAAGAGGGGCAGTTGTGAGCACATGATTTTTGTCCTATATGAATTACTCCCATAAATTCAAAACAATTTTTTTTTATTTGCAATTTTGTGGATTTTAGTGGCGTCTTTTGTTATTTTGTGAATATTGCCTGTGCCTGTTTATTTTATTTAATTAATGAAAAATACAAAAAAAATATTTGTAATTGCATTTAGGATTTAATTTGACATTTTGGAATTAATTAATAATTAGGTGTTTTATAAAATGGAAAAAATCACAAAAAAAATTATTTTTTTTGCTTTTTAATTTTAGTCTTGAATTTTAGTAGTTTTTCTTTTAATTTGGTATTTAATTAATTGGGTTAATTATTATCTAGAGATAATTAAGTTAATTTGGTGGAATAATTTTATTTAGGGATCAATTTAGGATTTTAATTAATTTTGATAAGAAAAATAATTTGGAAATAAATAGAAAGGGAAAAGAATTTTGGGCCAATTCAATTTAATCCCCAAGCTTAAACCAATTTTTTGCCCCAGTCCAACCCAAAACCAGGCGAAACCCGTCCAAAACCAGCCCCGACCCATTCCCATACCCGGTCCGCCTAGTTGCTACTCCAAACGACCCCGTTTCATGCCCACTTGATCACAACAGTTGGATTTCTATCATCCAACGGTTCACATTAATCCCCGCATTTTAATAATACCAAAACCCTAAACGATCCCCATCCCTCAGAACCCCCTCTTCGTCTCTCATCTAACCCAAACCCTAGAGACCAGCCGCCACCAATCCCTACCACCTTCTGGTGGAGGCGTCGTCCCCAACCTGCCTGAAAATTACACCCCACAACCGTCATAACCTGCTCTTCCCAAATCCCTGCCCAATTTCTTCGAACACCCCTGGAACTCTTTGAATATTGATTCGAAGAGATGAACCCTAGCCGCCGCCACCTCCAAACACCTCCAAAATTACACCCCATGATCATCAAGACCCCCTCTTCCCAAAGCCTTACTCAGTTTCCCTTGAACATGGCCTGAACCCTTCGAATTTCAAATCTAGGGTTCAAGCCATAAAAGCCCAAGGTCAAATTCAGACATGCAAGACTACTCCTTCAAGTTTTCTCAAGTATTTAACACGGTTCGGTCACAAAATAATGTTGCTCGTTTGTTCTTGGTAAAGAACAAATGATTGACATTATTTGGGGACCAAACTGGATTATCAGTTACAAGTCCAAGGGTAGGGTAAGTTCGTTCCTATTTTTATGATTATTCTCATTAGTATTATTCTGATATTCGTCTTGCTCGTCTCTTTTTCTTTTTCCTGGTCAATTTCAATTGAAATTCGATTAGTTCTTTGGTGTAAATTATTTTTGTTCACTGTTGTTTCTTTAAGATTGGTTTTGTAGATTTGTTTCGTATAATTGGGATATCAGCTTATTTTAATACTGTGAAATTGTATCTCGTTTAATGTTTAGTTAGTCAAATTAAGGATAAGTTTGAGTTTAGTTAATTCTTGTTTAAATGTGTATAATAATCGATTGATTAATATAAGTTTAATTCAAGTGTTTACCTACTTAAGAAGTTTCTAGTGGATAGTAGGGTTAGGATTGCACTAATTGAGTGGATAATTAAGTGAATTATTTAAAAAATGAAAAGTGGAATTGATAATGGAGAATACACTAAAATGAATGCCTATTTAAAGGTTGAACTTGAGAGGTTTTAGGGGGGGGAAGAGCGGTCTGGTACTCTGAAATACATAAAAGAGATATTCTGAAAAAACTACTGGAAATAGAGAAGAATATTCTGAAATACAGAGATTTTATGATTGAAAAAAAAACAGATATACAAAGAGAGTTTGAAGAGTTGAAAATACTAAAAACTATTGTTCCATTGCAAATTTCTTCCATGAATAGTGAGAATTTTCCATTCCTAAATAGTTTCTGGACTTCATTAGTGTTGAAAGATAGATTGATATTGGTTTTTCTGGAAAGATTTGGGTCTGGTTGTGTTGAAACTACTATTTGATTAGATTTGTAACTAATCCTATGGTTTCAATTTACTGATTCTGGGCTGATTTTACTACTGTTGCTACTGATTCCTTATTCCCTTGCTTCCTTCTTGATTTCCAGGTATGTCCTTAGATCTTGAGTGACATGTGAAGTGTGGTTCAGAAACATGTAATCAAGCTTTGAAGAAAATGATAATTGTTACATGTTCTTCTATTAATCTTCTTCGTATGCTCTCTAGTTTAGATGTTAAGTATATGCGTTTGTGTCATTAGTGCTATGTGCCCTTGTGAGGTTTGGATTGAGTCTGCTCTAATGTAAATAATTTGGGACTATTTGTACTTCTTTGAAGATGTTTACTAACGGAGAATTGAAGCTATTAGTTGGTTAGTTAAGTTGGTTTGTCTTGGTCAAGATTGAAAGGCAGTAATTCAAATTTTGGGGTCCAACACCCCTGACCCGTATTCTGTTTCTCATTTGGTTTCCAAGCTTTGTCTTCTCATGTTTAAAATGTGGTTTTTATAAGTTCAGGGGTTTATTGTTCACTTTTTCCCTTACTGCTTGTATAATGGTTCTATTCCATGAAAGATTTCAAACGGGGATCATGTTTGGTTTATGCTGGAAACACCTCTAGTTCAGTCTAGGTCTTCATATTTTTTCTTCTGATAAATTGAAATCGTGAAATTGTTTAGATGTGTTAATGCAAGGTCAGAATTCAGCATGTGAGATAAGTCTATTTTGAAGTCTTGATTTATTCTTTCATTGGCAATTCAAATAAGTGATTTTAAATGGTGTAATAGTGTCTAAATTCTGAAGGTCTCGTTGCAATTAAATTCCATACCATGGATGAAGTATATGACAATGACTTGGGCTGTCATCTTGGCCCAGTCATGCCAAGCTCTTGTTCCGGTATTCTTGATTCTAGGCTTCACGTTGTAGCCCGAAAGTTTACGATCTCAGTTTGTTTAGATCATGCTAGTGATTGCAAATCCCTCCACTTAAGTTGATTGATCTTTAATGGTTGAATGTTTTTTTTGTTGTTTTTTAGCTTTACTCAACTAGTTTTGTTTTAAAAAAAAATATAAATAGTTAAAGGAGGGGCGCCATATTAGGCAATGCAAATAGACATGGCTCTCAAGCATTTAGTTTGAATTTCCTCAAGATTAGAAGTGGGGTGAGCCATGCCAAACAAAAATGACAATCGCATGGCCCTTGTTTAATTAATTTTGTTTTAATCCTTAGAATTCGAGGCGTGCCATCTAGTTGAATTTCCATGGCCCTCGCAAAGTTGCAAACGCGTAGTTTCTTAGGCGCGCTACTTTAATAATTTACCTTCCTAAACTCGGGTGCGCATTTATGTGACCCAAAACCAAATCTCGACAGTGTTATATAAAATGTGTTGAGAACTGCGAGTGCATTTATATGACGCGGTTCAAAACGTATTTTATGTGACGTTGAATTTTTCTTAATATCAAATGAAAGAGGTTTAAAGTTAAAATTGCACATAGGTTCAGAATGTTTTAAATCAGAAAAATAGGCCAATAATAACAGTTGAGCGACCGTGCTAGAACTATGGAACTCGGTAATGCCGAACACCTTCTCCCGGGTTATTAGAATTCCTTACCCGGATTTTTGGCTTGCGAACTGTAATACAGAGTCAATCTTTTTCTCGATTCGGGATTTGAACCGGTGACTTGGGACACCATTAAACTATCCCAAGTGGCGACTCTGAATTTTAATTGAAATATATCCCGTTTCGATTGTCCTTTAATTGGAAAAATTCCCTTATACCCTTCCGGGTGTAGGAAAAGGAGGTCTGATAGCAAGTAGGGGTCAAAATACTTCGGAGGACTTTTAACTTTGAGGCTAGGGGGTGGTTGACTTTTGTGTGTTGTCGACTCGACCCAACTACCCATGATCAGACTATTCCGCTTGCCCGAGCTGTTCTTGTTGCATCTATTATGGAGGGATACCCTATCAACGTGGGCAATGTGATGTCCCGCGTCATTTCTGCAGTGGGGGTTGAGCATGACCGGAACTACCCTTTTTCCCAGCACCCTCACTATGTATTTCAGGGACCTAGAGGTGGAGAAGAGACCTTTTAAGATCAAGGTCAAACCTGTGGCTCCGTTTTCATGGTACAGTCTGAAGGGGTCAGACAACCCCAAGGATAAAAATTACAAGCCGCCTGCTGCCGCCCCAATCAGCCAGTCTGAAGAGACGGTTGCGGTAGAGGCCTCCACTGAGCCTGCTTCCACAGTTTCTGACATGCCTCCCAGACCTTCCACTACTGCTGGGCCCTCTACTTCAGCTGGCTCGGGGATTCCATCTTCTCGGGCCCATCCTATCACTGCCCACCAGCCGAGCCAGACACTTCATAGCTTGAACAACTAGATGGCGACTGCATCGTCCAAGTTGTCCACAATGACCTCCACCATTGCGGCTTAGTCGGCACCACAGCCAGTGGAGGTGCCCCAGTCTATCGAGGATTCACTTAAGGAGATTCTTGCCAACCAGCAAAAGATCCTTGATTCTCAGGCTACCTTGGCTAAGACAGTGGATTCACATGGCAAGGCCCTGAAGAAGCTTGCCAGGGAGCACAAGATGCTGCGCAAAATACGGGCTTCCAAGGAGTCTGTGAAGGCGCTGAGGGTGGATATTGACAAACTGAAGGTAGACCAGCTGCCTTTAGACTTGCTATTTGAGGATCCAGCTTTAGCAGCAGTACCAGCTGCAAAGCCACAGCAAGAGCAGACACAGAGGCTTCCAAAGAAGAAGAGGAGGCTCCCTAGTGTAGATGAGGCGATCATCTAGTTGGCGGACCCACCGGAGGCTTCCTCCCGTTACCCACAGGATGTTCCTGATATTCAGCCCGTCCAGGTCCATGCCCCAGTCCCAGCAGCTGAGCAGCAGGAGATCGGGAACCAGTCTGAGGTTCCCGCACATACAGAGAACCCGGGGACCACTGATAATCCCATGCAGACGGACACAGCTTATGGAGTTCCCATATCCTTTCCGTATATGTTTTTGGTGCTTATTTGTTTAGTTGCATTGGGGACAATGCCAGCTTTTATTTGAGGGGGTGCGGCTTACATTTTTGTTTTGGATGACTGTATATATTGTTACATTCTATGACTGTTTGATTTTCATCTCTGGTCTATATATAATTTTACGTTTCGTTACTTTTATCGCACTGTTTATCTTTCATTTGGTCTGTATATAAAGTTACATTATTGTATATATTTATCCCACGTTGTATATTCAAATCCCCTATTGTACATATTCATTCTATTTTCGTTTTTAGCTTCTTAAATAGGCTCGTAGTTTTTTTTGTTTCGTTTTTGTCGCTTACAATAAGCCCTTGGTTTTCTTAATGCCACAGTTCTTTCCAAGGGTGGAGTATTGTGCGAACCGGGTGGCTCTTTCCGATGATGGATGGCATGACAACCTTCTTAAGGGTTTGAGTCCGTTTTTGATTTTTCTTTTATTTTTAGTAGTTTATAGTTAAGGGTACCTCAAGCAAAGCTTCAATTAGGCCTAACACATTTTCCTTTGATCCCATGGTTAAAGACAAGTGGTTGTGTTTAGGATGGTAAAAGTAGTGACCTTGAGACTCTTGTTTTGACCAAAAAAACATCATGTGGTCTTTCGGGACTATTGTGTGCTCAATCGTGTCTAGGGTTGTTGTGGGCCCCCGACTCTATGTCTTTAGCAATCCTTGAGTGTTTGTGGTGAGAAATCGAATTGTGAGTCCAAGTCCCGAGCCAATGGTCTAGAACTTGCCCTGAATGTTTGTTGAGGTGAAATTTTTAGTGAAATTCGACTCGATAAGTGATTATAGGCTCTCCTTGATCCAAATAATAGTCGAACAATTCCATAACCTACCAATGATATAATCCCTAGCTAACCCTTTTGAGCCTTAAACCTTTTTCTTTCAAGAACCAATGCTACAAGCCTATACCTGTTCTAAATTATACCCTCTCTTGGCACCCAAATTGTCCCTTGAGTAATGGCAAAAGTTTAAGTTTGGGGGGGTAGAGACAAGAAAGGAAACAAAGTGGTAAAAGGTACAAAAGCAAAAGGAAAGGAAGGTGATGAAAAAGATAGAAAAGAAAAAGACAAAAATAAAGCCCAATGTGCAAAGAATAAAATGGGATTCAAGAAAAACAAAAGTGAAAAAGGTGTGGAAGAAGTAGAAAAAGGAGAAATGCTTTGAATTGCATAAGAAAGAGTGACAATGTGTCTCTCTAACCCATTGAAAAGAAGTAAAATACTCAAAGAGTCAAAGAGAATTGTGCCAAAATGAATCAAAAGAAGTGCTTAAGGGAAGATGAAACCCATATAGACCAACAACTTTTCCTACCCTGAACCAAAAGCCTTCACATTGACTCCACAAAATCCCTATATGATCTTGAGTTGGATGACGCTCGCATTAGTGGATACTTACATGAAGGTCAAGCATATGATACTTAGAGCCGGACTTGTGACCTTTCCTTGAGAGAGACGAGTGAATTCCTATTAACTTTGGTTTGTGTGCTTATACTCTAAAAGGTGAGGTTTGCTTAGGGAGAGTTGAGGATGTGTGAGTTTGAGTTCCACAGCGACCAAAGTAATTGAGAGAGTTCTTTGATGTAATGAGTCAATTCTTGATGCTCTTGTGTCACACTTGATCCATAATTTTTCAAAGTTTAAATTTTGTTAATGATCCATTCGTATTGAGGGCAATTGTTAGTCCCAATTGATGATTGTTGAGGTTACTTTAGGACAACTGGAATTACTTGGATTTTCCTTTAAGGGGTGGGTCTTATTTTGTTTGCTTGAGGACAAGCAAAGGTTTAAGTTTGAGGGAGTTGATAAGTTAGGATTTTAACATGTTTTATGCCCCTACTTGCCTATGCTTTGATAATATATTGTTACAAAATAGTCCTAAAGGGCTCACAAGTTGTGCTTGATTGCAGGTTTGATCGACAAAGTGACGAAATATCAAAGATCGGCTAAAAAAGGAGTGAAACCTGCTCAAGTATCAAAGACCAAGAAATCTAAGGAAAGAAAGCCTAGTGCGGACCGCGCAAAGTTGAATGCGGCCGCACTAGGTGGTTCAGAGAATTGGTAAACCAGGCTAGAGGCAACGCGGCCGCGGTACACATCTCGCGGTCCAAGGTGAAGGCTCCGCGGTCGCACTACCCTTTTATGCGGTTCGCGATCATGAGATTCAGAGAGATGAAAGTTTGCAAAGCCAATGCCATGTGGTCCGCGGTCGTGATTGCGCTGACAGCGCCAGCTCCCTCCACGGCCGCGGTTTATTCTACGCAATTCGCGGAGTCCAAGTTCAGAGAAGCAAAAGTCAAAGTCAAAGAGTCCAGTGTGGCCACGGTCCATTTAGTGCGGCCCGCACTGATCCCACAGGGGTATTTTTGTCCAGTTTTTTCAGCCTAGTATAAATAGAACATTTTACCATTTTTAGGTCATCTTTGGTATTCAGACGTGAGCTGCACTCATGAGAACGATATTTGTAGCCATTTTTGGCACTTTTGCTTTACATTTACGATAGATTCTTGTAGTTTTATTTTAGCAATTAATTAATATGTTTAGTTCTTCATTTATTACTTCAATTTCTTTATCTAGCATGAGTAGATAAACTCATTAGCTAGGGTTGTGGCTCAACCCTAGTGTGGGTAATTGATGGGTGTTGCCATCTAGTATTAGATTGACTATGAGTGTTTGCTATTTGGGTTGATTTTATGTTTTAATCTAGACTTGGTGGTTGGAAACACTGATTCAAGTTTTGTGGATTTAACTCTTCTTGAAAAAGAGAGTCTATGACCTCAAAATTGACCCAACAAGGAATTGGGATGGACTCATGAGAAATGATAGTCCCAATTAATGGGTTAAACCTCAAGAGAGTAATTACCCTACTTGAACCCTAGTTGCTTGGTCTAATTTTCCTACCCATTTGGTCTCGAGAGAGTCAATTGGGCAAAATCATGCTCTCTACCGAGAGGTGTGAGAGTGGGTAAAATTGTGCAACGGTTATAGCATAAGCCCCAATTATGTCAATCGAACCTTAGTAACATCTACCCGTCAATTAGCCACCTAGGTAGTGTCACGACCCTAGTGCCCTTCTTCCTATTAGATACAACTTAACAATTATCCTATAGCATAATCTAGTTTCAATTAATAGTTTGGCAATAGTAGTTATAATCTAAAAACCCAAAAATGTATGGAAGTGACATTTGGAACAATTACACACTTCTAGTCTAGATAGATACTCAACTCCATTCCTAGCTCCCTGAGGAAATCGATCCTGACCCTCATATCGGGTAAAAGCTATTGCGACCCGCTCTTCCTACCTTAGTGTAGCGTCGAGTTGGCAAGCGATCACTAGGTAGTAAAATAAGGTAAGAATCATAGTAGAATAATAATTGAGGAACTCAGAATCAATCAATTAGAAAATCAAGGAAGTATTACCTTAAGTTAAGGGAGTTAATTCAAATGGTAAGAAACAACAGCATATAAAGCAAGAAAAAGAAAATCAGTACTTGACTAATAAGGAAAGAACCAAGGTTCAGTAAGCATAGGGCAGTCAATTTAAGGAATTATTCAGTAAAATAAAGTACCATAGTAGATAAGGTAATGAAATCAATTAATTTAAATGGACGAGTAGAATTTTAGGGTTTTAAAAGAAAACCTTTTAATTGAACCATCAAATAAGGAAATCAAAATCAAATCAAGGGAGGGTCATGATTATATATTGCAACATATAAATAGAGAAGAACAAATAGACGTAGCAAGCAGGCAAGGTCAGCCATATCGATAGAAAGAAGCAAGAGATGAACAAATCAAGATGAATAGCAATCACACGGAGGTGATACAAATAAGCTAAAGTCTCAGTAGAAAACTCACTCGAAGCATGGTAACCAACAGAAACTTTAACAAAATCATGTAGTCATGCTAACACACAGAACAAAGCAAAGAAGATCTAAGAAATTAGGGCTTTTAACAGAGTTGAGTTGAAAAAGCATTAAGAACATGAAATCAGTCAAGATATGCAAGGAAAGAGGTTTAAACATAAAGAAAAAATTGGTTAAACAAGTGTAGAAGAAACTCCGAGAAACGCTAATTTTAAAGAAAGTAAAACGGTTTAAAGTTGAGGATCTTTCAGAAGAAGTTCGAGAATAGTGCAAAACATAGGAAGAAAAGGACATAAAGCGTTAAAAATAGCACAAATCTAAGAGATTCAAATGAGAGTTAGGGTTTCAAAGGAAACCCAAATAGAAACAAAAGAACCTATTGTAAACTTCACAGATCGTAACATATATGGTGTGATTTTGCCCAAAATCACATCGAAGAAGCCATGAACAATAGAAACAGAAACCCTAGATCCACATCGGCATGGCCCAGGACCCTTGAAGGCCTCAGAGATGATGAGCAGGGCGCTGGAGGACCCATTGGAGGCTTGGGGTTGAAAGGCAGTCGCTGGAGATGACCGGAGAAGGAGGCGGCGATTGAAGTGGATTAGGGTTGGGTTGAGAGAGAAGAGAGGAGATGAGAGAGTTTGAGGGTGGCGGAGTCTCTGAAATAAGATAGAGTTAAGGGTCATTTGGAATTAAAAAGGAAAGGGCTCATTTGGACCGTTGATGTCACGGGCTTAATTCCAGTAAGCTACGTGTGGACAACTGGACAGCCTTTATGCTGCTGCTAGTTTCAGTCCTAACCCAAAATAAGCACAAATTCATGCTTAAGGAATGGCAAGCGCACAATACACAAGGCTGGAAAGATAATGAAGTAAAAGACACGCAAGAGTTTGGAGGCCAAGGCCAATGTTCTGATTTACTTGATATAAAAAAGGAAGTACAAGCTAAGTATGTGAGATCTGCCTTCTAACAAGGCCTAAGCATATCTATTTATACACAAAATGTCCACTGATGGGTATTGTTGGCAGTGGACCCGTCCAGCTGTGAGGCACTGCATTAAGTGACTTCCATCATTATGTTAGCAGACTTTCTGTCAGTGGCCCCGTCCAGCTGCTGTGCGCTAATTCCTGTTGGCAGAGAGTGCCTGCCATGATTGTCCTGGCAGGCTGTGAGACCGTGTCTTCCATGTGCAAAGATTCCCTGGCCTTTGGAAGCCAGGTTTGACTCGGCTTGTGGCCCTTTAGGAGGGAAAATTAGTAGCGAATTTGGTGAGTCAGCACATACTTCCCCACTTGAAATGGCGATGATCGTGGCGCCACAAAGTTTCAAGTAATCATGGACTTGATCTTTGAACTGCAATAGATTCTTGTACTTTTCCCATGACGCCTCCTCGGGTGATTGTCCCTTCCAATGAACGAGAAATTGGGCACTTGAATTGCCCCAACCTTTGCCTCGGACCAATTGATGGTCGATAATTGCCTTGATTTTCTTATCAATGGCCAAAGGAGTAATGAAAATTTGAGCACAGCTGGACTGCCCCCATTCTGTATCATCCTTGTCTTCATGGTATGGCTTGAGTTGGCTAGCATGGAAGATGGGATAAATCTTCAAATGATGAGGCATGTCCAGCTTAAAACAAATCTTGCTAACCTTGGCAGTGATTTCGAAAAGCCCCTCGTAGCACCGAATCAGGCTTTGATTGATGCCTCTCAATGATTTGAACTGTCGGGGATTGAGTTTCACCATCACCTTATCCCCAATTCTGTAAATCACTGGACGCCTCTTCCGATCAACGAACTTTTTCATTTTGCGGGCAGCTTTGTCTAGATAAGACCTTGCCATATCCACTTGCTCCTCCCAAGCTTTCACCATACGAAACACCCCTGGGTTCTTTAACTCTGCACCCACGGGCAAAGACTGGGGAGTGTTCGGTTGTTGTCCCATTGCAAGCTCGAAAGGGCTCCTCCCGGTTGATTCACTACGTTGTAGATTGTATGAAAACTGGGCGGTGTCAAGTATCTTGGCCCAATCTTTTTGATTAGAACTAACATAGTGCCTCAAATAAAGCTTCAAGAGCGCATTGATCCTCTCCATTTGGCCATCCGTTTGCAGATGAAAACTAGTGGAGAAGTGTAACTCTGATCCCAACAAGTGGAACAGCTCCCTCCAAAAAGCACCGGTGAACCGGGGATCACTATTGCTTATGATGTTTTTTGGGATGCCCCAATGTTTTACTACGTCCCTTAGTAACAAGCGTGCTGCTTCCTTGGCTTTACAATTAGCGGTGGTGGCAGTAAAGGTTGTGTACTTTGAGAATCGATCGACCACCACCATAATAGTGCCAAAGCCCTCTGAGTTTGGCAAGCACGTAATGAAGTCCATTGTGATGCTATCCCATGGTTTCTGTGCCATTGGTAATGGCTCAAGCAAGCCTCCCGGAACCTTATGTTCAACCTTGTCTTGTTGGCACACAAGACATGTTCGGACGTAAACGTCAATATCATCCCTCATATATGGCCAATAATATGATGATTCTAATAGCGCCAAGGTGCGCTTTTGGCCTGGATGTCCTGCCCAAACAGTGTCGTGTCCCTCTTTGATCAATGTGCACCTAAGATTCCCCACCTAGGCACAAAGATATGCCTACTGGTAGTGTAAAAAAGTCCATCTTCAAGCCAAAACTTCTTTGTCTTGCCTTGGCTGGCCAAGTCAAGAAGTTGCTTTGCCACCGGGTCATGATCCATCCCTTGCTTGATTGCACATAGAATATCACTGTTGGTTGTGCTAACAATTGGTTCCATCACCTTCTTCCGACTCAAAGCATCGGCAACAACATTGGCTTTCCCCGGTTTATACTCCAAGGAATAATCGAACTCTGCCAAGAAGTCCTGCCACCGTGCTTGTTTAGGTGACAACTTCTTTTGGGACTGGAAATAACTTGTCGCCACGTTACCCATTTTGACAATAAAATGAGCTCCCAACAGATAATGACGCCAGGTTCTAAGGCATTGAACCACTGCCGTCATCTCTTTTTCTTGGACGGTATAACGACGCTCAGCATCGTTCAATTTTCTACTCTCAAAGGCTATTGGATGGCCCTCTTGCATTAGGACGCCACCAATAGCAAAATCAGATGCATCCGTGTGGACCTCAAACACTTTAGAAAAGTCGGGCAAAGCCAAGACAGGCTCCTCTGTAATTGCTGATTTGAGACCCTCGAATGATCCTTGACACAAATCAGTCCATTCCCAAGAGTGATCCTTCTTCAACAAATCTGTGAGCGGAGCCGCAATTGCTGAGTAGCTAAAAATGAATCGCCGGTAAAAATTGGCAAACCAAGAAAGGACCGTAGCTCTGGTACATTCGTTGGGGCCTCCCAATATCTAATCGTCACGACCTTGTTGCTATCTATCCGAATTTGTCCTTGACTGATCATATGCCCCAAAAATTTCACTTGGGGCTAGGCAAAAGAACATTTTTCCCTCTTCACGAACAAGTCATTTTCCCTTAGAACTTGGAAAACTTTGCGGAGGTGATCAAGATGTTCCTCCATGCAGCTGCTATAGATCACAATGTCATCGAGATAGATGACCACAAACTGATCCATAAAGGAGTGGAATAGCTTGTTCATCAACATGCAGAAATTAGTAGGGGCATTGGTTAAGCAAAACGGTATCACCAAGCATTCAAAAGCTCCATAACATGTCATGCAAGTCATCTTTGGTTCATCTCCTTCGGCTATGCGGACTTGATAATATCCTTTCCTTAAATCCATCTTGCTAAACACCTTGGCCTGGCCAAGTCGATCAAACAAATCTGCTATTAAAGGGATTGGATATTAGTTCTTCACTGTGACCTTGTTAAGAGCACGATAGTCTATGCACAATCGTAATGATCCATCTTGTTTCTTTTGGAACAAGACTGGTGCTCCAAATGGTGCCTTTGATGGTCTAACATGTCCCGCCTCGAGCAGCTCCTTTAGTTGCTTTCTCAATTCCTCCAATTCTGTAGGTTCCATGCGATACGAACCCATGGCAGGTAGCTTTTCTCCCGGAATCAGCTCAATCTGATGATCAACTTCCCTACGTAGTGGCAAACGTTTGGGAAGATCTTCGGGCATGACATCCTTGTTCTCATTGAGAACCTGCTGTACACATGGAGGCAAGGCTTCGTCAACCGTGTCCTCTTCAATCTCTGTTACAGCAGCAAGAAATGTGGCTTCGCCTCTCTTGAAGCCTTTTACAATTTGCATTGCGGACAATTGGCTCGCAACTTGTGGCACTCGAATAGTAGGTACCACACAAGGACCTATTGGATCCCAAATATAAATTTGGTTAAGACTAGGGGAAATGCATGCTAGGACTTAATCCCAATAGTCCAAACCCAACACAAGATCAAACACGTCTATAGGAGCGACAAAGAAATTCGCACTCCCCTATCAAGCTCCCAAGTTGAGCGGTATATTACGGGCAACTCCATTCACATTTGTGAGGTCGGCATTAACTATTTTCAACATAGAATTGCTGGGACTAAAAACAAGGCCAAGTGACTTAGCCTTGGCTTCAGTCACAAAGTTGTGTGTCGCACCGGTGTCTACCATAATTCGAACAGGTTGTCCATTCAGTTTTGCATCCACGAATAGTGATCCTTTTTGCTTTAATTTGGGCTCTTTGCCCATCATAGCACCAAGCATCATGTGGCCAAGATGAGCCACATCCTGTCTCCCTTGAGCAGCAGCCTCACCTATTTTCACACCAGCTTGTGCAGTACCTTCTTGCCTCCGTTCAGCTGCAATTAAGGCACTGAGTTTGCCCAAAGAAGGACAATCTGTGTAGCCATGACTAGGTTCCTTGCAAAGATAGCAGCCATTGTGAGGACTATTTGCCTTCTTTCTTTCATTGTACCTGTCGCGCCAATGAGAAGTATGGTTGCCTTCTCCTTTGAAATCACGACCGGCTACAACAACTTGCTTGTCTTTATCACGATATCCACGGTCCCTAGAAGGTTTAGTGGGCTTGTCCTTGGTATCCCTTTCCTTGGTGGCATCTGTCCTAAAATCATTTAAGGACTCCGCCACAACAATAGCTTCATCGACGTCTTTGACTTGACGTTGCTGCAACTCTTGTTTGACCTAGTTTTGAAGGCCATCCATGAAGTAAAAATAACAAGTCATCACTTGTCATATTGAGAATCTGTAGAATGAGCTTTGTGAATTCCTTCACATACTCATAAATGGAAGTTGTTTGCTTCAGCTCTCTCAACTTCCGACGAGCCTCATTAACAATGTTTTAAGGATAAAATTGTCGCTTTAGCTTAAACTTGAATTGCTCCCCACTGTTGATGGAGCAAGTACCTTTCTCCATCTCAGATTTCTTCCTCCGCCACCAAAGCATGGTGGTGTCAGTTAAGTACATGGTTGCTGCGTGGATCTTGGCAGCCTCATAAACGATGTTGAGGTGTTAATAGTAGTCCTCCATCTTCCAAATGAAGTTCTCAACATCTTGAGCATTCCTCTCACCTCTAAACTCTTTGGGTTTAGGGCCCTCGATTTTGGTTTCTCGAACCATCACCGGACCAGTGCCACCGGCAAGCCTTGCTGCCTCCAGTTGTCGCTTCAGGACTTCAACTTCCCTGTGCAACCCTGATACAGCCTCGGTTCGCTTGAGCTCAAGGTTGGTCAGTCCTTCCTTGTGCTCCTCGGTTAGTTTATCTAAAACTACCATAACGTCTCCCAGCTCCTCTAAGGCAGTGGACTCAAGCGAAGCAAAGTTGCCTTCCACAACTTTAATACGCTGGTTTAGAGCAGCTAAACCAGCCTCGGTGAGGTCCATCCGCATGTCTAAGTGACTTGAGTAAGAACCATCACCTTCCTCTCCCTGGCTAACCAGTTGTGGGGGTGGCTCGTAAGTCATTCCCTCACTTGTTATGCCCAAGCCAGGATCTCGCACCCTACTTGTTCCTCTCTTCTTTGGTTTCTGCCTCTTTGTTGGTGACTCGTCTCTTCCACAAATGTTTCCTAGATCAACATTATCTCTATCTGTTGCCATTCTGTAAACCTCGATCTGATACCAATTTGTCACGGGCTTAACTCCAGTAAGCTAAGTGCGGACAACTAGACAGCCTTTATGATGCTGCTAGTTTCAGTCTTAACCCAAAATAAGCACAAATTCATGCTTAAGGAATGGCAAGCGCACAATACACAAGGCCGGAAAGATAATGAAGTAAAAGACACACAAGAGTTTGGAGGCCAAGGCCAATTTTCTGATTTACTTGATATACAAAAGGAAATACAAGCTAAGTATGTGAGATCTGCCTTCTAACAAGGCCTAAGCATATCTATTTATACACAAAATGTCCACTGATGGGTATTGTTAGCAGTGGACCCGTCCAGCTGTGAGGCACTGCATTAAGTGACTTCCCTCATTATGTTGGCAGACTTTCTGCCAGTGGCCCTGTCCAGCTGCTGTGCACTAATTCCTGTTAGCGAAGAGTGCCTACCATGATTGTCCTGGCAGGCTGTGGGACCGTGTCTTCCATGTGCAAATATTCCCTGGCCTTTGGCAGCCAGGTTTGACTCAGTTAGTGGCCCTTTAGGCGAGAAAATCAGTAGCGAATTTGGCGGGTCGGCATATCTGGGAGATCAACAATCAGGATTTAACCGGGTAAATGGGTTCCGGGTTTGGGTAGGAGTTTATAGGTTCTGAGTCGAGTTAATTGGGTAGGAAATTGGGCTAAGAAGTGGGTTCAATTTGGCTAAAATCAAAAGCCAAATCTGGCTATAAATTAAATAGCTAATTTTCCCTACTTTAATTAATAATAAATAATAGGTAATTTTGAAAAATAATTTAATGTACCAAAATGATTTAAAATACATAGTTATCATTTTAAAAATATAGGGACCAATTTTATGCATATAAAATATAAGTATACCTTAAAATGGGCTAACATTGCAATTATATGCAATTTAGCTTAAAAATACTAAATATATATAATAAAAATGCATAAAAATTATATTAGCCATATTTTGGCATAAGTATAGAAATCAAATAAATAAATTATCATAACAATATTTTTGGAAATAATTATTGGGGATTGTATGAATAAAAGGGGAGAAAATAAATTAATTTAAACCCTTATAATTGTGGAAAAATTTATAAAAACCTTGTGCATGCTTATATATGCATATATATGCTATTTTTGAAGGTATTTATACATATTTAAAATATATAGAAAAATACTTGGTATCAACAACCCCCCCCCCCCCCCTCCCATTTTTCTCGATGCACTCACATTCTTCCAACGTTGTTTGTGAGAAGGTCTGCTTCTTGGTTCCTACCTTGCCTTGCCCCAGCGGCACCTTGAAAAACATAAACACTTGCGTAAGCAGAAATCCATATGGAAGACCATGATTACCATCCTTGAAGGTTGCCACTTTTTGCATGTGTTCGATCATGATAGCAGGCAGGTTGACATGGTTAAAGCCATCCACTTGCTCCATTAAAAACAAGTCAGACTTAGAAGTCATGAGCTCCTCTCAGCACGAGGCAATAGAACTTTGTTCACCAACTCCAAGAGCAACTGATAAACAAGGAGTAATGCCTTTTTGTAAATCTGGTCCCCCTTTTGGTTCGCATTATCCTTTACCACAACATTCTGAAAATTATACTGACACGCATCTTTCACACTAGACACACCATCTGTAGGGACCTTTAGAATATCCCCAAGTAGGCTCACGTCAAACACAATGTCCACCTCATTCACCAAGGCACAGATATGGTCAGTATCAACGGGAAAGAGGCTAGCATAAAAGCTTTGAACCTCATCCTCATACACTTTGGGAGCATCCATTTGGAACAGATGCCCTCATCGTTGAAACTCAACCATTGCAAGAACTTGATGCATACCAGCCATATCAGAAATTGCTGGCTCAAAAGTGCGACCCAACAAGACCTTTTGGTGCCTTAATCATTCTGAAGCAGAACTAGTTTCACTCCTCATCTTTTTCATAGAACCAGATTCCTTAACAGTTTCAGATTGTCGTTTGCCAGACTTCACACCACTAGATTTTGCTTTTCCCTTAGACTTGACTAACATATCCTCATCAGAAACAGAGAGCTCACTCACAACATCATTCAACTTTGATCTGGGGGTTGTAACATTCTCTGTGGAAGCAGATTACTTCTTCTTCTGGGACCTTCTCACTAGGGAACTAGGTTCCTTTGTTGTTTCCTCCTCAACCTCCACCACAGGAACAACTTTATCACATACTATAACATTGTCTTTCACCAGTCTCCTCTTTCTCTTCTTACTATTTTTTCTGCTCTTTTGAAGGGCAAATTCATATGCTACCTTTGCTTGCAACCTAGTAGTAGGTCGCTTAGTAGAAGACTCAGGAGCAGACATTATCCTTCCCTTGACTATGAAAGCATCAAGAGCAATATTGTCTAGATCCTCCTCGTCACTAGACCTCGTCTCAGGGACTTGAATGTCCAAGGGCGCAACAGCAAATGCAGGAGCAGAACTGGCCTAAGACTGAGAACCCTGACATGATTCCTCCGAAGAGGGGTCAGGTTCCTCACGAGAGGGCCTAGTAGTTTCTGTTAGTGTAGAGCCCTCAGCAACCACCATGGCTCCTTCTTCCCCCATACCTTGTATCTCGTTCCTCGAAGAAATTATATCATGTAAGACGCCATCTGCAGATACCACAAAGATGGTCGTGATATTTTCTTCCTCAATAGGCTCCATGGCCACCACGGAATCTAAAGCAATAATGGCGGAAACCTCTGCGACCTCAGGACTTTTACCCTATTCTCCACTTTTTCCTTGATCAATGGGAAACATAGAAGATAGAGAAGAAGGATAAACAATTTTAGGGGTTTCTGGGGTAGTCAACTTAGAACTGGAGGAAGACGGGGAATCTGGGTTAGGAGTGCTTTCAGACATAAGAATAGGAGTGGTTACAGAAGACTCATTGGGGACGGAGGACTCAATAGGTTTTTCAGTATAAGAGACGATCGAGGCAGGGATTTCGGAGTTTGTGTTAGCCATTGAAGAGATAGAGAGAAAGTTCTTTGGAGAAGTTCTAATGGACGAATGTGGTTTGTGAAGAAAGGAGAAGGGTTTTAATGAGAGTGGATAATTATGAAGAGAGAAATCGGAACCGGTTCTGAAATGACGATTGTGCTGGAGAGATGCAACGTTTCAGAGGGAGATGTAACGATTTGAAGTGAAGGGACGTGACAATAGGGTTTGAAAAGGTGGATGACATGGCAACTGATATTTGTACCTTTTCAAGACGTGTATTAAATGATACATAGAGCTATTAACCTTTGGTACAAGAACCAGGTTCTTGACCTGTCATTGAAAGTTTCAATCCTGTTTTATCATCCTTGCACTGCATCTACAACTTCTATACTCATCATGCGTGTTTACCTGCAACGGTATTGAAGTGAGTTAGACTTGGCCAGAAAACACTTTAGCTAGTTTTACCTGAAGGTGATTTTCATAGCCAATTGATGAGGAATCATGTTCTCAATTAGGCTTCAATAGCCCCAGCTTCACCCTATTTCTTTCAAAATGTTCCCTACTCAATGATTTGGTGAAAATATCTACAATTTGGTCTTTTGTGCTGCAGAACTTCATACAGATCAACCTTTTCTTCACATTGTCCCTCAGAAAATGATGTCTCACATCAATGTGCTTGGTCCTTTTTTGTTGAACTGGATTCTTTGCCATGTTGAGTGCACTGGTGTTATCACATAGAATAGGCACACACTTAGTAAATACCCTAAAATCCCCTAGTTGATGCTTAACCCATAGGAGTTGAGCACATCAGGATGCTGTAGCTACATATTCTGCTTCAGCTGTTGAAAGAGCTGTTGAGTTTTGCTTCCTTGTGCCCCAAGAGATGAGACATGATCTTAGAAAGTGAGCCATTCCAGAAGTGCTTTTCCTGTCCACAAGATAACCTGCATAGTCAGCATTAACATACCTAATGAGATTAAAACTGTTACTGGAGGGGTAATACAGGACTAGGTCTTGTGTTCCCTTAAGGTATCTCAAAATTCTTTTGGAAGCCTTCAGATGAGATTCCTTAGGATTTGATTGAAACCTTGCACATAGCCCCACACTGAAGACAATATCAGGTCTGCTGGCAGTGAGATAGAGAAGGGACCCAATAATGCCTCTATACATAGTTTGATTCACAAGAGATCCAATTTCGTCCATGTCCAGTCGAGTAGCCGTTGTAATGGGAGTGTCTATCACTTTTGATGCTTCCATATCAAACCTCTTCAAGAGCTCCTTGATGTATTTCTGTGGACAAATACATGTACCCTTTGTGGACTGCTTCACTTGAAGACCCAAGAAAAAATTCAACTCCCCCATCATGCTCATTTCAAACTCACTTCCCATGAGTTTTGCAAATTCTTCACACAGAGAATCATTTGTTGCCCCAAAAATGATATCATCAACATAGACCTAAACAATGAGCAGGTTACTTCCCCGTTTCTTTTGGAATAAGGTGTTGTCAATTTTCTCTCTTATAAAACCATTTTCTAAAAGGAACTTTGACAGCCTTTCATACCAAGCTCGAGGAGCCTGCTTCAACCAATACAATGTTTTGTCCAGTTTAAACACATATTCAGGGTGTTCATGACATTCAAACCCTGGAGGTTGCTTCACATAGAATTCTTTCTTAAGAAGTCCATTCAGAAATGCACTTTTGACATCCATTTTGAACAAGATGAATCCCATATGATATGCAAAAGCAATTAGGATTCTAATATCTTCCATGCGAGCAATCAGAGCAAACGTGTCATCATAATCAATTCCTTCCTCTTGATTGTAGCCTTGAACCACTAGTCTGTCCTTGTTCTTTGTAGTATTTTCATGTTCATCAAGCTTGTTCCTGAATACCCACATGGTTCCTATAATGGTTTGATATGAGGGTTTAGGTACCAGGTGCCAGACATTGTTCCTTTCAAACTGATATAGCTCATCTTGCATGGTTGTAATTCAATTTGCATCTTTCAAGGCTTCCTTGATATTTTTGGGTTCTATTTGGGAGAGAAAGGCTGAGAAGGCAAGTGAATTTCTGGATTTTGACCTGGTTTTTACTCCAAAATATAGAGGAGTGATTATGTTGTCAAGAGGATAAGAACTTTTTCCTTTCCAGTTAGACATTTGAGGTTCATTTGTAGAGGAGTTGGGTATATCTAACTGGTTCTCTTGTGTTCTTCTCTCAGGTACTAGTGGAGTACCCTGTACTGTATCAACCACTATTTCTTCGGCTTTAGTGGTTGTAATTGAGGTATCTGGTTCCATTGAAAAAGAGGCAGCATTGTCTCCACTCGGCTCTTTCACTTGGATCATCATATTTGCCTTTCCATTTGTCATGTCAATGATTCACCAGGAACCAGTAAGGGCTCTCCATCTTGATCATCTTTAGCACTTTTCTCACACGAAGGGTAGGACTCATTAAAGATAACATGAACACTTTCCTCAACACATTGAGTCCACTTGTTGTATATCTTGTAAGTTTTTCTTTGAGAAGAATACCCCAGAAATATTCCTTCATCACTCTTGGCATAAATTACCAAGATGATCCTTTCCATTGTTGAGAATATAGCATTTGCACCCAAATGTTCTTAGGTGAGTCAACTTGGGTTTCCTTCCATTCAGCAAGTAGCAGGCATTGTTAAATCCGTCAAACATCAAAGCTATCCAAGAATTGCCGCCTCCGAGGAACAAGACTGAGGTGATGAGTCTGTTAGGGAGGTTGAACTACATTAGCAGGTTTATTGCTCAGCTCACGACAACTTGTGAGCCTATTTTCAAGTTGCTGAAGAAGGATGTTGCGGTCAAGTGGACTGATGAGTGTCAAGAAGCATTTGATAAGATAAAAGGATACTTGTCAAACCTACCTGTGTTGGTTCCGCCTGAACCAGGGAGACCTTTGATTCTTTACTTAACAGTCCTGGAAAATTCATTTGGTTGTGTACTGGGGCAGTATGACATCACTGGCAGAAAGGAACAGGCCATCTACAATCTTAGCAAGAAGTTCACGGCTTATGAGGTTAAGTACACTCATCTGGAAAGGACATGTTGCGCCCTAACTTGGGTGGCTCAGAAATTAAAACATTATTTGTCATCCTACACTACTTACATTATTTCGCGCTTGGATCCATTGAAGTATATCTTTCAAAATCCTATGCCGACAGGATGACTTGCGAAGTGGCAGATTTTGCTCATAGAGTTTGACATCATCTATGTGACTCGGACTACGATGAAAGCCCAAGAATTGGCCGATCATTTGGCCGAGAACCTAGTGGATGATGAGTACGAGCCATTGAAAACTTATTTTCCTGATGAAGAGGTGATGCATATCGATGAACTGAAGCAGATTAGGAAACCAAGTTGGAAACTTTTCTTTGACGGGGCTGCCAACATGAAAGGAGTTAGAACAGGGGATGTGCTTATTTCTGAAACAAGGCATCACTATCCTGTTACGGCTCAGCTTCAGTTTTATTGCACCAACAATATGGCTGAATATGAGGCATGCATTTTGTGTTTGAAGCTAGCTGCAGACATGGATGTCCAAGAAGTCTTGGTCTTGGGAGACTCGGATCTTCTGGTACATTAAATTCAAGGAGAATGGGAAACACAAGATTTGAAGCTCATACTGTACCGACAATATTTGCATGATCTTTGTCAACGATTTCGATCAGTGAAGTTCAGGCATATTCCAAGGGTCCATAATGAGGTTGTCGATGCTTTGGCTACCCTGGCATCAATGTTACACCATCCGGACAAAGCTTATGTCGATCCTCTGCATATTCAAGTCCGAGACTAGCATGCTTACTGTAACATGATTGAAGAATAACTTGATGGCGAACCATGGTTCCACGATATCAAGGAGTACATCATAATGGGGATATATCCAGTGCAAGCCACGGGGGATCAAAAGAGAACAATTCGACGGTTGGCAAGTGGGTTTTTCTTAAGTGGAGGAGTTTTGTATAAAAGAACTCCAGACCTTGGATTGTTAAGATGCATAGATGCTAGACAAGCTATGGCTATCATGTCCGAAGTACATTCGGGAGTCTGCGGACCACATATTAGCGGATATGTGCTGGAAAAGAAAATTCTCCGAGCAGGTTATTATTGGCTCACCATGGAGAGAGATTGTATCTGTTTTGTGCGCAAATGTCATCAGTGCCAAGTACATGGCGATTTAATTCATTCTCCACCATCGGAATTGCACACAATGGCAGCATCATGGCCCTTAGTTGCTTGGGGCATGGATGTCATTGGACCAATTGAACCAACAACATCCAACGGACACAGGTTCATTCTGGTGGCCATTGATTATTTTACCAAGTGGGTTGAGGCTAAAACTTTCAAGTCTGTAACCAAGAAAGCAGTGGTTGATTTTGTTCAATCAAATATCATCTGTCGATTCGGAATCCCAAAGGTGATCATCACGGATAATGGTGCTAATCTTAACAATAATTTGATTAAAGAGGTATGTCAACAGTTTAAGATTACACATCGCAATTCTACCCAATATCGTCCCAAGGTGAATGGAGAAGTCGAGGCAACTAACAAAAACATAAAGAAGATACTTCGGAAAATGGTAGAAGGTTCGAGACAATGGCCCGAAAAATAACCATATGCCTTGTTGGGTTATCGCACTACTGTCCGTACTTCAGTAGGTGCAACTCCTTTTTTGTTGGTATAAGGCACTGAAGCAGTAATACCTGCAGAAGTTGAAATCCCGTCCCTTCGGATTGTCGCTGAGGCTGAGATTGATGATGATGAGTGGGTTAAAACCCGTTTGGAGCAGTTGAACTTGATTGATGAAAAACGATTGGTAGTAGTGTGTCATGGACAGTTATATCAAAAGAGAATGGCAAGAGCATACAACAAAAAGGTGCATCCCCGGAAGTTTGAAGTGGGTCAGCAAGTGTTAAAATGTATCCTTCCACATCAGGCTGAAGCAAAAGTCAAGTTCGCCCCGAATTGGCAAGGGCCATTCATTGTAACTAGAGTATTATCCAATGGTGCTTTATGTTTAATAGATATCGAAGGAAAATGCATAGACATGGCTATAAATTCTGATGCAGTCAAGAGATATTATGTATAATTTCTGTGGTATAATTGTTGATTGTTTGTATTAGGCATTATTTCAAAGATTAAAATGACGAAGGCAATTTGTTCTGCTATCTAAACATTTTACCCTTTTATTCCCCCTTTTGAGCCTTATTTATTTCTTTCATACCCCTCTTTTGGAATCAATAACGAAAAAGAGAGAAAAGAAAGAAAAGAAAAAAGAGAAAAGAAAAGAAGTGAAAAGAGAAAGTATAACAACAAGGAAATTCAGGTGTGAACTACGTTTGACCTGATTTTTGTTAAGGATACGTAGGCAGCCTCACTGCTCGGTCATAGTAAAATAAAATATCAAAAGATCCCCAAGCAAAAAATTGGGGCAGAAGTTGTGATTGTGATAAGAAATCTGATTCCAAAAGTTGTAATTCTAACCCATTTGAGATGCTTGGAGCCTTTTCAATACCCTTTTCTTTCCAAACATATCCAAGAACCCACATGGATGTCCAAAGAAAAACCTCCCGATCAGTCTTTGAGATATGCCAAGTCAAGCAATGTAAAGAGAATTCATATCAGGGGCAACACTCCGGTTTAAGCAAGAGAAATCAAAAAATGAGAGAGTCTTATTGGTGAAAACCCTCATGGGCACCATGAGCGACGAAAGCCAAGAGAAAATAAAAATGAGAGGGTCTTATTGGTGAAAACCTTCGCGGGCACCATGAGACGACAAGGAATTGAGCAATAAACAAATGAGAGAGGTTTGTCGGTGAAAACCCTTCAGGGTACTGCAAGTCGAACAAGGTCCGTAAGTTGGCGGAAAGTAAAAATTGGGTTGTGGAAATCTTGGAGCACAAAGTAAAATAATTGGAAAGGAGATTGGTTAAATAGACTGGGCTGATTAATCCAAAATGTATACCATGATCATTGGTTCCAGTGACTCCACTCAGATAAGTTTCTTTTCCTATCTCCAACAGTCATCAAAATTTGGATTTTCTTCTTTATTTTTAATTCTCAAAATCGTTGCATTTCATTGCCGTTAATTTTATTCCTCTAAAGCTCTTCCAAGGTTAGCCTTGTTTAAACAAATAATAAGGAATGTCAAAGTGTACTACCAGATTCAAAATTGCACAAAGCAAAATACGGCTAAGATATGCTAGAGAAAGTATGATGAAAAGTGGGACATAGAGTGTGAGCAAAGGTTAAATCGGTGGAATGGTTCAGTAATGTCGTGGGGATGTATGGTTTCGAATAAAAGGGTCAGAAGTGAAAAACAACAGTTGGGGATCCTGTGGTTGAGGATCAGTCGGGAGGTCAAAACAATTCTCGACCAGTTCAAGGAAATCGGTCGAACCAAAGCATGGCAAAGAGAAAACCATCCCCAGCAAGAATGCCACAAGTAACCACCACGTTTTAAACTGACAAAATTTTCTTTGATTTGAAGCAGGGGCAAAGATGGCATTTGTTTCAGGAAGCACCTTGTAAGGAAAGCAAGTACCATGCAGGTTTGATCGCAGAATTATCAGGACCCTCCTGGAAAATGGGACTTAGTTTAAGATCTAAAATAATCATGAGTAGCAGAATTTGGCATAAATGCACCCCAAAGGATTATAAGTGGAGCTTCGAAATTTGCATATTTGAGATACACTTTGGACATTACCCCAGAGGCCTCGGATTTCAAAGTAATTTGGGGAGACCCTCATGGCCTCTATCTCTCGGGTTGGCCAACAAAGGGACCGAAAGAACCCGTTTCCGCTTTACTTCCTCACGAAAAAAGAAACACCACCTTTTTCCACATTTTTACCCTATGAGAACAAAGATTCTGACTTCTCTTCTTTCCCAGACTGGTGGTTATGATTTTCTGCTTCCTCAACATTTTCCCCTAAGAAGAAACACCATCTTTTTCCACCTTTTCCCCCGATTTAATTGGAAATTTTCAGGAACCTCCTGGATAATGGGACTTAGCTTTAATTCGAAATATTCATGAGTACAATATCTAGCATAAACACTACTTTGTGAAAATATAAGTTGGTTTGAGTTTTTCATTTTTTTAAGATAAGACTTAATTTGAAATTTCAGGACCCTCCTGGAAAATGGGACCTAGGTAAAAATCCAAAACAATCATAAGTAGTAAATATAGGATAAATGTGCACCAAAAGGAATATAAGTTGGCTTCAAAGTTCGCATAAGAGTTTTTCAGGACCCACCTGAATAATGGGACGTAACTTTAAGCATTCCATTGGATAAGTAAATGTTGTTATAAGAGAGTACAGTTTAGCGTCGAAATTGTCATTCGTAAGATAAGCTTTAATTTGAAATTTTAGGACCCTCCTAGATAATGGGGTATAGCTTTAAGATTGTCTTAGATAACAAGATTCGACGGAAGTCATACCTCTAAAAAATATAATGTAGCTTTGGAAACTTACTAGAGATTTTTCAGGACCCTCCTGGATAATGGGATACAGCTTATAGATTGTTAGAGATATTTGGTAAACTGATTCAATTAACGCTCACAGATGCGCCCGCTTACCAAACTGGGGCAGAAAATTTTCTTTTGTTGTCTATTTTGCTGAAGTCAGATGCCCGTCTGAAGAATAGGGAAGAACAATCCGGATATTAAAGATAAAAAGCAGAGCATGACCAAGTAATCAGGGGGCCACCTGGAGAACAAGGGAAAACAAATTAAGTTTCAAGGAAGATTGGCACAAGTATTGGTAATCAGGCATCCACCTGGAGGAACAAGGGAGGACAAGTCAAAGAAAGGCAGTTGCAAGGAGAAGATGATTCAAATTTCAGAAATCAGGCATCTACCTGGAGAACAAGGAAAAGCAGTTAAAGATTCAGCAATCAGGCATCCACCTGGAAAACAAGGAAAAACAATTGAAGTATCAGCAATCAGGCGTCCACCTGGAGAACAAGGAAAAGCAGTTGAAGATTCAGTAATCAGGCATCCACCTGGAGAATAAGGAACAACAGTTAAAGTATCAGCAATCAGGAGCCCACCTGGAGAACAAGGGAGTGCAATTCAAGTTCAAGTAATCAGGAGCCCGCCTGGAGAACAAAGAGAAGAAGCAATGCAAGTTCGTCAATCAGGAACCCACCTGAAAAACAAGGAGCAACAACTCAAGTTCAAGCAATCAGGAGCCCACCTGGAGAACAAGGGAATACAATTCAATTTTAAAAATAATCAGGAACCCACCTGGAGAACGAAGGGAAGAAGCAATTCAAGTTCCAGCAATTCGGAACCCATCTATAGAATAGAGGAAGGGAAACAATCGTTGAAGGAAGATGTTCAAAGGTTCAGCGATTTGGTACTTGCCTGGAGAAAAGGGAAAGCGTCTCAAAAATACACTTCAAGTCAGCAACAAAGGAACTTCAGAGGAAAGTACAAGTCAACGAGGCAATAACAGTCACAAGAATAAGTTTGAAAATAAAACTTTGTAAAGCATAGATTATAGCTTAGTCTAACTTCTTCATTTTTGTCATTGTGTAATAAGGAGGTCAGTAAGCAGTATCAGCAGCAACATCAGTAACAGTGAAATCACAGCTTCATGGTAGTCCCAGCTACCAAAACTTTCCGAACTATATTGACCTGATTCCTTTATAGCCAAGGATATGTAGGAAGCCTTTAAAGTAGAGGTTCGGTCAAATCTTTCAAAAAAAATGCTTCTCATGGAGTATTCAAACGGGCAAAAATCGCTCGTATCCGCTCACTTTATCTTTGCATGAAAACTCTTCGTGCTTCCGGGCAAAGAGGGGCAGTTGTGACCACATAATTTTTGCCATATATGAATTACTCCCATAAATTCAAAACACAATAATTTTTTTTTATTATTTGCAATTTTGTGGATTTTAGTGGCGTCTTCTGTTATTGTGTGAATATTGTCTGTGCCTTTTTATTTTATTTAATTAATAAAAAATACAAAAAAAAATATATTGTAATTGCATTTAGGATTTAATTTGACATTTTGGAATTAATTAATAATTAGGTGTTTTATAAAATGGGAAAAATCACAAAAAAATATTTTATTTTTTTTGCTTTTTAATTTTAGTCTTGAATTTTAGTAGTTTTTCTTTTAATTTGGTATTTAATTAATTGGGTTAATTATTATCTAGAGATAATTAAGTTAATTTGGTGGAATAATTTTATTTAGGGATCAATTTAGGATTTTAATTAATTTTGAGAAGAAAAATAGTTTGGAAATAAATAGAAAGGGAAAAGAATTTTGGGCCAATTCAATTTAATCCCCAAGCCTAAACCAATTTTTTGCCCTAGTCCAACCCAAAACCAGGCGAAACCCGTCCAAAACCAGCCCCGACCATTCCCAACCCCGGTCCGCCTAGTTGCTACTCCAAACGACCCCGTTTCGTGCCCACTTGATCACAACCGTTGGATTTCTATCATCCAACGGTTCACATTAATCCCCCCATTTTAATAATACCAAAACCCCAAACGATCCCCACCCCTCAGAACTCCCTCTTTGTCTCTCATCTAACACAAACCCTAGAGACCAGCCGCCACTATTCCCTACCACCTTCCGGTGGAGGCGCTGGCCCCAACCTGCCTGAAAATTACAACCCACAACCGTCATAACCTGCTCTTCCCAAATCCCTGCTCCAATTTCTTCGAACACCCCTGGAACTCTTCGAATATTGATTCGAAGAGATGAACCCTAGACACCGCCACCTCCAAACACCTCCAAAATTACACCCCATGATCATCAAGACCCCCTCTTCCCAAAGCCTTACTCAGCGAATTTCAAATCTAGGGTTCGAGCCATAAAAGCCCAAGGTCAAATTCAGACATGCAAGACTACTCCTTCAAGTTTTCTCAAGTATTTAACATGGTTCGGTCACAAAATAATGCTGCTCGTTTATTCTTGGCAAATAACAAATGATTGACATTATTTGGGGACCAAACTGGATTATCAGTTGCAAGTCCAAATGTAGGGTGAGTTCGTTCCTATTTTTATGATTATTCTCATTAGTATTATTCTGATATTCGTCTTCCTCGTCTCTTTTTCTTTTTCCTAGTCAATTTCAATTGAAACTCGATTAGTTCTTTGGTGTAAATTATTTTTGTTGACTGTTGTTTCTTTAAGATTGGTTTTGTGGATTTGTTTCGTATAATTGGGATATCAGCTTATTTTAATACTGTGAAATTGTATCTCGTTTAATGTTTAGTCAGTCAAATTAAGGATAAGTTTGAGTTTAGTTAATTCTTGTTTAAATGTGTATAATAATCGACTGATTAATATAAGTTTAATTCAAGTGTTTACCTACTTAAGAAGTTTTTAGTGGATAGTAGGGTTAGGATTGCACTAATTGAGTGGATGATTTATGAAATAAAAAGTGGGATTGATAATGGAGAATACACTAAAATGAATGCCTATTTAAAGGTTGAACTTGAGAGGTTTTAGGGGGGAAAGAGCAGTCTGGTACTCTGAAATACATAGAAGAGATATTCTGGAAAAAACTACTGGAAATAGAGAAGAACATTCTGAAATACAGAGATTTTATGATTGAAAAAAACAGATATAGAAAGAGAGTTTGAAGAGTTGAAAATACTAAAAACTACTGTTCCATTGCAAATTTCTTCCATGAATAGTGAGAATTTTCCATTCCTAAATAGTTTCTGGACTTTATTAGTGTTGAAAGATAGATTGATATTGGTTTTTCTGGAAAGATTTGGGTCTGGCTGTGTTGAAACTACTATTTGATTAGATTTGTACCTAATCCTATGGTTTCAATTTACTGATTCTAGGCTGATTTTACTACTGTTGCTACTGATTCCTTATTCCTTTGCTTCCTTCTTGATTTCCAGGTATGTCCTTAGATCTTGAGTGACATGTGAAGTGTGGGTCAGAAACATGTAATCAAGCTTTGAAGAAAATGATAATTGTTACATGTTCTTCTGTTAATCTTCTTCGTATGCTCTCTAGTTTAGCTGTTAAGTATATGCGTTTGTGTCATTAGTGTTATGTGCCCTTGTGAGGTTTGGATTGAGTCTGCTCTAATGTAAATAATTTGGGACTATTTGTACTTCTTTGAAGATGTTTACTAACTGAGAAGTGAAGCTATTAGTTGGTTAGTTAAGTTGGTTTGGCTTGGTCAAGATTGAAAGGCAGTAATTCAAATTTTGTGGTCCAACACCCCTGACCCGTATTCTTTTTCTCATTTGGTTTCCAAGCTTTGTCTTCTCATGTTTAAAATGTGATTTTTATAAGTTCAGGGGTTCATTGTTCACTCTTTCCCTTACTGCTTGTATAATGGTTTTGTTCCATGAAAGATTTCAAACGGGGATCATGTTTGGTTTATGCTGGAAACACCTCTAGTTCAGTCTAGGTCTTCATATTTTTTCTTCTGATAAATTAAAATCGTGAAATTGTTTAGATGTGTTATTGCAAGGTCAGAATTCAGCATGTGAGTTAAGTCTATTTTGAAGTCTTGATTTATTCTTTCATTGGCAATTCAAATCAGTGCTTTTAAATGGTGAAATAGTGTCTAAATTCTGAAGGTCTCGTTGCAATTAAATTCCATACCATGGCTGAAGTCTATGACAATGACTTGGGCTGCCATCTTGTCCCAGTCGTGCCAAGCTCTTGTTCCGATATTCTTGATTCTGGGCTTCACGTTGTAGCCCGGAAGTTTACGATCTCAGTTTGTTTAGATCATGCTAGTGATTGCAAATCCCTCCCCTTAAGTTGATTGATCTTTAATGGTTGAAAGGTTTTTTTGTTGTTTAGCTTTACTCAACTAGTTTTGTTTTAAAAAAATATAATTAGTTAAAGGAGGGGTGCCATATTAGGCAATGCAAATAGCTATGGCTCTCGAGCATTTAGTTTGAATTTCCTCAAGATTAGAAGTGGGGTGCGCCATGCCAAACAAAAATGACAATCGCATAGCCCTCGTTTAATTAATTTTGTTTTAATCCTTAGAATTCGAGGCGTGCCATCTAGTTGAATTTCCATGGCCCTCGCAAAGTTGCAAACGCATAGTTTCTTAGGCGTGCTATTTTAATAATTTACCTTCCTAAACTCGGGTGCGCATTTATGTGACCCAAATCCAAATCTCGACAATGTTATATAAAATGTGTTGAGAACTGCGGGTACATTTATATGACGCAGTTCAAAACGTATTTTATGTGACGTTGAATTTTTCTTAATATCAAATAAAAGCGGTTTAAAGTTAAAATTGCACATAGGTTCAAAATGTTTTAAATCAGACAAATAGGCCAATAATAACAGTTGAGCGACCGTGCTAGAACTATGGAACTAGGGAATGCCGAACACCTTCTCCCGGGTTAATAGAATTCCTTACCCGGATTTCTGGCGCACGAACTGTAATACAGAGTCAATCTTTTCCTCGATTCAGGATTTGAACCGGTGACTTGGGACACCATTATACTATCCCAAGTGGCGACTCTGAATTTTAATTGAAATAAATCCCATTTCAATTGTCCTTTAATTGGAAAAACTCCTTTATACCCTTCCGGGTGTAGGAAAAAGGAGGTGTGACAGCAAGCAGGGGTCAAAATACTTCGGAGGACTTTTAACTTTGAGGCTAGGGGGTGGTTGACTTTTGTGTGCAGTCGACTCGACCCAACTACCCATGATCAGACTATTCTGCTTGCCCGAGCTGTTCTTGTTGCATCTATTATGGTGGGATACCCTATCAACATGGTCAATGTGATGTCCCGCGTCATTTCTGCAGTGGGGGTTGAGCATGACCGGAACTACCCTATTTCCCAGCACCCTCACTATGTATTTCAGGGACCTGGAGGTGGAGAAGAGACCTTTTAACATCAAGGTCAAACCTGTGGCTCCATTTTCATGGTACACTCTGAAGGGGCCAGACAACCCCAAGGACAAAAATTACAAGCCGCCTGCTTCCGCCCCAATCGGCCAGTCTGAAAAGACGGTTGCGGTAGAGGCCTCCACTGAGCCTGCTTCCACAGTTGCTGACATGCCTCCTGGACCTTCCACTACTGCTGGTCCCTCTACTTCAGCTGGCTCAGGGATTCCATCTTCCCGGGCCCATCCTATCACTGCCCACCAGCTGAGCTAGACACTTCATAGCTTGAACAACTGGATGGCGACAACATCGTCCAAGTTGTCCACAATGACCTCTACCATTGCGGCTCAGTCGGCACCACAGCTAGTGCAGGTGCCCCAGTCTATTGAGGATTCACTTAAGGAGATTCTTGCCAACCAGCAAAAGATCCTTGATTCTCAGGCTACCTTGGCTAAGACAGTGGATTCACATGGCAAGGCCCTGAAGAAGCTTGCCAGGGAGCACAAGAAGTTGCGCAAAATACGGGCTTCCAAGGAGTCTGTGAAGGCGCTGAGGGCGGATATTGACAAACTGAAGGTAGACCAGCTGCCTTTAGACTTGCTATTTGAGGATCCAGCTTTAGCAGCAGTACCAGCTGCAAAGCCACAGTAGGAGCAGACATAGAGGCTTCCAAAGAAGAAGAGGAAGCTCCCTAGTGTAGATGAGGCGATCATCCTGTTGGCGGACCCACCAGAGACTTTCTCCCGTCAGCCACAGGATGTTCCTGATATTCAGCCCGTCCAGGTCCAGGCCCCAGTCCCAGCAGCTGAGCAGCAGGAGATCGGGAACCAGTCTGAGGTTCCCGCACATATAGAGAACCCGGGGACCATTGATGATCCCATGCAGACGGACACAGCTTAGGGAGTTCCCATATACTTTCCGTATATGTTTTTTGGTGCTTATTTGTTTAGTTGTATTGGGGACAATGCCAGCTTTTATTTGAGGGGTTGTGCCTTACATTTTTGTTTTGGATGACTGTATATATTGTTACATTCTATGTCTGTTTGATTTTCATCTCTGGTCTATATATAATTTTATGTTTAGTTACTTTTATCGCACTTTTTATCTTTTATTTGGTCTGTATATAAAGTTACATTATTGTATATATTTATCCCCCGTTGTATATTCAAATCCCTTATTGTACATATTCATTCTATTTTCGTTTTTAGCTTCTTAGATAGGCTCTTAGTTTTTTTTGTTTTGTTTTTGGCGCTTACAATAAGCCCTTGGTTTTCTTAATGTCACGGTTCTTTCCAAGGGTGGAGTATTGTGCGAACCGGGTAGCTCTTCCCGATGATGGATGGCGTGACAACCTTCTTAAGGGTTTGAGTCCGTTTTTTATTTTTCTTTTTTTTAGTAGTTTATAGTTAAGGGTACCTCAAGCAAAGCTTCACTTAGGCCTAACACATTTTCCTTTGATCCCATGGTCAAAGACAAGTGGTTGTGTTTAGGATGGTGAAAGTAGTGACCTTGAGACTCTTGTTTTGACCAAACAAACATCATGTGGTCTTTCGGGACTATTGTGTGCTCAATCGTGTCTAGGGTTGTTGTGGGACCCCGACTCTATATCTTTAGCAATCCTTGAGTGTGTGTGGTGAGAAATCGAATTGTGAGTCCAAGTCCCGAGCCAATGGTCTAGAACTTGCCCTGAATGTTTGTTGAGGTGAAATTTTGAGTGAAATTCGACTCGAGAAGTGATTATAGGCTCTTCTTGATCCAAATAATAGTCGAACAATTCCATAGCCTACCAATGATAAAATCCCTAGCTAACCCTTTTGAGCCTTAAACCTTTTTCATTCAAGAACCAATGCTACAAGCCTATACCCATTCTAAATTATACCCTCTCTTGGCACCCAAATTTTCCCTTGAGTAATGACAAAATTTTAAGTTTATGGGGGGAGAGACAAGAAAGGAAACAAAGTGGTAAAAGGTACAAAAGCAAAAGGAAAGGAAGGTGATGAAAAAGAAAGAAAATAAAAAGACAAAAATAAAGCCCAATGTGCAAAGAATAAAACGGGATTCAAGAAAAACAAAAGTGAAAAAGGTGTGGAAGAAGTAGAAAAAGGAGAAATGCTTTGAATTGCATAAGAAAGAGTGACAATGTGTCTCTCTAACCCCTTGAAATGCCGGACTTGTGACCTTTCCTTGAGAGAGACGAGTGAATTCCTATTAACCTTGGTTTGTGTGCTTATACTCTAAAAGGTGAGGTTTGCTTAGGGAGAGTTGAGGATGTGTGAGTTTGAGTTCCACAGCGACCAAAGTAATTGAGAGAGTTCTTTGATGTAATGAGTCAATTCTTGATGCTCTTGTGTCACACTTGATCCATAGTTTTTGAAAGTTTAAATTTTGTTAATGATCCATTCGTGTTGAGGGCAATTGTTAGTCCTAATTGATGCTTGTTGAGGTTACTTTAGGACAACTGGGAATTACTTGGATTTTCCTTTAAGGGGTGGGTCTTATTTTGTTTGCTTGAGGACAAGCAAAGGTTTAAGTTTGGGAGAGTTGATAAGTTAGGATTTTAACATGTTTTATGCCCCTACTTGCCTATGCTTTGATCATATATTGTTACAAAATAGTCCTAAAAGGCTCACAAGTTGTGCTTGATTGCAGGTTTGATCGACAAAGTGACGAAATGTCAAAGATCGGCTAAAAAATGAGTGAAACCTGCTTAAGTATCAAAGACCAAGAAATCTAAGGAAAGAAAGCCTAGTGCGGACCGCGCAAAGTTGAATGTTGTCGCACTAGGTGGTTCAGAGAGCTGGTAAACCAGACTAGAGGCAATGCGGCCGCGAAACACATCTCGCGGTCCGCGATGAAGGCTCCGCGGCCGCACTATCCTTTTATGCGGTCCGCGGTCATGAGATTAAGAGAGATGAAAGTTTGCAAAGATAATGCCATGTGGTCCGCGGTCGTGATTGCGCGGACCGCGCCAGCTCCCTCCGCGGCCGCGGTCCATTCTACGCAATTCGCGGAGTCCAAGTTCAGAGAAGCAAAAGTCAAAGTCAAAGAGTCCAGTGTGGCCACGGTCCATTTAGTGCGGCCCGCACTGACCCCGTAGGGTATTTTTGTCCAGTTTTTCCAGCCTAGTATAAATAGAACATTTTACCATTTTTATGTCATCTTTGGTATTCAGACGTGAGCTGCACTCATGAGAACGATATTTGTAGCCATTTTTGGCACTTTTGCTTTACATTTACGATAGATTCTTGTAGTTTTATTTTAGCAATTAATTAATATGTTTAGTTCTTCATTTATTACTTCAATTTCTTTATCTAGCATGAGTAGCTAAACTCATTAGCTAGGGTTGTGGCTCAACCCTAGTATGGGTAATTGATGGGTGTTGCCATCTAGTGTTAGATTGACTATGAGTGTTTGCTATTTGGGTTGATTTTATGTTTTAATCTAGACTTGGTGGTTGGATACACTGATTCAAGCTTTGTGGGTTTAACTCTTCTTGAAAAAGAGAGTCTATGACCCCAAAATTGACCCAACAAGGAATTGGGATGGACTCATGAGAAATGATAGTCCCAATTAACGGGTTAGACCTCAAGAGAGTAATTACCCTACTTGAACCCTAGTTGCTTGGTCTAATTTTCCTACCCATTTGGTCTCGAGAGAGTCAATTGGGCAAAATCATTCTCTCTACCGAGAGGTGTGAGAGTGGGTAAAATTGTGCAACGGTTATAGCATAAGCCCCAATTATGTCAATCGAACCTTAGTAACATCTACCCGTCAATTAGCCATCTAGGTAGTGTCACGACCCTAGTGCCCTTCTTCCCATTAGATACAACTTAACAATTATCTCATAGCATAATCTAGTTTTAATTAATAGTTTGGCAATAGTAGTTATAATCTAAAAACCCAAAAATGTATGGAAGTGGCATTTGGAACAATTACACACTTCTAGTCTAGATAGATACTCAACTCCATTCCTAGATCCCTGAGGAAATCGATCCTGACCCTCATATCAGGTAAAAGCTATTGCGACCCGCTCTTCCTACCTTAGTGTAGCGTCGAGTTGGCAAGCGATCACTAGGTAGTAAAATAAGGTAAGAATCATAGTAGAATAATAATTGAGGAACTCAGAATCAATCAATTAGAAAATCAAGGAAGTATTACCTTAAGTTAAGGGAGTTAATTCAAATGGTAAGAAACAACAGCATATAAGGCAAGAAAAAGAAAATCAGTACATGACTAATAAGGAAAGAACCAAGGTTCAGTAAGCATAGGGTAGTCAATTAGGACTAGGTTCAGAAAAACCCCAATTAAGGAATGATTCAGTAAAATAAAGTACCATAGCAGATAAGGTAATGAAATCAATTAATTTAAACGGACGAGTAGAATTTTAGGGTTTTAAAAGAAAACCTTTCAATCGAACCATCAAATAAGGAAATCAGAATCAAATCAAGAGAGGGTCATGATCATATATTGCAACATATAAATAGAGAAGAACAAATAGACGTAGCAAGCAGGCAAGGTCAGCCATATCGATAGAAAGAAGCAAGAGATGAACAAATCAAGATGAATAGCAATCACACGGTGGTGATATAAATAAGCTAAAGTCTCAGTAGAAAACCCATCTGAAGCATGGTAACCAACAGAAACTTTAACAAAATCATGTAGTCATGCTAACACACAGAACAAAGCAAAGAAGATCTAAGAAATTAGGGCTTTTAACAGAGTTGAGTTGAAAAAGCATTAAGAACATGAAATCGGTCAAGATATGCGAGGAAAGAGGTTTAAACATAAAGAAAAAATTGGTTAAAAAGTGTAGAAGAAACTCCGAGAAACCCAAATTTTAAAGAAAGTAAAACGGTTTAAAGTTGAGGATCTTTCAGAAGAAGTTCGAGAATAGTGCAAAACATAGGAAGAAAAAGACATAAAGCGTTAAAAATAGCACAAATCTAAGATATTCAAATGAGAGTTAGGGTTTCAAAGGAAACCCAAATAGAAAC
Source organism: Nicotiana tabacum (assembly GCF_000715075.1). Classification (NCBI taxonomy): domain Eukaryota; kingdom Viridiplantae; phylum Streptophyta; class Magnoliopsida; order Solanales; family Solanaceae; genus Nicotiana; species Nicotiana tabacum. The sequence continues at coordinate 47,509,840 of NC_134082.1, read as the reverse complement.
GAAAGAACCTGTTGTAAACTTCACAGATCGTAATATATATGGTGTGATTTTGCCCAAAATCACACCGAAGAAGCCATGAACAATAGAAACAGAAACCCTAGAACCACATCGGCATGGCCCAGGACCCTTGATGGCCTCAGAGATGATGAGCAAGGCAGTGGAGGACCCATTGGAGGCTTGGGGTTGAAAGGTAGTCGCTGGAGATGACCGGAGAAGGAGGCGGCAATTGAAGTGGATTAGGGTTGGGTTGAGAGAGAAGAGAGGAGATGAGAGAGTTTGAGGGCGGCGGAGTCTCTGAAATGAGATAGAGTTAGGGGTCATTTGGAATTAAAAAAGAAAGGGCTCATTTGGACCTTTGATGTCATGGGCTTAACTCCAGTAAGCTACGTGTGGACAACTAGATAGCCTTTATGCTGCTGCTAGTTTCAGTCCTAACCCAAAATAAGCACAAAATCATGCTTAAGGAATGGCAAGTGCACAATACACAAGGCTGGAAAGATAATGAAGTAAAAGACACACAAGAGTTTGGAGGCCAAGGTCAATTTTCTGATTTACTTAATATACAAAAGGAAGTACAAGCTAAGTATGTGAGATCTGCCTTCTAACAAGGCCTAAGCATATCTATTTATACACAAAATGTCCACTGATGGGTATTGTTGGCAGTGGACCCGTCCAGCTGTGAGGCACTGCATTAAGTGACTTCCATCATTATGTTGGAAGACTTTCTGTCAGTGGCTCCGTCCAGCTGCTGTGCACTAATTCCTGTTGGCAGAGAGTGTCTGCCATGATTGTCCTAGAAGGCTGTGGGACCGTGTCTTCCATGTGCAAAGATTCCCTGGCCTTTGGCAGCCAGGTTTGACTCGGCTTGTGGCCCTTTAGGCGGGAAAATCAGTAGCGAATTTGGCGGGTCAGCACATACTTTCCCACTTTAAATGGCGATGACCGCAGCGCCACAAAGTTTCAAGTAATCATGGACTTGATCTTTGAACTGCCATAGATTCTCGTACTTTTCCCATGATGCCTCCTCGGGTGATTGTCCCTTCCAATGAACGAGAAATTGGGCACTTGAATTGCCCCAACCTTTGCCTCGGACCAATTGATGGTCGATAATTGCCTTGATTTTCTTATCAATGGCCAAAGGAGTAATGAAAATTTGAGCACAGCTGGACTGCCCCCATTCTGTATCATCCTTGTCTTCATGGTATGGCTTGAGTTGGCTAGCATGGAAGATGGGATAAATCTTCAAATGATGAGGCATGTCCAGCTTAAAAGAAATCTTGCTAACCTTGGCAGTGATTTCGAAAAGCCCCTCTTAGTGCCGAATCAGGCTTTGATTGATGCCTCTCAATGATTTGAACTATCGGGGATTGTGTTTCACCATCACCTTATCCCCAATTCTGTAGTTCACCGGATGCCTCTTCCGATCAGCGAACTTTTTCATTTTGCGGGCAGCTTTGTCTAGATAAGACCTTGCTATATCCACTTGCTCCTCACAAGATTTCACCATACAAAACACCCCTGGGTTCTTTAACTCTGCACCCATGGGCAAAGACTGGGGAGTGTTCGGTTGTTGTCCCATTGCAAGCTTGAAAGGGCTCCTCCCGGTTGATTCACTACATTGTAGATTGTATGAAAACTGGGCGGTGTCAAGTAGCTTGGACCAATCTTTTTGATTAGCACTAACATAGTGCCTCAAATAAAGCTCCAAGAGCGCATTGATCCTCTCCGTTTGGCCATCCGTTTGCGGATGAAAACTAGTGGAGAAGTGTAACTCCGATCCCAACAATTGGAACAGCTCCCTCCAAAAAGCACCGGTGAACCGGGGATCACGATTGCTTATGATGTTTTTTGGGATGCCCCAATGTTTTACTACGTCCCTTAGTAACAAGCGTGCTGCTTCCTTGGCTTTACAATTAGCGGTGGTGGCAGTAAAGGTTGCGTACTTTGAGAATTGATCGACCACCACCATAATAGTGCCAAAGCCCTCTGAGTTTGGCAAGCACGTAATGAAGTCCATTGTGACGCTATCCCATGGTTTCTCTGCCATTAGTAATGGCTCAAGCAAGCCTCCCAGAACCTTATGTTCAACCTTTTCTTGTTGTCACACAAGACATGTTCGGACGTAATTGTCAATATCATCCCTCATATGTGGCCAATAATATGATGACTCTAATAGCGCCAAGGTGCGCTTTTGGCCTGGATGTCCTGCCCGAACAGTGTCGTGTCCCTCTTTGATCAATGTGTGCCTAAGATTCCCCACCTAGGCACAAAGATATGCCTACTGGTAGTGTAAAAAAGTCCATCTTCAAGCCAAAACTTCTTTGTCTTGCCTTGGCTAGCCAAGTCAAGAAGTTGCTTTGCCACCAGGTCATGCTGCATCCCTTGCTTGATTGCACCAAGAATATCACTGTTGGTTGTGCTAACAATTGGTGCCATCACCGTCTTTCGACTCAACGCATCGGCAACAACATTGGCTTTCCCCGGTTTATACTCCAAGGAATAATCAAACTCTGCCAAGAAGTCCTGCCACCGTGCTTGTTTAGGTGACAACTTCTTTTGGGACTGGAAATAACTTGTCGCCACTTTATCCGTTTTGACAATAAAATGAGCTCCCAACAAATAATGACGCCAGGTTCTAAGGCATTGAACCACTGCCGTCATCTCTTTTTCTTGGACGGTATAACGACTCTCAACATCGTTCAATTTTCTACTCTCAAAGGCTATTGGATGGCCCTCTTGCATTAGGACGCCACCAATAGCAAAATCAGATGCATCTGTGTGGACCTCAAAGACTTTAGAAAAGTCGGGCAAAGCCAAGATAGGCTCCTCCGTAATTGCTGATTTGAGACCCTCGAATGCTCCTTGACACAAATCAGTCCATTCCCAAGAGTGATCCTTCTTCAGCAAATCTGTGAGCGGAGCCGCAATTGCTGAGTAGCTAAAAATGAATCGCTGGTAATAATTGGCAAGGCCAAGAAAGGACCGTAGCTCTGGTACGTTCGTTGGGGCCTCTCAATCTCTAATCGCCGCGACCTTGTTGCTATCCATCCGAATCTGTCCTTGACTGATCGTATGCCCCAAAAATTTCACTTGGGGCTGGTCAAAAGAACAATTTTCCCTCTTCACGAACAAGTCATTTTCCCTTAGAACTTGGAAAACTTTGCGGAGGTGATCAAGATGTTCCTCCATGCAGCTGCTATAGATCACAATGTCATCAAGATAGATGACCACAAACTGATCCATAAAGGGGTGGAACAGCTTGTTCATCAACATGCAGAAATTAGCAAAGGCGTTGGTTAAGCCAAACGATATCACCAAGCATTCAAAAGCTCCATAACGTGTCATGCAAGTCGTCTTTGGTACATCTCCTTCGGCTATGCGGACTTGATAATATCCTTTCCTTAAATCCATCTTGCTAAACACCTTGGCCTGGCCAAGTCAATCAAACAAATCTGCTATTAATGGGATTGGATATTTGTTCTTCACTATGACCTTGTTAAGAGTACGATAGTCTATGCACAATCGTAATGATCCATCTTGTTTCTTTTGGAACAAGACTGGTGCTCCAAATGGTGCCTTTGACGTTATAACATGTCCCGCCTCGAGCAGCTCCTTCAGTTGCTTTCTCAATTCCTCCAATTCTGGAGGTGCCATGCGATACGGACCCATGGCAGGTGGCTTTGCTCCCGGAATCAGCTCAATCTGATGATCAACTTCCCTATGTAGTGGCAAATGTTTGGGAAGATCTTCGGGCATGACATCCTTGTTCTCATTGAGAACCTGCTGTACACATAGAGGCAAGGCTTCGTCAACCTTGTCTTCTTCAATCTCTATTACAGCAGCAAGAAATGTGGCTTCGCCTCTCTTGAAGCCTTTTACAATTTGCATTGCGGACAATTGGCTCGCAACTTGTGGCACTCGAATAGTAGGTACCACACAAGGACCTATTGGATCCCAAATATAAATTTGGTTAAGACTAGGGGAAATGCATGCTAGGACTTAATCCCAAAAGTCCAAACCCAACACAAGATCAAACACGTCTATGGGAGCGACAAAGAAATTCGCACTCCCCTAACAAGCTCCCAAGTTGAGTGGTAGATTACGGGCAACTCCATTCACATTTGTGAGGTCGGCATTAACTATTTTCAACATAGAATTGCTGGGACTAAAAACAAGGCCAAGTGACTTAGCCTTGGCTTCAGTCACAAAGTTGTGTGTCGCACCGGTGTCTACCATAATCCGAACAGGATGTCCATTCAATTTTGCATCTACGGATAGTGATCCTTTTTGCTTTAATTTGGGCTCTTTGCCCATCATAGCACCAAGCATCATGTGGCAAAGATGAGCCACATCCTGTCTCCCTTGAGCAGCAGCCTCACCTGTTTGCACATCAGCTTGTGCAGTACCTTCTTGCCTCCGTTCAACTGCAATTAAGGCACTGAGTTTTCCCAAAGAAGGACAATCTTTGTAGCCATGACTAGGGTCCTTGCAAAGATAGCAGCCATTGCGAGGACTATTTGCCTTATTTCTTTCATTGTACATGTCGCGCCAATGAGAAGTATGGTTGCCTTCTCCTTTGAAACCACGACCGGCTACAACAACTTGCTTGCCTTTATCACGATATCCATGGTCCCCAGAAGGTTTAGTGGGCTTGTCTTTGGTATCCCTTTCCTTGGTGGCATCTGTCCTAAAATCATTTAAAGACTCTGCCACAGCAATAGCTTCATCGACGTCTTTGACTTGACGCCGCTACAGCTCTTGTTTGGCCTAGTTTTGAAGGCCATCCATGAAGTAAAATAACAAGTCATCACTTGTCATATTGGGAATCTGTAGAATGAGCTTTGTGAATTCCTTCACATACTCACGAATGGAAGTTGTTTGCTTCAGCTCTCTCAACTTTCGACGAGCCTCATTAACAACGTTTTGAGGATAAAATTGTCGCTTCAGCTCGAACTTGAACTGCTCCCCACTGTTGATGGATCAAGTTCCTTTCTCCATCTCAGATTTCTTCCTCCGCCACCAAAGCATGGTGGTGTCAGTTAAGTACATGGTTGCTGCGCGGATCTTGGCAGCCTCATCAACGATGTTGAGGTGTTCATAGTAGTCCTCCATCTTCCAAATGAAGTTCTCAACATCTTGAGCATTCCTCTCACCTATAAACTCTTTGGGTTTAGGGCCCTCGATTTTGGTTTCTCGAACCATCACCAGACCAGTGCCACCGGCAAGCCTTGCTGCCTCTAGTTGTCGCTTCAGGACTTCAACTTCCCTGTGCAACCCTGATACAGCCTCGGTCCGCTTGAGCTCAAGGTTGGTCAGTCCTTCCTTGTGCTCCTCGGTTAGTTGATCTAAAACTACCTTAACGTCTCCCAGCTCCTCTAAGGCAGTGGACTCAAGCGAAGCAAAGTTGCCTTCCACAACTTCAATACGCTAGTTTAGAGCAGCTAAACCAGCCTCGGTGAGGTCCATCCGCATGTCTAAGCAAATTGAGGAAGAACGATCACCTTCCTCGCCCTGGCTAACCTGTTGTGGGGGTGGCTCGTAGGTCATTCCGTCACTTGTTATGCCCAAGCCAGGATCTCGTGCCCTGCTTGTTCCTCTCTTCTTTGGTTTCTGCCTCTTTGTTGGTGACTCGTCTCTTCCACGAATGTTTCCTAGATAAACATTATCTCTATCCGTTGCCATTCTGTAAACCTCGCTCTGATACCAATTTGTCACGGGCTTAACTCCAGTAAGCTACGTGCGGACAACTAGACAGCCTTTATGATACTGCTAGTTTCAGTCCTAACCTAAAATAAGCACAATTTCATGCTTAAGGAATGGCAAGCGCACAATACACAAGGCTGGAAAGATAATGAAGTAAAAGACACACAAGCGTTTGGAGGCCAAGGCCAATTTTCTGATTTACTTGATATACAAAAGGAAGTACAAGCTAAGTATGTGAGATCTGCCTTCTAACAAGGCCTAAGCATATCTATTTATACAAAAAATGTCCACTGATGGGTATTGTTAGCAGTGGACCCATCCAGCTGTGAGGCACTGCATTAAGTGACTTCCCTCATTACGTTGGCAGACTTTCTGCCGGTGGCCCTGTCCAGCTATTGTGCACTAATTCCTGTTGGCGGAGAGTGCCTGCCAAGATTGTCCTGGCAGGCTGTGGGACCGTGTCTTCCATGTGCAAATATTCCCTGGCCTTTGGCAACCAGGTTTGACTCAGCTAGTGGCCCTTTAGGCGGGAAACTTAGTAGCGAATTTGGCGGGTAGGCATATCTGGGAGATCAACAATCAGGATTTAACCGGGTAAATGGGTTCCGGGTTTGGGTAGGAGTTTATAGGTTCTGAGTCGAGTTAATTGGGTAGGAAATTGGGCTAAGAAGTGGGTTCAATTTGGCTAAAATCGAAAGCCAAATCTGGCTATAAATTAAATAGCCAATTTTCCCTACTTTAATTAATAATAAATAATAGGTAATTTTTGAAAAATAATTTAATGTACCAAAATGATTTAAAATACATAATTATCATTTGAAAAATATAGGGACCAATTTTATGCATATAAAATATAAGTATACCTTAAAATGGGCTAACATTGCAATTATATGCAATTTAGCTTAAAAATACTAAATATAATTATAAAAATGCATAAAAATTATATTAGCCATATTTTGGAATAAGTATAGAAATCAAATAAATAAATTATCATAACAATATTTTTGGAAATAATTATTGGGGATTGTATGAATAAAAGGGGAGAAAATAAATCAATTTAAACCGTTAAAATTGTGGAAAAATTTATAAAAACCTTGTGCATGCTTATATATGCATATATATGCTATTTTGAAGGTATTTATACATATTTAAAATATATAGGGAAAAATTGGGTATCAACAGCTGCACCTCTTTAACTCGATGCACTGAAATTCTTCCAACGTTGTTTGTGAGAAGGTTTGCTTCTTGGTTCCTACCTTGCCTTGCCCCAGTGGCACCTTGAAAAACATAAACACTTGCGTAAGCAGAAACCCATATGGAAGACCATGATTACCATCCTTGAAGGTTGCCACATTTTGCATGTCTTCGATCATGATAGCAGGCAAGTTGACATGGTTAAAGCCATCCACTTGCTCCATTAAAGATAAGTCAGACTTAGAAGTCATGGAGCTCCTCTCAGCATGAGGTAATAGAACTTTGTTCACCACTCCAAGAGCAATTGTTAAACAGGGAGTAATGCCTTTTTGTAAATCTGGTCCCCCTTTTGGTTCGCATTATCCTTTACCACAACATTCCGAAAATTATACTGACACGCATCTTTCACACTAGACACACCATCCGTAGGGACCTTTAGAATATCCCCAAGCAGACTCACGTCAAACACAATGTCCACCTCATTCACCAAGGTACAGATATGGTCAGTATCAATGGGAAAGAGGCTGGCATAAAAGCTTTGAACCTCATCCTCATACACTTTGGGAGCATCCATTTGGAACAGATGCCCCCATCGTTGAAACTCAACCATTGAAAGAACTTGATGCATACCAGCCATATCAGAAATTGCTGGGTCAAAAGTGTGACCCAACAAGACCTTTTGGTGCCTTAATCATTCTGAAGCAGAACTAGTTTCACTCCTCATCTTTTTCATAGAACCAGATTCCTTAATAGTTTCAGACTGTCATTTGCCAGACTTCACACCACTAGATTTTGCTTTTCCCTTAGACTTGACTAACACATCCTCATCAGAAACAGAGAGCTCACTCACAACATCATTCAACTTTGATATGGGGGTTGTAACATTCTCTATGGAAGCAGTTTACTTCTTCTTCTGGGACCTTCTCACTAGGGAACTAGGTTCCTCTGTTGTTTCCTCCTCAACCTCCACCACAGGAACAACCTTATCACACACTATAACATTGTCTTTCACCAGTCTCCTCTTTCTCTTCTTACTGTTTTTTCTTCTCTTTTGAAGGGCAGAGTCATAGGCTACCTTTGCTTGCAACCTAGTATTAGGTCGCTTAGTAGAAGACTCAGGAGCACACACTATCCTTCGCTTGACTATGAAATCATCAAGAGCAATATTGTCTAGATCCTCCTCGTCACTAGACCTCATCTCAGGGACTTGAATGTCTAAGGGCGCAACAGCAAATGTAGGAGCAGAACTGGCCTAGGACTGAGAACCCTGACATGTTTTCTCCGAAGAGGGGTCAGGTTCCTCACGAGAGGGCCCAGTAGTTTCTGCTAGTGTAGAGCCCTCAGCAGCCACCATGGCACCTTCTTCCCCCATACCCTGTATCTCGTTCCTCTAAGAAATTATATCATGTAAGACGCCATCAGCAGATACCACAAAGATGGTCGTGATATTTTCTTCCTCAATAGGCTCCATGGCCACCACGGAATCTGAAGCAATAATGGCGGAAACCTCTGCGACCTCAGGACTTTTACCCTATTCTCCACTTTTTCCTTGATCAATGGGAAACTTAGAAGATAGAGAAGAAGGATAAACAATTTTAGGGGTTTCTGGGGTAGTCAACTTAGAACTGGAGGAAGACGGGGAACCTGGGTTAGGAGTGCTTTCAGAGATAAGAATAGGAGTGGTTACAGAAGACTCATTGGGGACGGAGGACTCAATAGGTTTTTCAGTATTAGAGACGATCGAGGCAGGGATTTCGGAGTTTGTGTTAGCCATTGAAGAGATAGAGAGAAAGTTCTTTGGAGAAGTTCTAATGGACGAATGTGGTTTGTGAAGAAAGGAGAAGGGTTTTAATGAGAGTGGATAATTATGAAGAGAGAAATCGGAACCGGTTCTGAAATGACGATTGTGCTGGAGAGATGCAACGTTTCAGAGGGAGATGTAACGATTTGAAGTGAAGGGACGTGACAATAGGGTTTGAAAAGGTGGATGACATGACAACTGATATTTGTACCTTTTCAAGACGTGTATTAAATGATACATAGAGCTACTAACCTTTGGTACAAGAACCAGGTTCTTGACCTGTCATTGAAAGTTTCAATCCTGTTTTATCATCTATGCAATGCATCTACAGCTTTTATACTCATCATGCGTGTTTACCTGCAACGGTATTGAAGTGAGTTAGACTTGGCCAGAAAACACTTTAGCTAGTTTTATCTGAAGGTGATTTTCATAGCCAATTGATGAGGAATCAGGTTCTCAATTAGGCTTCAATAGCCCCAGCTTCACCCTGTTTCTTTCAAAATGTTCCCTACTCAATGATTTGGTGAAAATATCTGTAATTTGGTCTTTTGTGCTGCAGAACTTCATACAGATCAACCTTTTCTCCACATTGTCCCTTAGAAAATAATGTCTCACATTAATGTGCTTGGTCCTTTTTTGTTGAACTGGATTCTTGGCCATGTTGAGTGCATTGGTGTTATTACATAGAAGAGGCACACACTCAGTAAATACCCTAAAATCCCACAGTTGATGCTTAACCCATAGGAGTTGAGCACATCAGGATGCTGCAGCTACATATTCTGCTTCAACTGTTGAAAGAGCCACTGAGTTTTGCTTCCTTGTGCCCCAAGAGATGAGACATGATCTTAGAAAGTAAGCCATTCCCGAAGTGTTTTTCCTGTCCACAAGATAACCTGCATAGTCACCATTAACATACCTAATGAGATTAAAACTGTCACTGGAGGGGTAATACAGGACTAGGTCTTGTGTTCCCTTAAGGTATCTCAAAATTCTTTTGGCAGCCTTCCAATGAGATTCCTTAGGATTTGATTGAAACTTTGCACATAGCCTCACACTGAAGAAAATATCAGGTCTGCTGGCAGTGAGATAGAGAAGGGGCCCAATAATGCCTCTATACATAGTTTGATTCACAGGAGATCCAATTTCGTCCATGTCCAGTCGAGTAGTCGTTGCAATAGGAGTGTCTATCACTTTTAATGCTTCCATATCAAACCTATTCAAGAGCTCTTTGATGTATTTCTGTTGACAAATAAATGTACCCTTTGTGGACTGCTTCACTTGATAACCCAAGAAAAAATTCAGCTCCCCCATCATACTCATTTCAAACTCACTTCCCATGAGTTTTGCAAATTCTTCACACAGAGAATTAGCTGTTGCCCCAAAAATGATATCATCAACATAGACCTAACCAATGAGCAGGTTCCTTCCCCGTTTCTTTTGGAACAAGGTGTTGTCAATTTTCTCTCTTATAAAACCATTTTCTAAAAGGAACTTTGACAGCCTTTCATACCAAGCTCGAGGAGCCTACTTCAACCAATACAATGCTTTGTCCAGTTTAAACACATATTCAGGGTGTTCATGACATTCAAACCTTGGAGATTGCTTTACATAGAATTCTTTCTTAAGTAGTCCATTCAGAAATTCACTTTTGACATCCATTTTGAACAAGATGAATCCCATATGATATGCAAAAGCAATTAGGATTCTAATATTTTCCATGTGAGTAATCGGAGCAAACATGTCATCATAATCAATTCCTTCCTCCTTATTGTAGCCTTGAACCACTAGCCTGTCCTTGTTCCTTGCAGTATTTTCATGTTCATCAAGCTTGTTCCTGAATACCCACATGGTTCCTATAATGGTTTGATATGAGGGTTTAGGTACCAGGTGCCAAACATTGTTCCTTTCAAACTGATATAGCTCATCTTGCATGGTTGTAATTCAATTTGCATCTTTCAAGGCTTCCTTGATATTTTTGGGTTCTATTTGGGAGAGAAAGGCTAAGAAGGCAAGTGAATTTCTGGCTTTTGACCTGGTTTTTACTCCAGAATATAGAGGAGTGATTATGTTGTCAAGAGGATGAGAACTTTTGTCTTTCCAGTTAGACATTTGAGGTTCATTTGTAGAGGAGTTAGGTATATCTAACTGGTTCTCTTGTGTTCTTCTCTCAGGTACTAGTGGAGTACCCTCTACTCTATCAACCACTATTTCTTCAGCTTTAGTAGTTGTAATTGGAGGTATCTGGTTCCATTGAAAAAGAGGCAGCATTGTCTCCACTCGGCTCTTTCACTTGGCTCATCATATTTGCCTTTCCATTTGTCATGTTAATGACTTCACCAGGAACCAGTAAGGGCTCTCCATCTTGATCATCTTTAGCACTTTTCTCACACGAAGGGTAGGACTCATCAAAGATAACATGAACACTTTCCTCAACACATTGAGTCCACTTGTTGTATATCTTGTAAGTTTTGCTTTGAGAAGAATACCCCAGAAATATTCCTTCATCACTCTTGGCATCAAATTTACCAAGTTGATCCTTTCCATTGTTGAGAATATAGCATTTGCACCCAAATGTTCTTAGGTGAGTCAGCTTGGGTTTCCTTCCATTCAGCAAGTAGCAGGAATTGTTGACAGCTTCAGCCCAGAAGTTCTTTGCAATCCCACTGTCGATCATCATTGTTCTCGCTATTTCTTCAAGGGTTCTATTCTTCATTTCAACTACTCCATTTTGTTGGGGGGTTCTTGGAGCTAAGAAGTTGTGAGTAATGCCATTTTCATTATAGAACTCATGAAATTTGGTATTTTCAAATTCTGTTCCATGATCTGATCTAATATATGTGACTCTAGACTCTATCTTCACCTGGATTTTCTTTACAAAAGCCACAAGCAACTCAAAGATTTCATCTTTAGTTCTAAGAAACAGAGTCCATGTGAATCTGGAGTAGTCATCCACTATCACAAATATGTATCTTTTTCCTCCCCTGCTTTGCACTCTTATAGGGTCGCATAAATCTATATACAAAAGATCGATTGGCTTTGAGGTGCTTACATCATTTTTAGACTTAAAAGAGGACTTCACATGCTTTCCTCTAGCACACACATCCCATACTTTCTGTACTTTGAACTTTGACATGGGCAAACCATGGACCAGGTCCTTCTGGATTAGTTTGTTCAGAAAAGAGAAGCTTGAGTGCCAAATCTTCTGTGCCAGAGTTCAGCATCATCATCAACAGCTTTTAGACAACTCAAATCACCACTTTGTATGGACTCAAAATCAGCAACATAGATGTTCTTGTATCTATTGGCCACAAGTACACTTCATTAGTTACCAGATTAGTAACTGTACATATCTTGGACAAGAACTCCACTTTGTTTCCTTTATCACTGATATAAAAGACACTCAAGAGACTGTACTTAAGACCATTGGCATAGTACACATTCTCAATAGAGTGAGTGATTGATTTCCTAACTTTTCCAACTCCAAGAATGTACCCCTTTTTCCCATTGCCAAAGGATACACTCCCTCCTTGTAGGGCTTTTAGTGAAAGAAAGTCCATGGTGTTCCTAGTCATGTGCTTTGAACATTCACTATCCATGAACCATTGTTGACTGCTTCCTTTCACTATTCCCTGCACAAGGAGATCAAGAGTTAGTTTTAGGAACCTAAGCAAGTTTAGGTACCTTGTAGTAGGCAAGAGGATGAATAAGAGCTCTCTTAGACCATGCAGGTAATATGCACTTTTTGTGGGTGGAACCTGGTCCCTTTTTAGTAGTTACATTTTCAGCAAACACTTTGTTTTTCTGATAGGACTGGACCCTTGCTTGGCAATTTTCCTTGAAATGACCATTGTTACCACAGTGGGTGCATAGCCAGTTATCTTGTACATTAACATACTTGCTATGGGGGTTGTAAGGAGTTTTCTTCCTTTTGAACCCTATTCCCTGCCTGTTTCCACCATTATTAACATACATGGCAGTGATAGCTTCTAAGGACCAGGTCCACTTTAGGGACTTTTCAAGATCATTTTTTATTCTTTCCAGTTCAGTCTGGAGATGCTTGTTTTTCTCAGATTCAACACACAGACTAGTTCTCACAGCTTTCAACTCGTTTTCAAGCCTAATGTGTTCCTCACTTGCTACCTCTTTTCCTTTTCCAGAATTTCCAGGTTTTGACTCAATCCCTAGCCCCTCTATTGTTTCCCTTAGGTCTGCAATCACTACCAAGAGATCATCTCCTTCTTCCTCATTCTCAGTCACTCTTTTCATCAAGGCTTCTCTTTCTTTTCTGAAGTTTTCAATAGTTTCCTTATGGTCAACAACTACAACCACTAAGTCATCTCTTTCATGTTCTATGTTAGCAATTTTTTTTGGTTAAAACAAATTTTTCTTTCTCCAGCCCACAAATGGTTTCATTCAGATCAACTACACACACTACCAGATCATCTTTAGTTTATTTAGCTTCTCCTAGATCTAAGGTCAAGGCATCCTTATCCTCCACAAGGCTATGATAGGTATCAATCAATACACTAGCTAAAGTCATGAGTTTCTTAGGAGAGTAGGATTTCGGATTTCTCTGAACATCTCTGAAATTTACCTCACTGTTGTAATCGTCTTCATCATCATCTAATTGGGTCATCAAAGCAAATAATGAATCATATTCATTTTTATTACTTTCAACTACTATCATGGAGTTGTCACCTGCATCAGTTTCATCTTCAGACTCACTAGAAGAGTTTCCCCATGCTGCAAGAGCCTGTTTCACCACATTGTCAGCAAATCTCTTCCTCTTGAAGTCCTTGTCAGGAATCAGGTTCCTCTTGGCTGCTTTCTCAGGGTTGTACTTGGAGTAATCTTGCTTGAGGAGAGAACAGACTTTGATGAAGTGCCCAGGCTTTCCACACTTATGGCAGAGATCATAGTTCTTTGGTTTGCTAGAGCTGCCCCTTTTCAGTATTCCTCCATTTCTTCTGACCATCTTCTGAAATCTTTTGGTTAAGTAAGCCATGTCACTATCCTCCTCACTCAAGTCATTGCTATCAGCTTTGAGTACCAGGTTCTTTTCTTTCTTTGGGTATCTTCTTTCACTATCTATCTTCCTCTTCATCTCGTAGGTCTTCAGAATTCCAACCAGCTCGTCTATGGTCAGCTCCTACATGTCCTTTACTTCAGTAATAGCATTCACCTTGCTTTCCCAAGAACTGGGTAGGATACTGAGAATTTTCCTTACTAGTTTGTTCCTAGGAATGGTTTCACCAAATGAGTGTAACTTATTTATGATGGAGGTGAATCTTATGTGCATATCTTGAATAGATTCATCGTCCTTCATCCTTAAGAATTCATACTCGGTAGTGAGAATATCAATCTTAGATTGCTTTACTTGAGTGGTTCCTCTTGTGCTGTTTGCAGAGCTTCCCATATCTCCTTTGCAGTTTCACAAGCAGAAATTATATTGTATTCATCACGTCCTATTCCACATACCAAAATCTTTTTGGCATAAAAATTTTTCTCAACAACTTTCCTGTCTGCGTCGGTGTATTCTTTTCTGGTTTTTGGCATTGAGAATGGAAGTTCTGCAAGTACCTTTGTTGGGATGTAAGGACCATCAGATATGACATCCCACAACTCAGAATCTTCAGCCATGATAAAATCATGCACTCTTGTCTTCCACCACCCATATTATTGCCTATTGAACCTGGGTGGTTTATACGTAGATTGACCTTCTTCAAAATTTTGTGGAGCAGCCATAAGGATCCTTCCTAGGTGTTACCCTGATAGGAGGAACCCGCTCTGATACCAATTGTTAGTTTATATGAATCCACCAAACTATAGAGTACCTGGTCCTCTATGAGTTTCCACTGAGAATACTAATGAAACAGAAAGTAAATGAGACACGGGATTTTACATGGAAAAATTCCACTCAAGGGAACAAAAACCATGACATACACTTGTAGGTTTTCAACTTCACTAGCTTGTAAATACTCTATTACAAGCCACTTTGTAATGACTCTATTACAAAGACTTCAACTCAACTAACTTGTGATACACTTACTGCAAGCTACTTTGTCACTCACTAGTTACAAAGACTTTAACTTATGACTAACCCTAGTTACAACACAAACTCATAAAGTTTATGGTTTTACAAATGGGTTCCTAAGCAACACTTCTAGCTAAGCAATTTAGGAATTATAATAAGAACAATCACAAAGTTACTACTCAACTAAGGACAACAAAATACTAGATTTAGGAACTGGTCCGTAGTAGAGTTTAACTTTGTTCTTCATGCTCTTGAGAATTAAGTTCACTGTTTGCAGAAGACTTGAATGCTTGAAGTTAATTCTCAAGTGTTCAAGTGATGTTTTGTTATAATGCTCTTGTTAATACACCCTTGATGACATCACTTAAATGATGTAATCATTTGGTAGGTCAAAGGTAAGTGAATGCAAAACTGCTGCACTGTGTGCACTGTTTCTATGGCAGTCACTTTCCAGCTATGCACAGTTGACTTTTGTACTGCTGTCAGGGAAATACAAGGGATCAGGTCCTTGTCTTGTTTCTCTATTTTCTACACTTGCAGTAGTTCACGTTAGCTGGAGTCCAGGCTGGAATCCATTCATTTGTAATGTGTACCAAGTGTGTCAGGTTCCCTATCTAGTTCTTGACAGTAAGTTTGTTAGATCATCAAAACATAAGGCAAAGACATTGAAAACCCATCAATTTCCCCCTTTTCTGTCTACTATAGCACTGGGAGTTTCTTTATATGATAGCTACTCTGTGACATGAATGTTGTCAACTGATACAATTCTAGAAGAATCTCCGATATATTTACGGAGCATAGACACATGAAAGACTGGATGTACAGACTCCAAGTTCAAAGACAAGTCTAACTCATATGCTACCTGGCCTACCTTGCGTATGATCCTATATGGTCCAATGTACCGATGGATAAGTTTTCCTTTCTTTCTGAACCTCATAACACCTTTCATCGGTGATACCTTTAGAAATACCCAGTCGTCAACCTGAAATTCCAAGTCTCGCCGTCGATTATCCGCATAAGACTTCTAACGGCTTTGAGCTATTAATGGCCTTTCCTGTATAAGCTTAATTTTCTCGATTTCCTGTTGTACCTATTCTGGTCTTACTAACGTAGTTTTCCCAACATAGAACCACCCTATAGGTGATCTACACTTTTGTTTGGAAAAAGCTTCGTATGGAGCCATCTGAATACTGGAATGGTAGCTATTATTATATGCAAACTCAATAAGCGACAGATGATCATCCTAACTATCCTTGATGTTTATCACACAAGCTCGTAACATATCCTCATGTGTCTAAATAGTACGCTCAGTTTGTCTGTCTGACTGGGGATGGAATGTCGTACTAAGACTTACCTGAGTCCCCAATCCTTTTTTTAGGAAGGACCTCCAGAAGTTAACAGTAAATTGAGCTCCTCCTATCCGAGATAATACATATAGGGACATCATGTCGTCGTACTATCTTCTTAATATAAAGCCTTGCATAATCCTCTGCGGAATATATAGTCCTAACAGGCAGAAAATGGGCTGACTTTGTAAGGCTATCAACAATCACCTATATCGAATTGAACTTATGCTAGGTACAAGGTAAGCCTATGATGAAATCCATATTGATTACTTCCCATTTATAAGTCAAAATCTCCATAGCCTGCAATAATCCACCGGGTTTTTGGTGCTCAATCTTAACCATGCTGACAGTTAGGACACAGAGCAATACACTCCGCTATATCCTTTTTCATTCTGTATAACCAATATACTTTCCTGAGATCATGATATATCTTTGTCATTCCGGGATGGATAAAATAACGAGAATAGTGAGTTTCTCCCATAATTTGCCGACGTAGCCCTGCAATATTAGGGACACATAATCATCCTCGATATTTGAGGACCCCATCTCTTGTAATTTCAAACGATGTCTTCTCCTTCTTAGAGGTGGTAGAACTAACACGGGATCCTCGTACTGGCAGTGCTTTACTTCAGTTACTAAAGAGGATATTGTCGTATCCTGAATAGTAATTCCAATATTGCATGAGTCCAGTAGCCGAACTTCAAGACTTGCTAGCTGATGAATCTCATGGGCTATCCCACTCCCCTTTTTTTATTCTGGTTGTACCCATAGATCTGTAGCTAAGGGTGTTGGCTACTAGGTTCGCCTTCCCCAGATGGTATAAAATATCAACGTCATTGTCTTTAAGTAGCTCCAATTATCTCCTTTTACGTAAATTCAATTCTTATTTCTTGAAGATATACTGGAGGCTCTTAGGATTCGTATAGATATCAACACGAATGCCATACAAGTAGTGCCTCCACATCTTTAGTTCATCAATCACCGCGACTAACTCTAAATCGTGGGTCGAGTAGTTCTTCTTATGCTTTCTTAGTTGTCTAGAAGCATAAGCTACAACCTTACCATGTTGTATCACCACACAACTCAATCTAACGCCTGAAGTGTCACAATAGATAATATAAGCATCAGTCCCTTCTGGAAGAGTTAGAACCAGTACTAAAGTTAATCTGTCCTTTAATGCCTGAAAACTCCGTTCGCAAGCATTGATCCATTAAAACTTGGCACTCTTCTAAGTTAACTTACATGGGTATTCTAATCTTTCACAATTCATGAAATTCCCTTCTTTGAAGGCTCAAACTTCATCCTTTATCTATCACAATTACGCCCTTATTCCAATACCAGGGCAGCATTTCATCTATTCTAAATGTTACTAGTCTTAGACTCCTTTGGGTTCATTCAGGCTATAATAAGCCTTCTATAACTTAGAGAAACTATCAGCTCTCTTATGAGCTTATCCCCAAAGACTTATCCATTCTCGTCACCTTTTCACTTATCTTTTCTTATCCTTCCTCGTGTCTTCCTAAAACCTTGTCAAGGGTGCTGAAAAGGAAGAAAATCCCTACAAATCTCCTGTAATAACCTGTCAAACCGAGAAAGCTACGAACCTCCATCGGTGTTATGGGTCCAGGCCAAGTCTTTATTGCCTCCATCTTTTGTATATCCACCTGTATGCCTTCACCCGAAATGATATGCCCAAGGAAAGCTAAAGAGTTCAACCAGAATTCACATTTAGAGAATTTTTGCATACAACTTCACTTTTTTTGTAGGACTCTGAGCACAGTACGCAAATGATCTACATGCTCCGCGTCTGAACAAGAATACACCAATATATCATCGATAAATACAATTGCAACAGATATAAAAAGGTCCTGAACACACGGTTCATCAAATCCATGAATACTGTTGGGCATTGGTCAAACCGAACGGAACTCGAAGCTCTCATATCTGGTCTAGAATGCTATCTTCGAGATATCTTCCTCATTAACCCTTACCTGATGGTACCCGGACCTCAAGTCTATCTTTGAAAAACACTTGTCACCTTGCAACTGCTCAAATAAATCATCAATCCTCGTGAGCGGGGTACTTATTCTTGATCGTCACCTTATTCTACTGTCTATAATCAATACATATCCGTAAGGAACCATCTTTCATCCTCACAAATAACACACATGCTCCTTATGGTGATGTACTAGGTCTAATAAAGCCTTTTTCAAATAAATCCTTTAGTTGTTCCTTCAGCTCCTTTTAGTTCTGCGGGAGACATTCTATAGGGAGGAATAGATATTGGATGCGTATCTGGTAGGAGGTCAATAGCAACTCAATTTCTCGCTCTGGTGGAAGAACCTAAAGTTCATCGGGAAACTCATTAACCACAGGGAAGGATTGAATGGGTGGTAACTCAAATTCCACATCCCAAACCCGAACTCAGTGATAATTATGGTCCTTTCTGATCATCTTCCTTGCCTTGAGATAGGAGATAAATTTACCTTTTCGCGATGCGGTATTACCTTTTTATTCTAAAACAAGCTCTCCTAGGAAATGAAATCAAACCATCTTTGATCTACACTTGACTATAGCATAACAAAAGGCCAAACAATCCATATCCATTATAATATCAAGTTCTATCCAAACGAACACCACGTACCTTATCCTTGTTTATTATCAAATCTATCACGGGTCATTTTGGGCCACATCCATATATATAGGTAACAATATTAAAACATAACTTACATAACTAATTTAGAAAAAGGTTTATATACATAGGGGTCGACTAGGCCGTAGACATGTCATACCCAAAACTATATACAGGATACTGTCTGCAAAACCTCTAAGTAAACATAACCATAGTATATCTACAAGTCGGGACAGAGCTCCCTACGTCCTTATAAAACAACCTAACATATGCCAAACTGTGAATTGGTAATATTCCCAGAAGAAGTAGAGCTCACCAATAAAAAGCTGACACCTGGAGGAAGTCTAGAGTAGAGGGTCCTTGCCTCGTCCTATATGAGAACCTCGATCGGACATACTTCGAAACGGAATCTTCATGCCCTTATCAGTTACCTTCCTCCTCTTAGCCCGACTACTATCTTCTTCCTCTACGTATCTCATAACATACGCTGACGAACCTTGATTGACGAACTCCTAGGACTGTAGACTATCTGGAATCTCAGAAGAGCTGGTGTCCACAAAGACCTTGACATTGTTTTGAGCTTGAGGGAAACCCGACTGTGCCAATCCATGTACTACTCCCCTCATACCCTGATCAAAGGGTTGTGATAATGAAACTAAGGGCCTTGGTAGGTTGGAACTCCTCTCACCCTATCTGCTACCAGAGTGGTCGAAACAGCTCGAACGGATGACTCATATGGATCCTCGGATTGATCCTCCTCAATATGAACTCATGATCTCTGATGGGTATGACTCTATAGTGTAACTTATATCTCTTTATAACACTTTCGTAGCCTTTTGACCTATACTAGTGGTTGTAGTCTTTAGAGGCATCGCTGAAAACATAACATATCGTTAGGAACATGAATTCTTATATCACACGATCTAAAATAAAAAGAGAGGATAACATCCTATATGTCATGTAGCCCCATGTCTATAAGTGTAGTGCACAACACACTCATAAACAAGACTCTACTAAAAATGGTCAGTAGAAAATCCTTGGACAGAACCTGGCTCTGATACCACTTTTGTCACGACCCAAACCGATGGGCCGCGACGGGTGCCCGAGTCCTACCTATCAAACACCCCTAAGCATGCGTCTAGGATATAAACCTGAATAACATCTGCTGAATTACGTGAATAATATACATGAAGGAAACCTGCCCAAAAAGGCATACATACATATATGTGCAACATACGTAGGGTGACCCGACAAGGCTACTATAGACACCTATATACCTCAAAATTGGAAACCGGCAAGGCCCCATATTATCCAATTAGATGTACTGACTACAGACCTCTAATAGAAATATAACTGTACAAAGACGGGACTGAGCCACGTCATACCCATATATATACACAAATATATCGTACCAAGATCAAAAGCAGCTCCGGATCAAGTGGAGCACGTCAACTATCACTGATCAAGGATCCTAAGAAGGGGGACCATCAGCTTGCCTACCTGCACCTGCGGACATGAAACATAGGCCCCATGAAATAGGGCATCAGTACAAAAATGTACTGAGTGTGTAAGGCATGAAAATCTATACGTAAAAGGCATAGATGAAACATGGAATAAAGAAATCCATCTGTAAATCTGAATAATTTTGTAAATTCTGAAACATTTATAACGTTATGCATATGTATATAAGTGTCGTGTCATGAATGGGTATAGGTGTACATAACATCATCAAGCCACTGAGGGCATCCCATTATATCATCTCGACCACTGTGGGCAACATCATCAACATATACCTACTGATCAGGTGGTGGTGCGTATATAACGTTATAACCTTTTCTCATATCCCATATACATATAAATACATGTATATAACAACATTTGGCCATGAGTCAATGTACATGTATAAATGAATGAAATGTATGAAAAATATGTAATAAATGTCAATATTCCTTCCGGATAAACTTTTTCAACAGCGTATTATTCTGAGACCTATGAACAGAAGATATAATAATATGTTACATGGGGAATCAAGAACATAGAGACCCCTAGTATTTCTATTAATAGAGTCGTTTATGAAAATTGTGCATTTGCTCATTTTTTCTGTATAACTTGGATCATGCTAAAAAGAAAGAAGTGGTAGCCTTAAAATACCCGGAGTAGGAAAAATTCTGTATAATATTCTTGAAAAAGATTGCACGTTGTTAAGCTTTGAATAATTTCTCGTTGGATTGTTGGTTGGAAAATGTTTTGTTGAAGCTTGCTAAAGTTCTATATTTAAAAATCTTGGTTGAAGATGTTCTGTAATCAATGGCTAACATTTTGGGTTATGGTTGAAGGGAGCTTTTATGTAAGAATGATATTCATTCTAATGGGTTAGTCTTAGTGAATATGGAAGCAACAACAATAACAACAATAACCACCCAGTATAATCCCACTTAGTGAGGTCTGGGGAGGGTAGTGTGTACGCAGACCTTACCCTACCCTGGGGTAGAGAGGCTGTTTCCAAATAGACCATCGGCATCCTTCCCTCCAAAAACTTCTCACCTTGCTCTTGGAGAGACTCGAACTCACAACCTCTTGGTTGGAAGTGGAGGTTGCTTACCATCAGAGCAACCCCTCTTGTCCTTAGTGAATATGGAAGATCTTTAAAAAATTGTGAAATGTGACATTATGCCACCTAACCCAAAAATGACTAAGAGTCATTGTTTGGAAGTGGCAAGGCTGCCATGTTACTTTGGGTGGGGGGGTTGATCTTATTATTTAAATTCATTAATTAATTAGCTAGTGTTTCGGTACCCGATAATTAGTCAATTACTCAAATATTTTAGAATTATCTCAACTATTTAAAATACTACTCATTTTTAATATACTTTATACATCATACTATCATGGTCATATGGTACCTTCTATGGTACTAGTTCATAAACATCGAGTATTATCGCTTGACCCGTATTTTGTCCTAAATCGGCCACCTTCACCGAAACTCGTTTTCTTTAATTCATATACCCTTT
Organism: Nicotiana tabacum; assembly: GCF_000715075.1. Lineage (NCBI taxonomy): Eukaryota > Viridiplantae > Streptophyta > Magnoliopsida > Solanales > Solanaceae > Nicotiana > Nicotiana tabacum. The sequence continues at coordinate 47,488,119 of NC_134082.1, read as the reverse complement.
ATCCTTCATGACACTTACTTATCGCTTGTTATAAATAGCATAAATACGTTAGCCTCAAGATAATCTCATCCCCGAGTCTATGTCGATTAACTGAAGATGAAATTTTAGCGTACAAAAACGCGAGATGTAACAAATCTAATTTATAATTTGTTTATAACATGCACTTTGGCTGGCATTTATCAATTATACAACATGTGAAAAAATAATAATTCATTAATAAGACTTAGATCGGATGTCTAACTAATTTTCTGTTATGAACCGTAATTGTCCAACCAACTTGTATATTAAAATTTATAAACTAAGTCAGATATGAAATCAGTTAATCCAAAACATGAAACAAATATTATATGAAAATTAATAGAATTTTGTAAGATATCAAATATAAAATCAGTCAAGTCAAATACAAAATATGAAACAAAGAATTATATAAAAATTAATAGAATTTATAAGTTAAAGAGCACATAAATTTAATTACCTTATATTTTAAAGCAAAACCATTATCGAAAAGAAAGCTTCCATGATGGGTTACAACACACTAATCTTGTAACATATGCCTACAAATATTACGTACAAATTAAAGACAATGTATAATAAAAATTACTTTGGCATTATATTCAAAATTCTAATAAAGCATGCGTATACAAAACTTAACTACTTGTCACACCTCCTTTTTTCTAAGGGGATAGGGAGTTTACCAATTAAAGTGACATTAATCGAAATGAGATTAATTATTAAATTAAAGTTGCCATTTGGAATAATTTTATGGTGTTCCAAGTCACCGGTTTATTTTAAAATTCCAAATCGAGGAAATTGACTCTATTTATGGTCTGCGAACACAGAAGATCGGGTAAGGAATTTTGTTAATCCGAAAAAAGGTGAGAGGCACTCCCGGATTCTGTGGTTTTAGCATAGTCGCTTTTAATCATACCTGGCTTAATTAATTATCTAATTACTTATTTTTAGAACCTATGTACCTTTACTTTTTACCGCTTTTGTCACGACCCAATTTTAAAATATTGGTCGCGATAGCGCCCAACACCGAGGTTAGGCAAGCCAACCTTAATCAACTAGTGGGTTCTATTTATATTACCAAAACATTTCCAATATTTATTGAGATTAAATTTAAAACATTCAATAATAATGAATAGTTTAGGCAATTTAAAAACTAAAGTGACCAACTGATATTATAATTAAGTGATTACATTCCAAAAGAATAGTCTACTAATGTGTGTGTGAAGACCTAGAGTCACAAGTATATGGGCATTTAGTAGAATATACAAAAGAATATGTTTATCCTACTGCTTGGAATAAAATATACAGCCAAAAAAACAAAAGAGAGACTCCATCATGCTGCTGAACAACATCGGAAAGGAGCATCTCACCGTGGAATCTCGGCCAAATATCAAGAATGCGCACCAGACGGGTAGCTAGATGCACCTGTCTCAGATCCTGTACAATTAAGTACAGAAGCGTAGTATGAATACATAAACAATATGTACCCATTAAGTATCCAGTCTAACCTCGAATAAGTAGTGACGAGGGGTCGACTTGACACTTACTAGGGTCACTAAATTTAATAATATGAAGTTCAATATTTCAACTCACAATGTACATAGATAGCAACAAGTTCAAATAAGAAATAATACTGAAAATCCTCTCATCAAATTAATAAATCTAGGCATTTCCTTCATTTAAAACAAGTGGTCTTTCAAGCAATAAATCATACGGATTATAAGAGGTTACGGTTCCATTATCACACAATCACTACCGAGGACGTTTGGCCTGATCCAACATAAAAAGTAAAACGTGCACTTCCGAGGGTCGAATGGCCCGAACCATATATATACAATTACCAACCTACCGAGGCGAACGGCCTACTCACATGAGAGTAGTGGAAATAATCACCCCGCTTGCAAAATATACTTGCGACGCGGTTAAGTATAAATACAACTTAAATATTTCCTTAATTCTTTTCCAAATAATTATTTACTTGAAACCCTTGAAATCTTGACATCCTCGACGAAGTTTCAATCAATGCAATTCAACAATTTATAATTATATAACAATACCCACAAGGCATGGTGTAAGCCTAGAGCTACCCAGACATAACAGGAATAGTAGCTATGTACAGACTCACGTCACTTCGTGTGTACGTAGCATCCACAATCGAATCACATATTAATTAAGTTCACCTATGGGGAGATTTCCCTCTTACAAGGTTAGAAAAGAGACTTACCTCACTTCACGGTCTACTTTTCGGTCCAAGATTAAGCCCAAACCCTCAATTTGGTGCCAGATACTCCACAACTATCCAAATAGCATAGAAACTAATCAATATAGGCTTAAAAGTTTATATCCCAACCATTAGAGTGATTCACCAATCCAAATTACAAGATTCCTAAAATTCATCCCCGGGCCCACGTGCCCAGATTTCGAAGTTCTTTGAAGAAAGTTGTTACCCATAACCTAAGGATCGAGAATATATGATTTTCACTCCATTTCATAATAAATTTCGTGGTTAAATCTTATTTTTATTAAAACCCTAGGTTTTACTCTAATCCCAAAATTTTTACTAATCTTGGTGTGTTAATCTACACAAAAACCAAGTATTAAACTCACATTAAGTAGGAGTAACTTACCTCACGAATGCTAGGTTCAAATTCCCTCTTTGGAAGCTCCCAAATCGCCCAAGAATAGAATGAAATGTGTCAAAATGACACATTTCCCGTATTAAATCAAGGCACTGCCTTCAGCGATTTCCGCACCTGCGGTTAGGGGACCGCATCTGCAGTGTAGGGGCCGCTTCTGCAGAAAAGGAGCCGCATTTGCAGTTCCTAGCTCCTCCCCTTGGGCCGCACCTGTGAAGGGTCGACCGCTTCTACGGTCTCGCACCTGCGGCTGGCCAAACGCCGGTGCGATTATGACAGCAACCTGGAGCTTCAGCTCTTTCCAAATTTTCCTAACTCAACTTGAGCCTCGTTCGATTGACGCTCGGGGGCCTCCGGGGCCCCGCCCAAATATACCAATAAGTTTAAAATCATAAAACGGACTCATTCGAACCCTTGGAACGCCCGAAACAACGCTAAATCTAAGAATCACCCCCTAAAACCAATTGAATCAAACTTATGAACTTCAAGTTCTTCAATTTACTTCTAACGCGCCGAAACGTACTTATACTACTCAGATTAACACAAAATTTTGCGTGCAGGTCTTAAATGACACTACGGAATGATTTACGATCTCGAAATTCCTTTCGGACCTCGATAACATAAAAACCCGCTCCAAACCAAATATTTAAGAACTTCAAAATCCTTAAGGAATCAACTTTCACTATTAGGTACCAAAACGCTCCTAGGTCATCCAAAATCCGATGCGGACATATGCTTTAGTCTGAAATCATTATACAAACTTGTTGGAACTTTAAAATCCAGATTCCGAGGTCGTTTAAACGCTGACCGAAATCAAACTTGGCCTTTTAAGCCAATCTTAAGGAACCAAGTGTTCCGATTTCAACCCAAACTCTTCCAAATCCCGAACCAACCATCCCCGAAAGTCATAAATTAGTAAAAGCAAGTACAAAAAGTCTTATTTAAGGGAACGAGGTTCTAGAAAGCAAAACAACTGATCGGGTCGTTACATTCTTCACCTCTTAAACAAACATTCGTACTCGAACGGGTTTAGATTCATACCTGAAGTGTTAAACAAGTGTGGATATCTACTCCGCATATCCTCCTCGCACTCCCAGGTCGCCTCCTTGACTGGTTGGCCCCTCCACTGGACCTTTACCACAGAAAACTGGTGATCCTGTCTATCAACAGTGGCAATTGGCTCCTCCTCATAGCCCAAGCTCTCATCTAGCTGAATAGTACTGAAGTCTAACACATGAGACAAATTTGTGTGATACCTCCCAAGCGTACATGTACACAATTAATCATGCTTTATTATTTTGTTTTTGGCCAAAGTCATGCAAACGCGTACCTTGATTTATTTTTAGGATCATAATTATGTCACACAAACGTGTACATAATCACGAAAATAGATTAAAAACGTGCCTAAAGCATTCTTCACATATTTATAAGTTGATCTTTCCTAAGTTTGAGATTATTTGAGGCCATAGATTATGGAAGTCATTTGTGAAAAATGGGTTAGCTATTGATTCATTAACAAATTCAAATCCCTACGACCTGTCAACAATTGTGCGTTCATCACCACTAAAACATTAATCAACTTTCACTTTAAACTTGACAAGAGGACAAAATTAATGCATAAACAAAATACATTCTATGTAGACACATAAGAGAACTTTCCAAATATAAGAATTCACTATCCATAAATTTGTCCTATACCATCAAACCAAAGGAAAGAGTGCCTCGGTCGTCACTTCTTACATAACAGCCTAAGACACATATCTTTCTCCATTTAAAACCTAGTAATTTGAAACTGACTGGACAAGTTCAAAGAGACTAACCTTCAAGCTTCGCCATCCATATTTTAGGAATTACCCAATAGATGTTAACACATCCATCTTATAAGAACAGATGAAAATAAATGCAGAACGAACAAAATAGCTAAAGCACGTCATGAGTGTAAACTATATATGCAGTTTTTCAACACACAAGTGACAACTAAAGTCTTGTAAAGCAAATACTATAAAACGGTAAGGCGCTTACTCAAAAAATCCATTCGGCAATTGACACCATTAAGTCTATTTTTTCTTTTAAGAAAAATCTATCCAAACAACATTTGAACAAAATTATACAAATAACAAACTTCTAATTTATTATGTACTTATCATGCTCTTAGTGAAACAGTAATTACCAGAAAAGGACAGACCGATTTTAGCTTAATTATACTGAAAATACCCAAACAATTCATTATTGCCTAAATCAAAAACTCAAGATAGTGATGGTAGAAGCATACAATTTGCAAGATTAATTTTGAAATAATTAAGAACTAATAACAATTTTATCCATAACAGAATTTCAGCCAAAATCGAGAATATTTCAATATATAACCCCAAACATTTTAGAATTCTATTTTATAGATTTGGTAGATAACTACACAAGAATCTGACATACTTGACAATTGGAAATCGGCAGGAACTGACCAAATAAAAGTCTGAAATAGAGGATTAAAGTTCCAGCACCAGCAAAGAAAAGGAACAATAACGAAACTCCTTAGCAAACACAGAGAATCGATGCCAAAAACCAAAAGAAGTCGAAGTCAGTCCCTCAAATTCCGACTTCCCCCCGCCCCCTTTTTTTTTGCTCGAAACATTTTTTAAAAGATTTTTCTAGATTTCTTTTAATTGCAGAGTGTTTCTGCATTGCGTCTGTGGGGCGACAAACTTGGGCGTGTAAAGCTATGGGCTTTTAGGCTATTTTTATGGTTTAAAAATGGGGTAACAGTGGTACCTATTTTAAGGAGAAAAGGGAGGTGTTTGGGTGGTGGATTGGCTACATGGTTTTATGATTGAGTTTAATATAAAACTTTCATGTATTTCTCTTGAGGAAGAAGAGGGAGGGACGGCTGTCTTGAGAAGATAAAGGGATTAGAGTGGCTAGATTTTTTTGTTTAAAGGGGAAGGGGTATGTCGGTATCTGATTTTGGGGAATTAGGGATGGGGTGTTTTAATGAATAGGGGGTTTGGGCCAGGCGGGTTGGGCATGGTACTGGGTTGGGGCAGATTGTGGGAATTTAAGGCAATTGGGCCAAGAAAATTGGCCCAGTCCGAATTAGATTCTAAAGTAATCTTTTTCCCTTTTCATTTGTTTGTTTCTTTTCTTTTTAATTAAAATCAGGGAATTTGCATCTATACCTGCTTTTTTGGTCACATTTTAACTTGTGCCCACTTTGCAAAAAAACTTGCAAACGTACCCACTTTTTTGCATAACTTCAGCATACGAGGCTGAAGTAGCAAATGCAATCACGCAAAACTTTAGCATTCTTGTAGACGGGCCTGAAGTAGCAAAGGCAATAAGCTGAAGTTTTTTTGTCCTGGATAAGATGCTGAAGTTATTTAGTTCATTTGTAAAAACTTCAGCACCAAAATAGCTGAAATATTTTTGTCCTGGATTCATTAGTTTTGTCATAAAGCTTTTTCAAAAACATCAGCAGAAGATGCTGAAGTTATTTAGTTCATTTGTAAAAACTTCAGCACTATATAACCTAAAAAAAATTGTCCTGGATTCATTAGTTTTGTCATAAAGCTTTTTCAAAAACTTCAGCAGAAGATGATGAAGTTATTTAGTTCATTTGTAAAAACTCCAGCACTATATAAGCTGAAGTTCTTTTTGTCCTGGATTCATTTGTTTTATCATAAAGCTTTTTCAAAAACATCAATAGAAGATGTTGAAGTTATTTAATTCATTTGTAAAAACTTTAGCCTTATATAAGCTGAAGTTTTTGAAAAAGCTTTCTAACATACTAGATAAATAATCACCTTACTCTTTCATAGTGTATTACTTCTATAAAATAATCAGATTGCCAACAGTATCTAAAATCATAAATTTTGGAAACAATAAACAAAAAAAGAACAGAATTACGTTGAAATATTCACAAATTATTGTCTACTAACTTATGTAATTATTTATAATTTGTTTTTAAATAATCTGATAAACATACTTATGGCAATTATCCCATGAACTGAAGCAGCAGCAGCAAAAGAAGAAGAAGAAGAAGAAGAATAAGAAGAAGAAGAAGAAGAAGAAGAAGGAGGAGGAGGAGGAGGAGGAGGAGGAGGAGGAGGAGGAGAATGAGGAGGAGAAAGGGGGCTGAAGTTATTTAAAAAGTGGGTACAAGTTAAAACTTTTTTAAAAAATGGGTATAGGTTAAATGAGGGCGACCAAATAAGGCGCCCCGTGCAATTTTTACATTAAAATCCTAACTTAATGTCAATTTTCAAAATTAAACCTAATTTACTAATTAATCAACTTAACACTAATGAAAGGAAATTACCAAATTAAAACTAAAACTAAAAATGTAAAAATGACCAATGTATTCTCTTCTTTTTGTGATTTTCAATTATTAATTAACGTATTAAATCCTAAATGCAAATAAAAACCAAAAATGCTATGCAATAAAGATTTGGGCATTTGTGTGATATTTTTTTTTATGATTTTAAGATATTAAATATGCGACTAAATGCAAAAAAACAATTTAAAGAGGAATTCCTAAAATTCTATAAAATCAAAACAATAAGAAAAAATCTATTTTTGTGGATTTTGTAGAAGTATTTTCATCGGGCAAAAAATACGTGCTCACAGTTGCCCGTCTTTGCTCGGAAACATGAAGAGTTTTTGGGCACAGGTAAAATGAGCAATTATGAGCAATTTTTTCCCATTTGACACTCCATTCGGAAGCATTTTAAAAAAGTTTGAACGAACCTTGCTTCGGAGGTTGCCTACATATCTTTGGCTATAAAGGAATCAGGTCAGTGTAGTTTTGAAAATTTTAGTAGCTGGGACTACCGAGAAGTTGTGAGTTCATTGTATTTGTTGTTGTTTCTTCTTGCTGAGCTCCTTATTACACCAAAATTAAAATGAAAAAAACTAAACAAGCCTATCCCAGTTTTCACTAGGAAAATTTTGTGAGTTATTTGTAATAAAATTCAATACTACTTCATTATTGAAAGCAATAAAAGTCGAGATTGGTGTACCCTAAGAAAACAAAGACTAGGGAGGGGAGACCCTATGTCTAAAATAAAAACAACTAGGGAGTGAAAAAATTAGGGAGTGGAGAACCTATGTTGGAAAAGCGACTAAGGAGTGGAGACCCTATGTCTAAAACAAAATCAATTAGGAAGTGGAGAACTTATGTTGAAAAAACGACTAGGGAGTGGAGAGCCTATATTGGAAAAAGACCAGGGAATGGAGATACTATGTCTAAAATAACTTCAACTAGGGAGTGAAGACCATATGTTGGAAAAACAACTAGGGAGTGGAGACCCTATGTATAAAATAACTTCAACTAGGGAGTGGAGACCCTATATCCTAAAAAATCAACTAGGGAGTGGAGACCCTATGTTGGAAAAGCGGCTAGGGAGTGGAGACCCTATGTCTAAAATAAACATCAAGTAGGGAGTGGAGACCCTATGTTGGAAAAACAAACTAGGCAGCGGAGACCCTATGTTGAAAAAATGACTAGGGAGTGGAGACTCTATGTCTAAAACCAAGTTAACTAGGGAGTGGAGATCCTATATTGGAAAAGAGACTAGGGAGTGGAAACCCTATGTCTAAAATAACTTCAACTAGGGATTGGAGACCTTATGTTGGAAAAGCGACTAGGGAGTGGAGATTCTATGTCTAAAATAACTTCAACTAGGAAGTGGAGACCCTATGTTGGAAAAGCAGACTAGAGAGTGGAGACCATGTGTCCTAATAAAAATCAACTAGGGAGTAAGGACCCTATATTGGAAAAGAGACTAGGGATATGAGACCCTATATCTAAAATAAGATCAATTAGGGAGTGGAGACCTTACGTTGGAAAAAGAGACTAGGGATTGGAGACCCTATGTCTAAAAATAAAATCAACTTGGGAGTGGAGACCATATGTTGGAAAAGGACTAGGGAGTGGAGACCCTATGTCTGAAATAAAATCAACTAGGGAGTGGAAACCCTATGTTGAAAAAACGCAGCTAGGGATTGGAGACCCTATACTACCATGATTTAAACTTTTTCTTCTTCTTGCTTTTTTATTAAGAGAATGAATAAAATGCGGGAAGAATTTGAAGAAGAATTCCCTTTTTTTGGAGTCGTTGTTGTAGCAGAGCTATTTTAGTCTCCGCGCGGTTTGCATTTTGGTTGCACTTGCTTCTTGCAAGGTTGTTTTGGATTACACCTGTTTCCTATGGTTCAAACAAAGAACAATTTGCCAGTTTGAAACAGTGGCTGCTTTTGCGGACATGAGTGTTTTAGTCATTTGATCTCGACCCGACTTCTTTGACGATAATTTAAACTTGCACATGTTTATTTCCTGAAGACAGATTTCATTTCTATCCCCAAAGAACCTCTGGCTTTTCCAATACTTTACCATGACGGTTAGTCGCGTGGGACTTTACCTTTTCAACTTTATTTTGCCTTTGTGGGCATTTGACTTTGATTTTCTTCTTTCAAGAGTTTTTTATTTCGAAGCATCAGCCAGCATGGCCAGTCGAAGTCGACTTGATGCCCCTGTCGTGGCTGGGTGACTTTTTGCACATTAGCTTGTATCAAGCGAGAACTCTGTAAATCAGTCTTGTCATCCCTTCTTTGTCTTAGTTTCGGAACAAAGTTAGACCGAAAGAGATTCAAAGAAAAACAAACAATGGAATAGGCAATGAATTTAGAAAAGAGGTATCCCTTTCGGGGAAAGGAAAGAAGGACTTATCTGGAGTGCATACAGACTTCAATGAACACGACATGTCTCTTAGACTGAATGCCTGATCTGTGTAAACCATTCGACTCTCATAAATTCATCACAACTTTTGCCTCAAAATCGAGAAAGCTTTCCCAAGACTGTGTTGATGTTAGTGATCATGAGGATCCTCTTTTTTGATCAGTGGTGCCCTTTGCGGTTTTTCACCAACTGACCTCTCTCATTTCTCTTCTCACCATCGTCTTATAGTGCTCTTTGCGATTTTTACTAACAAGACTCTCTCATTTTTTAGTTTCTCTACTTACCGTCGTCTTACGGTGCCCATGAGGGTTTTCACCAACAAGACTCTCTCATTTTATTTTACTCATTTTGGTTGCATTAGATCCAAGTAACTGTATCCTCCAATTTTGAACATATTTGTTGATTGATCGAAAGGACTTGAACAGGATTTGGTTAAAAATAATTTGGATTGACTTACAACTTTGGAACCTTTCAGGCGAAAACATCGCCGAACCATCATAATATCTGCCCCATTTTCAACTTTTTTGGGGGAATGTGGATTTTTGTTTTGGTATGACTGGATCCCAGAGAGAGGTTGCCTACGTATCCTTTCAGAATCAAGTCGAACGTAGTTCAAGGAACTTTTATTTTTGATTTTTTTTATTTTTCTTTATTTTCATTTTTAATTTTTTTCTTTTTCATTCATTTGTCATCTATTTTTTTCAATAATAACTTCCACGTTACAAAGAGGGCAATTAACGAAAGGGTGCCGACTCAAAATGTTTGCAAAGAGTTGAATATTTGGATAGTGAGAAAGAAATTTTTCTTCATCCTAACCGGAAAACAATAATGCCATATAGAGGATCAAACATAGTACCTTTTGACTTCACCTGCGTTGACAGTTGTTTCAAGGACATTTACCTTGATGTTTCCCAGGTACAATACTCTTTTTTGGAAGTACTCTCGTTACCATGTATGGATCTTTCCAATCTGGAGACAATTTTCCTTTAGATGTTTCGATTCTTTGTTTTATTTTCTTAAACCTATTTTCATTGCATTCGGATTCTTGATTCATTATTTCGGAGTCCGACAACATTTTAGGATCTAGGCACGAAGTCCGCAAGAATGTCATGTTATTGAAATCCGCATTTAACAAAACTGAAAAGAGAATAAGAAAAGTGACAAGATTAAGAAAGAGACATTCCTGGACAATGAAATATTAATTTTATTTGATTTTTTGAATTTTTTTTTTAATTTCAAGGAAAGAAGGGTTTACATCAGAAAGTAAGACAATAATAGTAAAATATCCGGATCACACCTTGATATAATCCGGACGCAAAAAGGATTGTAAGACTGGCTACCGAGACTTCCGTCTGATAGGAACTTTTAGGCTTGATGACCATTTTTTGGCTTTTCTGATGTCTCGGCGATGGCTGCAATGGCCTTCAGTGCCGGATCAAATTCCCCATTTTCACAAATCATTCCGACAACTGGCCCCTTGGTGTGAGTAGGCAGAGGATTTTTCATCATATTAGGGGCCTCTTCATCCCAAAAAACGATTCCCTCAGCTTCAATCAAGTCTTCAACTACCCTCTTGAGGGTCTAACAGTCCTCTGTACTGTGTCCCACTGCTCCAGAGTGGTATTCACATCTAGCATCAGCTCAGTATGAGGGGACTTGGGCTTCGACCGATTCGGGGCCACTGGCTATAGCAGACCAAGCCCGATTAGCTTTTGGAATAAGCTCGAGTATGATTCACCAATATGGGTGAACTGATTCTTTCTAAAATGCTCTCTTGGGCGAGAATTGTATTGGGGATCATTTGGTTGGGGATTATATGGAGCTTGGTAGGGATGGGCATTTATGGGAGGTGAAGCTTAGTTTCGTGTATAATGTTGTGGCCGCGTGTAAGGTTGTGCGTTCATCACCGCATAGGGAGGCTGTGCCATGGCATAAGCAGTATCTTGATAGGGATAATAGTGTTGTGGGACCTTAGAAAGCATTTATGATTGGTTGAATGACCTGCGGGCCCTACTCAAGCTGGAAGCCATCATGGCTCCCTCTTCTCTCCTGTTTCTATTCATCAAACCCTCTGAGCCATTTTGAACGGCTTGTGATGTGGCCTTAAAAGCAACATGACTCAAGATTCGGCCCGTTTTCAAACCATTTTCGACTATCTCCCCAATTTTGATAGCCTCAGTGAACGGTTTACTCATAGCAGACATCATATTCTGGAAGTAGTCCACCCCTTGGGCCTGTAGAAAGGCCGCAACCATTTTTGCTTCGTCCATTGGAGGCTTTACCTTGGAAGCTTGATCATGCCATTTGACAGCATATTCACAGAAGCTTTCTACTGCTTTCTTTTTAAAATTAGACAAAGAGCTTCTATCGGGAGCAATGTCCACATTATACTGGAACTGGCGGATAAAATCTCGGGCCAAGTTGTCCCACACATGCCAATGGGTAATTTCTTAATCCACATACCACTCGGAAGCGATTCCGGTGAGGCTTTCTCCAAAATAGGCCATTAACAGCTCCTCTTTTCCACCAGCGCACCTCAGCTGGTTACAATATCGTTTCAGGTGAGCGATGTGATCTCCGTGCCCATTGTACTTTCAAAATTTTGGCATTTTGAAACTAGCCGGTAAGTGAACATGGGAAAAAATACGTAGGTCGGAATATGAGACACTTTTTTGGTCATTCAGGCCTTGCATGTTTTTTGCGCTTTGTTCTAGGCTCTTCATCTTCTGAACCATTTCCTTTTGCTCGGGATTCTCGACAACCTTTTCTTGCCCAACCGAGAAGTCACATTGCGGAGGTTAAGAAAATGAATATTGGGTCACATATGTTATTTCTGGTTGAAACTGTGGACCCTTAAAGGTGAACATTGGAGGCTCAGCATACGGTCGTGGTATAGTTGGTTGAGCTGTGGTGCAGACTGGTGCTGCAAAGAACATTGCTAGGCGGTGCCCTTGAATCCGGCGCCTGGGGGTGAACCACAAAAGGCATGCCAGGACCATGAGACAACATTGGAGGATATCCGCACAAGATGAACAAGTTGGGCACACGGACGTTTATAGACCCACCTGACCTCGGATCAACTTAGGGAACCCAAGGATTGCATTTGGAGGTTCCCTACCATTAGACCAGGCTCCGCATTTCTAACAAGCGAAGACACAATATCATATTTTCTTCAGCGATTGCTGATTCTGGTTGTGGAATAGCCGGTGCTGGGCTATCCTTAGGACCGATAATTGGTAGATAACTTTTGGAGGCCATAGGAACCTTTCCTTTGGATCTTGTAATGTAAGGATGTGAAGCCGGATTATCGACAAAATTAACCACCTGAACAGAACCTGGTTAATTTGCACACCCAACAACTTTGTTAGTTTTGAGACACTTAACAGATAGGAAATCGCACATTGGGATGCAATGCACCTAAGCAGTTAAACTGTCATGACCCAAAAACTACCAAGGGTCGGGGTGGCGTCGGACACCACTGTCAGGCAAGCCAACTACAATTTACTAGCAATTTCTCCTTTTAATTATTTTGAAATTATTTCCTTTAAATAAATAAATAAAAAAAATAAACTCCGCTGGATAAATGAAGATGTCTTTACAAAATTTAACTACTAAAAAATCTCGTGATCATCCCAGAACCCGGTGTCACAAGTACATGAGCAATTTCTAGGAAATAATGTAATACAACAGCCGTTCGAAATATAATATTGGACAAAAAGTAAACACAGTAATTTGAAAGAGACTCTGCTGGCTGCGGGTCATCTCGAGAAGTGTATCTCACCTAAGTCTCCGTATCAACCATACTGCTACGCCCACTAGGCCACTAGAGATGCATGTGCCTGTGCAACAAAAATGCACAGCAAGTGTAGTATGAGTACAAAAACAACGTGTACCCAATGAGTATCCCGTCTAATCTCGAAGAAGCAGAGACGAGAAGTCGACTTCGACACTTACTAGTGGTCCAATATTAATAATTTTAAAGAAATGGGAGGAGATCATAAATTTTATGAAGCAATTATAAACTCATAAAGACGGATAATCGGTAAACAACTTCTCAAATAATAATGGATTCCCAGGAGCACATAACCAATTATTTCACCTATGGGGACAATTCCCTCTTATAAGGTTAGAAAGGAGACTCACCTCGCTCCAAAGCCTATACTCCGATTCAAGAATGCGCTCAAACCTCCAATTCGGAGTCGAACGATCCAAAACTATTCAAATAGGGTAAGAACTAGTCAATACATGCCCAAAAGTTCATATTCAAATTATTAAACCAATTTTCCAACCCTAAATGCAAGGGTCCTAAAATTTATCCCTGGGCCCACGTGCCCGGATTCTTGAAATGTTTGAAGAAAATTGTTACCCATAACCTAAGGATCAAGAATATATGATTTTTACTCCATTCCCTAACAAATTTTGTGGTTAAATCTTGTTTTTACCAAATTCTAGGTTTTTCATCTAAAACCGTTGATTTTCCCTAATTTTCACATGTTAGTCTACCCATAATCTATGTATTTAACTTATGATGTGTAGAAATTACTTACCTCTTTGATGATGATGGAATACCTCCTCAAATGCTCTCAAAAATCACCTAAGGCCAAGTGGGAAATGAAGGAAATGGGCTAAGTCTCGGGATAAAAAGCCCTGAGTTCCAGTCATAGATGTCACATTTGCGACATACGGCTTGCAAATGCGATGTCACATTTGCGACAATTGCATCGCAAATGCGAATCCTAGCCCACCCTGCCCTGGTCGCATTTGCGACAAGATTCTTCGCAAATGCGAAGGTGAAAGCTTCGCAAAATCGATCCTTTGTTCGCAAATGAAAACTTTCCCCCAGAAGCTCAGGCTCGCAAATGCGAACAGAAACTCGTAAATGCGAGGTCACATTTGCGACCAATGCATCGCAATTGCGATCATACGAGTACCAGCAATCCTATTTCTTAGCAAATCACTCCGAAGCTATCCCGGATCACACCCGAGCCCCCGAGGCTCTAATCCAAACACCCACACAAGTCTAAAAACATAACACGGACTTGCTCGAAGCCTCAAATCACATCAAACAATGCTAAAACCATGAATCGCACTTTAATTCAAGCTTAATGAACTTTAAGATTTCAACTTCTACTCTTGATGTTTAAACTCATCAAATCACGTCCGATTGACCTCAAATTTTGCACACAAGTCATATTTGGCATTATGGGAAGGTGCATGATGTGTTAAACAAGTGATTTCAGACTACTTCAGTGTAGTTCTCAGCACGTTCGAGGACGAACGTATGTTTAAGTGGGGGAGATTGTAACGACCCAGCCAGTCGTTTTGAGCTCCGGCGTGTCATTCAGTAGTTTGAGGCCATGAGCGGCTTCATCTCAGGTATATTGACTTGTGTGTATGGTCAGAATTAAAATTCAGAAAGTTTGGAGTCAAATCTAAATGGAAATTCTCATTTTGAAAGCTTAAAATTGAAGAAATGAACTAGGATTGGAATTTTGAGTAAACGACCTCGGAATTGGGATCCGAAGGTTCCAACAGGTTCGTATGATAATTTTGGACTTGGGCGTATGCCCGGATCGGGTATTGGATAACCCGGGAGCGTTTTGGCGCCTATTGTGGAACATAGCATTTTAGAAGAAATTGCATCAGCTTGGTTTAAAATGCATTTCAGTGTTATTGATGTCCCTTTGGGATTCCGAGACTGGGAGTAGCTCCGTATGGTGATTCTGGATTTGGGAGCGTGATCGGAAGTGAATTCGGAGGTCCGTAGGTCATTTTGGAGTCGTTCGGCTAAAGATGGAAGATTGAAGGTTTTTGAGAAAATTTGGCCGGAAGTGGAAAATTTTGATATCGGATTCGAAATGCGAATTTTATGGTTTGGATAACTTCGTTAGGTTATTTGGGACTTAGGAGTGTGTCCGGAATATCTTTGTGTTGAAATATATGAATTATGGGAAAAATTTGAAAAATTTTGATATTTAATATTGTTAAAGTTGACTTTGGTCAACATTTTTGGTAAACGGACCCGGACCCGTGAATTTTCAGTCTCGAAAGGTCCATAGAAAATATGGGAGTTGAACGTGTTTCCGGAATCGAATTCCGAGGTCCCAGGCCCAAGAAATGAATTTTTTCGTGAAATTGTTTAAGGAAAATGAAAATGAAATTTGATTAGAAAGTAATGGTATCGGGCTCGTATTTTGGTTCCGACGCCCGATACAGGTCACATATGTTGTTTAAGCGCTTCCTGTAAAGTTTGGTTACAAACGGACGTTGTTTGACGGGTTTCGGCCTTAAATTGGAAAATTTGAAAGTTTATGAAATTTGAAAGAATTCTTGGATTTAAGGCTCAAATCATTGATTTTGATGTTATTTTGGCGATTTGATCGCTCGAGCAAGTTCGTGTGATGTTTTAGAGTCAGTGTTCATATTTGGTTTGGAGCCCCGAGGGCTCGGGAGTGTTTCGTAGGTGTCTCGGAGTGATTTCGGACTTGGGAAAAATTGCAGAAAATTGCAGAAAATTCTGTTGTGCCCAAAAAATTTTAGGTGCGAGTAGTCCAGTTTGGAAGCTCATATCTTGTAATCTATAAGAAATCAGAAAAAGTGCAAAACACAAAAGTTGTAGCCTATACAAGCTAGTTTTCGTAAAGTTAAACCATTCGTGATTTGGATATTATCTCAGAAAGTTACGATGGATCGAAAAGGGCTGCTGGAGCAATTTCGGCAGAATTTACGATACACTTTAGAAGCTCATATCTCGGGATATATAAAGAGTTATATGCTGTACAACCTATCAAATTAAAGATCTTTGAGTCTAGTTTCTAAATATTCAAACGGTTTGTCATTTGGATATTTATACAAGAGTTATGGGTGTTTAAACAGAAGGTGTCCGACAAGGAACAATTTTAATAGGATGTACAACTTGTATAGCACAAGTGCAATGTACAACTCGACGAAGCACAGACAGATTCTTTTATACACGGATTTAGCTCACTTTTCTTCATTTCTTCAAAGTATGGATGATTTTTGGGGAGCTTCAAGAGGGGATTTTCATCATCAATGTGAAGGTAAGTTATCCCCACCTATTTTGAGTTAAGTACATCAATTATGTATGAATTTGAGCATGAAAATTGTAGAAAAATTAAGGATTTAGGCCTAGGGATTTGTAAATAAGATTTGGTAATTTGAGGGGTCAAATGAACTATAATTTTGGTAAATTTTATATGTACGGACTCGTGGAGAGACGAGGAATCCGGTGATGTGACTTTCGTAATTTTTCGAGAAGTGGGCCCGGGGCTCGGGTTTTGCAAATTTCGTGATTTTCGATATTTTTCGTGTCTTTTTGATTGGTTTATATTCCCTTAGCCTATTGTAATATATCCTTGTGGTTTTGGCAAGATTCGACGCGCAAGGAGGTCGATTCGAAAGGAAAGGGCATCGCGGAGTAGACTTTTGGCCATCTTGAGGTGAGTAATAGATGTAAATGTTGTTCTGAGGGTTTGAAACCCCGGACTTTCACATCGTAATGCTATATTGAGGCATGACACGCACTCCATGACGAGTGCGGGGTCGGATACTATTGGGGATTGTGACTTGGTCCATCCCGTGTGATGTTTATACTATACTGGTGATTGATACACATACTTCATTGATATTACTGGGCTTGATGCCATGTTTGGGGCCTTGTGCCGATTTGTAAAATCCTTCGAGGATTGATATTACTGCTTAGCATGATTTGCATATCATTTAATTTCAGTCCAAGGTTTTAAATGTTGTTTTGCAAACTCAGCCATAATTCTAAGTGTTGAAAACTTAAATGATATTTTTAAATGTATTCCGGGCTGGGAACTTCTGTTTTGTAAATGCCCAAGGGGCTTATTATATTATTTTCTGGACTGATTATAAAGTGACTTGAAACAGTGGTAACAATGACACTGTGTGATATACTTGAAACAGTGGTAACAATGACATTATGTGATATCCATGGCTCGGGCTACACGCCGTAGTGGGTACTGGAATGTACCATCATATGCATTGCATTGCATTCATGTATTTGTATTTATACTGGTGTTTAGCTGCTCAGTTCCATATGTTGTTGTATATTCGGATTGTAGCTTACTTTGTGTATTTACTGGATTTTCTTATCTTCGGACTGTAGTTACTTTTATTACTCACTGGGTCGGAGTACTCACTTTACTCCCTGCACCTTGTGTGCAGATCCAGGGCAGTCTCAGGCTCAGTAGATCTAGTTGATCAGTAGATCCAGCCTCTGGGAGTATCGAGGTAGCTGCACGGCGTTCGCAGCCATTGATCTTCTCCCTCTTATCCTATCTCTTTATTTCAGCATTATCGAACTTTGGATATACCGTGTATTAGGATGATATTCTGTATTCTAGAGGCTCAGATTCATGACACCGGGTCCTAGTGAGATTATATTGTGTATTTTGTTAAAATCTTCAGTACTTTAATCTTTCTTAATTGATATTTCTTTCCGCTATTTTTGATAAATTGGGTTAAGTGTTGAATAATGGTCGGGCTTGCCTAGTAGTGTGCTGGGCGCCATCACGACCGAGATTTGGGTCGTGACAGCACGAGTTAGAAGAGGATTAATCTTACAATCTGCTCTATCACACGATCTAAAATATCAAAGATGTCTGTACTTATCCTCGAGAGGCTGCCGAACCTTTAGGAAAACTTCACATTCTTGAATTCTTATCGTGCGTCCTTGATTCATCTTGAAAAGAAACTTTTGAAATTCTTTCCGCGTGATCGTATGCACCAACGGGCGCTCAGTATCAGATGTGTCTCGATGGCTTTTGATTCCCCGATCGAGGGGCGAGGTGTAATCTCTGTGAGTTTGAAGTTAGACCAGTCTGGAGGACTTGAGGCCAAATCTTTGCCAATGGCTTGAGCACCGAGGTGCTGATTTTGTGAGCAAGTGTTTTGAACTCATATGTTCATTATTGTCCTTGTTAGCCGGAATGGCGGTTGGATATCCACGTGATGAGTATGTTAGTGTTGCGAGGTGTATTTGTACGACTTGGTAGTGGCGAAGAAGCCTACTGGATAGTAGATGAATTGTTAAGTGATTTGTTTCTTATTGTGATTTGTTGAGTAGCCCGAGTTATGGGCGCGTGAAGAATATTTTTCGTGTCTCCTAGTTAGATAAGTCTGGGAGCTGAGATCGCTTCCGTAAATGTATTATGACGAAATCGTTGAGTCAAGGAGACCACCTTGAAGGTCGAAAATATTAAAGGAAGAATATGTTCCTACTTGGTTGAATAGCCCAATAATGGAGGGTTGAAGGGTATTTTCTATGTGTTATGATTCAAATAGGTGCAACGCATGTCCATGTATCAATTTAGATTTATGTAATTGATATGCATTGTGATGCTTTGTCAAGTTGTGGATGTGTTGTTAGGATGGTTTTGGTGATTCTCTGGCAGGTGGATAGGACCAATTACAAAGGAGGCTCTGCCGAAATTTTTGAAAAATTTAGGACTTAAAAAAAAAAAAAAATTGGTCGCCTAGAGAGTGGGATTAACTGTTGTGTGAGTAAATGCAAGAATTATAGAAGAGTTAAAATTCCAGATGATTCGTGTTTCCACGAGCTTATGATGGAGTGAGTTTAATCTCACCATGATATTACGACAGCAATAGAGTATATGTGTTGTGATCTATGGCTTCGAGCCAAGTTGGGGAGCTTGTTGTTGATTAGCTGATTGCACGGTTTATTACCTGCGTGAATTCTGGTTATTGGCGTATTGGTGGGTTATTGCAGCTACGGAAAAGGACCATGAGTGGTAATTTGAGTAAATGAATTGTTGGATGCATGCTATGGTTAGCCTTATTGGCTCATGTTCAGACTTGAGGGAAGATTCATGATTTATGCCTCGTATAGGTGCAGGCTTTGAGGGAAGTGATCCCTCTAGGTGCTTTATCGAGAGGGTATTCATATGTTATAATTCAGTAGAGTTGGTTGCATTCGGGGCCAAGTCAGAGCTGGGTGGCTCTCAATAACGGTCCTAGTTAATTCAAGAGGTAAAGAGTGGTGCCTAATGATTTTGAGTCTATAAGTACAGTTAAGAGTCAAGCTTTTGAAGCAGCTTATGAAGAAAGGCACAGAATATTCTATGATGTTTTGACTTGCGGTGTAGCATTTGAGAGACATGAAATGGTCATGGTATTTGAGACAACATGGTCTCGTGATTTAAGGTCACTCGGGGTCAGTTTGGTTGAAATAAGTTAGGTGTTAAAGGGAGATATTATTATTTCTAAGGCAATCAAAGATAAATTGGAAGGAAGTAGATTGATTAGCCATAATTGAGTTGGTATACTAGTGTCATTGATCGGTTCGTTCAGCGTGATCGAGTTATGCATGTGAGGCTTGTCGGCCGCAGTGATTGATGTTATTCTGAAGCATTCTTTTGTTAGGGCCTATTATGAGTAGGCGGATCCCAGAAAGTGCTATGGTGGCTTGGACAACTACTTAGAGATTGGCATATTCGACGATTATGAGGATTCGTTTGTATGCTGCTATAGTTCTCCTGAAGTGAGTTAAATGGAAAGTCTTATGTGATGAAGTATTAGCCTATCGGCGGTTCCAGAGTTGTGATGGAAATCGCGTCTATCGTATATTGGCACGTGAGGTGCAGTGAGTGGTATGGAATTTGAAGTAAGGACCAAGGTTGCAGTTTGGTCAATGACTGTGATGTCACGATCTCGGATGAGTAGTATATGAGTTTCAGTGTTTTGAGTAAGATGGGTATTGACGTTAGTATCACCTGAGGTCGGTGTTCTGTGAGAAAGGCTTTGCATCCTAGATAGGGATTCTTGATCGCTTTTCAACATTAGTGCAGCCGGTGGTTTGGATGTGCAGACCCGTTAATTATTTCGGAAGATGGTGGGAGCTTGTCCCACAGGAATATTGTATAAGTGTGACATGTAGTCACTTGATTAATTAGAAATTTAAACCAAGTATGAGGATTTTGGTAATATCATCCATTTGAGAATTTATGCCTGGAGTGCACTCTATTTATTGGGTTATGGACCTGTGAAAGATTATTGGCCTAGCTTGTCATGATCAGGATCGACTTGAGGTCGGTGGATAGATTTAAATGTGGAAGTAAGCCTTACGTCAGGCCAGTTGTGTTTATTTTAGCAATACGCTCTTTATGGAAGGATAGTCGCGGTCTTATTTCGTGGTCAGTTAATTCATGTAAAGATATATTGAATCGTATGAGTTGTGAGACGGCTTGGTAAATTCCTTATGTATTGAGGTTCCGCTCAACGGTGATGTTATATGAGCAAGATGAGACTTAGATCATGTATCACACCTCATTTGTGCTTGAGTTTGTAGCCTATAGCGCTATATGTTTCCTTGGGAATGATATTATGCACCTTAGTGTGTTTATGACCGATATTCGGTATTTTGATGTGATGAGCTATTCAACTCGACGTATATCTCCTCATGTGAGTTCTATATGTGGATCGAGTGGCACACCGCCATGGGTATGTTGTTTGGATCGGGTTGCACGCCGCAACAGTGTGATGTTCAGTTCAGTGCCCATATTTGCTTTTGTGTGTTCTGTTTCCCTGTTTTCTGAGGAAGTCTATGTTAGTGTGCGAGTTGAGTAGTTCCTTCTAGAGTTCGCCTTCCTTTTGTATCGCGTTCGAGTTGATAGCATACTGGCACATTGTGGCGTCTTGTGGGATTTTTTATTATGTCTGAGGTGGCTTATTGCCTGAGCAGATTGTACTAGGTGAGACGAGGTTACTAGATTTGTGGTCAGTGCAAACTGATTATATGAAGTATATTATAGAGCAAAGATCATTCTTTGGTTTGGGACAAGGTAATGGAACTTGTCAGGAGTGCAGATCCAATGAATTGTTGATTCAGCAGTTGGTTGTGAATTTCGGGACATCTCTTCAGTCGTATCGGTGTTGAAAAAAAAAACTAGAGCAAGACTTGTGTAGATCATGAGATGCAATGGGAGCATCAAATTCGTGGAATTTCGACTATTATGTTTAAAGAATGTTATTGTGGTTCTATGAGTAAAGTGATGCAAAGTGTGAATTCAGCAAAGATATGCAGTCATGTTTGGGTACAACGTGTGGAGATTGATATGGTGGTCGTATGATGGAAACAGGCTTGGCAGGGAAATTCAGGATGTTGGAATTGGGCCTAATGGCTTATTTGCTTGAATAAATAAGTATATCTACAGAATTATCGAGCTAATGTGCTCAACGGAGTAGTGGTAGCATGGGAAGGTGCATGATGTGTTAAACAAGTGATTTCAGACTACTTCAGTGTAGTTCTCAGCACGTTCGAGGACGAACGTATGTTTAAGTGGGGGAGATTGTAACGACCCGACCGGTCATTTTGAGCTCTGGCACGTCATTCAGCAGTTTAAGGCCATGAGCAGCTTCATCTCAGGTATATTGACTTGTGTGTATGGTCAGAATTAAAATTCAGGAAGTTTGGAGTCAAATCTAAATGGAAATTCTCATTTTGAAAGCTTAAAATTGAAGAAATGAACTAGGATTGGAATTTTGAATAAACGACCTCGGAATTGGGATCCGAAGGTTCCAGCAGGTTCGTATGATGATTTCGGACTTGGGCGTATGCCCGGATCGGGTTTTGGATAACCCGGGAGCGTTTTGGCACCTATTGTGGAAGATAGCATTTTAGAAGAAATTGCATCAGCTTGGTTTAAAATGCATTTCAGTGTTATTGATGTCCCTTTGGGATTCTGAGACTGGGAGTAGCTCCGTATGGTGATTCTGAATTTGGGAGCGTGATCGGAAGTGAATTCGGAGGTCCGTAGGTCATTTTGGAGTCGTTCGGCTAAAGATGGAAAATTGAAGGTTTTTGAGAAAATTTGGCCGGAAGTGGAAAATTTTGATATCGGATTCGAAATGCGAATTTTATGGTATGGATAGCTTCGTTAGTTTATTTGGGACTTAGGAGTGTGTCCGGAATATCTTTGTGTTGAAATATATGAATTATGGGAAAAATTTGAAAATTTTTGATATTTAATATTGTTAAAGTTGACTTTGGTCAACATTTTTGGTAAACGGACCCGGACCCGTGAATTTTCAGTCCCGAAAGGTCCAAAGAAAAATATGGGAGTTGAACGTGTTTCCGGAATCGAATTCCGAGGTCCCAGGCCCAAGAAATGAATTTTTTCGTGAAATTGTTTAAGGAAAATGAAAATGAAATTTGATTAGAAAGTAATGGTATCGGGCTCGTATTTTGGTTCCGACACCCGATACAGGTCACATATGTTGTTTAAGCGCTTCCTGTAAAGTTTGGTTACAAACGGACGTTGTTTGAAGGGTTTCGGCCTTAAATTGGAAAATTTGAAAGTTTATGAAATTTGAAAGAATTCTTGGATTTAAGGCTCAAATCATTGATTTTGATGTTATTTTGGCGATTTGATCGCTCGAGCAAGTTCGTGTGATGTTTTAGAGTCAGTGTTCATATTTGGTTTGGAGCCCCGAGGGCTCGGGAGTGTTTCGTAGGTGTCTCGGAGTGATTTCGGACTTAGAAAAAATTGCAGAAAATTGCAGAAAATTCTGTTGTGCCCAAAAACTTTTAGGTGCGAGTAGTCCAGTTTGGAAGCTCATATCTTGTAATCTATAAGAAATCAGAAAAAGTGCAAAACATGAAAGTTGTACCCCATACAAGCTAGTTTTCGGAAAGTTAAACCATTTGTGATTTGGATATTATCTCAAAAAGTTACGATGGATCGAAAAGGGCTGCTGGAGCAATTTCGGCAGAATTTACGATGCACTTTAGAAGCTCATATCTCGGGATATATAAAGAATTATATGGTGTACAACCTATCAAATTAAAGATCTTTGAGTCTAGTTTCTAAATATTCAAACCGTTTGTCATTTGGATATTTATACAAGAGTTATGGGTGTTTAAACAGAAGGTGTCCGACAAGGAACAATTTTAATAAGATGTACAACTTGTATAGCACAAGTGAAAGGTACAACTCGACGAAGCACAGACAGATTCTTTTATACACGGATTTAGCTCACTTTTCTTCATTTCTTCAAAGTATGGACGATTTTTAGGGAGCTTCAAGAGGGGATTTTCATCATCAATGTGAAGGTAAGTTATCCCCACCTATTTTGAGTTAAGTACATCAATTATGTATGAATTTGAGCATGAAAATTGTAGAAAAATTGAGGATTTAGGCCTAGGGATTTGTAAATAAGATTTGGTAATTTGAGGGGTCAAATGAACTCTAATTTTGGTAAATTTTATATGTACGGACTCGTGGCGAGACGAGGAATCCGGTGATGTGACTTTCGTAATTTTTCGAGAAGTGGGCCCGGGGCTCAGGTTTTGCAAATTTCGTGATTTTCGATATTTTTCGTGTCTTTTTGATTGGGTTATATTCCCTTAGCCTATTGTAATATATCCTTGTGGTTTTGGCAAGATTCGACGCGCGAGGAGGTCGATTCGAAAGGAAAGGGCATCGCGGAGTAGACTTTTGGCCATCTTGAGGTGAGTAATAGATGTAAATGTTGTTCTGAGGGTTTGAAACCCCGGACTTTCACATCGTAATGCTATATTGAGGCATGACACGCACTCCATGGCGAGTGCGGGGTCGGATACTATTGGAGATTGTGACTTGGTCCATCCCGTGTGATGTTTATACTATACTGGTGATTGATGCACATACTTCATTGATATTACTGGCCTTGATGCCATGTTTGGGGCCTTGTGCCGATTTGTAAAATCTTTCGAGGATTGATATTACTGCTTAGCATGATTTGCATATCATTTAATTTCAGTCCAAGGTTTTAAATGCTGTTTTGCAAACTCAGCCATAATTCTAAGTGTTGAAAACTTAAATGATATTTTTAAATGTATTCCGGGCTGGGAACTTCTGTTTTGTAAATGCCCAAGGGGCTTATTATATTATTTTCTGGACTGATTATAAAGTGACTTGAAACAGTGGTAACAATGACACTGTGTGATATACTTGAAACAGTGGTAACAATGACACTGTGTGATATACTTGAAACAGTGGTAACAATGACACTGTGTGATATACTTGAAATAGTGGTAACAATGACACTGGATGCTATAGTTGAACAGTGGTAACAATGGCACTGTATGATATAAATTGGTCAGGAAACAATGGCTGACCGGTCAGGTAACAATGACTGACCAAGATATTGCGCTTGGGCTGTAGGAGCCCCTCCGGAGTTTGTACACACCCCCAGTGAGCGCCGTTGACGATAAATAAATATGGATGGCTCGGGTTGCACGCCGCAGTGGGTACTGGAATGTACCATCATATGCATTGCATTGCATTCATGTATTTGTGTTTATACTGGTGTTTAGCTGCTCAGTTCCATATGTTGCTGTATATTCGGATTGTAGCTTACTTTGTGTATTTACTGGATTTTCTTATCTTCGGACTGTAGTTACTTTTATTACTCACTGGGTCGGAGTACTCACTTTACTCCCTGCACCTTGTGTGCAGATCCAGGGCAGTCTCAGGCTCAGTAGATCCAGTTGATCAGCAGATCCAGCCTCTGGGAGTATCGAGGTAGCTGCACGGCGTTCGCAGCCATTGATCTTCTCCCTCCTATCCTATCTCTTTATTTCCGCATTATCGGACTTTGGATATACCGTGTATTAGGATGATATTCTGTATTCTAGAGGCTCAGATTCGTGACACCGGGTCCTAGTGAGATTATATTGTGTATTTTGTTAAAATCTTCAGTACTTTAATCTTGCTTAATTGATATTTCTTTCCGCTATTTTTGATAAATTGGGTTAAGTGTTGAATAATGGTCGGGCTTGCCTAGTAGTGTGTTGGGCGCCATCACGACCGGGATTTGGGTCGCACACATACCTTAGCTGAATTCACACCTTGCACCACTTTACTCACAGGACCACAATAACATTCTCTGATCAATTTAGTCGAAATTCCATGAATCTGATGCTCTCATTGCACCTCATGACATACATAGGTCTTGGTCTAACTCTTACAATACCGTCGCGACGGAAGAGATGTGTAGAAATTCATAACTAACTGCCGAATCAACAATTCATTGGGTATATGCTCCTGTCAGGAACCATCACCTTATTCTGAACCAAATAATGGTCTTTGCTCCTTAATATACTTCATTTAATCAGATTGCAATGATCCTAAATCCAATGATCTCGTCTCACCCGTACAAACTACTCAGCCAATAAGCTACCCTGGACATGATCAAAAAGTCTTATATACTACCACCATGTTCCAATAGGTTGCCAACTCGAACATGATACATAAAGGAAACGAACTCTGAAAAGGAAATCCAATTACCCCGCTCGCGAATCATACATGCGACGCGGTCAACATAATTGAACAGACACCCCGCTCGCAAATCATACATGCGACGCGGGCACATAGCTAATATGAGCTTTCCTCAGAAAAATAGGAGACAAAACACATAAAAACAGATACGGGGAACTGTACTCAACATCACACTGTTGCGGCGCGCAACCCGATCCAAACAACATACCTATGGTGGCGGTGACAATCCACATATAAAATTCACATAAGGAGATACACACCGAGCTAGATTGATCATTAAAACAAAATACCGAATATCGGTCACAAGCACACTAAGTGCATAATACCATTCCTGGGGAGACATATAGCGTTATAAGATACAAACTCAAGCACAACTGAGGTGCGATATACGATCTGAATCTCAAGAGCCATTCCGCTCATATAACATCATCTCTACGCGGAACCTCAACACATAAGAAATTTACCAAGCCATCTCACAACGCACACAACACAATATATCATTACATGAAATAGCTGACGACGAAATAACACCCCGACTACACTTCCATAAGGAGCGCATTGTTGAAATGAACACATCTGGCCTGATATAGAGCTAATATTCACATCTAAATCCATCCACTAATATTAAGCTGATTCTGATCGCACTGAACCAGGCTAATAACCTCTTAAAGGTCCATAATAACTCCCCTTTTCTCATAACACACAAGAACAACCATCATAACCGGAGTAATCCTCCACAGTCCACAACCCAATAGACCCAGTGCCCTTCAGGCATCAATTCTCAATTTAACGTCATCACCATAATCTTCATACTTGGTTTAACTCATCAATCAATCAAGTGACTATATGCCACACTTATACAACCTTCCCGTGGGGCACGCTCCCACAACCTTCCATGACAGATAACAGGTCCGTACATCTAAACCACCGGCCGCACTAACGCTGAAAAGCGATCAAGAATCCGTGACCAAGATGCAAAGCCTTTTTCACAAAACACATATCTCAAGTGACGCTGAAGGCAATACCCACTTACTTTGAACATCGAAACTCTTTTCCTGCTCATCCGAGCTCGTGACATCCTTGTCAACACCAAACTGCAACCTTGATCCTCAATTTAAATTCCATACCACTCATTGCACCCATCATGCCGATATACGATAGAACACAATTTTCGACATAACTCCGGAACCACTAATCGATTAACACTTCATCATATAAAAATCTTTCACTTAACTCACTTCAGAATAACCATAGTAACACAAAGGTGAATTCTCATAACCGTAAAATATGCAACTCTCTAAGTAGTGACCTAAGACACCATAGCCCTTCCGGGATCCGCCTATACATAACAGGCCATAACAGTAGAATACTTCTAAATAACATCAATTACAGCGGCCGACAAGCCTCACACGTACCGTCACAAATCACTTGCATAACTTGATCACGCTGAAGGAACTGTTCACTACCACCAATATGCCAATTCAACTATGGCTAGCCAATCTATCTTCGTCCAATTTATCCTTGATTGCCTTTGAAATAATAATAACACCATTCAACACATAGCTCACTCCATCCGTACTCATCCCGAGTGACCTTGAATCATGAGTCCATGCTGTCTTAAATTCCACGAACTATTTCATACCTCCCTTGTGCGCACATTCACATCCTCAACTGGTACGCCCATTCTGATAATCTCTCTACGAATCCGAAGTCCTTTCTCATTTTCCTCCCAAATGCAGCACTGCAAGTCAAAACATCATAGAATATTCTGGGCCTCTTCTTATAAGCTGCTACAAATCTTGATCCTTAACCGTACCTATAGGCTCGAAATCATTAGGTACCATACTTTACCCCTTTGAATCCACCAGGACCGTTGTTGAGAGCCACCCGCTCTGACTTGGCCCCGAATATAATCTACTCCATGAATCTTCTAGCACATGAATACCCTCTCGATGAAGCATCCGGTTGAATCACTTTCCTTGAAACCCGCATCCATACAAGGCATAAATCCTGAATCCTTCCCCAAGTCTGAACATGAGCCCCTAAGGCCAACCATAACTCACCTTTAATAATTCCTTTGCTTGAATTACCACTTATGTTCTTTTCCCGTAGCTGAGTTAGCCTATCAATATGCTATAACAAAAAATCTCATAAATAGACGACCATGCAACCCAACCGTAGGCGGTGGGAATCTCCCACTTAGCTTGAAGCCACTATTACACAACTCTAGAATTCTCCAGGATTCTTCATCTCTTATTGACATAACCTTGCGCAATAAAACGCCAAAATTCTTGGAATCTTTCTGTAAAACCCCTTTTTATACCCTGAATCATCAACCACATTCGCACGACCGATCTCGTTGCTGTATAACCAATAGAATTCTTCACAAAAGCTTCGCCAACCATGCGATTGCCGATATTGCTCACTGGAGATAACCCACCTATGGAATTTACGTACCGATATCTTTCAACGCTGCTGCACGGGGTACAATCACTATGACATCAATAACCCATCCTAAGTCGGAGCTCGCTCTCTAGCTGCACAAGTCCATTCACCCCTCGTGTACATCAATTAAATGTGAGGCAACACCCTTGCAATTCAAAGTTATGTTATATCCTTCTTCATTTCAGGCAGCTCCTTTTCATTATATCAAATCTCCTGCCACATAACAGTCCATACTTCAAATTAAATTAGTAGACCCAATCACCGCCCACAAGAACTCCTAAATCACTCCAAACTTTCCTCAAGGATGTAATTATCCTACCACTGAATCCATATACTACTCTGCCACTCTTCCACTTTGGTTGAACCCTCTTCTTTAAGAAACTATTCGACTTTTGCTCCTTACACCTTGGCTTCCTTGGAAATTTAACCATCGCATGACACTTCCCACCTGTCCTTCTGCTTCCCTTGATGCCCAGTTGTTGCCTTGATTTGAACCCTATTTCTGCAGCATTTGAATCCACAGATCGCCGCTGACTTTAAATCTGCCCGAAGAACATCTTTCTCGGGCCATCACCACTAGAATCACCAGTTCGATCCTGAACCACCGCACACCGCGATCTCTGGCAGTCGCTTCTCCAAGACTATTTCACAATATACATCCCCAAAGGCGAATCACAGAAGATCATAACACTGGTGACCTTAACATATTCCATCGAGGATGATGACACCGCATCGCAGATAAAAATTTCCACCACACTTGAAAACACCAAGTCTCGTTACTCCATCTATCCAAATCTGGGAGTTCATAGGCCAATTGCTTTTCTTCGCTAAAAATGAAATACCAAATCTCGGAATCATGCACTGAGTAGACCTCCTTTCAAGTCATACAATGTTTCCATACATGGACAAACATCCTACCATCACATCAAATATCGTGCGATAACCATTCATGAGCATCATAGTAACCTGTGCATAGCCTCAACGCTCTATGAAGTACAGCTACGGAGCTAAAATGACAGAATACCCTTCCGCAAGGCGATGATAATAGCCTAAACAACCACGCGGGGAGAAACATCCCGCACCACATCTGTAGTACCATTAAAATTCCTCAATTCCTGATTTGTAATAAGCGCTTCACGTCGCATAAGATCGAATAGGAAGGAAACAAAGGCATAGGCCTCAAAGGAACCAAATCGCACGATGAGGAATCAAGAAGGGAAGTGCTCCTAACATCCCTGTAGCCTCTCGAAGATAAGTACAGACGTCTCTGTACCGATCCATAAGACTCTATTAGACTCGCTCATGACTCATGAGACCTAAGGGAACCTAGTGCTCTGATACCATGTTGTCACGACCCAAAATCCACTAAGGGTCGTGATGGTGTCGGACACCACTGTCAGGCAAGCCAACTACAATTTACTAGCAATTTCTCCTTTTAATTATTTTGAAATTATTTCTTTTAAATAAATAAATAAATAAAATAAACTCCACTGGATAAATGAGGATGTCTTTATAAAATTTAACTATTGAAAAATCATGTGATCATCCCAGAACCCGGTTTCACAAGTACATGAGCAATTTCTAGGAAATAATGTAATACAACAATCGTCCGGAATATAATATTGGACAGAAAGTAAATACAGTAATCTGAAAGAGACTCTGCTGGCTGCGGGTCATCTCAAGAATTGCAGCTCACCTAAGTCTTCATATCAACCATACTGCTACGCCCACTAGGCCACTAGAGATGCATGTGCCTATGCAATAAAAATACACAACAAGTGTAGTATGGGTACGAAAACAATGTGTACCTAATGAGTATCCCGTCTAATCTCGAAGAAGTAGAGATGAGAGGTCGACTTCGACACTTACTAGTGGTCCAATATTAATAATTGTAAATAAATGGGAGGAGATCATAAATTTTATGAAGCAATTATAAACTCATAAAGATGGATAATCGGTAAACAACTTCTCTAATAATAATGGATTCCCAAGATTTACTTTTCATCATCTTTTATCAATTTATCTCCGGCCAGGGAAGGCAAATATCAACATTTATAAATCTCAGGCAAACAATACAAGCATGTGCATATCATGCTGAGGTCGTACGGCCCGATCCAACATAAATGTAAAATGTGCACTGCCAAGGGTCGAACGACGCAAACCATAGATGCCTATATTAACCCGCTCGCGAATCATACATGCGACGCGGTCAACATAAATAAATAGACACCCTGCTCGCGAATCACATGCGACGCAGGTACACATAGAAATACATGCTCATACAGCAAATTAAGAATTTATCGGGGAACGTTTATCCAAATAAAAGCCAATTCTCTTTTAGCGATTTAAGAAAATGAAGCTTAATCTCTTTTAGAAATTCATTTACCAATTCGATAAGATTTAAGTAACTCAACTACCAACAAGATTACAGATATTCCAAGTATAGCATGCTTTTGGGTCCTAAACTACCTGGACTAACACATAATAGTAGCTACGCACAGACTCTCGTCACCTCGTGCGTACGTAGCCCCCACAAATAGGAGCACATAACAAAATATTTCACATACGGGGACAATTCCCTCTTACAAGGTTAGATAGGAGACTCACCTCGCTCCGAAGCCTATACTCCGATTCAAGAACGCGCTCAAACCTCCAATTCGGAGTCGAACGATCCAAAACTGTTCAAATAGGGTAAGAACTAGTCAATACATGCCCAAAGGTTCATATTCTAATTATTAAACCAATTTCCCAACCCTACATGCAAGGTTTCTAAAATTCATCCCCGGGCCTACATACCCGGATTTCAGAAATTTTTGAAGAAAATTGTTACCCATAACCTAAGGATCAAGAATATATGATTTTTACTCCATTTCCTAACAAATTTCGTGGTTAAATCTTGTTTTTACCAAATTCTAGGTTTTTCATCTAAAACCCTTGATTTTCCCTAATTTTCACATGTTAATCTACCCATAATCTATGTATTTATGATGTGTAGAAATTACTTACCTCTTTGATGATGATGGAATCCCTCCTCAAATGCTCTCAAAAATCGCCTAAGGCCAAGTGGGAAATGAAGGAAATGGGCTAAGTCTCGGGATAAAAAGCTCTGAGTTTCAGTCACAGATGTTGCATTTGCGACATCCGGCTCGCAAATGCAATGTCGCATTTGTGACAATTGCATCACTAATGCGAAGCCTAGCCCACCCTGCCCTGGTCGCATTTGCGACAAGATTCTTCGCAAATGCGAAGGTGACAACTTTGCAAAATCGATCCTTCGTTCGCAATGCAAACTTTCCCCCAGAAGCACAGGCTCGCAAATGCGAACAGAAACTCGCAAGTGCGACCTCGAATGCATCGCAATTGCGATCATACCATTACCAACAATCCTATTTCTTAGCAATTCACTTCGAAGCTATCCCGAATCACACCCCGAGCCCCTGAGGCTCCAAACCAAACACCCGCACAAGTCTGAAAACATAACACGGACTTGCTCGAAGCCTCAAATCACATCAAACAACGCTAAAACTATGAATCGCACTTCAATTCAAGCTTAATGAACTTTAAGATTTCAACTTCTACTCCCGATGTTTAAACTCATCAAATCATGTCCGATTGACCTTAAATTTTTCACACAAGTCATATTTGACATTACGGACCTACTCCAACTTATGGAATAGTATTCGGACCCCGATATCAAAAAATTCACTTCCGGTCAAACTTCTCAAAAACCTTAAAATTTCTATCTTTAGCCAAATGACTCCAAAATAACCTCCGAATTCACTTCCGATCACACTCCCAATACCAGAATTACCATACGAAGCTATTCCCAGACTCGGAATCTCAAACGGACATTGATAACCCTGAAATGCACTTCAATCCAAACTTATGAGATTCTTCTAATAATGCTAACTTCCACAATAGGTGCCGAAACGTTCTCAGGTCTTCCCAAACCCAGTACGGACATACGCCCAAGTCCGAAATCATCATACGAACCTGCTGGAACCTTCGAATCCCGATTCCGAGGTCGTTTACTCAAAAATCCAACCTTAGTCAATTCTTCCAACTTAAAGCTCCCGAAATGAGAATTCTCTTTCCAAATCAACTCTGAACTTCCTGGAATTTAATTCCGACCGTGCGCACAAGTTGTAACACCTGAAGTGAAGCTGATCATAGCCTCAAACTGTTGAACGACATGCTAGAGCTCAAAACGACCGGTCGGGTCATTACATAAACGCTTCTACTATGCATTTGAACAGTTGCATGTTTCATCCCGGCCTTAACTAACCCTTTTTCTTTCTGTACCTCTTTTATTTCATTTCAACCTCTCTTTAATCACTCTTGATTTTCTCATTTTGTTTTTGTCGCTCTTTTATTTTTGGATCTTTTTTTTCCTTTTATTTTTGTCACTCTTTTCTTTCGTTTTCACTCAATTTTTTTCAATTTATTTTTCACTCAATTAATTTTATAGTTATGATCGAATCCGATGGAGATTGCCTACGTATCATGACGCCACATGTGTCACACCTCCTTTTTCCGTCCCCACGAGGGGTGAAGGAGATTTTTCCAATTAAAGGACAATCGAAAAGGGATTTGTTTATTTATTTCAGAGTCGCCACTTGGGAGATTTAGGGTGTCCCAAGTCACCAATTTTAATCCCGAATCGAGGAAAAGAATAACTCTGTATTACAGTCCGCGAACCAGAAATCCGGATAAGGAATTATGTTAACCCGGGAGAAGGTGTTAGGCATTCTCGAGTTCCGTGGTTCTAGCACGGTCGCTCAACTGTTATATTCGGCTTGATTATCTGATATAATACATATTATAAACTTATGTGCAAATTTTATCCTTTAGCCGCTTTTATTATTTTTATTTATTGTTATTATTTTACGGATAATTGCAACATTGTGAAAACGTATTTCAAACCACGTCGCAATCAATGCACCCATGGTTATCGAAACATTTCGACTCCGTTGAGATTTGGATTTGGGTTACATAAATGCACACCCATATTTAAGAAAATAATTTGTTAAAGACGCGCCTAAAGCGACTAGCGTATTGTTGTTTTGGGAAAGGCCGTAAAATTTCACTAGAAGGCCAACTCCAATGTTCTAAATAATTAATGCATACATTTGTGAGGGCCCCGCAATCTATACATTTTACTAGGCGAGGCTCATCTCATTTATTTTAAATGGACAAATCTTAAAACGACTACATTTTTCTATTAAAATTAGTCTCTAAAATAAAGAAAGAAATCTTAATTAATTGCGAGCTTTTTTTATTTATTTATTTAAGAAAGCATGGCATACTAATTGCTAGATTAATACAAATATTGATGAAAAGGAATTTCACTTAAAAATTTCGAAATTATAAATAAAATAAAAATTCAACAACTAATATTCAAAAGAATCAAATATAGTTAGATTAAAACTCGCATTGTTATAAAAAAAACTATTGAGATTAGTTATTCACAACTATCTGAAACTAGATTTAACCATAATTACTAAAGCTTATTAGAAAGTTTATTAAACTTAAACGTTCTTCTAATCTTGTTTGAACTCAAATCATGCCTTAATGCCTAATTCAAGAAATTTAGTTTAAATTCATGCCTTAGCTAAATTTAGCTACTTGTTCACGATTAACCTACTGTTGATAATCTTAAAACCTTCATAACTAGAGAATTAACTCGTTTTGCCAAACCGATTCATTAAAGACTAACTTATGTTATTTTTTCTTATTCCAATTATTATTCAGTAATACATGAAATAGCCTAAATACAATCAATAAAAGGAACGAAGAAAAAGCGAAATTAACACTTCAAAATTCCATTCTTCATATGTATTCATGCTTCCACATTATTAGCTTGCAATAGCTAGTATTACAGTCGTGTACCTGATATTGGAAACAAAAGAAAAGGGAGATTAGCAGAAATTTAGTAGCATACAACAACAACAATACCCAGCAGCCAGTAACAACCAGCAACGAGAAACCAGTGACAGATTTTGAAATCAAGATAAAAATCCAGAAACACCGACAACAATCAACGGACAGAAGCCAAGAGAATCTTTTCAGATTTGAAAGACTAATTAATGTTCAACCCTTAATTTCTGAATCCGTATATCAAAATATTTAAATTGTATATCAGGTGTATACTACTATCTCTTTTAATTTCCAGAATGTTTTTATTTGTATGTTTGGAAGTCTTAATATTTTCGGAATTTTTTCTCTCTTCAATCTTAAGCTCCTTTTTTTTCTCTATCTTCTTTCTTTAAATCTGTCCAAGTCCCCCTATTTATTACCATCTTTCAGCAATTTTTAAAAATTAAAAACCTACTATCTTCGACTCATCCCCCTTTTAATCCCTACTACCTAATGTTTTGTCCCCCATTATATTAAACAAATACATTATGCTTCCCCCATTATATCTTGTTCCACATGCTTATATTAAACAATTGCATTATTCCCCACCATTATATCTTGTTCCCCATGCTTATATTAAACAAATGCATTATTCCCCACCATTATGTCTTGTCCCCCACCATGTACTATTTTAATATTATTAAAAGAAATTATTTAATCTTAATGGACAAAGCACTCAAAATAAATAATTGTTCAGATTTTTAATTCCAAAAATACCCCTCCGCCCTTACTGAAATTACCATTTTACCCTTGAAAATACTGCATTTTACCAATCTAACCCATCAGCTATAACCAATTCAGCTAATCAATTCTAACCAAAATATAGCAACTATAACCAATTCCTAATCAAATTTTATGAACAAATTCAAACTAAATGATGAACAACAAAGAAACAACTTGAATTATTTTGACTGAACAATGTTTTTTTTAAACAACAAACCTATTTTCAGATTCACCAACAATAACAAACAAATATATTCAAAGCATGAGCTCAATTCAAATTAAACTTAAACAAAATAAATAAACAGATTCAAATCACTAAACTCAAATAATCAATTGATCTTCAAATTAAATCCAACAAAATTACAACAAAGATACATGATTCAAACAACAACAACAACGACCCAGTATAATCCCACAAATGAGGTCTGGGGAGGGTAATATGTACGCAGACCTTACCCCTACCCCGAAGGGTAGAGAGGCTGTTTCCAGGAGACTCTCGACTCAAAAAGCAATAGGAGCCGATATATTAGTACCATAAAAATGCATAATAAAATAACAGCAATACAAGAGATATGAAATACAGAATACGAAATACGAAAAAGATGGCTGGTATAGTAAAACTAGCAGGTAAAGCCCTGCATCAATAGACGACCAATGACATTCTTAGTCTAACTCCTAACTGGCTAGTCTCACTCTATTGTGCTGTAGAAATATTTACAACTCTCCCCTAACCTACAACCTTAATACTCGACCTCCATAATTCCCTGTCAAGGGCCA
This sequence comes from Nicotiana tabacum, assembly GCF_000715075.1. Lineage (NCBI taxonomy): Eukaryota > Viridiplantae > Streptophyta > Magnoliopsida > Solanales > Solanaceae > Nicotiana > Nicotiana tabacum. The sequence continues at coordinate 47,452,558 of NC_134082.1, read as the reverse complement.
TGTCCTCAGTAATCCTAAGTCGCGCCATGTCCTGTCTGATCACCTCTCCCCAATACTTCTTAGGTCGTCCTCTACCTCTCCGCGTGCCCACTACAGCCAGTCGCTCACACCTCCTCACCGGTGCATCAGTGCTCCTCCTCTGAATGTGCCCGAACCATCTGAGTCTTACTTCCCGCATCTTGTCCTCCATGGGGGCCACGCCCACCTTCTCTCGAATATCTTCATTCCTAATCTTATCCATCCTTGTATGCCCGCACATCCACCTCAACATCCTCATCTCTGCTACTTTCATCTTCTGGATGTGTGAGTTCTTTACCGGCCAACATTCAGTTCCATATAACATGGCAGACCTTACCACTGCTCTATAAAACTTACCTTTTAGTAACGCTGACACTTTCTTGTCACACAAGACTCCCGACGCTAACCTCTACTTCATCCACCCCACCCCTATACGGTGTGTGACATCCTCGTCAATCTCCCCGATCCCCTGAATAACTGATCCAAGGTACTTGAAACTACCCCTCTTGGGAATGACTTGAGAGTCAAGCCTCACTTCAACTCCCGCTACCGTCGGCTCAACTCCAAATTTGCACTCGAGGTATTCCGTCTTCGTCCTGCTCAACTTGAAACCTTTAGACTCAAGAGTATGTCTCCAAATCTCTAATCTCTCGTTGACGCAACCTCGTGTCTCGTCAATTAGAATAATGTCATCAGCAAATAGCATGCACCATGGCACCTCCCCTTGAATATGATGAGTCAGTGCATCCATCACCAGGGCAAATAGGAATGGGCTGACCGCAGACCCTTGGTGCAACCCCATAATAACTGAAAAATGTTCAGAGTCGCCTCCTACTGTCCTAACCCGAGTCTTAGCTCCATCATACATATCTTTAATTACCCTAATATAGTCAATCGGGACCCCTTTATTCAAACTAAATCAAAATTAAAAACCAAAACATAAACTCACATTAAATCACTAGATTAAAAACGAACTTCAAGCAGAAAATGAACATGAATTAAATCTATATTAAATAACAAACATGGATGATTCAAGCGACTAAACTGACATATTTCTATATTACAACTAAATTCTTTTAAATGAATAAAAACAACCGAAGAAGAAATAATTAATTGAATTTCAACTTGAATCTAACAACATTAAAAATTTCTAAAAAAAATACATAAAAATACATGAAACAAACTGAAGAAATAATTAATTAAATTTCAATTTGAATCTAATAACATTAAAATTAAACTAACAATTTCTTTTAATAAATAAAAACACATGAACAAACTGAAAAACTAATTAATTAAATTTCAATTTGAATCTAATAACATTAAAATTAAACTAACAATTTCTTTTAATAAATAAAACACATGAACAAACTGAAAAACTAATTAATTAAACGATGAACACGAACAAAACAAGAATCAAACATTTATCGATTTTAGATCCGAGAATATCAAAACAAAATACGGACAAAATGAAACTCAAACCCACTAATCGGATCGAAACGACGAAGAACTTGAATGAAAATAAATCTGTCTGGAGACAATTATTGCACCAAAATCACTCGAATCTGCCAGGAAACTTAAACAATAGACGAAGCTCGATGGAGGGGTGTTTGGCGACGACGAGAACTGAAGCAGCAGCAACAAAGCAGCCATGGCCGCGCGAAGCTGGAGAAGAAGAAGCATTGAGCAGTAGCAACAAAGCAGCCATGGCCGCGTGAAGCTGGAGAAGAAGACGCAGCAGCAGCACAATGGAGCAGCAGTAGCGACGAAGAAGAAAACGCAACGCAGCAGTGAAAGAGGAGAAGCAGCAGCGGGCGACGGGGTGGAGCTGGGTTTCGACGAAGGCTTTTCCGGTGACGTGACGATGAAAAAGAAGGTGAAGACGAAGAAGATGAAGATGGGGCAGCCATGGGAGAGGACTTGGAGGTTTGAAGAAGAAGAAGGTAAGAGAGGGGGCGGATGGGATTTTTCAACAGTGAAATTTTTTAGGGTTTTGTTTTTGAAATGAAAGATAGGGAAATAGGGGTGTTGGGTCTTTGGGGTTATGGACTGGGTCGACCCGGTTTGAAATTGACCGTGTCGTAGGGAAAGGTTGGGTATATTTGGGCCTGTGATTCAAAATTGAAGAAGAGGCCTAATTCCGATTTTCTTTGTTTTTTTTTCTTTTACTTCCTAGTTAATAAAACTAAAATTCTAAATTAAATTATAAACTAAATTATCTTATCAAAAATACTAATTAATCCCAAATAACTATTATCACACATTTAAATAGCAATTAACGATAAAATCGCACAATTTAGACGTTAAATGCTAAAAATGCAACGTACATTATTTTTTTATGATTATCTCATTTGTAAAACAAACTTAAATAAATACTAAATGAAAATGCGACATATTTTATATTTTTATTAATTTAAACAAATAAACATGCACAGACAAAAATACAAATAATTATACAAAAATACCACAAAAATACAAACATTGCACACAAAGGAAAATTGTTTTATTTTGAATTTTTGGGAGTGATTCTCATATAGGGCGAAAATCACGTGCTCACAGCTACCCCTCTTTGTCCGAAAACATGAAGGGTTTTCGTGCAAAGATAAAGTGAGCGGATACGAGCGATTTTTGCCCGTTCGAGTACTCCGTGTGAAGCATTTTTTGAAAGATTTGACCGAACCTTTGCTTCAGAGGTTTCCTACATATCCTGGGCTAAACAGGAATCAGGTCAATGTAGTTCGAGAAGTTTTGGTAGCTGGGACTACCATGGGGCTGCAATGTTACTGTTGTTGCATGCTACTTTTACTATTTGCTGACCTCCTTATTACACCATGCTTAAAAGAAAAATCAAGAAGTTATGCTAGACTACGGATTACAAGATCACATCTATCTTCCATTTGTTCCTGATGTCTTGCTTTCTTGTCGGCTTGTGTTTCTTCCGGTGCTTTTCTTCCGAGAACTGACGGGGATGACACCGCCCTTTTGATTTTCTGAATACCAGTTTTCATCATTTTGTTCGGTCCGCTGGGGATATGGCTTCCTTCATTAAGCTTTTCGGTGGTTCCTCTGGGGATACGGCTTTCTTCATCAGATTTGTTATGCTGGGCATAATTTAATGTTCACAGGCCGCTTCTTTCAAGACGCGTCTTTTCTTCCTTTTGACTCATGCACTTGAATATGTGCTGGGACCTCTTGTTGCAACCTTCTACTTTCCGGTCCTGGGGATTTTTATTGTTTCCTGCTGGGGATTCCTGTTGTAACCTTCTGCCTTCCGGTGGGTTACTAATTTCAAGATCTGCAGTATAAGACTGAAAAGTATTCCTCTCGTTATACAGGTGGGCGCCTGAATGCAAAAATATGAAATGTATTCCCTCGTTATACTGGTGGGCGACCTAGGACATGAAATAAAAAACAGAAATGTATGCCCGCATTATACTGGTGGGCGGCCTAGAAATGAAAAAACAGAAATGTATTCCCGCATTATACTGGTGGGCGACCTAGAACATGAAATAAAAACAGAAATGTATGCCTGCATTATAATGGTGGGCGGCTTAGGACGTGAAATGAAAACGGAAATGTATGCCCGCATTATACTGGTGGGCGGCCTAGAAATGAAAAAACAGAAATGTATGCCCGCATTATACTGGTGGGCGACCTAGAACATGAAATGAAAACAGAAACGTATGCCCGCATTATACTGGTGGGCGACCTAGAACATGAAATGAAAACAGAAACGTATGCCCGCATTATTCTGGTGGGCGACCTAGAACATGAAATGAAAATAGAAAAATATGCTCGCATTATACTGGTGGGCGACCTAGAACAAGAAATGAAAACAGGAAAGTATGCCCGCATTATACTGGTGGGCGGCCTAGAAATGAAAAAATAGAAATGTATGCCCGCATTATACTGGTGGGCGACCTAGAACATGAAATGAAAACAGAAACGTATGCCCGCATTATACTGGCGGGCGGCCTAGAAATGAAAAAAACAAAAATGTATGCCCGCATTATACTGGTGGGCGACCTAAAACATGAAATGAAAACAGAAAAATATGCCTGCATTATACTGGTGGGCGACCTAGAACATGAAATAAAAACAGGAAAGTATGCCCGCATTATACTGGTGGGCGGCCTAGGACATGAAATGAAAATAGAAAAGTATGCCCGCATTATACTGGTGGGCGACCTAGAACATGAAATGAAAACAGGAAAGTATGCCCGCATTATACTGGTGGGCGGCCTAGGACATGAAATGAAAAACAGAAATGTATTCCCGCATTATACTGGTGGGCGCCTAGGACATGAAATGAAAAACAGAAATGTATTCCCGCATTATACTGGTGGGCGCCTAGGACATGAAATTAAAACAGAAATGTATTCCCGCATTATACTGGTGGCGACCTAGGACATGAAATGAAAAACAGAAATGTATTCCTGCATTATACTGGTGGGCGACCTAGGTAAAGACATGAAATGTATTCCCTTGTTATACAGGTGGGCGCCCTAGGACATGAAATGAAAAATAGAAATGTATTCCCGCATTATACTGGTGGGCGACCTAGGACATGAAATGAAAAAACAGAAATGTATTCCCGCATTATACTGGTGGGCGACCTAGGTAAAGACATGAAATGTATTCCCTTGTTATACAGGTGGGCGCCTAATGGTAAAGACATGAAATGTATTCCCTTGTTATACAGGTGGGCGCCTAATGGTAAAGACATGAAATGTATTCCCTTGTTATACAGGTGGGTGCCTAATTGGTAAAGAATAACTTGAATTTGTTTCCTCGATTCTCCGAGAAAATTTTCACTTGTGGCAGAAAATTTTCTGCCCCAGTTCTGGCGATCTTTCTTATGGCGTGCCTTTCGGCCATCATCAACACTTTATTTTCCTGTTCAAATCAAAGAAAATTTAGTTAGTTTTTTTTTTAAAAAAAAATATGGCGAGTGGTCATGTCACTCCTGATGGGGATGATTGTTCCCTTCCCCTTATTCCTGTTTGGCGTTACCAAAACTTGTTGGGGACGATGTTATTCGCTGGGGATAACATTCTGCTGGGGATGGTTTTTCCATTTATCCCTTCCCCGTTCTGTATCTCAAAACTTGCCGGGGGTTATTTTGCTGAAGATGGATTTTCCTTTCTTCCTTTCCCACTTTGTGTTGTTCGACCACCTCGGAACTTGGTCGATATTCGGTCGGAGTCCTGCTGGGGATCCTCTTGGAACTTGGCCCACAATTTCCTCAACATGTTTTTTCCGATTCTTCCCCGTACTTTCCTTGCCATTTTAGACCAATATTATTCGGCCTGGCAACCAACGTCTTTTGTCTTATTGCCTTGTCTCTGGCCTGACCTCTTCACATTTTACGTTGTACCATTTTGGTAACTGGTAGTAAGCTCTGAAATACCTTTCTCAAAAAATAAATTTCTGGAAAAAGTCTTTTAAACAAAGAAATGAAAAGATAGAAAAGGAGAAAATCTTTTTGAACAAATGATGGGGGAAAGAAAAGAAATGAACTTATCTGGGTGGTATAACCGATTCCAACGATCATGTTGTGCCTTTCGGATTAATCAACCCAGTCTATTTGTGTCGATCAATCTTTCTGATGTCTTCACTTGCTGGGGATAAATAGGTGCCCACCTCTTCGCAAAAATGTGGATCCTTTTTGCCAATCTATCTTGTCGCCTCATAGTGCCCTTTGCAGGGTTTTCACTAACAAGACTCTCTCATTTCTCTCAGCTCTCATCGCCTTATGGTGCCTGTGAAGATTTTCACCGATAAGACTCTCTCATTTTGCTTCTCTCAGCTTACGTCCCCTTATGGTGCCTGTGAAGGTTTTCACCGATAAGACTCTCTCATTTTGCTTCTCTCAGCTGGGGATTGGAGTGTTGCCGGTAAGATCCTCTCTGCTGGGAATTCTTATGGCTATCAATTCTTTCAGCTCATGATCCTCATTCAGTCGGGGACCGGCGTGTTATTCTCGGCTTTCATTTGCCTGTCTTGGCACCCCTCGGATACTGATCGGGAGGTCTTTTTTGGACATCAATATGGGTTTTAGAAGAAAAGGATATAAAATTCAAAATAACTTTGATGGGTAAAACATTACAACTCTTGGAATCAAACTCTTTTTTTTTCAAAATTTAAAAACATAACTTCTGCCTCAGTTTTCTTGCTTGGGGATTTTTTTTTTGATTTTTTGTTACATTATGACCGAGCCATGAGGCGCCTACGTATCCTCTTTGAGGAATCAGGTCGAACGTAGTTCACTTGACTCCTTGGTTTTCTTGCGACCTTCACTTTTTTTCTTGTTTTTGTTATTATTTTTCTTCTTTTCTTTTTTTTTATTTTTTATTTTTCATTAATGATTCCAAGAGAGGGGTATAAAAGGATAAGTAAGGCTCAAAGGGGTAAAGCAAAGGTTAAAAGTGTTTGGATAGAAGAAAGAATTGCCTCCGTCATTTCATTATCCGATAAGCACCAAGTACAAATAAAATAAACAACAAAAAAAATTACACATAATATCTTTTGACTGCATCAGAATTGATAGCCATGTCGACGCATCTTCCTTCGACATCTGTCAGACGTAAAGCGCCGTTGGATAATACTCTGGTCACAATATACGGCCCTTGCCAATTCGGGGCGAACTTGCCTTTTGCCTCGATCTGATGTGGGAGGATCCGTTTCAATACTTGCTGCCCTACTTCAAATTTCCTAGGACGCACCTTCTTATTGTATGCTCTTTCTATTCTCTTCTGATATAACTGGCCATGGCATACTGCTGCCAATCTTTTTTCATCAATTAAACTCAACTGCTCCAGTCGGGCTTTGACCCATTCATCATCATCAATCCCAGCCTCAGCGACAATCCGAAGGGATGGAATCTCAACTTTTGCTAGTATTACTGCTTCAGTTCCGTATACCAACGAATAAGGAGTTGAACCTACTGATGTACGAACAGTAGTGCGATAACCCAACAATGCAAACGGTAACTTTTCATGCCACTGTCTGGACCCTTCTACCATCTTCCTCAAAATCTTTTTTATATTTTTGTTGGCTGCCTCAACTGCACCATTCGCCTTAGGACGATACGGGGTGGAATTACGGTGTGTAATCTTAAACTGCTGACATACCTCTTTCATCAAATTGCTGTTAAGATTAGCACCATTATCCATGATAATCACTTTTGGGATCCCAAATCTACAGATGATATGGGAATGGACAAAATCCACCACCGCCTTTATGGTCACTGACTTGAAAGTCTTGGCCTCCACCCATTTGGTGAAATAATCGATGGTTACCAGAATGAACCTGTGATCGTTTGAAGCTGCTGGCTCAATAGGCCCAATGACATCCATGCCCCATGCCACAAATGGACATGGTGCTGACATTGTGTGCAATTTCGTTGGTGGAGAATGAATCAGATCTCCGTGTATCTGACACTGATGGCATTTTCGCACGAAACTGATACAATCATGCTCCATGGTGAGCCAATAATACCCTGCTCGAAGGATCTTCTTTGCCAATACATATCCGCTCATATGGTCCCCACAGACTCCTGCATGTACCTCTGTCATCACTGTCGTGGCTTGACTAGCGTCTATACATCTCAGCAATCCCAAATCTGGGGTTCTTTTGTACAGCACTCCTCCACTGAGGAAGAATCCATTTGACAATCTCTAAATGGCTCTTTTTTTATCTCCGGTGGCCTGCTCTGGGTATATCCCCATCCTGAGGTATTCCTTGACGTCATAAAACCATGGCTCGCCATCCAATTCTTCCTCTATCATGTTGCAATAAGCATGTTGATCACGAACCTGAATATGCAATGTGTCAACATGGATCTTGTCTGGATGGTGCAACATCGATGCTAAAGTGGACAAGGCATCGGCAACCTCATTGTGAACTCTCGGGATGTGTCTGAACTCCACTGATCGAAATCGCTTGCTCAGATCGTGCAAACATTGTCGATATGGTATAAGCTTTAAATCCCGAGTTTCCCATTCACCCTAGATCTGATGTACCAGAAGGTCCGAGTCTCCCAAGACCAAGACGTCCTGGACATCCATGTCTGCGGCTAAACGTAAGCCCAGAATGCATGGCTCATATTCAGCCATGTTGTTGGTACAATAGAAACGTAGCTGAGCTCTAACAGGATAGTGATGTCCTGTTTCCGAAATAAGTACCGCTCCTATTCCAACTCCTTTTGCATTTGCAGCCCCATCGAAGAAAAGCTTCCACCCTGGTTCCTCAGTCAGTTCTAACTCCTCTATATGCAACACTTCTTCATCTGGAAAATACGTCCTCAAAGGCTCGTATTCTTCATCAATAGGATTCTCAGCCAAGTGATCGGCCAATGCTTGAGCTTTCATGGTCGTCCTTGTCACATAGACAATGTCGAACTCTGTGAGTAATATCTACCATTTTTCCAATCTTCCTATGGGCATAGGCTTCTGGAAAATATACTTCAATGGATCCAGGCATGAAATAAGGTAAGTAGTATGTGACGACAAATAATGCTTAAACTTCTGTGCTACCCAAGTTAGAGCACAACATGTCTTCTCAAGTTGAGTGTACTTATTCTCATAGACTGTAAACTTCTTGTTGAGATAATAGATGGCTTCCTCTTTTCTTCTTGTGATGTCGTGTTACCCCAACACGCAGCCAAATGAATTCTCCAGGACCGTTAGATAAAGGATTAATGGTCTCCTCGGCTCAGGCGGAACCAACATAGGTGGATTTGATAAATATCATTTGATCTGGTCAAATGCCTCCTGACATTCTGCTGTCCATTCTATCACAGCATCTTTCTTCAGTAATCGAAAGATGGGTTCACAAGTTGCTGTGAGTTGGGCAATAAATCTGCTGATGTAGTTCAACCTTCCCAACAAACTCATTACTTCTGTTTTGTTTTTCGGCGGTGGCAAATCTTGGATAGATTTGATCTTTGACGGGTCCAGTTCAATACCTCGCCGACTGACGATAAATCCCAACATCTTTCCAGAGGGAACACCAAAGGCACATTTAGCCGGGTTAAGCTTAATATCATACCTTCTAAGTCTTTGAAAGAACTTCCTTAGGTCTGTTACATGGTCTTCCTGATGCTTAGACTTTATAATCGCATCGTCCACGTACACTTCGATTTCTTTATGGATCATGTCATGAAACACAGTAGTCATTGCTCTCATGTACGTTGCCCCAGTATTCTTCAAACCAAATGGCATCACCCGGTAGCAATAAGTTCCCCACGGCGTAATGAATGCCGTCTTTTCCGTATCTTCTTCATCCATCAGAATCTGATGATACCCAGCATAGCAATCTACAAAAGATCCGAGCTCACGTCCGGCGCAATTGTCGATCAAGATATGGATGTTGGGTAAAGGAAAGTTGTCCTTTGGGCTTGCCCTGTTCAGATTGCGGTAATCGACACACACCCTGATCTTCCCATCTTTCTTTGGCACCGGCACCACATTAGCCAACCAATCAGCATATCGAGTGACACGAATAACCTTTGCTTGCAGCTGCTTGGTTACTTCTTCTTTAATCTTCACACTCATATCCGTTTTGAACTTCCTCAATTTCTGCTTGACGGGGGGGCATGCCGGGTCAGTGGGCAATTTATGAACCACTAAATTTGTGCTTAACCCCGGCATGTCATCATATGACCATGCAAAAACATCTTTGAACTCAATAAGTGTTTTGATCAATTCTTCCTTGATATTTGGTGCAATGTGGATGCTTATTTTAGTTTCTTTGATATCGCCGTCATCCCCTAAATTGATGGCTTCTATGTCATTTAAGTTGGGCTTGGATTTTTCTTCAAACTGGCTTAACTCCCTGTTTATCTCCTCGAAGGCTTCATCCTCATCATATTCCGATTCACTATCATAATCGACCTCTTGTATAGTTAGTTCGAAATCAGATTGATCTTTTAGACTAGGTTGAAGATCCGTTGTGCATGCCATGTCGTTAGAACCAGTATGAAAAGAACTGTTCAGAAAAAGAAAAGAAGGAAACAAAATTAAACAAAAACAACATATAAAGTAAGGCATAAAGAAGGAATTTTTTTTTGTTTTATTGAATTATGGGATAACAAGGTTTCACACTTTGTTGAGCAGTAATAGAAATAAAAGGAATCTAGATTACAACCCTGGAATAATCCAGAAAACAAAAAGGAAAATCAGAGCCAACTACCAGGACTCCCTCCGAGTAGGAAGAGGAGTAGCTGTCCAATTGTTGACATTGGCCCTAGGCCCCACAAACTGTATGTCTGCCTTACTGGAACCCTCTCCAGCTTCTATTGTGTTGACATCTGCGAACATTCTTTCTAAGCCCTCATCCAAATCTCCATCTAGCCCAATCAACAGTCCACGAATTTTCGGGACTGACAACCTTGTGACACCTGCTCTAACAAAAGATCTAGAGAGACGCAGAACTGGCTTGGGAAGAACCCAAACTTTCTTCTTCATTTTCCGAGCTCGCTTTATATCTGCTGCAATTGGTTTGAATCCCAATCCGAAAGTCTCTAAATTCTTGGGCAAAGAGATAGGTTGAACAATTCCCTGGAGCTCAGCCCCCAGACCTTTTCCTGGCACGAACCCATTACTTAGCATCTCTGAAACTATCATGACGGTTGCGGAAGCTATCATGGGGTGTGGAATGCTTTTACCCTCGGGAATCTTGTTTGCTGATACTGCATCAAAAATCTGGTAAACCTAGGGACCTTTGTCATCGTTGGTTTCTATGAATGGCACAATGACACCTCTCATGGTGCACGCAGTGTCTTCCCCATGCAGCACGACATCTTGTCTGTCCCATTCAAACTTGACCATTTGATGCAATGTGGATGGCACTGCTTTGGCCGCGTGGATCCACGGTCGTCCCAACAAAAGGTTATAAAATACCGCGACATCCAATACCTGGAACTCCATAGTAAACTCGACCGGGCCGATGGTCAACTCGAGTATAATATCCCCCACGGTATCTGTTCCACTTCCGTCAAACCCTCGGACGCAAACGCTATTCTTGTGGATTCTATCATGGTCAGTCTTCAACTGGTTCAGTGTGGATAATGGACAAATATTGGCACTTGAACCATTATCCACCAACGCCCGAGTAACTGCCGAATCTTCACATTTGACAGTTAAGTAGAGAGCTTTATTATGTTCCGTACCCTCCACTGGCAAATCGTCATCAGAGAACGTTACCCTGTTTACCTCAAAAATTTTGTTGGCAATCGTTTCAATGTGGTTCACTGAAATTTCATTGGGCACATGAGCTTCATTTAGTATCTTCATCAGGGCCCGGCGATGCTCGTCCGAATAGATCAATAGTGATAACAACGAGATCTGGGCCGGTGTTTTCTTCAATTGTTCAACAACGGAGTAATCCTGCACTTTCATCTTTTTCAGGAATTCCTCCGCTTCTTCTTCTGACACAGGTTTCTTTGTTACTGCTGGGTTGGACCTTCTTAACTCCACGGAGTAAAACACCGTCCCGATCGAGTCAGTCCCTGCGCCTCACAACTATTCTCCTACACTTGCTTTACCTTGTACATTACCACTGCCTTTTCATACTTCCAAGGCACCGCCTTGCTATCAATCACTGGCAATTGGACTACTGGCTTTATGATGACCGGTTCCCTGTAGACCCCTTTCACAACAACTACGGGTGCAGATGATGCTCCCGATACTACCAACTTGGCTGGCTCTGGTTTCTTTGTAGCGGTGGATGGATTCTTCCCTAATATCACCACTGGCTTGACATCTTCCCCCTTCAACTGTACCCCTGCTTCCCCACTGGTCGATTTTTCTTTCGGAGTGGCACGAATCATCATCATTGTCTGTGAGGATTTCTTTGGCTCCCCTCCTTCGTGAACAAGCTCGATCATGTGGGCTTCGTGGTGCTTTGGCAATGGGTTCTGGTTAATGTTGGGTGCCTCCGGTGCCTGTACCTCGATCTTGTTGGTATCAATAAGATCTTGTATCGCATGTTTTAGCCTCCAACATTTCTCGGTATCATGTCCGGGAGCTCCCGAACAATATTCACATCTTACCGAGTGATCCATATTTTGGGGTAAGGGATTTGGCAACCTAGGCTCAACAGGATTTAATAAACCCAACTGCCTTAATTTGTGGAACAAGGCAGTATAAGTTTCTCCCAACTCAGTAAAGGTTCTTTGCCTCTGCAGTCTTTCATTTATGGAAGCCGGATTTCCCCTGAAACCCATCCCTGGAGGGTTCCTGTAGGCTCTTGGCGGTGGATAGGTGTTTTGTGGTGGTGGGTAGGTATTATGTGGAGGTGGGTATGTATTGTGGTGAGCTGGCACGCGCAATTGCGGGCGAGCCGGAGGTTGAGTATATGTCTGGGCTTGATGGACGGTAAAATGTTGTTCTTGTGGTGGGTAGTAGGGTTGTGAAGGGTAATTTGGAATGTGTGGGTAGTTTAGATGATGGGGTCTGGGTTGGTAATGAGGGGAAGGACCTCTAGATCTGGACCAATTGCCGGCCTCTATTGTCGTGACCTTCTCTCTCCTTTTCTTTTTGAGCGCACCTCCCGTGCCGCTCTGAATGGCCTGAGTCGTTGCCTTAATTGTCGAGTAACTCAGGATCTTATTGGACTTAAGTCCCTCTTCTATCATACCTCCCATTTTCACCACTTCGTTGAAGGATTTGCCAACTGACGTCACCAAGTGACCGAAGTATGTTGGCTCTAGAGTTTGTAGAAAGTAATCTACCATTTCTCCCTATTGGAGGATCAACTCTGGCTGCCTGTTCTCTCCATCAGAACCCAAATTCCCGGAAGCTCTCTTCGGGTTTCTTCTCAAGCTTTAGCAATGTGAGACGGTCTGGGACTATCTCAAGGTTGTATTAGAAGTGTCCTGCGAAAGCCTGTTCCAGATCATCCCAGGTGTACCACCTGCTCGGATCTTGTCTTGTATACCACTCTAGTGCCGACCCGCTCAAACTCTGACCAAAGTAAGCTATCAGTAGTTCATCTTTGCCCCCTGTTCCCCTCATCTTGCTACAAAAGCCTCGTAGATGTGCCATAGGATCGCCATGCCCTTCGTATAAATCAAATTTGGACATCTTGAACCCTGCTGGTAATTGGACGTCAGGGAAAGGGCATAGATCCTTGTAAGCCACGCTGACTTGGTTGCCTAACCCGTGCATGTTCCTGAAGGACTGCTCCAGGCTTTTAAATTTCCGCATCACCACGTCCTGCTCTGGGCTCTTAGCCGACTTTTCAATCTCTGTCGGGACCTCAAAGTGGGGATTATATGTATGTGGCTCGGGTGCTTTGAATGTGAGTTCAGAGGGGTAATATTGTGTATCGTGAGCCTGAAACAATGGCTCGCTAGACGATCTGTGCAATGGGGCTGGGGTAGGAGCCACAAAGACAGGAACATTTGATGGAGGAGGATTCTGATTGGGTAGTGGAGCTTGGGGATCATAGGTCTCTCTTCCCTGATAGTAATGATGGCTTGGGAAACTCGTTGAAGGGCCGGGAGAGGGGTATTCTGGCGTGTGTCCTGGTTGGAGAGTAGGAGTAACAGGTAGTTCATGCCCCTTTTGGGCTCTAGCTAAGGCTATCTACATTTCATTCATTTCCAGCCTCATCTTTTCCATTTTTTCCATGGCTTCCTTCAGCATCTGATTAGCCGTCTTTTCCGACTCAACACTGTTGTCTGAACCAGTCATGCTTCCTGGTATGGGCCCTTTTGATCTTGTTTGATAATGGTACGGTGCCAATACGCTTTAACAAACTAACTGATATAGATTGGAAAAATAACAAACTTGTCAGTGTTAGAGTCTTAACAGATATCGTAATTGCACGTTGGGGGATGCAATGTTCTTAGGCAGTTAACCATTTCTAACATGCTTTTGCTCTGACCGCATGCATCATCCCGGCTTATTTTATTTGTGCCTCTTTCGAGTGTTTCAGGGACCTCTCTTTTCTTCTTCTCTCTCTTTCTCTTTTTTTTCAATTACGGTCGAATCCTATGGAGATTGCATACGTATCGTGACCCCGCACGAATCAGACCAGGCGTAGTTCGTGACTTGAGTAAAATAAAGACCCAATTTTACATTCTATTACCCAAATATGCTATTACAAACTGTTATTTGAAAGAAAACAAACGAAATACAGACTCCACACTATTAACAATGTTTGAAGAGAACATAGGGGTAGACAAAAGACTCTGAAAAACAAACAAGTGCAGGCTTGAACCAGGGATACATTAAAGCCTTGAATTTTGGTGCCTGCGAGGCATCGTTCGGCCTTTCCGCGGGCTTTGGTGCTAGGCCCCTTTGCAAGCTTTTTAATTCCTCCATGATCCGGTGGACATAACCCATGACTGAGGCAAAAAGGATATCACGAGGCATTTCTTCACATGTTAGGCACTTCGTGGTGATGTAGCGCCCAATCTTATTGATCCTACCCCTGATTCTATCCCTTTCTATGCACAACTGTTCTATTCGTTGATTCTTTAGTCCCAATACTCGAGTGTTGTCAATGAGCTGATCTTGTAACCTCTTCATTTGCTCTTCCATTCGGGTTATTGAATCATAGCAGCGCTCCCTGTCTGTTCTAGCATCTCGGGCTTGTTTAAGGACCCAATCACTGAGAGTGGAATTTATTTCTCTTAATATTGTAACGCTCCCTTCGTAATCCCTTTTCACTTGCCATAGGTGCTTTTTCCGCGCTGCTGTACCTTTTGCCCATCTGGCCCGTATTCTTGCTATGCTAGCCTTGGATCTTTCCAAGTCCTTTCGGCTTTCAGCGACCTGATTCCTTAACCCTGCTATCAACCTTTTATCAGCCCGGCTTCTCAGTTGGTTGTCGGCATCCATTTTCATCTTCCGGATCTGAGCTTTGAGGATCTCGCTTTCTCTGGCTAGTTTGTTCTTTTCACCTTCGTCGGCAGCAACCTGCACTTTGTTCTCAAATTTCAGATCCTTAATCTGTTGTTTCAGCTTGCCTATTACGGCAAGATATTCCCGCTCTTTGGCTAACCGGTCCCACTGCTCTTGTGAGGACTTGGCAAATTCTTGAAGGTGAGGTCTTTTAGCCGGCCTTCCAGACAACATTTCCCCTTTGTACCAAGCCTGATATCCAGGTGAAACTTCCCCTCTTGCCTGATTCAGCACACAAGTATTTGCCTCTAAGTATTGACATTGGCTCCAAATCTGGCAGACCCTTGCTTCAGGAAACTGACCATCGGAACTGATCTCAATCACCTGGGTGCTTAGATCCTCATCTTTGGGCACTATCTGACACCTCCCAAGTTGCCTCAAAACCCGATACGGCATATAATGTTGAATGCTCTTAAGTCCCATCAAGAGAAAATGGGGCCTAGCTGCTGGTATGTATATGACTTCGTCGATCGGTAACCATCCCAGTGTCCACTGTATTTGACTGGCATTGAGGGTCCGGAAATATGAGTTCCATGCCGAGACTCCTTCAGGTAGGCGGACCTCATTAATTCTGGTGTAGAACTCCTCTATGCAGGTCTTTTCAGAAGATCCATGGCTCAGGAACTGGGCTCGGTGACATAGGTGTTCGGTCATCCACATTTGCAATAACAAGTTACAACCTTCGAAAAAGTTTCCTTCGGCTTTGTAGGCCGTGAGAGCTCGGAACATATCAGATACAATCATGGGCGCCAGCGTGCTATCCTTTTGAGTGAGCAAAGTACTGACAACCCCAGCTATCTTTATGTCAATATTTCCGTCTTTTCTTGGGAACACTAAAAGCTCTAAGAAGGTTATCATGAAAGCAACCCGTCTATGTTCATCCCACTTTCGACGGTTACTTTTGCTGCACAACTTGTTTTCTGGCTTGTCGAATCCTCCTATGTGGCCGTATCTTTGGTATATGAAGCTCAAAGTGCAAAAACCTTTTGCCAAATCAGGGTTATGGATTGTTTTGACTATCTTTAACGAGTCCAAAAACCGATGCACTGCTATGGCTCTTGGAGCAACCAGGTATTTATGCCTCAACGGAACCTCAGCACTGCCGATGTACCCTGCTATTTCCTCTAAAGTTGGGGTGAGTTCAAAGTCTGAGAAGTGGAAGACATTGTGCGCAAGGTCCCAGTAGGGGACCAGTGCCCTTATAATATCTCCTCGTGGCCTGATATCCAACAAACTCGTGAGACCTTTCAGATGTTTCTTGATTTCGTCATGCCCTTCTTTGTCTAAATCATTCCACCATAGCCGCAATTGGAGGGGGATTTTATTCATGATTGAAAAAGGTTCATTTTGAGTCGTGCTCATTCTGCACATTTATTAATAAGATCAAACAAGCGAAAATTTATTTGACTAAAAAAATGATTTGATCATTTTTCCTTAAAAAACCAGATCTTCCGAACACGACCTTTCAGCACTTCAGGGATGAAGATTTTAAGGTTGTGCGAGTTAACCAATAAATAATAAAAAATAAAAAATGACAGAAGTGGCCGTTTATACAAAGTCAGCCTTCCGGCGTTCCTTTTGGGAACATTCAGCTATTTTTGATAAAAACAGCATCACCTGACTCTATGACAGAAAATTAAAATTTTGACATTTTTTTTCTATTTTTACAAAATGGGAGGTTGGACCCGACGAGGGTTACCTACGTATCTCACGTCCTGTGAGAATCAAACCGGCGTAGTTCGCCCAACATAAACTAAACTTGTAAACAAGACTCATTTCTTTTGTTTTTCAAATAAATCAAACTAACAAAAAAACAAATTTTTTTTTTTTCATTTTTCAAAATTTTGGCAGGGTTTTGATACTACTTGGACATTGGTTTTATTTTTCTAAAAAGTAGTTATCTCCCTACATTGCTATTTTTTTTTTCTTTTCACAATTTTTCAAAAATTCTTGATTTCAGAAGCCGGTCAACATGCAGATCTGAAGCAAATAAA
Organism: Nicotiana tabacum; assembly: GCF_000715075.1. NCBI lineage: Eukaryota > Viridiplantae > Streptophyta > Magnoliopsida > Solanales > Solanaceae > Nicotiana > Nicotiana tabacum. Next base: position 47,435,634 of record NC_134082.1, on the reverse strand, counting down.
TGTGCAAAACAAACAGGATGCAGCAGGATGGTCTTTTTCCATTTCAGGTTGCTAGTCCTAGACGGACCCAACCCCTGTGTTGAGTCCCCTAAGTCAAATGCAACGTGATGCAAATAAGCGTTCATACTAGGGATCCGGCATGTAGTCACGTTATTCTATGTTCAAAACCTGAGTCTATGTTCTAGACAGTGCACCCGAGCGGACAACTCGAGTTGAGGAAGGAGCTCCTTTCGGGGAACCAAAAGGCCAGCCGGCTTAGAAACTTTCCGAACCTCTTTTATTTAGGGTATGACACTAACAGAATAGGGAGTCTTAACCAGTAAGCACATCCCGGAGGTAAGAAGAGAAGGTTTCAGCACAGTTTATATGTACAGTTCAAATAATATCAAAGCAGTAAAAAGCATCATTTTGCATATTAAGCACAGATCATATGAGAATATCATATAATAAAGCCAAAATACAACAATTTATCAAGCTCGAATTTGTAACCCTGAATCGGTGGTTCTGGGTAAAGCAGTATTTTTCCCCAGCAGAGTCACCAGAGCTGTCACACCTCCTTTTTCCGTCCCCACGAGGGGTGAAGGAGTTTTTTCCAATTAAAGGACAATCGAAAAGGGATTTGTTTATTTATTTCAGAGTTGCCACTTGGGAGATTTAGGGTGCCCCAAGTCACCAATTTTAATCCCGAATCGAGGAAAAGAATGACTCTGTATTACAGTCCACGAACCAGAATACGGATAAGGAATTCTGTTAACCCGGGAGAAGGTGTTAGGCATTCCCGAGTTCCGTGATTCTAGCACGGCCGCTCAACTGTTATATTCGGCTTGATTATCTGATATAATACATATTATAAACTTATGTGCAAATTTTATCCTTTAGCCGCTTTTATTATTTTTATTTATTGTTATTATTTTACGGAGAATTGCAACATTGTGAAAACGTATTTCAAACCACGTCGCAATCAATGCACCCGTGGTTATCGAAACATTTCGACTCCGTTGAGATTTGGATTTGGGTTACATAAATGCACACCCATATTTAAGAAAATAATTTGTTAAAGACGCGCCTAGAGCGACTAGCGTATTGTTGTTTTGGGTAAGGCCGTAAAATTTCACTAGACGGCCAACTCCGATGTTCTAAATAATTAATGCATACATTTGTGAGGACCCCGCAATCTATACATTTTACTAGGCGAGGCTCATCTCATTTATTTTAAATGGACAAATCTTAAAGCGACTACATTTTTCTATTAAAATTAGTCTCTAAAATAAAGAAAGAAATCCTAATTAATTGCGAGCTTTTTTTATTTTATTTTATTTAAGAAAGCATGGCATACTAATTGCTAGATTAATACAAATATTGATGAAAAGGAATTTCACTTAAAATTTTCGAAATTATAAATAAAAATAAAAATTCGACAACTAATATTCAGAAGAATCAAATATAGTTAGATTAAAACTCGCATTGTTATAAAAAAAACTATTGACATTAATTATTCACAACTATTTGAAACTAGATTTAACCATAATTACTAAAGCTTATTAGAAAGTTTATTAGACTTAAACGTTCTTCTAATCTTGTTTGAACTCAAATCATGCCTTAATGCCTAATTCACGAAATTTAGTTTAAATTCATGCCTTAGCTAAATTTAGCTACTTGTTCACGATTAACTTACTGTTGATAATCTTAAAACCTTCATAACTAGTGAATTAACCCGTTTTGCCAAACCGATTCATTAAAGACTAACTTATGTTTTTTTTTCTTATTCCAATTATTATTCAGTAATACATGAAATAGCCTAAATACAATCAATAAAAGGAACGAAGAAAAAGCGAAATCAACACTTCAAAATTCCATTCTTCATATGTATTCATGCTTCCACATTATTAGCTTGCAATAGCTAGTATTACAGTCGTGTACCTGATATTGGAAGCAAAAGAAAAGGGAGATCTGCAGAAATTCAGTAGCATACAACAACAACACCCAGCAGCCAGTAACAACCAGCAACGAGAAACCAGTGACAGATTTTGAAATCAAGATAAAAATCCAGAAACACCGACAACAATCAACGGACAGAAGCCAAGAGAATCTTTTCAGATTTGAAAGACTAATTAATGTTCAACCCTTAATTTCTGAATCCGTATATCAGAATATTTAAATGGTATATCAGGTATATACTACTATCTCTTTTAATTTCCAGAATGTTTTTATTTGTATGTTTGGAAGTCTTAATATTTTCGGAAATTTTTCTCTCTTCAATCTTCAGCTCCTTTTTTTCTCTATCTTCTTTCTTTAAATCTGTCCAAGTCCCCCTATTTATTACCATCTTTCAGCAATTTTTAAAAATTAAAAACCCACTATCTTCCACTCATCCCCCTTTTAATCCCTACTACCTAATGTTTTGTCCCCCATTATATTAAACAAATACATTATCCTCCCCCCATTATATCTTGTTCCCCATTCTTATATTAAACAATTGCATTATTCCCCACCATTATATCTTTTTCCCCATGCTTATATTAAACAAATGCATTATTCCCCACCATTATGTCTTGTCCCCCACCATGTACTATTTTAATATTATTAAAAGAAATTATTTAATCTTAATGAACAAAGCACTCAAAATAAATAATTGTTCAGATTTTTAATTCCAAAAATACCCCTCCGTCCTTACTGAAATTACCATTTTACCCCTGAAAATACTGCATTTTACCAATCTAACCCGTCAGCTATAACCAATTCAGCTAATCAATTCTAACCAAAATATAGCAACTATAACCAATTCCTAATCAAATTTTCTGAACAAATTCAAACTAAATGATGAACAACAAAGAAACAATTTGAATTATTTTGACTGAACAATGTTTTTTTTAAACAACAAACCTATTTTCAGATTCACCAACAATAACAAACAAATATATTCAAAGCATGAGCTCAAATTCAAATTAAACTTAAACAAAATAAATAAACAGATTCAAATCACTAAACTCAAATAATCAATTGATCTTCAAATTAAATCCAACAAAATTACAACAAAGATACATGATTCAAACTAAATCAAAATTAAAAACCAAAACATAAACTCACATTAAATCACTAGATTAAAAACGAACTTCAAACAGAAAATGAACATGAATTAAATCTATATTAAACAACAAACATGGATGATTCAAGCGACTAAACTGACATATTTCTATATTACAACTAAATTCTTTTAAACGAATAAAAACAACCGAAGAAGAAATAATTAATTGAATTTCAACTTGAATCTAACAACATTAAAAATTTCTAAAAAAATACATAAAAATACATGAAACAAACTGAAGAAATAATTAATTAAATTTCAATTTGAATCTAATAACATTAAAATTAAACTAACAATTTTTTTTAATAAATAAAAACACATGAACAAACTGAAAAACTAATTAATTAAATTTCAATTTGAATCTAATAACATTAAAATTAAACTAACAATTTCTTTTAATAAATAAAACACATGAACAAACTGAAAAACTAATTAATTAAACGAACACGAACAAAACAAGAATCAAACATTTACCGATTTTAGATCCGAGAATATCAAAACAAAATACGGACAAAATGAAACTCAAACCCACTAACCGGATCGAAACGACGAAGAACTTGAATGAAAACAAATCTGTCCGGAGACAATTATTGCACCAAAATCACTCGAATCTGCCCGAAAACTTAAACAATAGATGAAGCTCGATGGAGGGGTGTTTGGCGACGACGAGAACTGAAGCAGCAGCAACAAAGCAGCCATGGCCGCGCGAAGTTGGAGAAGAAGAAGCATCGAGCAGCAGCAACAAAGCAGCCATGGCCGTGTGAAGCTGGAGAAGAAGACGCAGCAGCAGCACGATGGAGCAGCAGTAGCGACGAAGAAGAAGACGCAACGCAACAGTGAAGGAGAAGAAGCAGCAGCGGGCGACGGGGTGGAGTTGGGTTTCGACGAAGGCTTTTCCGGCGACGTGACGACGACAAAGAAGGTGAAGACGAAGAAGATGAAGATGGGGCAGCCATGGGAGCTGCTTCGCGTCGTCCATGGCCGAGCTTCGAGGGTGGTCGTTTGCTTCATATGTTTGATGTGTGTGTGCTGTGTATGTGTGTGTATGTGGACGTGTGTGTGTGAGTGTGACGGGGTGAGGGGGAAGGGCTGGAGGGGGTGGTCGTTGGGCGAGGGGAAGGGCAGCCATGGGAGAGGACTTGGAGCTTTGAAGAAGAAGAAGGTAAGAGAGGGGGCGGATGGGATTTTTCAACAGTGAAATTTTTGAGGGTTTTGTTTTTGAAATGAAAGATAGGGAAATAAGGGTGTTGGGTCTTTGGAGTTATGGACTGAGTCGACCCGATTTGAAATGGACCGAGTCGTCGGGAAAGGTTGGGTATATTTGGGCATGTGGTTCAAAATTGAAGAAGAGGCCTAATTCCGATTTTCTTTGTTTTTTTTTCTTTTTTTTCTTTTACTTCCTAGTTAATAAAACTAAAATTCTAAATTAAATTATCTTATCAAAATACTAATTAATTCCAAATAACTATTATCGCACATTTAAATAGCAATTAACGATAAAATCGCACAATTTAGACGTTAAATGCTAAAAATGCAACGTACATTATTTTTTTATGATTTTCTCATTTTTGTAAAACAAACTTAAATAAATACTAAATGAAAATGCGACATATTTTATATTTTTATTAATTTAAACAAATAAACATGCACAGACAAAAATACAAATAATTATACAAAAATACCACAAAAATACAAACATTGCACACAAAGGAAAATTGTTTTATTTTGAATTTTTGGGAGTGATTCTCATATATGGCGAAAATCACGTGCTCACAACATGAATCAAATCATTACGTAGTTCAGGAAAGTCAGGAATGAAGTAAATAAACTAACTCTTTTTTTATAACACTCAGACCATGAAAGCGTTTAGAAAAAGAATATATTTTCTTGCTGAAGAAGAAAGAAAATATTTTTTAGGATTTTTAATTTATTTATTTTTTGAATTTTTTGGAAAAAGACTTCTAAAAAAAGATAATTTTTTTTTTGGATTTTGATTTGATTTGTTTTCTTTGTTCGAGTAAAAGAATTCTACAAAGAAAATATTTTTGGGTTTAAAATTTTTTTATTTGGGATTTTTTTAAGGAAAGACTTCTAAAGAAGGAATTAAAGAAAAATATTTTTTTGGACTTTTAAAAATTGGGGTCAAAACCGATGAGGTTTGCTTACGTATCTCACATCCGGTGAGAATCAAACCTGCGCAGTTTTGACACAACCGGAAAAATATGATTTTGACTCATTTGAAATGACTCTTTTTTTAATTTATCTTTTCATTTTTTTTTCAAGAGTTTCGGACTTTTCCAAATACCGATGTTTTCAGAACCGGGTTTAGTTTCTCTCTTACATCACTCTTAGTTTTTCTCTTGATTTTCTTTTCTTAGTCAATCAACATCCAAGCCAAAACAAATAAATGTACAAATAGCACATAAGATGCATCAGAATGGTCTTTTATTTCGGGTACATCTGTCCTAGACGGATCCAACCTCTGTGTTGAGTCCCCAAAGTCAAATGCATGTGCCTACTAGGGATCCAGCATGAGGCTATGTTATTCTAGGTTTAAAATCCTCGGGGGTGTTTTAGACCTGGCTTATCCAAGCAGACAGCTCGAGCCGAGGTGAGGGGCAATGTACCGGGAGCACGAAAGTCTACCCGGCCTAGTTGCTGATCCATCCTCGTTCTATTTGGTATGACCTCTAACAGAAAAGTGGGTCACGCGTACGTGTGCATCATATTTTTAGAAGACTCAGAAAGGAGGCGTAAGAAGACAATTTAATACAATTCAAATAATATCAAAGCGGTAAGTAAGCGACAATTAACACATTAGGCCCACAAACACAGTAATATCAATAATCAATAAAGCAAGTACAGATTACATTACAAGCTTGAATTCTGAACCTTGAACTAGAGATTATGGATTTGATCCCCAACAGAATTGCCAAAGCTGTCACACCTCTTTTTTCCCGAGGGGATAAGGAATTTTTTCAATTAAAGTGACATTAATTGAAATGGAATTATTTATTAATTCAGAATCGTCACTTGGAATAATTATATGATGTTCCAAGTCACAGGTTTATTTTAAAATCTTAAATCGAGAAAATTGACTCTATTTATAGTCTGCGAACACAGAAAACCGGGTAAGGAATTCTGTTAACCCGGGAGAAGGTGCGAGGCACTCCCGAATTCCGTGGTTTTAGCACAATCATTTTTAATCATACCTAGCTTAATTAATTGTTTAATTAAGTATTTTTAGAACCTAAGTACCTTTACTTTTTATGGAGTCATCTTTGAAATGGATCATCTGTGCGTGAATCCATTTTATTTGGGATGCTAAAATCATATCATATCATGCATACGTGTACACAATTAATCACGTTTTATTAATTATGAACATTATTTTTGGCCAAAGTCATGCGAATGCGTACCTTGATTTTATTTTTTGGGATCATAATTATGTCATGAGAACGTATACATAATCACGATAATAGATTAAAAACGCGCCTAAAGCATTCTGCGCATATTTATAAGTTGATCTTTCCTAAGTTTGAGATTATTTGAGGCCATAGATTATGGAAGTCATTTGTAGAAAATGGGTTAGCTATTGATTCATTAACAAATTCAAATCCCTACGACCTGTCAACAATTGTGTATTCAGCACCACTAAAACCTTAATCAACTTTCACTTTAAACTTGACAAGAGGACAAAATTAATGCATAAACAAAATACACTCTGTGTAGATACCTATGAGAACTTTCAAAATATAAGAACTCACGATCCAAAAATTTGTCCTATACCATCAAAGCAAAGGAAAGAGTGCCTCGTCACTTCTTACATCACAGCCTAAGACACATATCTTTCTCCATTTAAAACCCAATAATTTGAAACTAACTGGACAAGTTCAAAGAGACTGACCTTCAAGCTTCGCCATCCATATTTTAGGAATTACCTAATAGGCGCTAACACATCCATCTTATAAGAATAGAAGAAAATGAATGCACAATGAACAAAATAGCTTAACATAGCTAAAACACATGTCATGGGTGTAAACTATATATGCAGTTTTTCAACACACAAGTGATAACTGAAGTTTTGCAAAGCAAACATTACAAAACGGCAAGATGCTTACTCAACAAATTCATTCGGCAATTGAGACCATTAAGTCTATTTTTTCTTTTAAGAAAAATCTATCCAAACAACATCTGAACAAAATTATACAAATAACAAACTCTTAATTAATGCTCTTAGTGAAACACTAACTACTAGAAAAGGACAGACCAATTTTGGCATAATTATGTTGAAAATACCCAAATAATTCATTATTGCCTAAATCAAAAACTCAAGATAGTGATGGTAGAAGCACACGATTCGCAAGATTAATTTTGAAACAAATAAGAACCAATAACAATTTTATCCATGACAAAGTTTCAGTCAAAACCGAGAACATATCAATATATAACACCAAACAATTCAGAATTTTATTTTATAGATTTGGTAGATAACTACACAAGAATCTGACACACCTGACAATAGGAAATCGGGAGGAACCGACCAAATAAAAGTCTGAAATACAGGATTAAAGTTCAAACATCAGCAGAGAAAAGGAACAAGAACGAAACTCCTCAGCAAACCCAGAGAATCGATACCAAAAACCAGAAGAAGTCGAAGCTAGTCCCTTAAATTCCGACTTCCCTTTTTTTTTTTGTTCGAAACTTTTTTTTAAAAGATTTTTTTAGATCTTTTTTAATTGTAGAGTGTTTCTGCGTTGCGTCTGTGGGGCGACGGACTAGGACGGGCAACGGTATGGGCTTTTAGGCTGTTTTTATGGTTTAAAAATGGGGCAACAGTAGTACCTATTTAAGGAGAAAATAGAGGTGTTTGGGTGGTGGATTGGCTATATGGTCTTGTGATTTGAGTGTAATATGAAACTTCCATGTGTTTCTCTTGAGGAAGAAGAGGGAGGGACGGCTGTCTTGAGAAGATGAAAGGATTAGAGTGGCTAGGATTTTTTGTTTAAAGGGCTATATATGTATCTGCATTTTGGGAATTAGGGATAAAGTGTTTTAATGAAAAGGGGGTCTGGGCCAGGCGGGTCGGGCATGGTACTGGGCCGGGGCAGATTATGGGAATTTAAGGCAATTGGGTCAAGAAAATTAGCCTAGTCCGAATTAGAGTCAAAAGTAACCTTTTCCCCTTTTCCTTTGTTTGTTTCTTTTCTTTCTAATTAAAATCCTAACTTAAAGTTAATTTTCAACAATATTAAACCTACTTTACTAATTAATCAACTTAACATTAATGAAACAAAATTACCAAATTAAAACTAAAACTAAAAATGTAAAAATGACCAATGCATTTTTTGTGATTTTTTATTATTAATTAACGTAATTAAATCCTAAATGCAAATAAAAACCTAAAATGCTATGCAATGAAGATTTAGATATTTTTGTGGTATTTTTTTTTGATTTTAAAATATTAAATATGCAACTAAATGCAAACAAACAATTTAAAGAGGAATTCCTAAAATTCTATAAAATCAAAACAATAAGAAAAAATCTATTTTTGTGAATTTTTGTAGTAGTATTTTCATCAAAAAAAAAATTACGTGCTCACCCTACTAATATAAAGTTTACAAATATGTGAATGTAAAATTCAACTCCTAATACATACAAGTTTATGCAAAAATCAATTATTACTACAATTCTTTTTTTCAAAGAAAGAGGACCTGAAACTCTTTACGTGAATGCAACTAAGTTTACAAATTGAATGCAACATTCAATTATTAATATAAATACATGCATGCAAAATTTAACTAATAGAAAAACTTTTTGCTCAAAGAAAGAAAAACCTAGAACAATAAATGTTTTGACAATGAAACCTAAAGGAGACTAAATATAAATGAAGTTGAACGAAAACCTTTCCTAGTGTGCAATTTGGATGGAAAGTTTTCCTAGTATGTTGTGTACGAATTTTATTTCTAGATTGTAATATTACCGGAATGATTAATTAGGAAATAATTAGATGACTATTCTTAAATAGTAGAGATTTATTGGTTATTTTTAAATATTAGAAAAATAATTAAATGACCATTTTGCTCAAGGTAAACTTTATTTTTAAAGGCAAAAAAAGAACTCACTAAGAGTGTTCCTAATATATATATATATGGTATAAGTGTTTGAATTTAAAATATCCAAAATTGAGCTTGGACTCGAAGAGACAAGGGGATAAAAGTAGTTAAAATTTTACTGCCATACAACCTTCCATGAGTAAAAATCTTGGTTATTTGTCGTTAATGAATCACAAAAGTACAAGCAGTTGTTTCCCCCACCGACCGCCTTCTCTTCCAACAATACAAAGTCTTCAGCAAATCACTTCCAGAATTATTCCCGATGTCCACTATTATCCACGAAAGGTTTCTTGAGTTTTGATCAGTATTTTTTTTGTTTTTTTTAGAATTAATTTCTGAGGAACTCCAGCCACCAGAAGAATTAGACTTTCATTTTGCTCTTTCCTTTCTTTGCTTTATCATAGAAAGGAATTCCATAGACACTTTTGGAGTAGTGGTTTTCTATTAATAATCATATTGATTTTCTTTTGTTTATCAGAGAAAAAGCTTTTCTTACTGCATTTGGAATTACTGAATTGGCTATGTCAAAATTTACTCTCAAGTCATTTGCATCACAAATTGATTTTGGTCATAATTGTTTAGATCACTGGATACTCATTTAAAATTTGCATACTGCATATATTTTCCTCTTTTTCTGATAATATAATCAGCATTTTTGGTATAGCGTTACAAGCTCGGATGTTCAGTTTTTTAACTGCATATCTCTACCACTAGAAATGAAGAAGCCAATGAATGGAAGGATGCCATCAAGAAATTTACTTGCTAGGTGGAAAGAACAGAATACTAGCCTCGATTCTATGCGTAAAGCTCCAGCCAAAGGATCAAAAAAGGGATGTATGAAAGGTAAAGGAGGTCCAGATAACCAAAACTGTAAGTACAGAGGTGTGAGGCAGAGAACTTGGGGTAAATGGGTTGCTGAAATTAGGGAGCCAAACAGGGGCAGCAGAATTTGGTTGGGTACATTTTCTACTGCTCTTGATGCTGCCCTTGCTTATGATGAAGTTGCAATATCAATGTATGGCTCGAGGGCCCGTCTTAATTTGCCGAATTATATCTCTCCAAACATGTCTTTGTCTGCGCCATCTAATCTGGACTGCGTTTCTACTATCACATCAACCCACAGTGAGGTTTGTGATGCTTATGTTATGCTCCAGAAATGAAATTCACTTATGCTTATACAATGTGCAGGGAACAATTTAGCGAAACCTACCGTTAATAGTGTTTCATGAAAAAAATAACATGTTTGAACTACTATGTTGTGTCTTTTATTTCTGCTTCATTGATTTGGTGTCATACTAAAATGTAGGAATATGTATCACCATGAGCTTTAAGTTATTTTAAATAATCTAGGTTGTAAGGACTTTACTGTTGTTTGTTTTGTTCCCTTGAATATTGCCAACTTAAATTCTGACCTAAGATCTAAATTTGGGTGCATTTATCCATGTTTTTGTTAGTTTGAGCACTTGGCTTTAGCATTGTTTTCTAGACATTATATCTCAAGATCTTAACATCTATGAATATCAGGCTGTAACTTAGACAAAAGGAAAGGAATTCAATCTTGAGCTTGATGTTAACTAGTAGCAATGTGGTTGTTTCCACTGTTGTCTTTTGCAACTTGGAGTATCATAGTTAAGAATGCAACAACGATGGTTAAGAATGAACAACTTCATGAAGACATTCTAATTAAGTAGAATATGACAATTTTGATTCCTTTATTTGACAATAAATCAGCCAAATATTTCAATGATATCGACATGGTAGTGATTTTGTTATATTTTTCTTCACATTCTTCTGCTTTTTCATTATCAAGAGTTGGCATAGATTGGGCTCTCTTTTACCCTGTTCATCTCTTTTAATGATAGAGGTGATAGCTATCTCAGGGAAATGCATGCATTTCTTTAATTCTTTTTCTTATATTTATATCCTCTTCCTAGAGTTATTTATAGAACCGGAATTTGAGAAATCAGACACGTTTCTATTTAACATGTTTCTCGTACTCACTCTGGTGTTTGAAATTTGAGTCATGTCGTCATGTTATAGAACCACATTTTGGCTAGATAGGATGTGATCCTAACTCATCCATGTAAAACATCTCAGTTTTAACCAGAAAACTTTGTTCATTTGTTTGATCTTCACGTTGTCTAACGGTTAGCACTGTTGTTATGTGTGAAGCGAGTTTTCTTCACGGCTTTGAGGATGATATACTTGATTGCAATGTGAAGTGATCTGGGTATTGACAGTTTAGTTAATCTTCTTTTATATCAATTGTCAACATCTAATTGCAATGCTATGTGAAAATATTTGTAGATGACAATCGATGTGCATTCCGGTGAGAAAGGATGTTCTAGCATCTCTGGTTACTGCATTGAGAGCAAGAATGTTGCTACTCATGGGTAAGTTCGAAGTGTTAGGAATTCTGTTCTCTCTACTTTTTCTTTTTTTCTCCTTGAAGGGGAGAATAAAAATAAGACCAAGAAACCTGAATTATGGAGGAGATTTCGAGCAAGTTGAGAAGGTGTACAAGTAGGTGAGGTCATACCTGAAATATAAGTGAAACGAGATTTTAAGATACAAACTGGAGATGGTCTAAATTCCATTATGAAGTACCGGAAGAAATAAGGGAAATTCCATATATGAGAAGGCTAAAACAAGAATCTCTTGTCAATAGGCAAAAAAATGGCTTAGTTAGTTAAGCAATTGGAAAGAAAGTTTGATCATTACGATAGACTCATTTATTTGAAGTTTGTGTCTTCTGCCATTTCGGCCTTACAAGCTGTTATTTGTTCTCATTTCTCCATGTCGCACCATTATTATGGGTATACCTTGATACTAAGCTCTTAACAGAATGATACTAGTTCAGGAACTGCTACTCATGCCTTTGAGATTGCTGTCCCAAGGATATATTAGTATCTAAAAATGAACTCTAAGAACTAATATAAATACATGTCTTTTATTAATTAGTTCATTAGAAAATGTACATGGCAGGTGACAAGGAGAGATAATGGATTAATATTATGGGCATTAAGGTTTCTGTAAGCTATATCATTTGCAAATTGATAAGAGCTTTAGAAATTATCTTTTAAAATAATGAGGGTAAGTACATAGTTGAAATCCTAAGCGGGGATGGTCGTATTGTAGTAAGTTGGTATTAAAATTACTATTTGTTTGAGGAGATCTATTTGTGTCTTGTGGTGCTCTTCATTCTTGAGGTGGTAAAGTTGTTTAGCCCCTTATTTAATTTATATATTTTGAGTTGTGGTTCTGTTGTTATTCACTGCAAAAGTAAAAGGATTGATCTCTTGACCTATTTAGTGTGGATTATATCGAGAAATGTATATTATTAGCCGCTCCCAAAAATAATAGACAACAAAATATATTTTTTTTGTATGTATGTGTATTATATACAAAAAACACATATTTTATACACTTTTAGCTAGCAGATGCAACTAGTTTCGGCCGAGCAGCCAATTTTGTATTTTGCCGATTATATATGGTCGGGCTAATTGCAGAGAGGAAGAAGTAATGGAGACTCTGTCCTTGAAAATGTATTAGAGACCCCTGTAGGACAGAAAAGGTGTGATAATGAACTCAATGATGGCATTGCGATATACATTACTAATAAGACCGTGAATAAGCTTCCTGCAACAAAAGGCAGTAAACAGGAGCCAGCAATAGGCAGTAAACACGAGCTGAGTGCACTTAAAAATGGACATGAAGGTGCTCTTCCCAATCATGAAGAGGCAAAAAAAGTATGTAGTTCTTGTATGAAGTCCAACCTCCAGAAGTACAACATATTACAAGACTCCTCCAAATCGTCTTATTTGGGGCCAACTGCATCAAGATCTGACTCTGGCATGATATCTAGAAATGGTGAAATCCGTGGAAATCAGAATGAAAAGGTGCAGTTTGATTTTACAGTAGTGACAATTCAAACTTTTGGATTCATGCGGTCAGAAACTTTTTCACATAAAAAACTTGGAAACTCGAATATGTATGTGCGCCAAATAGTTCTTGTGTTTCTTCTTGTTTACATGGCATTCTAGAACTCTGAGAATGATGGGTTGCACTTTATTACTTTTTAATTTTATTAATAAAAATCTCTTAACTAGCTTTTTCTTGTCAGTAATGTGAGGGCTGATACAATGATTTAACTTGGTATGTTTTACTATCACCTACTTTTTGATTAGTATATCTTTCCTTTAGTTGGATCATCCTGTTCAAATTCCTTTTAATTAAAAAATTAAAAAGGGTGCAAGAATCGTATTCCGCAAGCTTACACTCAGGTCGATCTAGGCAGTTTCAGATTTAATTCACATTTCAAGTCTCGATAGTGTAAGGAAGAAAAATAGGAAATTATCTCATACTTGCTATACGTCTGTCTGCCATAACCTTGCCAGGATGTCTGGATTGGAGAATACATTGTTTCTGGATAATTACTTCAAACTAGGTGAGAACTATTGTTAGCTCTGAGTTTGTATTGTGATAGTCATTTGTATGAAAAATAGTTGATCATTCCCATATCACCACTTTCATTTCTTTGGAAATAAGGGTTCTGACGAGTCATACTGAGCAAATTAGTATAATGTACATTATTTAGTAGGTATGATGTATTATTTGGTAGGTACTTCATAACTACTTGTTCTACATTCTTTCGGATGAATGTATGCTTGCAGTGTGGTGACAGAGGATTCTATGATGCCCTGGTTTATTGCGTTCAATGTTTACACACTGCAGTGCATTGGTAAGTTGGTCAGCATTGGTGATCCTCCGAAAAAAGTAAAGAGAACGGAGAGAATGATATTAGAAAAGTTGATTTACTTCTAGAGATGTAGTGTTGGATGCCGTTCTAGCCTTTTCTTCTGTTTTGTTTATTTGGTTCCAACACGGACCCCCATGTGATAATTTATTTTCTTATAATATATGAAGTATAGCTTGCATGAAGGGGAGACTTGAGCAACAATAAAGTTGTCTCCGTGTGACCAATAGGTCACGGGTTTGAGCCGTGAAATCAGCCATTGATGCTTGCATTAGGGTATACTGCCTATATTACACCTCCTTGAAGTGCGGCTCTTCCCCGACCCTACCTGAATGCAATGTTTCGTGCACTGGGCTGTCCTTTTTTTTTTTTTATAACTTGCATGTCAGAACTATTACTACTTGTTAATCAAATAAGATATCATTTATGAAACAACTTGTTTGGCTTTTTATACCCTCAATTAAAGGGGAGCAGAAACTTTTTTAGTGTATACGCTTCTATTATTGATAGAACAAAATGAGAAATTGACTTCAAACAAACTTTAAAGCTTACTCTTTATTGAGGTCCAAGATGATTTTTGGTTGTTATGGACTATCATTGGAGTAACTTAACCAAAAAATAGTGGTTTTCACCAAGTACTTTCTAGCTAACCTTTTGGTTTCTGTGTAAGCGTTAACTTTACCAAGTCTAAGTGAAGATAGTTTAGACACAATGTTTGAACTTATTTTCCTGTTATTTCTTTGCCCTTAGCTACTGCCTGGATAAGTTGCCAAGAAGTTTCAACTTCATTCATTGGGTTTGTGAGGATTGTAAGTCACGGGAATGTCAAGAATGTGCTGGTATCAGATCAAATTTGTTCTCGTCTAGCGGTGTTGAAGCAAATGTGGGACCAAAATTGAAAAGAAAGGTAAACCCTACTCTAGGAGATGAGTGTATCCATGAAGCAATGGAAGATATTCTTGAAATAAATCCAGCTAAGGAGCTGAAACCTCTGACTGGCTTGTCTGATGTCGTGGATTACGGCTCTCCGCTTGATGTAAACAAAGGTATTTCATTTAAGCAGTGTTGTAAGGTCTAAGTTTTTTTATTTATTCAAGCATGGGCAAACAAGGAAGCGCATAAACATCAAAATCATCCATTGCGTCCGTGTTGTGCCACAAAACCCTGCCCGACAGAGCAATCTAATATAACTTAATTGTGATTTTGTCCAATCTAGAATTTGTATAGAACAGAAACGTTACTCTTTCAACTGATCTCTCACTTTTAGTGACTGATTGCACAGACATGAAGAATGGAATTATGAACATTTCCCAAAGCAACCATGGTGGAAAATTAAATCTTGGAGGAAATAAGTACCAAGGAAACTGCAGTAACATTTTTTCTGGAGATGTTCATCAATCAACCACGGATTATCTGCAATATGCTTTATTGCCGGAATCTCATCAATGTGCCGAGCCAGTAATTAATCCTACATGGAGGTTAGAGTTACATTTTCTGCATTTGCAATCACAATTTTTGTGTTTGATTACTGGTCTGAAAGAAAAAATTGAAGAAAATAACAAAACCAAAGGAATGGAGTAAAAATATTTGAACTTTCAATTAATTAACTGAAGCTACCGTACTTATTTTTGTGGCCATAATTGTTTAAAAGGGGGTAGGAAACGGGGATATGAATCTTTTGTATATGCTCTTCAGGAAGTTAGACATTGTTCTTGCTCGACTTAAAAAGAAAAAAAAGTTGTTATTTGATTGGGATAGAGGGTACATTAACATTAATGGGATAAATTTAGGCATTTGGACATGAATTGGTTGATATTTGAGAAAAAAGGTAATATTATGAAGTTAAGTTGAAAAAGGATATTTGGAAGTTGTTGTGTTTAGACACGAAAACACAGCTAAAGTTTTGTGAGTGCAACTTGAAAAACTCCTAAAACATGTTTTTCAAACTTCAAATTCCATACCAAATATTGTTTCAAATTTTTAAAACAAAATGTATGGACAAAAGGTAGATCGGAAGAATTTTGGCAGAGCCTATGATGGTGCTGAACACCTATACAAGAGTCTGACCTTTCTAGACTCACGTTTATCGTCTTAATCTACTTGCAGTGGAAGTTTTAACATACTAAATGGCGATCATGGTACATTGGATGGAATTGTAGCTCGCATATCAAGTAGAGCATGCAAAAAGGTGTATGACGAAGCATGTTTCTTTCCCTCAACACTTCAGCTAGAAATTGTCCCAAAATCCATTGTTTGGCCTAAGAATTTTCTGAGATCAGAACCAAGCGATGATATTATTGCCCTATATTTTTTCCCAAAAGATGCAAGGTCAGTCTTTTACCATCTTCTCTTATAACTCGATCGTATCAAAGTTAAGTCTAATATTCAACTTTGTTACTCCAGAGACGTCGCGAAATTTGATGACCTGGTTGATGAGATGATTCATCAAAGACTTGCCATGAGAACCGTTGTGAAAAATGCTGAGCTCTTGGTTTTCACTTCTATGGACCTGCCTCGGCGTCACTGGAGTGAGTCACTTCTATTTATGAAGAGTTATTACTCATTTCCAACTTTTGGTTTTACTGAATTAATTGCTTTGCAGGATTTCAAGGAAAGCATTATCTGTGGGGAGTGTTCAGAGAAGAGTAGCATGTTTTGTATTCTGATAGCGCAATTATTTGTTTTTTTTTTCTTCTTATAGTTCAAGTTTTGTTGCATAAGTTCTTGGTTTCCCTGTATACCTTGAACGTCCTAGTTCCTGTATTGACTGATTAATTAGTTGGGGATGATAGTATCAGTTGTAAATTCCCATTTTAAAGTTGAACTCTATCTCCATTGCCAGCACTATTGACCGAGACTTCCCTTCTCTTTTGTTACGCCCCTAAAATCAATAACTTTTACGTGCTAGGCGGATATAGTTTAAGTTATATGAGTTCAATCTTTAAGGTTCCTTGTAGTGATCTGATGTATTTTTAAAGTCGTAGGTTCATATCTATTATATGTTGTAATTTTAGTAGATTCTTACACTTAAATTTATGCTCTGCATTGTGGTTCAAATGAACCCGAACCTGGTACAGATCCACTGTATCCGCCTCTACTTGTAGGGGTCGTTTGGTAGGGTGTATAAGAAGAGTACTGAATAGTGTGTATTAATAGTGCTGAGATTAGTAATGCTGAGATTAGTTATACTAGGATTATTTCTTAATTGTTTGGTTTAGTGTATTAAAAATAATATGTATTGCATAATCTTTTTAAGAAATTATTTCTTTACAAAAATACCCTTCACATGTGTTGGAATAAAAGGTGTTGGAAAAGGTTTGTGGAGAGCAATTTTGTCTTTATGCATACTTATTCATGTATTAAAAACTATGGTATTACTAATATCATGATTTGCTCTTAATAAAAATAGTACTGTATAAGTAATACACCACCAAACAAAGGATTAATAACACCAAAACTAATACATGAACTCTTAATGTCTACGTATTGTATGTTGTGAGCATTTTAATAAGTTGGGAGTGATGGAGTGATGTTAGGAAAGTGTTGTGGTTGGAAGTGAGTTGAAATGATGTGAAATGAGCTAATGTATGGCTGCAATTGCAGCACTAGTCAGGCTTGGCCGCCCCAGGTTTCTTAAAAAAATGTACAACAGACAAAGAAATTACAAGAATTTTGGGATCATTTTCTCGTAAGATTTTTATTTAATGACTTGGTAAAAAATGTACTAAGGTCTAGAAAGATGTTGACCAACTTAATCACATAGTAGTATTATTTCAGATAAAATATTCACTGAAATTGCAAGCTGCCACAAAATGGGGGAGCAATACATGCCTATATATATGGATTTGTGCAGAATTGATAGAAAAGATAATCTCTCAAAATTTAGACAGATAAAGAAAAATATCAGTTAGAATTTGAACTATGGTGTTTCATAATTTTATTTTACATAATTGGCCACTATATTACACCTTTGAGTGTTCGTAGTGAAACGAGACCATTTTTCACTACTTAAGGTTTCCATAAGTAGGAAACAACTTTCATACGTTGGAATCTTGGACATTGACGTATCGACATTTTTTTTTCAAGTGAAGAATTCAAACAATTGTTGTTCTTATGTACTTGTAAATAATGATTCTGGAAATTAGAACGTTAGCTTATAAACGTAAATATAAATAAAAAACAGAAATTAATTCGAGTCCACTGAATTCACAGTGTTTCCTTAAGGAATTTAATCCCCTCCTAGTACCCAAGGTTATAGATTATTTCCTCCCAGGATAGAACGAATTACACACTGGTGTAGCGGTACTTCAAACCCCAGTGTTTCAGCGAACACAAAGTTCGGCAGCAAATCACACTTATGGATGCTTTGTTTGTAGTTAAAAACAATGCAGAATAAGGAGGACAACTCAGAAGTCGAATGGAAATTCTGAGAGGAAGGAATGCAAAGTATAGCCAATGTTGAATTCTTATTGAAGAGAATATCAGATTGCAATTCGTTTTTCCAGTGTATACGCAGTGTATACAGAGTGTATATTCGTTTTTCCAGTGTATACGCAGTGTATACAGAGTGTATATACGCAGTGTATACAGAGTGTATATCCAGTATATGCAGAGTGTATATCCAGTGTATACAGAGTGTATATTAAGTGTATACAGAGTGTTTCAAGTGTTTTTTTCGATGTGTTCTTCTTTCTCTCCAACTTATGCTCTATTTATAGCAGTTATTTGAGAGAAATCCGCCCCTTCCATGGTGCAACAAGCACTAGATCATGGAGAAAGCACTTACATGGTGGTATATACACTTGCTTGGTGGGAGGAGCACTTGCACCATTGTGGGAGGTGCACTAGGCTTCTTATTGCTTAGTGTTGCAACACAATACACGGATTGGAAAACATTCGTTACAAACACGGATTATATCACGTTAATATTCACTATTAACAAATAAATTTGGTCCAAAAAATTAATCAATCGATCGATCATTTGACCAAATCCGAATCCAAATCCCATTTCCCATTCACTCTAATTTTAAGACTATTTCATCTTAAACAAAAACTCAACAATCCCCCACATGAATGGGGAATGGCTATATCACGGAAGTATGCATGAAAAAACTTGTGTGATTTGCAAACAAGGATTAATTGCATCTAGATGAGTAGGTTTCCCTTTGAACTTTTCGTAGTGAACTTATGTCGGATATACTCGGTTGATCGGTAGATTTGATATCTTTGAACCGTCGAACTTTAGTGTATACCTAGACAACCATAAGTCACACAATCAACCCTTAACCGTCTTTGGTTCTCATTGTTGTGTTCGTTTCAGCCATGAACACTGCCTGGTTTCATAAGAGCGTAGAGAATTGGCCTTGCAAAATTCTCCTTGAAGCGGCTAACACTTCACACTTACATAGGTGATTCCTAAACGTGTCATCCCGTAGATACACTATTTGATATACCCTGTATCAAATTTAGAAATCATTAAAAAGCCTTAATGTTTTATCCTTGGTACTGAACATTGTCTCATCACGAGAATGGACTAAAACAAATTTTGTTGACAATGTTGAACCGTCATTAATGACTTTGTTTGATCTCCTTAAACCTAGATCTTGGGATCTCCAGTCTTCTAGGTAGAGTTACCGCCACAATGACTTGTTCTTGGCCATAGTCCCATTCCCTCGATGATTTCTCAACTACCTCTCTAGTTAGGCCTTTTGTAAGTGGATCTGACACATTATCACTTGACTTTACATAGTCAATCGTGATAATTCCTCTAGAGAGAAGTTGCCTAACGGTTTTATGTCTTCGTCGTATATGACGAGATTTACCGTTATACATAACGCTCCCAGCCCTTCCAATTGCCGCTTGGCTATCACAGTGTATGCATATTGGTGCCAACGGTTTGGGCCAAAATGGAATATCTTCCAAGAAATTCCGGAGCCATTCAGCTTCTTCACTGGCTTTATCTAAGGCTATGAACTCAGCCTCCATTGTAGAGCGGGCAATACATGTTTGTTTGGACGACTTCCAAGATACCGCTCCTCCACCAATAGTGAATACATATCCACTTGTGGACTTCGAATCAGTTGAACCAGTGATCCAATTTGCATCATAATATCCTTCAATCACCGCAGGATATTTACTGTAGTGCAAATCAAAGTTTTGGGTATGTTCTAAGTATCCCAAAACTCGTTTCATTGCCATCCAGTGAGATTGGCCTGGATTGCTCGTGTACCGACTTAGTTTACTTATAGCACAAGCTATATCTGGTCGTGTACAATTCATGATGTACATTAAGCATCCCAACACACGAGCATAATCCAATTGTGATATGCTTTGGCCTTTATTCTTTGCTAGTGCAAGATTCACGTCAATTGGAGTCTTTGCAACTTTAAAGCCCAAGTGCTTGAATTTTTCAAGTACTGTCTTAATATAATGAGATTGTGACAATGCCAGACCTTGAGGAGTCTTTTGGATCTTAATCCCCAGAATTAAATCCGCAATTCCCAAGTCCTTCATATCAAACTTGCTAGTTAGCATACGCTTAGTAGCATTTATGTTGGCAATGTTATTACTCATTATCAGCATATCATCCACATATAGGCAAACAATGACTATGTGATTTGGAACATTTTTAATGTACACACATTTATCACATTCATTTATCTTAAAACCATTTGACAACATTGTTTGGTCAAATTTCGCATGCCATTGTTTGGGTGCTTGTTTTAGTCCGTAAAGGGACTTAACAAGTCTACATACCTTATTTTCTTTACCTAGAACCACAAACCCTTCAGGTTGTTCCATGTAAATTTCTTCCTCCAACTATCCATTTAAGAAGGCCGTTTTAACATCCATTTGATGAATTTCAAGACCATACACTGCAGCTAATGCTACTAACATCCGTATGGATGTAATCCTTGTAACTGGGGAGTATGTATCAAAGTAGTCAAGACCTTCTCGTTGTCTATACCCTTTGATAACAAGTCTTGCCTTGAATTTATCAATAGTGCCATCATCTTTCATTTTTCTCTTAAAAATCCATTTAGAACCCAAAGGTTTATTTCCAGGAGGAAGATCAACCAATTCCCATTTTTCTCTTAAAAATCCATTTAGAACCCAAAGGTTTATTTCCAGGAGGAAGATCAACCAATTTCCATGTATGGTTGTTCAATATGGATTCTATTTCACTATTGACTGCCTCTTTCCAGAACAATGATTCCGAAGAAGACATAGCTTCTTTAAATGTTCGAGGCTCATTTTCCAATAAGAAAGTCACAAAATCTGGTCCAAACGAAGTAGACATTCTTTGACGTTTACTATGTCTTGGATCCCCCTGATTAAATGTACTTTCTTTTGTTTCTTCCCGAGGTCGTTTAGATCCTTCACCAATCGACTCGCATTCCTTTTTATACGGATATATATTTTTAAAGAACTCAACATTATCTGATTCTATAACCGCATTATTATGAATGTCGGGATTTTCTGATTTATGAACCAGAAATCGATATGCTTTACTATTAGTTGCATATCTTATGAAAACACAATCAACTGTTTTTGGTCCTATTTTTACCCTTTTGGGTTTAGGAACTTGCACCTTTGCCAAACACCCCCACACTTTAAAATAATTCAAGTTGGGCTTCCTTCCTTTCCATTTTTCATATGGAATGGATTGTGTTTTACTATGGGGTACTCGATTTAGTATTCGGCTGGCCGTAAGAACGGCTTCCTCCCACAAGTTCTGTGGCAAACCAGAACTTATCAACAATGCGTTCATCATCTCCTTTAATGAACGATTCTTTCTTTCCGCAATCCCATTGGATTGGGGCGTGTAAGGGGCTGTTGTTTGATGAATAATTCCATATTCTAAACATATTTGTTCAAAAGGAGATTCATATTCACCACCCCTATCACTTCTTATCATTTTGATTTTCTTGTTAAGTTGCGTTTCAACTTCATTTTTGTATTGCTTGAATACGTCTATTGCTTCATCTTTACTATTAAGTAAGTAAACATAGCAATATCGAGTACTATCGTCAATAAAAATTATGAAATACTTCTTTCCACCGCGAGATGGTATTGACTTCATGTCACAAATATCTGTGTGAATTAAGTCTAAAAGATTTGAATTCCTTTCAACCGACTTATAAGGATGTTTAACATACTTAGATTCCACACATATTTGACATTTTGATTTTTCGCATTCAAACTTAGGCAATACTTCCAAGTTTATCATTTTTCGCAAGGTTTTATAATTGACATGACCTAAACGTACATGCCATAAATCATTTGACTCAAGTAAGTAAGAAGAAGCTGAAGTTTTATTATTAGTTTCAACAACTATTACATTCAGCTTGAAAATGCCCTCAGTAAGGTAACCTTTTCCTACAAACATTTCATTCTTACTAATCACTACCTTGTCAGATACAAAAACGCACTTGAAACCGTGCTTTACAAGAAGTCTAGTAGAGACTAAGTTCTTCCTAATCTCGGGAACATGAAGGACATTGTTCAAAGTCATGACTTTGCCAGAAGTCATCTTGAGAAATATCTTACCGTATCCTTCAATTTTTGCTGTAGCAGCATTTCCCATAGAGAGCGTCTCTTCGGGTCCAGCAGAAGCATATGTAGAAAATGCTTCCCTCACAGCACAAACATGATAAGTGGCTCCAGAATCAATCCACCACTCCTTTGAGTTTCCTACCAGGTTGCATTCAGAAAGCATGACACACAAGTCATCAACATCATCATGCTTTTCTACCATGTTTGATTGACCCCTTTGCTTGTCTTTCTTCCGAGCACGACACTCCGTAGATTTGTGTCCAGTTTTCCCACAGTTGTAGCAGTTTCCACTGAACCGCTTCTTGCTTGGGTTGTATTTCGGACCAGAAGCCTTCTTTCTCCTTTTGTTATCTTCAACAATATTTGCTCCCATTATTGTTGAATTTCCACGGCCTCTTCTCTCAGCAGCTTTATTGTCCTCTTCGATTCTCAATCGAACAATGAGATCTTCAAGGGACATCTCCTTTCGTTTGTGTTTCAAATAATTTTTGAAGTCCTTCCACAATGGAGGCAACTTCTCAATTATTGCTGCTACTTAGAATGCTTCATTGATGACAAGACCTTCAATGAAAATTCCGTTAGTAAAATTACTAAAAAAATTTACTTTCAATATCAGTATTTATTTGAAACATACCTTCAGCAAGTAGATCATGAATAATCACTTGCAATTCCTGGACTTGGGTAATAACAGACTTGCTATCTACCATTTTGTAGTCCAAAAATTTTGCGGCGACGAATTTCTTCATCCCGGCATCTTCAGTTTTGTACTTCTTTTCAAGTGCATTCCATAATTCTTTTGACGTCTCCACGCCACTGTATACATTATACAGATTATCCTCCAGTCCGCTAAGAATATAATTCCTGCACAAGAAGTTAGAATGCTTCCACGCCTCAATCACGAAAAAGCTATCATTCTCTGGAGTTTCATCTGGAAGATCAGGAACATCTTCCTTGATGAACTTCTGTAGACATAACGTAGTCAAGTAGAAGAACATCTTTTACTGCCAGCGCTTGAAATCCATCCTGAAAAATTTTCCGGGTTTCTCTGCCGGTGCCAACGCCGGAGTTCGACTTGTCGATGCGTTGGCAGTCATCATCGGAACAACTTGATTTCCGTCATTCGCCATTTTTACTGTAAAAATGACACAATCAAACGTTTAATAAACGTTTAAAACTGGAGTGAAAAATCACGTAGATTTTAATCTCCAACAAAATGCCACGAAGGCTTTAAAACTGGAGTAAAAATCACGTAGATTTTAATCTCCAACAAACCGCCACGAAGGCTTTACTCTCCAAATGGGAGTACACAAAAAACCACAAAGGTTATAATTTCCAGAATAATAAAAGTAACACAAATACAGAAATTAAATTATTAAATTCCTTAAGATTGTTGTTCCTCTGTACCTGTAAATAATGATTCTGGAAATTAGAACGTTAGCTTATAAACGTAAATATAAATAAAAAACAGAAATTAATTCGAGCCCACTGAATTCACAGTGTTTCCTTAAGGAATTTAATCCCCTCCTAGTACCCAAGGTTATAGATTATTTCCTCCCAGGATAGAACGAATTACACACTGGTGTAGCGGTACTTCAAACCCCAGTGTTTCAGCGAACACAAAGTTCGGCAGCAAATCACACATATGGATGCTTTGTTTGTAGTTAAAAACAATGCAGAATAAGGAGGACAACTCAGAAGTCGAATGGAAATTCTGAGAGGAAGGAATGCAAAGTATAGCCAATGTTGAATTCTTACTGAAGAGAATATCAGATTGTAATTCGTTTTTCCAGTGTATACAGAGTGTATATCCAGTATATGCAGAGTGTATATTCAGTGTATACAGAGTGTATATTAAGTGTATACAGAGTGTATATTAAGTGTATACAGAGTGTATATTAAGTGTATACAGAGTGTTTCAAGTATTTTTTTCGATGTGTTCTTCTTTCTCTCCAACTTATGCTCTATTTATAGCAGTTATTTGAGAGAAATCCGCCCCTTCCATGGTACAACAAGCACTAGATCATGGAGAAAGCACTTACATGGTGGTATATACACTTGCTTGGTGGGAGGAGCACTTGCACCATTGTGGGAGGTGCACTAGGCTGCTTATTGCTTAGTGTTGCAACACAATACACGGATTGGAAAACATCCGTTACAAACACGGATTATATCACGTTAATATTCACTATTAACAAATAAATTTGGTCCAAAAAATTAATCAATCGATCGATCATTTGACCAAATCCGAATCCAAATCCCATTTCCCATTCACTCTAATTTTAAGACTATTTCATCTTAAACAAAAACTCAACAACAATCACCTGAGAAGTTGAATGTCATATCAAAGAAAATTCAGTTCACAATTTGACTAAAATATTTTCCAATGAACTGTCAAAAGTTGTAATATCTTACTCCACTTGCATTACAAGAAAGGCAAATGCTTTTGGATTCAGAAACTTATGAGACCGTTGATTATTGCTAAATTTTCCTAATAGTAAAAACAAGTGAACCACCTATATAGGGAAATAAAAGGAAGAAAAATCAATCTTCATCATGAAAGTGATTGTCATTGAAAATTCTGTCAAGTTTAGGGTCATTAGTCAAAAGCAAAACCAAACAAGAAGAAAAACTTTTCCTTAGTTTTTGGATTCATGAACCTCAATTAAATCGAGACATTCACTTTGTTTCCTAGCTACTCTTGTTGCAAAGTTGATTTGCATAACTAACCCTCTCCAGTCATTTTATTTTATATGACACTATTTTCTTATTAGTCTATTTAAAAATTAATAATATTTTCTCATATTTAAAAATAATTCAATTTAAAATTAAACTTCTTATTTTACTTTTAATGATATTTTTTAATAACCACATAAATCTCACAAATGTTTAAGATCATGATAAGTTTTAAAAGTTTTTTCTCCTTAAGTTTCATGCTGAAGCACAAAGTTAAAATCCAATTCCTCTGCGAGGACATAATCTAATTAGCTGCCCATGAACAGCTCAAAATAATTTCAGGGAGCAATTAATTGTAGACCCAAAAAGAGTTAGTTTTGCGAATAAATCTCAAAACTAATGATTTATCTGAAATACATCTGCATCCGACGTCAGTAGGTATAATACTTTTATTCATAAACAAATTCTTGTGTGATAGGTTACGAATACTTTGGTCATACGTACTTTGCTTTATATTTTGATGACTTAACAAATTTACTATCCAGAACCAGATAAGGAACCTGTTATACATTTACGAGACCTTAACATCACAAGGTTCCAGGTTGGGATCCAACTTGCATTATGATTCAGGTCTTCAGAGTGGAAGGAACATTTGAGGGAACAGGTCCCTACCAGTTCCCGAGGAGACTGTGCGAAGTCAACTCTCCAGCTGGAAAGTTGTTGCCTGCACACGCTACAGTGCATGAATAGTGCTGCAGTCAACTTTCCAGGGAAGACTTTTTACCTACCTTGCTTACATCATTGTAAGTGATGTCACACATGTATATATACAATCAAGGGAGGTAAAACACATTCACTTGAACACTTAGAGATTTTACTCAAGCTCACTCATGTGACTATTCAGCAAGCAAGTTTCAAGTTCTTCAAGAACAAAGAACAAGCAACTACGGACCAGTTCCCACATCGAGTCATTGTATGTCCGTAGCTGAGTTGTAACTTTGTAATAGTTCTTCAATTGTAATTCATATCTAGCTTATTTAGAAGCATTCTGTAGGAAATTCTTGTAAACCTTAAACCTGTGTGTTTAAGTCTTGGCTAGAGTTAACCAAGTTGCAAACTCTTTGTAATATAGTTATTACAAAGTGGCTTGTAATAGAGTACTACAAGTTAGTGAGGGATTAAGAGTTTAATTCCAAGATTGCATAGGCTGTAATCTGAAAGTTGCTCAGTAGTGAAGTTGAAATCCTACAAGGGTAGGTAGTTGTTTTTAATCCCGTTGAGTCGGGAATTTTCCACGTAAAATTCCTCATGTCGTTTACTTACTGCAATGTGCATGTGTACTGTTGAATCTGATAGAGAACCTGGTTCTCTATAAAGCTTGGTGGACCCTTATATTCTATCAATTGGTATCATAGCAGGTTCTTTCTATCAGGTTAACACCTAGAAAGGATCCTCATTGCTTCTCCTCCAAACATCGAAGAAGGCCAGTCTACTTACAGACCACCTAGGTTCAATGGACAGTATTATGGATGGTGGAAAACTAGAATGCATGACTTCATCATGGCTGAAGATTCTGAGCTATGGGATGTCATATGTGATGGACCCTTTATCCCTACCAAAAACTTTGGCGACTCACCTGTAGCCATTCCCAAGACAAGGAAAGAGTTCAATAATGCGGATAGAAAGGTCATAAAGAAGAACTTTCGTGCAAAGAAAATTCGCGTGTATGGTATTGGTCCTGATGAATACAATAGGATATCAGCATGTCAGTTAGCCAAAGAAATCTGGGAAGCCCTTCAGATAGCTCAGGAAGGAACAACACAGGTCAAGCAATCCAAAATCGGCATGCTCACAACTAAATACGAGCTTTTCAGGATGCAAGACGATGAATCTGTCCAAGAAATGCATACCTGGTTCACCTCCATCATTAATGAGCTTCACTCCCTTGGTAAAACTATTCCAAAAAACAAGTTGGTTAGAAAAATCCTCAGTGGGCTACCCAGTTCTTGGGAAAGCAAAGTGAACGCCATTACAGAGGCGAAGGACGTGCATGAGCTAACTATTGATGAGCTTGTTAGCAATTTAAAAACATAGGAAATGAATAAAAAGAAGGACAGTGAAGGAAGAGAGCCTAAGAGGGAGAAGAACCTGGTCCTCAAGATAGAAAACAATGACTCAAGTGGTGAGGATGGTGATATGGCATACCTAACAAGAAGATTCCAGAAGATGGTTCGCAGGAATGGAGGCATTCCAAAAAGGGGAAGTTCTAGCAAGCCAAAGAGTTATGACCTCTGTCATAAATGTGGTAAGCCAGGACATTTCGTTAAGGATTGCCCTCTCCTAAAGCAGGATCAGTACAAGAACAACTCTAACAAAGCAGCCAAAAGGAACCCGGTTCCTGATAGACGCTTTAATAGAAAAAACGCCGCTGACAATGTCGTGAGACAAGCTCTTGCTGCATGGGGAGATTTATCAAGCGAATCTAGAAAAGATGATGAACCAAGTAACAGCTCTTGATGGCAGTAGAGAGTGAAGCAACCGAGTATGATTTAATTTTTTCTTTGATGGCCCAGTCTGATAATGACGATGAGGTAAATTTTTTGAATGTTCAGAGAAATCTGAAATCTTATTTTTCTAAGAAACTCATGTATTTGGCAAATTTGCTAATCGACGCTTATCATAGTCTTATAAATGATAGAGATGTCTTAATAGTTGAACTGGGAGAAGCAGAACAGTTTAGAGATGACCTAGTAATAGTTGCAGTTGATTTAAGAGAGTCAATTAAGAGCCTGAAGAAAGAAAAAAATGTCTTAGATAAATAGATTGCAAATGTAGAACAAGAAAAAGATGACCTTCTAGTGGTAGTAATGGATTTAAAGGAAACAATTAGAAAACCTAAAATGGAGAGTAGGGCTGAAAATTATCAAAAAGGAAAGGAAGTTGCAAGCGAGGTACACATTATGCTTGAAAATGAGCTAAATTCAGTAAAGATTAGTCTGTGTGCTGAGCTTGAGAAAAATAAACAACTTCAAGAAGAACTAAGTAGAGTGAAGAGTGATCTTGAAAAATCACTCAAGTGGACCTGGTCCTCTGATGCTATCACTGCCATGTACACCAGTAATGGAGGAAACAGGCAGGGAATTGGGTTTCAAAGGAAAAAAATTCCCTATAACTCTCATAACAAGTATGTTACTGTACCTGACAATTGGCTTTGCACCCACTGCGGTAACAATGGGCACCTTAAAGAAAACTGTAAGGCCATATTTCAGTCACAACAGAAAAAAAATCCTTTGCTGAAAAAAGTAACTATTAGTAGAGAACCTAGTCCCTCATTTAAAAACCCATAATGCCTGCATGGACCAAATGATCCCTGATTTACCTCTTTCCTCATTATAAGGGACCCAAATAAATTTGGGTTCCTAAAGCTAACTCCTAACTCTTCTTGTGCAGGGAACAATGAAAGGAAGCAACCTACAATGGTACATGGATAGTGGCTACTCAAAGCACATGACTGGGAGTACAAATAATTCCTTTCTCTTAAGGCCCTGCAAGGAGGGAGTGTATCTTTTGGAAATGGCAAAAAGCGATACATTCTAGGTGTCAGAAGGATTGGGAAGTCTCTTTCTCACTCAATCGAAAATGTGTACTACGTGAACGGGTTAAAGTATAGCTTGCTAAGCGTTTCCCAAATCTGTGACAAGGGAAACAAGGTGGATTTTATGTCAAAAACTTGTACAGTCACAAACTTAGTGACTGGTGAGGTGGTGCTAGTGGCAAAAAGATACAAGAATATCTATGTAGCTGATTTTGAGTCTCTGAAGAATAGTGATCTAAGCTGTCTAAGCATTGTTGATAATGATACTGAATTATGGCACAGGAGGCTAGGTCATGCAAGCTTCACGTTGTTAAACAAATTAGTCAGGAAGGACCTGGTTTGTGGTGTGCCCAAGTCAAGCTTCAAGGATTACAAAGTATGTGATGCGTGTGTAAAAGGGAAGCAAGTCAGATCCTCATTCAAGTCCAAAAAGGAAGTCAGCACTGCAAGGCCACTTGATTTCTTTCACATAAATTTATATGGACCTATGATATTTCCAAACAGAGGAGGAAAGAAGTACATCTTCGTGATAGTTGATGACTATTCCAGATTCACCTGGACTTTGTTCCTCAGGACCAAGGATGAAACCTTTGAAGTGTTTGTTTCCTTTGTCAAGAGATCCAGGTGAAGATGGGTAATAAATTATCTTGCATTAGGTCTGATCATGGGACGGAGTTTGACAACGTCAAATTCGATGAGTTCTGCACTAAAAATGGCATCACTCACAATTTTTCAGCTCCAAGAACACCTCAACCAAACGGTATTGTGGAGAGGAAGAATAGAACTCTTGAAAACATGGCAAGAACAATGCTAATTGATAGTGGAATCACAAAGTATTTTTGGGCAGAAGTTGTCAATACTACGTGCTACTTGGTAAACAAGTGCATGATCAGGTCCCTTCTGTACAAAACCCCATATAAACTACTGAATGGAAGGAAGCCTAAGCTGATACATCTAAGAACTTTTGGGTGTAAATGCTTTGTTCATAACAATGGAAAGGAAGCTCTTGGAAAGTTCGATGCCAAAAGTGATGAAGGAATTTTTCTGGGATACTCATCTCAAATCAAAGCTTACAAGGTTTACAATAAAATGACTCAATGTGTCGAAAAAAGCATACATGTGATCTTTGATGAAGCTCACCTCTCCTGTGAGAAGGACATACATGTTGATCAAGATGGAGAGCCCTTATATGTTCCAGGTGAAGTAATTGACATAGCAAATGGAAAGGCAGACAAGCTGAGCCATATCAAGGAATCCAGTGAAAAAGGTGCAAATACATCTCCATCAATTGGAGAGGAACCTGGTCCCCCGATTATAACAACTAAAGCTGAAAATAGAGTTGTTGATGCAGTCCAAGAAACTCTACTCTGTGAAGAAAGAAGCTCTCAAGAACCCCAGTCAGATATACCTGGTTCCTCTACCAATGAAACTCATGCACCAAATTGGAGGTTCAAAATTTCACATCCTCTTGACAATATAATCACTGCTCTTAACTCAGTAGTTCAAACCAGATCGAAAGCAAGAAACTTACTTGCCTTCTCAGCTTTTCTTTCCCAAATAGAGCCCAAAAATATAAAAAAGGCGTTGAAAGATGTAGACTGGATCACAACCATACAAGAGGAGTTGCATCAATTTGAAAGGAACAAGGTATGACACCTGGTTCCTCAACCTGCTGATCGAACTATTATAGGAACCATATGCGTATTCA
This sequence comes from Nicotiana tabacum, assembly GCF_000715075.1. Taxonomy (NCBI): domain Eukaryota; kingdom Viridiplantae; phylum Streptophyta; class Magnoliopsida; order Solanales; family Solanaceae; genus Nicotiana; species Nicotiana tabacum. Next base: position 47,405,145 of record NC_134082.1, on the reverse strand, counting down.
GGAACAAATTTGATGAGTTTGAAATACAACAAGAAACAAGGCAAGGCTTGTGGTTCAAGGCTACAATCAGGAAGAAAGGATTGATTATGATGAAATATTTTCTCCTGTAGCTCGAATGGAAGCCATTAGAATTCTAATTACCTTTGCATCTCATATGGAGTTCACACTGTTCCAATGGATGTCAAAAGTGCATTTCTAAATGGCTATCTGAAATAAGAAGTCTATGTCAAGCAGCCTTCTGGTTTTGAGTGTCACAAGCACACTGCTCATGTGTTTAAACTGGATAAGGCATTGTACGGGTTAAAACAGGCTCCTAGGGCCTGGTATGAAAAGTTGTCAAAATTCCTTCTGAAAAATGGCTTTGCAAGAGGGAAGATTAACAATACTCTTTTTCTAAAGAAACGTTGGAGGAACATGCTCATTGTTCAGGTGTATGTTTATGATATCTTCTTTGGAGCCACAACTGACTCTCTCTGTGAAGAATTTGCAAAATTCATGGGGAGTAAATTCGAAATGAGTATGATGGGAGAATTGAATTTCTTCCTAGGACTTCAAGTTAAAAAATCTAAGAAGGGAACATTGATAAGTCATCAAAAGTACATCAAGGAGCTGTTGAAAAGGTTTGATATGGAAGCATTAAAAGTTATCGACATGCCTATTGCCATAGCCACTCATCTAGACATGGATGAACCTGGTTCCCCTATAAATCAGACCATGTATAGAGGGATCATAGGGTCTCTATTGTATCTCACTGCAAACAGAACAAACATTATTTTTAGCGTAGGTCTCTATGCAAGGTTCCAATCCAATCCAAAGAAATCTCATCTGAAGGCTGCCAAGAGAATACTGAGATATCTCAAAGGAACACAGGACCTGGTCCTCTATTATCCTTCAAGAGACAACTTTGATCTTATTAGGTATGTTGATGCTGATTATGCAGGATATCTGGTGGACAGAAAAAGCACATCTGGAATGGCACACTTCCTGGGTTCCTGCTTAATCTCATAGGGTACAAGGAAGCAGAACTCTGTGGCACTTCAATTAAAGAAGCTGAATATGTAGAAGCTACCTCTTGTTGTGCTCAACTTTTGTGGATCAAGTAACAATTGGAAGATTTCGAATTATTCTCAGATTGTGTGCCTCTCTTATGTGATAATACTAGTGCACTCAACATGGCAAAAAATCTAGTTCAACCTAAGAGGACCAAGAACATTGATGTACGTCATCACTTCCTTAGAGAAAATGTTGAGAAAAGGGCTTATATACATGAAATTCTGCAGAACTGAGGATCAAATTGCAGGTATATTTTCCAAAGCCCTGAGCAGAGAACACTTCAAGCAAACTCGTCTGGCATTGGGGTTGATAAAACCCAATTGAAAACCCGGTCCCTCAATGGTTGGCTATGAAAGAAAGGTTCAGGTAAACTTAGCTAAATGGTGTTTCTGGTAAAGTCTAACTCATCTCTATTACTATTACAGATAGACACGTTTGATGATTACAGAGCAAATAAGCAATTGAGGTTGTATACACTGGTAAAAAGGGCAAAGCTTACAGATAAGAGATCAGTCATGGAACCTGGTTCTCCTAACATATGTTAGTTGTTTCTCTGTTCTCTCATGCACAATTCTGAACAATTAAAACAAGTGCCACATAATTAGCATGTCAGTTTTTAGTTTTGTGTCTTTTGAACCCAAACGTCTCACCAGCTATTAATCGACCCATCTCCCATAATACTTGCCTCCCTTTCTAACCAATCCCTCTGTCATCATAAATACATCTATCTCTGTCACCAAATCTGTTTCCTATCCTTTCTCTCTTCAGTTCACCAAATCTTCTCTCTTCTTCTCACCATGGCTGAAGATCAAATAATCTTTAATATTACCGAGTCCTCACCAGTTGAAACACCAATGCCATACTCTCCTCCTCACACCACTGATAACCAAAACTCTAGAACAGAGTCACCCCCACACTCCGTCTCCTTTCCTACCTATTCGAGTTCCAGTTCTCAAAAAAATCACCAAGCATCAACTCTCACAAGAAGTGTTGCCCAGAGCTCTTCTCTTACCTAGCCAGAAAAGAGGGATGAAGCGAGTATTGCTGAGAATGTAGAAAATCGGAAAATCTCAAGTTCTCCTTTAGAAGAAGGGTCAAAGGTAGACCAGGCTGAGGGAAATAAAATCATCGACTCAACAAAGATTGCTCCTGAACCCTGTCCACAGGTACCGCTTCTACATTTCTCGAGCTTCTCATGAATCTACAAGAAAAGGAAGCAATTGAAAATATGTTGTCCATCGCCAATGAAAGGGTTTTTCTCGGAGGAAGTGACGATGGTCTTAAGATTCAGGGGGAAGAATCTGAGCCAGTTGGTGAGGATAATGAGCTTGTGCATGTTGAACCTTCAGCATAGGAAGGTGCTACTAGGGAACCTGTTGAAGGACCTAATCCGCCTTTGGAGGATCCTGCTCCGGGTCTTTCTCAGAAACCACAGGTCAGTACTGACCCTACTCCCTCTCCTCATTTGGATATTGAGCCTCTAAGTCTGATTATGCCTGACACAAGCCGTGAGTCTGAAGATCAAAAGGAGGATAATGAAGAAGATTATGATGACTTACCAATTGCTAGTCTGCCTAGACGTAGAATATCTACTAGTGAAGAGCCAACTCCTAAGCGACCCATAATAAGGTTGCAAAGTAAGGAGGCTATTGAGTCTACTCTTAAGAATAGTAATACTAAGTCAAGGAGAAGAAAATTAGTGAAAGATGGCAAAGTTGTAAATGAGAAGATAGTGCCTATTGTGAATGTGGATGAAGAAGAAACGGAGGAACCTAGTACGTTGACTAGGAAGTTATCACAAAAGCATGGTCTTCTCAAGCCAAAAGGGGGATCTACTATGTTTGCTAAATGTCTGACTAGGTTTGCTGATGTTGTTGCTACTGAGAATATGGAGAAAGAATCAGGTGAAAAATCTGTGAAGTCTGATAAAAAGGAGAAGGTTGTTCGCAAAACTACTAAGAGAAAGGTTGATACTAATGAGGAACCTGGTTCCTCAAAGAAGGCCAAAGTTAGTAATCCGAGGAGTGCTGGGAAAGAGAGATTGAGAAGTCAAAAGGTACTATGGGGGTGCACATTTGCCTCTGACGTCTTGGAGGAGGCTGGTATGAGAAAGTTAGTTGAGATCGGTGATTTCCAACAATGGACACACTTGTTCACAAGTGATGCTGCTAGGGTAATGAGGAGGAAGTTCAAAGTTTTTATGCCGACTTGTACACGGTTGAGGATAGTCACATTTGTGCCTTGGTAAATGGGGTTGATATGGTAATAGACTCCACCTTGATGGGATCTATTCTTGGTGTGCCTACTGAAGGGTTGTCTAGTGTTTGGGGAGCTTGTACTCAAAACTTTAGAAATGCAATCTTGAAGGGCAGAGCAGTTCAGCAGGGGGAACGGGTTCAGAAGAAGGCCCGCCTTCCTGTTTACCAACTGCTATTTGAGATGGTAAATAAAGTATTGCTACCTCAAGCTAAGAGAAGATCCATCACCTCTCGTGCAGACATGTTCCTCATGGAAGCACTAGACAACTTCACTGCCATCAATTTTCCTGGGATCATGATAGAGCACATGAATAAAGTGGCATACTTTAAAGATGGTAATCATGGGTTGCCATATGGATTCCTTCTTACCAAGGTCTTTGAGCACTTCAAGGTTCCTCTCGGACCAGTTAAAGTGGGCGCTAAGAAGCAAACCTTTTCAAAAGGCACTCTTGAAGAATGTGAATGTATAGAGAAATTTTGAGAGGTTGCAAGCACTTCTACCATTTCTTAGTTAATAAATGCTCAAAATAGTGCTACTGCTGAGATAAGGAAATTGATATCAAGGAATGCTATCCTTGAGACTCAGATAAGTCAGCTGCAAGAGGCACCTGGTTCTAGTCGCTCTCAAAGCGAAGAGGTTGCTCGCCGGACAAAAGAGAACGCTGAGCTCAGGAAACAAGTGGAGGACCTGCAAGAAAGACTGCGCAATGAGCAAATGTAATCAAATGCTCTAATGGATTTAGTCCTACAAACAATTTCCTCTGCCTCCAAACCTTCTCCTCCCCGTGCTTCTTAAAGTCTGTCCCATCAGTGTCCAGTCTATAAACCAGCTTGTGCTCCTGTCTCTCTGTGTTAGTTCTTATGATGATAACTTGTGGTATTTTTGTTAATTGTTCTAATTTGTGGATGTGGAAGTAATACTGACTCAGCTCCTACTGTAGAATCCAAAACTATGTTAATGCAAGCTTTTCCCTTGTTGTTGTTTATACCGTGCTTTTATGCTCTGTTCTTAATCATGACTGTGTGCACATAAGTGACATGAGTTAACTTAAAACTAGACTTCCTTCTTTCTTAATTACTTGTTTATGATCTTTTTATGATGCCAAAAGGGAAAAAATAATTGCACTAATTAAGGGGGAATATGTAGAGATTCAGGAGGAAACTTAAGGTCTTTTTGCCTGCTTAACTAGTACTATTATTGCAAATTGTTTTTCTTGCTCTTTTTGATTGATGTCAAAGGGGGGTGATAGGTTACAAGTACTTTGGTCATAAATACTTTGCTTTATGTTTTGATGATCTAACAAACTTACTATACAGAACCAGATAAGGAACCTGTTACACATTTACAAGACCTTAAGATTACAAGGTTCTAGGTTGGGATCCAGCTTGCGTTATGATTCAACTCTTCGGCGTGGAAGGAAAGCTGAGGGAACATGTCCCTACCAGTTCTCGAGGAGACTGTGCAAAGTTAACTTTCCAGTTGGAAATTTTCTTCCTGCATATGCTACAGTGCAGGAACAGTGCTGCAGTCAACTTTCCAGAGAAGACTTTTTACCTAACTTGCTTACATCATCTTAAGTGATGTCACACATGTATATATGTAATCAAGGGAGGTAAAACACATTCACTTGAACATTTAGAGATTTTACTCAAGCTCACTAACGTGACCATCCAGCAAGCAAGTTTCAAGTGCTTCAAGAATAAAGAACAAAGCAACTACAGCCCAGTTCCCACATCGAGTCATTGTATGTCCTTAGTTTGAGTTGTAACTTTGTAATAGTTCTTCAATTATAATTCCTATCTAGCTTGTTTTGAATCATTCTGTAGGAAATCCTTGTAAACCTTAAATATGTGTGTTTAAGTCTTGGCTAGAGTTAGTCAAGTTGCAAAGTCTTTGTAATAGAGTTATTACAAAGTGGCTTGTAATAGAGTGTTACAAGTTAGTGAGGATTAAAAGTTTAATTCCTAGGTTGCATAAGTTGTAATCTGAAAGTTGCTCAGTAGTGAAGTTGAAATCCTATAAGGGTAGGTCGTGATTTTTAATCCCGTTGAGCTAAAAAATTTCCACGTAAAATTCCTCTTGTCGTTTACTTATTGCAGTGTGTGTGTGTGTACTGTTAAATCTGATGGAGAACCTGGTTCTCTGTACACTACAAGAAATTGGATTATTAGTGGCGACATATAGCAGCGACCCTATAGGTTGCTACAACTGCTATATTATTAGCAACGACTTTTATAAGTCGTTACAGGTGGTTAATATTTAGCAGTGACTATTTTTAGATCGCCACTTATGTAGCTAAAATTTTCAGTCTCGCGAAAAATAAAATTTTGGCTCCATAGTTTTGGTGGCGACTTTTGGAAAGTCGCTGCTAAATCTCTGTTGCAGCGACTGGGTCGCTCCAATAGCACATATTTTTACTTTTAAAATAATTTGTAAAAGGCAAATACCTATTCTAATTAATTAAAACATTTCAGCTATACTGGTGGGTAGCTCAATTGGTATGAACGAAACATTACCTCTCAGCCAAATTCTTCAAACACAACCCTAGCATTCACCAAACAAATTCTCAACGAATCGACCCTCAGCGAAAATTTCACTGCCCAGCGAATCATCCCTCAGAGATCAGGTGGCCTGATACCGTTTCGACTGCCCTCAATTGGTAAAATCCTACGCCCTCCCTTCTTCGTCTTTGTTTTAGTTGAGAATGAGTTTTGTTTTGCTATAATTCATGATTCGGTCTAATATCTGATTTTGCCGTTGTTTAAGTTAATCGGTTTTGATTATTTTATCACTGTTAATACATTGTTAGCCTAATCGTTGAATTTTATTTTGTCTCTAATTAATTGTATTAGCATTTTGTTTAATTTTTGGAATTTGGAATGCTAAATTTTCTGTTTTGTACTTGTTAAAGTAGTATAATGGTTTGGTATTGATAAAAAGTTGAGGTAGTAAAGGAATACTTGAGAGTAATTTGTAGGATTTTGATTTAGACCAAAGTGTTGAGTGTTTGTTTGTGAGAGAAAAACTCAGCCACAGTCATCAAAGATTATACTTTTTCTTTTTTGATTTTGAGGTTGAATTTGATTTAGATTAATAAGACGTTTTCAGGGAATTGGGAAAATTTGTTGTTTGTTTATGTGGAAGAACTCAGCAGCAGTCATCAAAGATTTTGAATTTTGTAGACTGAGGTTATTTTGTTCTTAGTGATGAACTGAAGTTATCCATCTGAAATCTTGCTCTTTGTTTGTTCTTTGTACAAAAATTGAAATATCATATATGCTCCTCAAGTATTAATAATGTTCTTGTTTTCTCTATTTTTCTGGTTATTGCTTAGTTTCATTTCTGTTCCTAATCGATTTCGTGCATTTAGGGATAATTCTCTTTCAACTTCTTTGTTCTCAAGTGTCGTCTACTCTCTCACCTAATATAGATATGATGGATAAAAGTTGGTTGAATATTAGGAATAGAGTCAACCAAAGATATAGAGATGGAGTAGACAACTTTCTTAATTGGGCATTCAGTCAACCAACGGTGAACACTATGATTCGGTGTCCTTGTAAAGGGTGTATGAATACCGCGTTCAAGGTAAGGGTTGATGTAAGAGGAGATTTATTAAGGAAGGGTTTCTAGGATTCTTATAAAGTGTGGGACTTGCATGGAGAAGTGTTACTTAGAGTTGAAACTTCTAATACTGTAGTTAGTGATGAAGCGGAAGATGATAGCATTGAAGAGGATAATATTGCTGAAATGATTCATGATGCTTGTGGATATCCGAATGTGGAGGATAATAATAATAATTCGGAGGACAATGAAGCCAAATGTACATGCAATAAAGTTCTACAAATTGTTAGAAGATGCTGAGACAGAAATTTATCATGGTTGTAAAAAAGTCTCGAAGTTGTCTTTTGTTGTTAAACTACTTCACTTGACGTGTCTTAACCATTGGAGCAACAAATCTATGGATGCATTATTGAGCTTTTTTAAAGAAGTTCTTCCCGAGGGGTCATTTGTGCCTAATTCTTTGTATGAAGCACAGAAAGTTCTTTGTGACCTCGGATTGGGGTACACCAAAATAGATGCATGTCGGAATAATTGTATTTTATATTGGCGTGATTATGCCGATGTCCAAGCATGTCCTAAGTGTGGTAATTCTAGATGGAAGTCTGAAGAACACGGAGGCAAAAAGGTAGCTCATAAAAGTTTGCGGCATTTTCCAATCAAACCAAGGCTTCAAAGATTGTACATGGCAAGAGAAACAACTAAAAAGATGAGGTGGCACAATGAGGGAAATATTGATGATGGTGTCTTGCGACATCCATCTGACTCAATAACATGGAAATCCTTTGATGCACGACATCTGACCTTTTCAACTGAGTTAAGAAGTGTTCGATTAGGTTTGGTGAGTGACGGGTGTAAGCACGTGATTTTGCCCTATATGAGAATTACTCCCAAAAAATTCAAAAAATAAAGTAATTTTTCTTGGTGTGCAATTTTGTGATATTTTGTGATATTTTGAATAATTATTTGTATTTATCTGTGCATGTTTATTTGCTAAATTAATAAAAAATACAAAAATATGTCGCATTTTGCATATAGGATTTAATTCTACAATTGTTAATAATTAAATTTGTTTTACAAAAATTAAAAATTACAAAAATAGGCATCGTTTGCATTTTTAGCATTTAATGTCCAAATATACAATTTTATGCTTAATTAATACTTAAATTGTGCGTTAATTGTTATTGGGAGTTAATTTGCGCTTTTATAACTTAATTTAGTTCTTAATAATAGTTTAAGTATTTTTATAATTTAGTTTTAGAAAAAATAAAAGAAGAAAAGAGAGCGAAAATATAAAGAAAGTCGGAATTAGGCCTCTTCTTCAATTTCAAGCCACAGGCCCAAAAATGGCCCAATCTTCCCTACGACCCAGTCCATTTCGAACTGGGTCGACCCAGTCCATAACCCAAAAGACCCAATACCCCTATCTTGCATTTCAAAGATACAAAACAAAAAAAAAAAAAAAAACAAAAACCCTAAAAATGACCAAAGACATCCGCCCCCCCTATCATTCTTCTTCCTCTTTTCTTCCTTCTTCCTCCAAAGCTCCAACCCAACGTCCATGGCTACCCTTCACCAGCCCCATCGACAACCAACTCTTCACATCACGTCTCCATCTTCTTCCTCGTCTCCAAATGACCCCTCCAATCGCCGGAAAACTTGACAATTGGAGCAACCATGGTTGGTTTCCGAAGAAAACCCCACTGTTGCGTCTTTGTCGAGCTCCAACTGATCATGGTTGGTTCTTCTTCTTCACCTCATACTATCATGAGCGTTCTGCTGCCCGCTACGTCCAGCTCGGAACAACCAACGTCACCGCCATCCACGTCGACCTCCCCGACTGCTTCGCCGCTGCCTTGGTTGCGTTTTTGCTCGTCGAGCACTACTCCTGCTGCGTCGTTGCTGCTTGAGCTCACCATGGCCAGCTGATCCTGCTTGCAAGCTTCTTCGCGCAAGCACCAAACACACCCCCCAGTTATTTCTTCTTCGCTACATCCAGTGCATCGACCTTCTCCATCATTTGTCGCTACTACTGAAGCAGAAGCTCCGTCCAAACAAAACCAAATCCAGCTGCTACTGCTTCGGCTTCTGCTTTCGACTGTGTATCGCTATATTTCGTGTTCGAGCTTTGTTTCAGGTTTGGTCGTCGTCGTTTGGTCGAGTTTTGGTCGAGGCTCGTCAAAACAGTCCGTACATATTCGTTTCAATCCGGTTAGTAGTTTTTGAGTTTTATTTTTGTTCGTATTTCGTTTGGATATTTTTCGAATCTAAAATCGGCAAATGTTTGTTTTGTTCATGTCTATGGTTGGATATTTGATTTTTGGTTTTATTCATGTTCATGTGTTTTATTAAAATTAATTTTCAGATTTCAAAATGAAAGATTAATTAGTTATTTTTCATGTTTATTTCATGTTTGTATTGTTGTTTAAGTGAATATTTGTTAGTTTGATGTTTGTTAGATTCAAATTGAAATTTAATCAACTATTTCTTCAATTTGTTTCATGTGTTTATGTATTGTTAGAAATTTTTAATATTGTTAAGTTCAAGTTTAAGTTCATAATTGTTTCTTCGTCGATCTTGTTATTTGTTTAAAGAATTTAGTTGTATTAAAGGAATATATTGTTTTAATCGTTTAATCCGTCATGTTTGTTGTCTTAAAATAGATTCATTCATGTTCATACTTTGTTTGGATGATCTTGAATCCGAATTTTGTATAGTTTGATTTCTTGTTTACCATTTATGATTATTGCTTGAATTGTTCTCATAATCTTGTTTAAAGTTTAATATAAGAATTGTTTGTTGTAATGTTGTTAGAGTTGATTTTAAGTTCAATATGATTGAATTTAGAAATCTTCATACTTTGTTTGTTGTTGTTGTTGAATCCAAAAATAGGATTGTTTGTTGCTAAAATATTGTTCAATCAAATTTTAGTTGTTCTTTGTTGTTCAATTCGTGTTCATGTAATTTGTTGTTGAAATGTTGTTAAAATCGTGTTCATGTGATATTGTTGTTATGATGTTCATCCATGTTCATATTGTTGTTTGAACATTGTTAGAAATTGATCATATTGTCTATATTTTGGTTAAGTTTGATTAATTAATGTGTTATAGCTGATGGGTAGTTTGGTAAATTTGTAATACGTTCAGGGGTAGTTTGGTAATTTCAGTAAGGTCTGAAGGGGTAGTTTAGGAATTGTACATTTTGAAATTGTTTATTTGAAGCATGGGGGACAAAATGAAATGGGGTGGGTTGTGATATGATTATTTAATATAAAGGGGGACAAGATTTAAATTAAAGGGGAATCTTGCATTATTTTAAATAAAGCATGGGGGACAAAATATAATGGGGTGGTGTGATATGTTTATTTAATGTAATGGGGATGAGTGAGAAGATAATGGGTTGGGTAGAGAAAAAGTATTGATTTAATTGATTAAAGGATTTATGGGATGGGATATATATATGTGAAGTCTTGAACACAAGAAAGGAGAAAAAATACAGACAGAGAAAAAAAGAGAGATAAAAAAAAGGAGCTAAACATTTATTCCGAAAAAACATTGAAACTCTCAAGAAAAAAAAAACCTACAAAGAAAATAAAAAAAAGTTGAAAATTAGAAGAGAAAGTAGTACACACCTGATAAATATTCTGGTATACAGGTGTAGAAATTAAGGGTTGAAGATTAAATAGCCTTTCAAAAATCTGAAAATTTCCCTTGGTTTCTGTCCGTTATTTTCGGCATTATTGGATTTTATTTTGAATTTTTCAAAGCTATCACTGGGATTTTCGTTGGCTGGTTATTGCTGGTTATTGTTGCTGTTGCTGTGTTACGTATTACGTTGCTGACTTTCTTCTTCTTATATTGACAATATCAGGTACACAACTGTAATTTTGGCATTTTGTAAGCTGAAATGAAGAATGGAGAATTAAATTTTTAATTTAGTTTAATTTAATTTTTTGTATTGTATTTAGGTTATTCATGTATTATTATTCTGTAAATCACTGTCCTTTGGCATAACTAGGCATATTATAGCGACATATTAAATAACGCCTTAACCAGATTATTAGGAAATATATTTAAGCTTGATTATTAATTAAAACTGTTTAATAACAAAAAATAGAAGAAATAACGTAAAAATGGCGTTATTGAATCAGTTTGGCAAAAATTAACTAAGTTCCTTATTCATAAGGTTTTTCGTCAACGATAAGTTAATCCGAATCATGTAGTCAATTTCAGTTATAACATGAATTAGTTTGCGAACAAGTATTAGAACATGATGAATTAAAACAAAGTTAGTTAATATTAATTTAAATTTTTTAGAAATATGATTTAGTACTCAAGTTTTTATTTTTATTTCTTTCAATTTTCAGTATTTGTAAATAATTAGTTTCAATAAGCTTAAGTCTTACTAACAATTTGAATTTTAATCCAACTATGGGATAATTAGTTTTTTTTTATTTTTATTTTTTTACTTTTCGATAATTCCATGTTGTATTTATGATTATAATTTTATTACTTTCTGTTAATATTTATTTTCCTCTTCTATTTAATATGTCATTTTCAAGAATGTAGATATTGATTTTATATTTATAAACAAACTTAGTAATAATAAAAAGGTAGTCATTAAAGGATATTCTTAAAATAAGGAAGGATTTCGCTAAAAATAAATAGATGTAAATAATACAAAAAATTTACAGGATTCTCCAATCTCATTTATTTATTTAAAAATTTTTTTTTAAAAAAAAATTTTTTTTTACTTAGAATTTGGGATGGATTGTTTAGTGAATTTCACTTCCTTCCCCAAAGATAATGACGCGCTAGACTCTTTAGGCGCGATTTAATCAATTTTACCTTCCTAAACTCGGATGCGCATTTCATGCGACCCAAATCTAAATCTTAAAACATTGAATAAAAATGTGTTCCGGATTGCGGGTGCATTTCATGTGACGTAATCCAAAGACATGTTTTAAACGATGTTCACAATTTTTTTTTTAAAAAAATAATAATAATAATAAAGTGGTAAAAAGTTAAATTTGCACATTGGTTCATAATTGTATTTAAAATCAGATAAATAAGCCGAATATGACAGTTGAGCGACCGTGCTAGAACCACGGAATTCGGGAATGCCTAACACCTTCTCCTGGGTTAACAGAATTCCTTATCCGGATTTCTGGTACGCAGATTGTAATATGGAGTCATTCTTTTCCTCGATCCGGGATTAAAATTAGTGACTTGAGACACCCTAAATCTCCCAAGTGGCGACTCTGAAATGAATAAATAAATCCCGTTTTGATTGTCCTTTAATTGGAAAAACTCCCTACGCGCCTCGCGGTGCGGAAAAAGGAGGTGTGACAGCTCTGGCGACTCTGCTGGGGAATTAACCCAGAACCAGTGGTTCAGGGTTAGAAATTCGAGCTCATATAAATTGTTATATTTGGTTTTATCTAATTTTTACATGTTTGAGCCTAATATGCTAAATGCTGCTTTTACCGCTTTGATATTACATGAACTGTGTATAAACTGTGCCGAAACCCATCTCCTCTCTGAGTCTTCTAAATCATGAAGAAGGGTGTACTTCGTACGATTTCTTTTCTGTATAGTGTAAAATCCCAATTTAGAACGAGGTTCGGACAAGTTGCTAAGCCGGTGAAGCTTCTGTATTCCCGGTACGCTACCCCCCTCGGCTCGAGCTGTCCGCTCGGGTAAGCCAGGTCTAGAACAAACACCCAGGTTCTGAACCTAGTATAACAAAACCACATGTCGGATCCCTAGTAGGAACGTTTGTTTGCATCACGTGCATCTGACTTTGGAGGCTCAACACAGGGGTTGGGTCTGTCTAGGACAGGTGCACCAAAAATGAAAATGACCATCCTGATGCATCTTATTGGTTTTATGTGCATTTATTTGCTCGGTCTTGCATGTTGACTGGCTTCTGAGTCTCGGGAGTGTAAAAAATAAAATAAAATAAAAATAGCAAGTGGAAAGTTATTTGATTAATTTAGAAAAATCAGTGTCCAAGTACTGTCGAAATGCTGCCGAATTTTTTTAAAAAAAAACATATATATTTTTACTTTTAGAATTGTTGGTTTGCCTAGAAAGCAGAAAGTGTGTAGGAATAAGTCTTTTATTTTAATTTGCTTTATTTAAAAATAAAAAAAATGAAAAAGGAAAATAGTTTTTTTTTGATATAAAAGAAAAAGGAAAAATTTGTTTGTTTTCAAAAAAAAAAAAAATTAGTTAGTTTATAGCCTGAACTACGCGGGTATGATTCTCACCGGATGTGAGATCAGAGGCAAACCTCTTTGGTTTCGGCTCACCATATTCAAAAAAAATCCAAAAATATTTAACATTACTCACTTCTTTAGAAAGTTTTTCTTTTAGACCTCAAATTTTTTTTAAAAAAAAATATATTTCCTTTTAATCTCAAAATCCCAATTATTTGTTTAAAAGATATTCAAAATAAAATTCAAAAATATTTTTTCTGTAGTATTTCTTTCATAAATTCAGAATATTGGTTCAAAAATATTTCCTTTCTCCTTAAAAGTTTTTTTCAAGAAAAAAAAATTAAAATCCAAAAAATATTTCTTTAGAATATAGATAGTTTTTAAGTCAAATAAAAGTTTTTCCTTCTTTAATCACTATAATAAATGTGCAGGATGAGCACAAGTCAAAATGAACCATTCTCAGTGTGTAGCGAGGTCCCTTCGCAACTCCACATGTGGTGGAATGATATGGGAAAGGATAGTATAAAGATAGTGGAAAGAGTTTTGGGAGGTTTTGTCGATCTGTTGAATATCAAGCCAAGAACAGATATCATCGAGGCTCTAATACCGTTCTGGGACCCAACACGCAACGTGTTTCGTTTTGCTGACTTTGAACTTTCACCTACACTAGAGGAAGTCGCCGGATATGCGGGGTTGAATGGGAAACTAAGAGGGCAGTATTTACTTTCACCAAGACCAGTATCTCCGCACGCGTTCTTGGATTTGCTAAGCATTAGTCGGAAGGTACAAAATGATGATTTGTCGAAGGGATGTTGTACTCTCCAATTCTTGTATCAACGGTACGGAATTCCTCAGGGTTTGGAAGAACCAAACCTCGGATTAATTCACACTGGGAACAGAATCAAGTGGGAAGCAAGACGTACTTTGGCATTTATCACAGCATTTCTGGGAGTTGTGGTCTGTCCCCGCAAAGATAAAAAAATAGAGATAGGCCTTGTAGGGATGACCGATGTTGCAATCAAAAGAACCGACAGTACTGTGGTTCCTTTGATTTTGTCCGAAATCTACCGAGCTTTAACTATATGCCGAGAAGGAGGCAAGTTCTTTCAGGGATGCAATCTGTTACTCCAGCTGTGGATGCAAGAACACCTCCATCACCGAGTAGGATACATGAACCACGGGTTGACTGAGAGAAACTGCATTAGCGGCTTTGAGAAACGAATGACAGGCGTCATATTTCCCGAAGGCGTCGAAGCATGGCTTGCACAATTGAGGTCAACAACAGCCGACCAAGTTGAATGGGCATTTGGGTGGTTGAATGATACTGAGGTAATATACATGGCGGCCGAGGAATGTCATGTTCTTTTGATGGGACTTCGTAGCATCCAACCATATGCTCCTCATCGGGTACTGCGCCAACTAGGAAGATTTCAGGTAATTCCCACTGATGAGGATCTAAGCAAGCACGCCATTGAGTTGAGTCCAGGAGTCGTGTTCCCCGAAGGAAAAATTAGAAAGCTGTGGCACGAATGTAGATTCCTTGAACCCAAGACTATGGTTCGAGAGCTGGCTAAGGGTGAGGTAGACCCAAAATATGATGTTTGGTTTGGGAAAAGGTTCCAGATTCGTCAGAGGCCTGCCAAAAGAGCTCACGTCCAACAATTTACGGATGATTCGCAGGAACAGTGGGGCTGGTTAGTGAGAGAGGAAGGCTACCGGGTTGAAATCGGGAAGCTGAAGCGACAAATTGAAAGGCTTATGTTTGAAAACAACGTTCAAGTAGCCTCAGAGCAGGGTGAGAAGAACAAATTAGCCAAAGAAAACCAGGCACTGAAAGCCCGAATTCGCCAAGTCAGTAAGAGTGATAGCGACCGACAGAAACGTCGCTCTGATGAAAGGTTGATAGCGGAATTGAGAAATCAAGTCAGCCAAAGCCGAGAAGACTTGGAGAGATCCCAGGCTTGTATAACAAGAATGCGGGTCAGGTGGGCTACAGTTACAACATCACGGAGAGAGCACCTATGGCAAGTAAAAAGGGACTACGAAATGAGTGTTGCGACATTGAGAGAGATAAACTCCATTCTCAATAATCGGGTCCTCAAACAAGCCCAGGATGCTAGAACATATAGAGAACACTGCTATGAGTCGATAGCCCGGATGGAAGAACAAATGGAGAGGTTCCAAGAGCAGCTCATTGACAATACTCGAATATTGGGACTAAAGAATCAACGGATAGAACAGCTGTGCATAGAGAGGGATAGAATCAGGGGTAGGATCAATGATATAGGGCGCTATATCACCACAAAGTGCCTAACATGTGAAGAGATGCCTCGTGATGTCCTATTTGCCTCAATCATGGGTTATGTCCATCAGATCATGGTGGAACTAAAAAGCTTGCAAAGAAGCCTGGCCCCCAAGCCCGCGGAAAGGCCGAATGATGCCTCGCGGGCACCAAAATTCAAAGCTTTAATGTATCCCTAGTTCAATCTTTCACTTGTTTGTTTTTCGAGTCTGTTGTCTACCCATATGTTCTTTTCAAACATTCTCAAAAAAATATATATATATATATATATATATATATATATATATATATATATATATATATATATATATATATATATATATATATATATATATATATATAAAGTCTGTATTTTTTGTTTTTTTGTGATGGCTTGTAATAGCATTATTTTGAGTAATAAAAAAAAAATATATTTGGTCTTATGTCAATTAACTACGCTTGGTCTGATTCGTGCGGGGTCACGATACGTAGGCAATCTCTATAGGATTCGACCGTAATTAAAAAAAAATAAATAAATAAAAAGAGGAAGAATATATATTTGTCAGAGCAAAAATAAGCCGGGATGATGCATGCGGTCAGAGCAAAAACATGTTAGAAATGATTAACTGCCTAGGAGCATTGCATCCCCCTAACGTGCAATTACAATATCTGTTAAGACTCTAACACTGACAAGTTTGTTGTTTTTCCAATCAATATCAGTTAGTTGTTAGAGCGTACTGGCACCGTACCATTATCAGACAAGATCAAAAGGTCCTATACCAGAAAGCATGACTGGGTCAGACAACAGCGTTGAGTCAGAAAAAACGGCCAATCAGATGCTGAAGGAAGCCCTGGAGAAAATGGAAAAAATGAGGCTAGAAATGAATGAAATGCAGATAGCCTTAGCTAGAGCCCAGAAGGGGCAAGAACTACCCGTTACTCCTACCCTCCAACCAACACACACGCCGGAATACCCCTCTCCCGGTCCTTCAACAAGTTTCCCAAGCCATCACTATTATCAGGGAAGAGAGGCTTATGATTCCCAAGCTCCACCACCCACTCAAAACCCTCCTCCACCAAATGTTCCCGTCTTTGTGGCACCTCCCCCAGCCCCATTGCACAGATCATCTAGTGAGCCACTGTTTCAGGCTCACGATACACAATATTACCCCCTGAACTCACATTCAAAGCACCCGAGCCACATACCTATAATCCCTACTTTGAGGTCCCGGCGGAGATTGAAAAGCCAGCTAAGAGCCCAGAGCAGGACGAGGTGATGCGGAAATTTAAAAGCCTGGAGCAATCCTTCAGGAATATACACGGGTTAGGTAACCAGGTCAGCGTGGCTTACAAGGATCTATGCCCTTTCCCTGACGTTCAATTACCAGCAGGGTTCAAGATGCCCAAGTTCGATTTATATGAAGGGCATGGTGATCCTATGGCACATCTACGGGGTTTTTGTAGCAAAATGAGGGGATCAGGGGGCAAAGATGAGCTATTAATAGCTTACTTTGGCCAGAGTTTGAGCGGGTCGGCATTAGAGTGGTATACAAGACAAGATCCGAGCAGGTGGTACACCTGGGATGACTTGGCACAGGCTTTCGCAGGACATTTCCAATACAACCTTGAGATAGTCCCAGACCGTCTCACATTGCTAAAGCTCGAGAAGAAACCCGGAGAGAGCTTCCGGGAATTTGGGTTCCGATGGAGAGAACAGGCAGCCAGAGTTGATCCCCCAATGAGAGAAGGGGAAATGGTGGATTACTTCTTACAAACTCTCGAGCCAACTTACTTTGGTCACTTGGTGACGTCAGTTGGCAAATCATTTAATGAAGTGGTGAAAATGGGAGGTATGATAGAAGAGGGACTTAAGTCCAATAAGATCCTGAGTTATTCGGCAATTAAGGCAACAACTCAGGCTATTCAGAGCGGCACGAGAGGTGCGCTAGGTAAGAAAAGGAGAGAGGAGGTCACGACATTAGAGGCCGACAATTGGTCCAGATCTAGAGGTCCTTCCCCTCATTACCAACCCAGACCCCATCGTCTAAACTACCCACACATTCCAAATTACCCTCCACAACCCTACTACCAACCACAAGAACAACATTTCACCATCCATCAAGCCCAGACATACACCCAACCTCCGGTTCGCCCACAATGGCGCGCGCCGGTTCCCCACAATACATACCCACCTCCACATAACACATACCCACCACCACAAAACACCTATCCACCACCAAGAGCCTACAGGAACCCTTCAGGGATGGGTTTCAGGGGAAATCCGGCCGCCAGAAATGAAAGATTGCAGAAGCAAAGAACTTTTACTGAGTTGGGGGAAACTTATATTGCCTTGTTCCACAAATTGAGGCAGTTGGGTTTAATAAATCCTGTTGAGCCTAGATTACCAAATCCCTTACCCCAAAATATGGATCACTCGGTAAGATGTGAATATTGTTCGGGAGCTCCCGGACATGATACCGAGAAATGTTGGAGGCTGAAATATGCAATACAAGATCTTATTGATACCAACAAGATCGAGGTACAGGCACCGGAGGCACCCAACATTAACCAGAACCCATTACCAAAGCACCCTGAAGCCCACATGATCGAGCTTGTGCACGAAGGAGGGGAGCCGAAGAAACCCGCACAGACAGTGATGATGATCCGTGCCACTCTGAAAGAAAAATCGATCAATGAGGAAGCAGGGGTACAGTTGAAGGGGGAAGATGTCAAGCCAGTGGTGATATTGGGGAAGAATCCATCTGCCGCTACAAGGAAACCAGAACCAGCCAAGTTGGTAATAACGGGAGCATCATCTGCACCCGTGGTTGTTGTGAAGGGGGTCTGCAGGGAACCGGTCATCATAAAACCAGTAGTCCAAACACCAGTGATTGATAGCAAGGCTGTGCCTTGGAAGTATGAGAAGGCAGTAGTGATGTACAAGGGACAACAAGTGGAGGAGAATAGTTGTGAGGCGCAGGGACTGACTCGATCAGGACGGTGTTTTGCTCCGGCGGAGTTGAGAAGACCCAATCCAGCTGCAACAAAGAAACCTGTGTCAGAAGAAGAAGCTGAGGATTTCTTAAAGAAGATGAAAGTGCAGGATTACTCCGTGGTCGAACAGTTGAAGAAAACACCGGCCCAGATCTCACTGCTATCATTATTAATCCATTCGGATGAACATCGTCGGGCCCTGATGAAGATACTGAATGAAGCTCATGTGCCCAATGAGATTTCTGTAAATCACCTGGAAACGATTGCCAACAAAATTTTCGAGGTGAACAGGGTAACATTTTCAGATGATGATCTGCCAGTGGAGGGCACGGAGCATAATAAAGCTCTCTACCTAACTGTCAAATGTGAAGATTCGGCAGTTACTCGGGCATTGGTGGATAACGGCTCGAGTGCCAATATTTGTCCATTATCCACCCTGAACCAATTGATGATCGACCACGGAAGAATCCAAAAGAATAGCATTTGCGTCCGAGGATTTGACGGAAATGGAACAGCCACCGTAGGGGATATTGTACTTGAGTTGACCATCGGTCCAGTCCAGTTTACCATGGAATTCCAGGTATTAGATGCTACGGTATCTTATAACCTTCTGTTGGGACGACCGTGGATCCATGCAGCCAAAGCAGTGCCATCCACCTTGCATCAGATGGTCAAGTTCGAGTGGGATAGACAAGAGGTCGTGTTGCACGGCGAGGACACTGCGTGCACCGTAGGAGGCGCCATTGTACCCTTTATAGAGACCAATGATGACAAAGGTCCCTGGGTCTACCAGATTTTTGATGCAGTGTCGGCAAACAAGATCCCCGAGGGTGAAATCATTCAGCATCCTAGGATAGCTTCCGCAACGGTTATGATGGTTTCAGAAATGCTGGGTAATGGGTTTATGCCAGGAAAAGGCTTGGGAGCTGAACTTCAGGGAATTGTTCAACCTGTTTCCTTGCCCAAGAATTTGGAGACCTTTGGGTTGGGGTTCAAACCGACTGCGGCAGATGTAAAACAAGCTCGGAAAATGAAGAAGAAAGTTTGGTTTCTTCCCAAACCTGTGCCACGTCTCTCAAGATCTTTTGTTAGAGCAAGCGCCAAGGGGTCACCGGTCCCGAAAGTTCTCGGGCCATTGATTGGGATTGACGGGGATCTGAATCAGAGCTTCGAAAGATTGTTCACTGATGTCAATATGGTAGAAGTCGGAGAGGGTTCCAGCGGAACAGACATACAGTTTATGTGGCCTGAGGCCAAAACCAACAATTGGACGGTTACTCCTCTTCCTACTCGGGGAGAGTCCTGGTAGTAGGCTTTGATATTTGCTTTCTTATTTTTCGGATTATTCAGGGTGTAATCCAAATCTTATTTTATCTTGTAAAAGTGTGAACCCTGTTATCCCGCATTTTAATAAAATTCTTTTCTTGTCTCATTTTAATTTTGTTTTATTCCTTTCTCTTTCCGAACAGTTCTCTTTTTACTGGTTCTAACGACATGGCATGCACGACGGATCTTCGACCTAGTCTAATAAATCAATCTGACTCTGATTTAATGATACAAGAGATCGATTATGACAATGAGTCTGAATATGATGAGGATAATGCCTTCGAAGAAATAAACCGAGAACTATGCCAATTTGAAGAGAAACCCAAGCCTAATCTGAATGACACCGAGGCTGTAAATCTAGGGGATGCGGATAATGTCCGAGAAACCAAAATCAGCATCCACATTGAGCCTGGCATCAGGGAAGAATTAATCAAAGCACTCATTGAGTTTAAAGATATTTTTGCATGGTCGTATGACGACATGCCGGGTTTAAGCACCAAGCTAGTGGTTCACAAATTGCCCATTGACCCGACATGCCTTCCCATCAAGCAGAAACTGAGGAAGTTCAAGACAGATATGAGTGTGAAGATTAAAGAAGAAGTAACCAAGCAGCTGCAAGCAAAGGTTATTCGGGTCTCTCGATATCCTGATTGGTTGGCTAATGTAGTGCCAGTACCAAAGAAAGATGGGAAGATCAGGGTATGCGTCGACTACCGTAATCTGAACAGGGCAAGCCCAAAGGATAACTTTCCATTGCCCAATATCCATATCTTGATCGACAATTGCGCCGGGCGAGAAATCGGCTCCTTTGTGGATTGCTACGCTGGGTATCATCAGATTTTGATGGATGAAGAAGATGCAGAGAAAACAGCTTTCATTACGCCATGGGGGACTTATTGTTATCGGGTAATGCCATTCGGTTTGAAGAACGCTGGGGCAACGTACATGAGAGCAATGACTACTGTGTTCCATGATATGATACACAAAGAGATCGAAGTGTACGTAGATGATGTGATCATCAAATCCAAGCGTCAGGAAGACCACGTAGCAGACCTTAGGAAGTTTTTCCAAAGACTTCGAAGGTACGACATTAAGCTCAACCCAGCCAAATGTGCATTTGGTGTTCCATCTGGAAAGCTGTTAGGATTTATCATCAGTCGGCGAGGCATTGAGTTGGATCCGTCAAAGATCAAATCCATCCAGGAATTGCCGCCACCAAGGAACAAAACAGAAGTAATGAGTCTGTTGGGAAGATTGAACTATATCAGCAGATTCATCGCTCAGCTCACAACAACTTGTGAACCCATCTTTCGATTGCTGAGGAAAGATGCCGCGATAGAATGGACGGCATAATGTCAGGAGGCATTTGACCAGATCAAAGGTTATTTATCCAATCCACCTGTATTGGTTCCACCTGAGTCGGGGAGGCCATTAATCCTTTATCTAACGGTTCTGGATCATTCGTTTGGTTGCGTGTTGGGTCAACACGACATCACAGGAAGAAAAGAGCAAGCCATCTATTATCTCAGCAAGAAGTTTACAGTCTATGAGAATAAGTACACTCAACTTGAGAAGACATGTTGTGCTCTAACTTGGGTAGCACAGAAGTTTAAGCATTATCTGTCGTCACATACTACATACCTTATTTCACGTCTGGATCCATTAAAGTATATTTTCCAGAAGCCTATGCCCACAGGAAGATTGGCAAAATGGCAGATATTACTCACAGAGTTCGACATTGTCTATGTGACGAGGACGGCCATGAAAGCCCAAGCATTGGCCGATCACTTGGCTGAGAATCCTATTGATGAAGAATACGAGCCTTTGAGGACGTATTTTCCAGATGAAGAAGTGATACATATAGAGGAGTTAGAACTGAATGAGGAACTAGGGTGGAAGCTTTTCTTTGACGGGGCTGCTAATGCAAAAGGAGTTGGAGTAGGAGCAGTACTTATTTCAGAAACAGGACATCACTATCCTGTTACAGCTCAGCTACGTTTCTATTGTACCAACAACATGGCTGAATATGAGGCATGTATTTTGGGCCTACGATTGGCTGCAGACATGGATGTTCAGGACGTCTTGGTCTTGGGAGACTCGGACCTCCTAGTACATCAGATCCAGGGTGAATGGGAAACACGGGATTTGAAGCTTATACCATATCGACAATATTTGCACGATTTGAGCAAGCGATTTCGATCAGTGGAGTTCAGACACATCCCGAGAGTTCACAATGAGGTTGCCGATGCTTTGGCAACTTTAGCATCGATGTTGCACCATCCAGACAAAATCCATGTTGACCCATTGTATATTCAGGTTCGTAATCAGCATGCCTACTGCAACATAATAGAAGAAGAAATGGATGGCGAGCCATGGTTTTATGATATCAAGGAATACCTCAGGATGGGAATATACCCGGAGCAGGCAACCGGAGATCAAAAGAGAGCCATTCGACGACTGGCAAATGGATTTTTCCTCAGTGGAGGAATGTTGTACAAAAGAACCCCAGATCTGGGATTGCTGAGATGTATTGATGCAGGTCAAGCCACGATAGTGATGACAGAGGTACATGCTGGAGTCTGTGGGCCCCATATGAGCGGATATGTGTTGGAAAAGAAGATTCTGCGAGCGGGATATTATTGGCTCACTATGGAGCATGATTGTATCAGTTTCGTACGAAAATGCCATCAGTGTCAGATACACGGAGATCTGATTCATTCTCCACCAACGGAATTGCACACAATGTCCGCACCATGGCCATTTGTAGCATGGGGCATGGATGTCATTGGGCCTATCGAGCCGGCAGCTTCGAACGGTCACAGGTTCATTCTGGTAGCCATCGATTATTTCACTAAGTGGGTTGAAGCCAAAACTTTCAAGTCTGTAACCAAGAAGGCAGTGGTGGATTTCGTTCATTCCCATATCATTTGTAGATTTGGGATCCCAAAAATAATAATCACGGACAATGGTGCTAATCTTAATAGCAACTTGATAAGAGAAGTATGTGAACAGTTTAAGATTACACACCGTAATTCCACCCCGTATCGGCCCAAGGCGAATGTAGCAGTTGAGGCAGCCAACAAAAATATAAAGAAGATATTGAGGAAAATGATTGAAGAATCCAGACAATGGCATGAAAAACTACCATTTGCGTTGTTAGGATACCGCACTACTGTTCGTACTTCAATAGGTGCGACTCCTTATTTGTTGGTATACGGAACCGAAGCAGTAATACCAGCGGAAGTTGAAATTCCTTCCCTTCGAATTATCGCTGAGGCCAGGATTGACGATGATGAATGGGTCAAAACCCGACTAGAGCAGCTGAGTTTAATGGATGAAAAAAGATTGGCAGCAGTATGTCATGGCCAGTTGTATCAAAAGAGAATGGCAAGAGCATACAATAAGAAGGTGCGCCCCAGAAAATTTGAAGTAGGGCAACAAGTATTGAAACAGATCCTCCCACATCAGATTGAGGCAAAAGGCAAGTTCGCCCCGAATTGGCAAGGGCCGTATATTGTGACCAGAGTATTATCCAATGGCGCTTTACGTCTGACGGATGTTGAAGGAAGATGCGTCGACATGGCTATCAATTCTGATGCAGTCAAAAGATATTATGTGTAATTTCTTTTGTTGTTTATTTGTTTGTTTGTACTTAGTGCTTATCGGATAATGAAATGACGGAGGCAATTCTTTCTTCTATCCAAACACTTTTAACCTTTGCTTTACCCCTTTGAGCCATACTTATCTTTTTATACCCCTCTCTTGGAATCATTAATGAAAAAATGTATGAAAAAAAAACTTTTTGAAGGTCGCAAGAAAACAAAGGAGTCAGTGAACTACGTTCGACCTGATTCCTCAAAGAGGATACGTAGGCGCTTCACGGCTCGGTCATAAGGTAATAAAAAAAATAAAAATAAAAATAAAAAAAATCAAAAGAAAAATCCCCAAGTAAGAAAACTGGGGCAGAAATTATGTTTCTAAATTTTGAAAAAAAAAGGTTTGATTCCAAGAGTTGTAATACTTTACCCATCAAAGTTATTTTGAATTTTATATCCTTTTCTTCTAAAACCTATATTGATATCCAAAAAAAAAGACCTCCCGATCAGTATCCGAGAGGTGTTAAGATAGGCAAATGAAAACCAAGAATAAAACGTCGGTCCCTGACTGAATGAGGATCATGAATTGAAAGAATTGATAGCTAAAAAAGAATTCCCGGCAGAGAAAAATCTTATCGGCAACACTCCAATCCCAAGCTGAGAAAATAAGATGAGAGAGTCTTATCGGCGAAAACCTTCACATGCGCCATAAGGCGACGTAAGCTGAGAAATACAAAATGAGAGAGTCTTATCGGTGAAAACCTTCACAGGCACCATAAGGCGACGGGAGTTGTGAGAAATGAGAGAGCCTTGTTAGTGAAAACCCCGCGAAGGGCACTATGAGGCGACAAGATAGATTGGCGGAAAGGATCTGCATTTTGCGAAGAATTGGGCACCTATTTATCCCCAGCAAGTGAAGACATTAGAAAGATTGATCGACATAAATAGACTGGGTTGATTAATCCGGAATGCACAACATGATCGTTGGAATCGATTATATCACCCAGATAAGTTCATTTCTTTTCTTTTCCCCATCATTTGTTCAGAAAGATTTTCTTTTTTTTATCTTTTCATTTCTTTGTTTAAAAGAATTTTTCCAGAAATTTATGTTTTAAGGAAGGTCTTTCAGAGCTTACTACCAGTTGCCAAAATGGTACAACATAAAATGTGAAAAGGGCAGGATAGAGACAAGGCAATAAGACAAAGGTCGTTGGTTGCCAGGCCGAATAATATTGTCCTAAAATGGCAAGGAAAGTACGGGGAAGAACCGAAAAAAAATGTTGAGGAAATTGTGGGCCAAGTTCCAAGACGATCCCCAGCAGGACTCCGACCGAATATCGACCAAGTTCCGAGGTGGTCGGACAACACAGAATGGGAAGGGAAGAAAGGAAAATCCATCTTCGGCAAAGTAACCTCCAGAAATTTTTGAGATACAAAATGGTGAAGGGATAAATGGAAAAACCTTCCCCAGCAGAATGTTATCCCCAGCAAATAACATCACCCCCAACAAGTTTTGAGAACGCCGAACAAGAATAAGGGAAAGGGAACAATCATCCCCATCAGGAGTGACATGACCACTCGCCATATTTCAAAAAAAAAAAAAAACTAACTAAATTTTCTTTGATTTGAACAGGAAAATAAAGTGTTGATGATGGCCTAAAGATACGCCATAAGAAAGATCGCCAGAATTGAGGCAGAAAATTTTCTGCCACAAATGGAAATTTTCTCGGAGAATCGAGGAAACAAATTCAAATTATTCTTTACCAATTAGGCGCCCACCAGTATAATGCGGGAATACATTTTGTCTTTTCATTTCTGTTCTAGGTCACCCACCAGTATAATGCGGGTATACATTTATGTTTTCATTTCATGCTCTAGGTCGCCCACCAGTATAATGCGGGTATGAATTTCTCTTTTTATTTCATGTTCTAGGTCACCCACCAGTATAATGCGGGTATACATTTATGTTTTCATTTCATGCTCTAGGTCGCCCACCAGTAAAATGCGGGAATACTTTTAAGTTCTAGGTCGCCCACCAGTAAAATGCGGGAATACATTTCAGTTCTAGGTCACCCACTAGTATAATGCGGGTATACATTTATGTTTTCATTTCATGCTCTAGGTCGCCCACCAGTAAAATGCGGGAATACTTTTAAGTTCTAGGTCGCCCACCAGTAAAATGCGGGAATACATTTCAGTTCTAGGTTGCCCACCAGTAAAATGCGGGAATACTTTTCAGTTCTAGGTCGCCCACCAGTATAATGCGGGAATACATTTAAGTTCTAGGTCGCCCACCAGTAAAATGCGGGAATACATTTCAGTTCTAGGTCGCCCACCAGTATAATGCGGGAATACATTTCAGTTCTAGGTCACCCACCAGTATAATGCGGGTATATATTTATGTTTTCATTTCATGCTCTAGGTCGCCCACCAGTAAAATGCGGGAATACTTTTAAGTTCTAGGTCGCCCACCAGTAAAATGCGGGAATACATTTCAGTTCTAGGTCGCCCACCAGTAAAATGCGGGAATACTTTTAAGTTCTAGGTCGCCCACCAGTAAAATGCGGGAATACATTTAAGTTCTAGGTCGCCCACCAGTAAAATGCGGGAATACATTTCAGTTCTAGGTCGCACACCAGTAAAATGCGGGAATACATTTCAGTTCTAGGTCGCCCACCAGTATAATGCGGGTATGCATTTATGTTTTCATTTCATGTTCTAGGTCGCCCACCAGTATAATGAGGGAATACATTTTGTCTGTTCATTCCATATTTTAGGTCGCCCACCAGTATAATGCGGGAATACTTTTAAGTTCTAGGTCGTCTACCAGTATAATGCGGGCATACATTTCAGTTTTTCATTTCCAGGTCGCCCACCAGTATAATGCGGGTATACATTTTCATTTCATGTCCAGGCGCCCACCTGTATAACGAGAAGAATACTTTTCAGTCTTATACTGCAGATTTTGAAGTCAGTAACCCCACCGGAAGGCAAAGGTTACAACAAGAATCCCCAGCAGGAAACAATAAAAATCCCAACACCAGAAGGCAGAAGGTGGCAACAAGAAGTCCCAGCGCAAATTCAAGCGCATGAGTCAAAAGAAAGAAAAGACGCGTCTTGATGAATCTGATGAAGATAATCGTGTCCCCAGAGGAACCGCCAAAAAGCTTAATGAAGAAATCCATGTCCCCAGCGGACCGAACAAAATGACGAAAACTGGTATTATTAAAAAAAAAAAAAAAAAAGCCAAGGGCCAGAAGTCTTGGTAAAAAGGCACCAGAGGAAACACAAACCGACAAAAAGCAAGGCAACCGGAGCAAGGGGGAAAACAGATAAGATTCTGTAATTTCTAGCTTAGTCTAGCTTCTTATTTTTTAAGCATGGTGTAATAAGGAGGTCAGCAAACAGTAAAAGTAGCATGCAACAGCAGTAACATTGCAGTCCCATGGTAGTCCCAGCTACCAAAACTTCCCGAACTACATTGACCTGATTCCTGTTTAGCCCAGGATATGTAGGAAACCTTTGAAGCAAAGGTTCGATCAAATCTTTTTCAAAAAATGCTTCAACGGAGTACTCGAATGGGCAAAAATCGCTCGCTTTATCTTTGCACGAAAACCCTTCGTGTCTTCGGGCAAAGAGGGGCAGCTGTAAGCAAGTGATTTTGCCCTATATGAGAATTACTCCCAAAAAATTCAAAAAATAAAGTAATTTTTCTTGGTGTGCAATTTTGTGATATTTTGTGATATTTTGAATAATTATTTGTATTTATCTGTGCATGTTTATTTGCTAAATTAATAAAAAATACAAATATATGTCGCATTTTGCATATAGGATTTAATTCTACAATTGTTAGTAATTAAATTTGTTTTACAAAAATTAAAAATTACAAAAATAGGCATCGTTTGCATTTTTAGCATTTAATGTCCAAATATACAATTTTATGCTTAATTAATACTTAATTGTGCGTTAATTGTTATTGGGAGTTAATTTGCGCTTTTATAACTTAATTTAGTTCTTAATAATAGTTGAAGTATTTTTATAATTTAGTTTTAGAAAAAATAAAAGAAGAAAAGAGAGCGAAAATATAAAGAAAGTCGGAATTAGGCCTCTTCTTCAATTTCAAGCCACAGGCCCAAAAATGGCCCAATCTTCCCTACGACCCAGTCCATTTCGAACTGGGTCGACCCAGTCCATAACCCAAAAGACCCAATACCCCTATCTTGCATTTCAAAGACACAAAACAAAACAAAAAAAAAAAAAAAAAACCAAAAACCCTAAAAATGACCTAAGTCATCCGCCCCCCCCTATCATTCTTCTTCCTCTTTTCTTCCTTCTTCCTCCAAAGCTCCAACCCAACGTCCATGGCTACCCTTCACCAGCCCCATCGACAACCAACTCTTCACATCACGTCTCCATCTTCTTCCTCGTCTCCAAATGACCCCTCCAATCGCCGGAAAACTTGACAATTGGAGCAACCATGGTTGGTTTCCGAAGAAAACCCCACTGTTGCGTCTTTGTCGAGCTCCAACTGATCATGGTTGGTTCTTCTTCTTCACCTCATACTATCATGAGCGTTCTGCTGCCCGCTACGTCCAGCTCGGAACAACCAACGTCACCGCCATCCACGTCGACCTCCCCGACTGCTTCGCCGCTGCCTTGGTTGCGTTTTTGCTCGTCGAGCACTACTCCTGCTGCGTCGTTGCTGCTTGAGCTCACCATGGCCAGCTGCTCCTGCTTGCAAGCTTCTTCGCGCAAGCACCAAACACACCCCCCAGTTATTTCTTCTTCGCTACATCCAGTGCATCGACCTTCTCCATCATTTGCCGCTACTGCTGAAGCAGAAGCTCCGTCCAAACAAAACCAAATCCAGCTGCTACTGCTTCGGCTTCTGCTTTCGACTGTGTATCGCTATATTTCGTGTTCGAGCTTTGTTTCAGGTTTGGTCGTCGTCGTTTGGTCGAGTTTTGGTCGAGGCTCGTCAAAACAGTCCATACATATTCGTTTCGATCCGGTTAGTAGTTTTTGAGTTTTATTTTTGTTCGTATTTCGTTTGGATATTTTTCGAATCTAAAATCGGCAAATGTTTGTTTTGTTCATGTCTATGGTTGGATATTTGATTTTTGGTTTTATTCATGTTCATGTGTTTTATTAAAATTAATTTTCAGATTTCAAAATAAAAGATTAATTAGTTATTTTTCATGTTTATTTCATGTTTGTATTGTTGTTTAAGTGAATATTTGTTAGTTTGATGTTTGTTAGATTCAAATTGAAATTTAATCAACTATTTCTTCAATTTGTTTCATGTGTTTATGTATTGTTAGAAATTGTTAATATTGTTAAGTTCAAGTTTAAGTTCATAATTGTTTCTTCGTCGATCTTGTTATTTGTTTAAAGAATTTAGTTGTATTAAATGAATATATTGTTTTAATCGTTTAATCCGTCATGTTTGTTGTCTTAAAATAGATTCATTCATGTTCATACTTTGTTTGGATGATCTTGAATCCGAATTTTGTATAGTTTGATTTCTTGTTTACCATTTATGATTATTGCTTGAATTGTTCTCATAATCTTGTTTAAAGTTTAATATAAGAATTGTTTGTTGTAATGTTGTTAGAGTTGATTTTAAGTTCAATATGATTGAATTTAGAAATCTTCATACTTTGTTTGTTGTTGTTGTTGAATCCAAAAATAGGATTGTTTGTTGCTAAAATATTGTTCAATCAAATTTTAGTTGTTCTTTGTTGTTCAATTCGTGTTCATGTGATTTGTTGTTGAAATGTTGTTAAAATCGTGTTCATGTGATATTGTTGTTATGATGTTCATCCATGTTCATATTGTTGTTTGAACATTGTTAGAAATTGATCATATTGTCTATATTTTGGTTAAGTTTGATTAATTAATGTGTTATAGCTGATGGGTAGTTTGGTAAATTTGTAATACGTTCAGGGGTAGTTTGGTAATTTCAGTAAGGTCTGAAGGGGTAGTTTAGGAATTGTACATTTTGAAATTGTTTATTTGAAGCATGGGGGACAAAATGAAATGGGGTGGGTTGTGATATGATTATTTAATATAAAGGGGGGACAAGATTTAAATTAAAGGGGAATCTTGCATTATTTTAAATAAAGCATGGGGGACAAAATATAATGGGGTGGTGTGATATGTTTATTTAATGTAATGGGGATGAGTGGGAAGATAATGGGTTGGGTAGAGAAAAAGTATTGATTTAATTGATTAAAGGATTTATGGGATGGGATATATATATGTGAAGTCTTGAACACAAGAAAGGGGAGAAAAAATACAGACAGAGAGAAAAAAGAGAGATTAAAAAAAAAAGGAGCTGAACATTTATTCCGAAAAAACATTCAAACTCTCAAGAAAAGAAAAACATACAAAGAGAAAATAAAAAATAAAAAGTTGAAAATTAGAAGAGAAAGTAGTACACACCTGATAAATATTCTGGTATACAGGTGTAGAAATTAAGGGTTGAAGATTAAATAGCCTTTCAAAAATCTGAAAATTTCCCTTGGTTTCTGTCCGTTATTTTCGGCATTCTTGGATTTTATTTTGAATTTTTAAAAGCTGTCACTGGGATTTTCGTTGGCTGGTTATTGCTGGTTATTGTTGTTGTTGTTGTGTTACGTATTACGTTGCTGACTTTCTTCTTCTTATATTGACAATATCAGGTACACAACTGTAATTTTGGCATTTTGTAAGCTGAAATGAAGAATGGAGAATTAAATTTTTAATTTAGTTTAATTTAATTTTTTGTATTGTATTTAGGTTATTCATGTATTATTATTCTGTAAATCACTGTCCTTTGGCATAACTAGGCATATTATAGCGACATATTAAATAACGCCTTAACCAGATTATTAGGAAATATATTTAAGCTTGATTATTAATTAAAACTGTTTAATAACAAAAAATAGAAGAAATAACGTAAAAATGGCGTTATTGAATCAGTTTGGCAAAAATTAACTAAGTTCCTTATTCATAAGGTTTTTCGTCAACGATAAGTTAATCCGAATCATGTAGTCAATTTCAGTTATAACATGAATTAGTTTGCGAACAAGTATTAGAACATGATGAATTAAAACAAAGTTAGTTAATATTAAATTGTTTAAATTTTTAGAAATATGATTTAGTACTCAAGTTTTTATTTTTATTTCTTTCAATTTTCAGTATTTGTAAATAATTAGTTTCAATAAGGTTAAGTCTTACTAATTGAATTTTAATCCAACTATGGGATAATTAGTTTTTTTTTATTTTTATTTTTTTACTTTTCGATAATTCCATGTTGTATTTATGATTATAATTTTATTACTTTCTGTTAATATTTATTTTCCTCTTCTATTTAATATGTCATTTTCAAGAATGTAGATATTGATTTTATATTTATAAACAAATTTAGTAATAATAAAAAGGTAGTCATTAAAGGATATTCTTAAAATAAGGAAGGATTTCGCTAAAAATAAATAGATGTAAATAATACAAAAAATTTACAGGATTCTCCAATCTCATTTATTTATTTAAAATTTTTTTTTTTTTAAAAAAAATTTTTACTTAGAATTTGGGATGGATTGTTTAGTGAATTTCACTTCCTTCCCCAAAGATAATGACGCGCTAGACTCTTTAGGCGCGATTTAATCAATTTTACCTTCCTAAACTCGGATGCGCATTTCATGCGACCAAAATCTAAATCTTAAAACATTGAATAAAAATGTGTTCCGGATTGCGGGTGCATTTCATGTGACGTAATCCAAAGACATGTTTTAAACGATGTTCACAATTTTTTTTTAAAAAAATAAAATAATAATAAAGTGGTAAAAAGTTAAATTTGCACATTGGTTCATAATTGTATTTAAAATCAGATAAATAAGCCGAATATGACAGTTGAGCGACCGTGCTAGAACCACGGAATTCGGGAATGCCTAACACCTTCTCCCGGGTTAACAGAATTCCTTATCCGGATTTCTGGTACGCAAATTGTAATATGGAGTCATTCTTTTCCTCGATCCGGGATTAAAATTGGTGACTTGAGACACCCTAAATCTCCCAAGTGGCGACTCTGAAATGAATAAATAAATCCCGTTTTGATTGTCCTTTAATTGAAAAAACTCCCTACGCGCCTCGCGGTGTGGAAAAAGGAGGTGTGACAACGGGTTCCAACCTTATGGGAACATGAGTTCTAATCATAGCATTTGGCTAGTCGTACTAGCTATGTATAACCTGCCACCATGGGATTGCATGAAAAATCCAGATTTCATGATGACGCTTCTTATTCCAGGCCCCAAGTGTCCAGACGATGATATCGATGTATATTTACAACCAATGATTGAAGAGTTGAAAGAATTATGGGACGGGGTGGAGACTTATGATGCATACTCAAAATCTAATTTTCTGATGCGTGTGGCTATCATGTGGACGATCAATGACTTTCCTGCATATGAAAATCTTTCAGGATGGTCAACTAAAGGCAAGCTTGCATGCCCTGGTTGCCATAAAGATACACAATCGACTTCCTTGCGTAGTAAGTTGTGTTATATGGGTCACCGTCGCTTCCTTCCCATTGACCATCCATGACAGAGAAGTAGGATGTTATCTGATGGGAAAGCTGAAATAGGAGTTGCACCTAACCCTTTAACAGGTGATGAAGCACTTGTGCAATTACAAGCTTTGGGTAATATGAGTTTTGGTAAAGGACAAAAGAGAAAGCGTGATGTTTATAGCAATGCTTACAATTGGAAGAAGAAAAGTATCTTTTTCCAATTGCCTTATTGGAAGAGTCTTATGTTACGACATAACCTTGATGTGATGCACATCGAAAGAAATGTGTCCGATAATATTATATTAACTGTCATGAATATGGTTGGAAAGACAAAAGACACATTGAAAAGTAGATATGACTTGATGGATCTTGGAATTAGACAAAGGTTGCATCCTATTGAGGATGGGAATAATATTTTGTTACCGGTAGCATGCTATGCATTGTCCGCAGAAGAGAAGCTGAAGGTATGCAGTTTCTTAGCTAATTTGAAGGTTCCTGATGCATTTTCCTCAAACATTTCAAGGTGTGTCAACGTACAGGAGAAAAAGATACATGGATTGAAATGTCACGATCATCATGTATTGTTGCAAGACATTTTTCCAGTAGCTATACGTGGTTTACTACCTAAGGAAGTGTGTGATCCAATTATAGCCTTAGGAAAGTTTTTCAAGAATATATACTCTAAGTGCTTGACGATTGAAGATCTTGATATCCTAGAGGCAGAAATTCCGATTATTTTGACCAAACTTCAACTTGTTTTCCCTCCGGCTTTCTTTGATGTCATGGTTCATTTGCCAAATCACTTGCCAAGTGAGGTAAAGCTTGGTGGACCAACTCAATATCAGAATATGTATCCTATTGAGAGGTAATTTATTGTTTAATAATTTCGATGCTATAGTTTTAGAATGACACACATTATATTAATAAGTCATTTTATATAGGTATCTGCGAACACTTAAGTCATACGTTCGCAACAAAAATCGTCCAGAAGGTTCAATTGCAGAAGGTTATTTGGCAGAGGAAAGCCTCACATTTTGCTCATGATACTTGAAGAATATCTCAACAAAGTTCAATAAACCAACTAGGAATGATGATGGATCTGTGTCAAATGATGAGATGTCTATCTTTAAAAAAAGTGGGCAAACAAAAGGTGCCTTAGAAGGCATCAGGCTATCTCATGATAATTTTAAACAAGCATGTATGTATGCACTTCAAAATTGTGAAGAGGTTTCGCATTTCATGGAGTAAGTCTCTTATTAACTCCAAGATAGTTTCACATTGAGATAGTTTGAATCCGATTTATCTTAACTAACTTAAAATGTAGGGAATATACAAGAGAGATTGAAAGCCAAAGTTCAATGAGAACTCATAAAAATGGGTTTCTTGATTGGTTTCGCGCACATGTAGGTATCTACTCAAATGATAATATTGATATTAGTTTATTCATCCCATCATGTTATTGGTCATAACAATATTGTTCGTCTTTGTAGATATTTGTACTATCTGCACAAGGACGCGCAAATGATGAGCTCATAAGCTTAGCCATCGGTCGTGTACCATTAGTACATCGATATTCAACATTTGTGGTGAATGGATTTAGATTCCATACAAAAGAGCTTGCATTGAGAAGAAAAACGCAGAATAGCGGTGTTCTTGTGAGAGGAGATGATTTAGACTCTAATAAGGAGTATTATGGTGTATTAGAGGACAATTATGAGTTATCTTATGTGGCAAATAGAAAAGTTTACTTATTCAAGTGTCATTGGTGGGATGTGGCTCGCTTAGGAAGAGGATATAAGATTGACAAATATGGCTTCACAAGTGTGAATACTCGGTGTGCCTTGAATACAAATGAGCCATTTGTGTTGGCATCTCAGTCAGAACAAGTCTTTTACTTAGACGACATGGTCGATAATGATTGGCTTGTTGTTGTGAAGACAAATCCTCGTGACCTTTTTAAAATTCCTGATAATAATGATAATTGTGTAGATATTGAAGATGAAGAATTACAGAATGAAGAAGTTTATCAGCAAGAGGAAGCTGAATTTAATACTTCGTTCACCAATGACCAAGAAAATATTGTTGATGTGTCTCTACATAGGGATAATGTTAAACCACAAAGTATTAATAATCATAATGAGGAAGATGATTTCATAAATGACAATCATATAGAAATATCAGAGAGTGAAGATAGCGAAGAAGAGTAAAAAGAAAAAGAGGAAGAGGAAGAGAAAAATACAAATCTAAAAGTTTAGACGTAAAAACTAAGTGTGGTGGCAAAATCAAAATTATGATTCCAGATGATATTGATAGAGCAGTAAGTTCTGGGGCTAGAGATATTGTTAATTACTGTGGTTTGATCATGAGGAGCACTATCTCGTTCCAAGATGGAAATTGGCAGAAAATAGTTCTGAAACACGGAGAACTAATGTGGTTAAGGTCAAGGTAATAAACTGCTTTCAATATTGTATTGACTTTAAGTTGCAAGGTTTATTTATGTGGTTAGGATATTGAATATAATGTTACATTTATTGTCAGGATAAATTTGAAGTTTGCAGCGGGTTGCGAGAGCATATGTTTCAAGCCTTTGTAATTAGCACTATGCAAAGGCTTTTTAGAGCATGGAAAGCTCGACTCAGCATTCTGTACTCTAAGTACAGTACTAATGAAGAAAGATTGTCTCATCGACCTGAAGATGTTGAGCTTGAGGACTGGAAATACCTAATACAATATTTTGGAAGTCCGGAATTTAAGGTATTAACTTAATACCTGAAGATTGTCTCTTTGAATGGTGATTTATTAAACTATTTACTTACAGGTTGTAAGTGAGAGGAACAAAAGAAATAGAGTAATTCAAGTAATTAAGCATACTTGTGGTACAAAGTCTTTTGCAGAAATAGAGGAATCTACGGTAAAAATATATTTAGTCCCCTACTATCACATATGCTTCTTTGTTATTTACATATTTATATATTTGCTTATATATTTTTTCTCCATAACTATATTGCAGAGAAATCTTATTACTGGAGAATTGGACACACCAGATAAAGTTTGGGAGATCCAACATACACGCAAGGATGATAGTGGTGAACTGGTGTGGTTGGATTCACAGTCCCAACAAATTCATGTAATTATCGAAAAACACTTATAAAGTTCTCTGTTTATGTAAGTTTCATTTAATATATTTTATTATATTTTGATTTAAATGATTATGCATAAATGCAGGGTCAACTCCAGGAAGTTGTCGCTCAGCAACAATCTGAGGAGATCGAGCATCCCATGACTAGAGATGAGATTTTATCCCCCATTGTTGGTGAGAGAACAGGCTATGTTCGTGGAAAAGGATACGGAAAGAAGCCTCCTAAAAAGAGTAATATTCAGCAGGCAAATATAGAGGCCAGCGTGTCTTCTGCTATTGATATTGTGCGTCAAGAGATGCAAGCCGAGATGGATAGGAAGTTGCAAGAAGAACGTGAACAAATGGCTGCTGAGTTGCAGAGAAATATGAAAATTGAATTGGAAAGGAAGTTGGCAGAGGAGCGTCAACACGCAAATGCAGAAGTAGACAAGAGGATATCTCTAGAAGTGGAGAAGAAAATGCAGGAACAATTTGCTAGTTTCTTGACCAGAATGCAACAATAACAGGTACTTGCTACGCTCCTTCTTAACAATTCTTCTTCCTTCTCGACATTTATTCTTTCTTCCTTCTGTAGTGACTTCATGAATAGTGTGTTGGTATCTTTGGTTTTGGATCAGACTACTGAAATTATCTGGACCATGTTGTCTTACTACTTGTCTTGAATGGTGGTGTTATGAAATCTTGGTTTTATTAACAAGACATCTCCCAAATGCTAAACAAGCAATTGGAGTTATAGCCATTATGTTAAATTTTGATTATTTACTCTTTTCTGTTATGCTTTCGTTAACAACGTGTGCATCTATTCGTATGTCTAATGAGCTTGGTGCAGATTGTCCTGGTCCTGCTTATCACGTAGCCTATGTATCGTTAGCTATGAGCGTTGCCTTGGGTTTTCTTGGTGGTTCTGTTATGGCTACTGCAAGAGGAATTTGGGGGCCATTGTTTAGTCATAATAAAGGGATTATAAATGGTGTTAAGAAAATGATGTTGTTAATGGAATTACTTGAAGTGGTTAATTTTCCATTAGCAATTTGTAGAGGAATTGTACGTGGAACGGCTAGGTCATGGCTAGGAATGTATGCAAATATTAGTGGATTTTATCTGTTAACTTTGCCATTAGGTGTGGTTTTGGCTTTCAAGATTAATCTTGGTCTTACTGGATTGTTGACAGGGCTTGTGATTGGAGTTGCATTCATTCTTTGGTAGAATCAGGGATATACATGTGTCTAGTAGAAAATTAGCATTGAATTTGACTGATGAAACTCAAACAATTATCTTCGGCCTAAATGATCAGGCTTACTTGCTCAAATTTCGCTTTCTTTCCTATTGCTTACGAGCCTAAATCCTTTTTACAATCTTTGCTTTGAGCTGATTGCAACACAGCTGAATGGCTGTTTGCAATACTGATTTGTTGTCTAGGTTTTATAGTACATGCACAAAGTTTTTGTCTTGGGCATCACAACATGCTGGATTTGCTTGTATTCACTTGTTTTGTTGTTAATTCTAGTAGTTTCTGAAGTCATCCATGTTTTTATCATTGATCCAAGTGTTTAATTTGGCATATTTTATTTAATTTCTTCCTATCTTTTCAAGTTATCGGACAGTGTCACAAATTACAACCAGAAATGAAGGACTGTTCCTATGAAAAAACTGCTCAGAAATTTTTGAAGGGAATGGTTGTCTGCAGAAGCTATGAAAAAACTGTTGAATGAGCAGAGTCATGAGGTTAAAAGCATTTACTAGTAATCACAGCATTCAGAATAGTAATCCAGTATTTTTGTTATAGAAAACTGCTGCTGCTGCATCATAGAAAAAATATTATCATGGAGTTGTTCTTTCTGGTGTAGATCACACGAGAGCAATTGCACTTAGTAGACTTAACATGCAAGATAGGAACATTTCCATTCATAAAGCAAGACAAAAATATAAAAGAAACAACTAAGGAATAAAGCCCCATAAGAATACTGAACATAATTCCTAGCTGTCTGCAGAAGCTATCTCACTTATGTCAGCAGAAGCTATCTCACCAATCTTGTCTTGTATCTGATTGATCTTGTAACTGTTCCAACTAAAAGTGACATCTAAGATTCATGCAACTCTTGCTTTGTGGTCCAGACAACTTTTGGAATTGTTAAGCTGCTTTGTAGTACACAAACTTTGGTTGCAACTTCTGGCTTTCCTTTGACATAGATTTAAATTTTTTAGAATTTTGATAGTAGTTGGATATAACAAATCTCATTATGTTCCTTATATATATCACTTTTGTCTAGCAGGGACAAGACACTTAAACAATTGTATCGTTCAAGGATGGTGTCGAGCAAGGATAAATTACAAGGCACTTAATATTTTGTCTTTTTTGGGATATGTATATGCGTACAATTACAATGAAGTGTCGGGTAGTACATATGTAATTGACTTTATAGTAATGATAATATTTATAATATTCGGCTTGATAAATTTTTTTGATGTTTGTCAAACATTATTGGTTGCTTTAATATTAATAGTCAATTGATATGAATATCTCTATATGAAATTATAGAGAATTAGGTTCCTACTGGCATGGAAATGTATATAATTTTGGTCGTTATAATTGTTGAGAAAATAGCTTTTAGTGGCGACATAGTTTTGTCAAAAAATTAGTAACTGTTGCGATATATAAGTGGCCACTGAAGGTCAATTTCTGTTGCAGCGACTTTAGTCGCTACAGAAAACATGTGTCTTTCATGGTTTAAACTTTTGTGGCCACTTTAGTCGCTACTAAAGGACATTTATAGTGGTGACATAACCTTGCCTCTGAACATAAATATTTTTTGTGGCCACTTTAGTCGCTACTAAAGACATTTTTAGTGGTGACATAATCTTGCCACTGAACATAAATATTTTTTGTGGCGCATCTTGTCACTGCTAAAGGTCAATATATAGCGGCGACCCATCTAATATTTGTTCTGATGGAACTATGTTTTGTGGCGATTTTTTCAACCTTTTGTGGCAACTCTGTTGCCACAAAAAATGTTCTTTTAGTGGCGACAACAAATGTTGCCATAAATAACCTTCAGTTACGCTTTTGCTTGTGGCAATATAAAAGTCGCCACTAATACTCTTTAGCAGCGACTTCTAGGGATTTTGTGGCTACTTTAGTCGCCACAATAAGCGTGATTTCTTGTAGTGGTAGAGCTTGGTGGACCTATGGGAGAAATTCAAAAATAGCCAGATTTACAACTGGTCGTTCAAAAATAGCCCAGTTTCAAAAGTAATCGAAATTTAGCCAATTTTTATGTAAAAATAAATCTGAGCGAAAATACTGTTCAAAACCCGGAAAATACGCCAGTATATTATGCTGGAGTTCCAGCTTAAGTATACTTGAACTCCAACATATTATACTGGAGTTCCAGGATAATTACGTTGGAGCTCCAGCATAATATGATGGAGTTCCAGCATAATATGATGTAGTTCCAGCATACGTACACTAGAACTCCAGCATAATATATGGAGTTCTAGCAAGTATACCGGGCCAGCATAAAATATTGGAGTTTAGAGCACCGATGCTCCAGTCTCCAGTATAATGAGCCAACAAAGTATACCGGTCCAGCATAATATGCTGGAGTTCATACACAGGTGCACCAAACTCCAATATATTATGCTGGACCGATCTCTGTTGCAACAAAATAGTGGTTATTTTTCATTGACTTGGTAAATGCTGGCTATTTTTGAATGATTAGTCTGAAAACTGGCTATACCGTGCTATTCTTACCCTTATATTATATCGTATATGGGCACCATACAACATTAAAATATTATTA
This sequence comes from Nicotiana tabacum, assembly GCF_000715075.1. NCBI lineage: Eukaryota > Viridiplantae > Streptophyta > Magnoliopsida > Solanales > Solanaceae > Nicotiana > Nicotiana tabacum. The sequence goes on along the minus strand of NC_134082.1, from coordinate 47,366,371 downwards.
AGGGTGAAATAAAAAAATGTAAAGTTAAACTGCTTTCAACTATAAATGATATTATTCTTTTTAAAATAAATTAATATCAAAATGACACAAACGAAAGATCGAGTAAAGACAAAAGAAACCAAAAGGCTTCTCATATTTTCCCACAAACTAATTACGTAGTTGTCATCATGTCGTTAAGCTTACAAAATTACAAGCTAAATATTGATAAGCAAGCATGTCTTTCTCGTGTCCTGGAAATTTGTTTTACTTGCTGACTCTTGATATAATCTGCACAGACAAACAAACAAACACGCAAACATATGATATATATTTGAGATTTAGAGGATGAGAAGTGCAACTTGGTTAAGGATAACCTCAGAGGTTCTTTGGATGATATCTCGGACTTCTCATCATTTCATCATGCCGAGCTTACCAACTCTCAAATTTAAAAATAAAAATAAAAAGGATTTAATTTTTATATACTAAATATATAAATTGGTCTACCTTGCCTTCCTTGGAAGTTCTACCTAAGATTAATCAAATGTCTTCAAAGCCAAAAAATGTGGAGAGCAAAAACAAGCTCTTTTAGAGTGGATTCACATCTATAGCAGGATTAAAGAATTTAAGAGTAGAACAAATTAAATAAAGGACAATCAAAAAGTACCTGAGATATATATGTATGAACCTTTGAACATATATAATAGAATTGATGAAATTAAAATGAAGCTCATTTATGTCTTGTATTGTTGGTGAGTGATTGAAGCTGCTAGATGACCTGATGAAACTAAACAAAGCCCAAATCCTTTCAAATATAGCGTCCAACCATCTGAGAGAAGGAAATAGATTATGGTCGTCTGAATTACCAGATCATGCTGGCAGCTTCAACCTCTCAAACCAACATACGAATATGGATAAGAGGAAGAGGAAAAACTACCTCTTCCATTTGGCTGATGGCATATATAACAGATGCACACAAACCATGCATGGATATATACTTTGGCGTTTGCACAAAAATTGAAGGATGTACCCCATAACTTTCCTCATCTACTAGGAGTATATACTAATTATAAATGCACCTCTTTCTAGATTTTCCTCTCTTTGTACAGTGTCAATATATAGAGGTTTTAATAGGTTGGTTATTTTGCCGTTTCTCTTACAGCTATTGACATTGACTTCTTGTCTTCACTAACTTGTTTTTCTTTTTCTCTTTCTCTTTCTCTTTCTCTTTCTTCCTCTCTTTTCCTTTCTCTAGTTTAAACTTGAGCTGTATTTTCTCTTTGCATGCTGTTTCACCAAATATTTTTTATCTCTCGCCATCATAAAGTATCAAATAATTTTATTGATCTAAACTTAGAATTTTTTTTTTACCTAACTAAATTTTATCTTTATTGAAATTTAATTTTACTCACATCATTAACCGTTAAACCATATCCTTGAGTGCCCTAATTGAGTTGTATATTTTAAATGAAATAGGGGACCACTTAGCTTCATATCTTCTATAATACTACCCTCCTACACTTAATTACAAGGTTACTTAAAGTTGATTGGTCCACATTTGATTTAATTAAAAATGAAGTGCAACAGTTGTACAGTAGATGTGTAAGAATTTCAAGTTTAGACCATTAAGTTTTTGGGGCCTTTCAGTTCAGTCCTTGGCATTTATTAGATGTTCAATTACCCACTTTAATGCACCATTTGAAGGAAAACAAGCTACATTAATCTCAACGACGTAAAGACCAAAAAAGAAAAAGAAAAAAAAAGGCACCGAGGACCCAGTCAAAAGGCTATAAGTTTAATTGTTATCCAATTTTAAGAGCAAACAAGCTGGAAAATGGTAGTGTCAAAACAAGAAGAAGTATATTCTCTAGCACTATACTAAATATATATAGCTAATAAGGAATGCTTCCAACCTCTTAAAAGTTTACCAAAAAGAGGATGAATTGATATACTGAAGAGGTCCCAATTAATAAAATTATCTTTTGGCGATGGATGCAAAAAGTCTATTTCCTAATGGTGGCTAGGTTGTTGATACTATTTGTTGCATGGTATTAATTAACTAGTCCGTACCAATGAATTATTTTTGTGGAACTAGCTAGGAAACATTTAAACCCCTAGGATAAACATAGCAAATAAAAGAGATTCTTTGGTCAAAACAGAAATAATGTTTCCACATTAAATCAATTAATTAATAGGGGAAAGGAGTAGTTTTAATTAATTAAATATTATGTAGGGGGTGGTGGGAAAGACAAAATTTAAACGGTGCATGCTTGGCAATGGCACATGGTCATGTCGGTAAATACTTATTGGCACTTTGTATTTATATTAATCCAACGAATATACGACATATTTTCGTATATCTAATTATTATTAAACTATAATTAGTTAGCACACATTTCCATCTCAATTTATCACTTAATTATATTTTCTCCGTTTCACTTTGAATAATTTTTGGCTTTTTTCATACATATTAAGAAATTTATTTTTTAGCATTAATTAACACTAAAATTGACCATATTAACCTTAATTTGATCATTGTAAATATAACAAAATACTCCTAGGCTTTTAACTCAAAGGGCAACTTTGAAAAAAAAAAGTTAATTCTTTTTTAATATTTGAAAAGATCAAATATTATGGACTACAAAAAAGGACCAAAAAATTATCAAGCCTGGCTAACTCAATCCAAAAAATTAATTTATAAGGTGAGGATTAACAAAGATTATATAACAAGACCAATTACCACATCCATAGCTGAAGTGGGACTTCTAACAGTTACTAGCGATGGTTGCACGGGCCCAATCACGATGAAGTCGAGCATTTTTTAATTCTATATGTAAGCAATGAAATATTTATTGGTATGTTTGCAAGTTTTCTGTAAAATACTTTGTTAAAATAAAGTGCTAGATATCAATGGTGACATAAATTAATTAACAGTCATATGTATGAGCACATTGATACAAAGGAAAAATATTTTTTTTAGATAGATAGGTGAACCCAAAAATTATGTAAAAGAGTGTTCGGGCGTACTTCTTTGCACATTTTTTTTTTCTGGACTTTTCTATATAAAATACAGCTAACCCAGCATTAATTATTATCAGATGCTTACAGCAACACTTTAAGTGAAAAGTGTAAGAAACATATATAATTAATTAAGGGGGGCAAAAAACTCAACCCAACCCCTAGATTATCCTTCTCAACTAAATAAAAATGCAAACGTCAAAGTCCTGCATTCTAATGATGAGCCTTAAACGTTAATTTTTAAATTTTAAACTCTAATTTTAATTTTAAATGTTACATTTTACACCCTACATTTAAACTTCAAACTATAAGCACCTATATTCCAATATAAATTTCAATCCTTAAAATATACTTATACGTTATGTTCTAGGACATATAGCTTTAACACAATTTGAATTTTTAATTTTGGCTATAATAGTGTTTTATGAGTTCAACACTTTTATTTTCCTTGTAACATCTTCCATTTTCTCTTATGTAAACTTTTTATAAATCAAAATAAGTTTCTTTGTTTATAGATACGTCGGCTATAATTTAAGTCTCAAAATCAACCATTGAAGAAAATTGGGGAATGAATCAATAAATCCTAATTATATTAAACTTTTAAAGTTATAGTGTAGTAACTTTTTCATAGGCTTCTATAAACTACTATATCACCACTATATATTTAGGGGTCGTTTGGTTGGAATATGATTTATACCGGTATAAGTTATATGGGGATAAGTTATGTTGGGATTGTTGTTTATTCATTGTTTGGTATGTTGTATTAAGAATGACAATTGCATAATTTCTACGAAGAAGGTATAAGTTATACCGGTTCTAATTACCCCACCTTCTATAAGGTATAAATTATACAGGTGTTAAAATTAATACCGGAATAACTTATACCTCGTTTGCTAACCAAACAAAGTATTAAAGTGGTATTAAGTTTTTATACCACTCTTATACCTTCTTATACCTTATACCAAATAACCCCTTAGAGGTCATTTAGTTCAAAGATAAGTTATGCGAAAAATAATAATATAAATTGATTTTGTTAGACAGAAATAAAATAACTCGTACTCTTGACAAGACCAATTGGATTAGTAGCATTGATGTGAGAGGTTATATCTAATTTTATTGTTTGATTATCGAACTAAGTCTTTATTAAGTTTCAATTCCTTCTTCCCGAAGCATTAAAAGAATTATGCACACATAGACGATTGTGTCATTAAAGAAGTTATACGTGTCACTTGTTCAAGACACTTATATTAGTACGGGCCTAATTGGTGACTATAATTTGTTTTTTCCTAATTTTACTTACAAAGTAATTCACGTATTGGACGTGATTTTGTTATTTTTTGATGTTCATAATATTCTTTGTAAGCTTCTTTTCAAGTACTTCTCATATTAAATTATCTATAGTAAGTGACTTAAATGTTCATTGCATTAAAGACATGCTTAAAAGAATTTGTTTCTTTTTTTATATAATAAGGCCAACCTTTATATTTATTTGTCTCCAACTTCAGAAAGAGCTCACATGATTGAGTCCTATTTATAACATGAGTAAATTTTAATCTATATGTAGTTATTCAAAATAATTGTGTCTAGGTTCTCTAGTAATGTTGCCTTCATTCAAAAAGTACCGGTTAAAGTTTTGACATATATAATTAAAAAAATTAACTAATTAATAGCATTAATGTAAGAATTATTTAACTAAGTGATCCTTTAAATCTTCACTTTGAGATTATAAATTTTATTTTCGAGAATGATCGAATCGATTCTTTCACTTTGTCGAACTCGAAATGGAGGTTGAAGGTGCGGAGTCTTCTTCTTTTGATTTGAGACGAATTCATTTTTCTAAGTAAAGATGTATGCATTTCGTTATTGACTTTAATAATTTATCCTCAAACAATTAGGCTGAAGGAAATGAGTAACATGACAAGCATCTTTAGTTTTTTCAATGTTCAATTTTCTTTGTCTAATTTGATATTATGAATCCTATATAGCATTGGAATTGAAAAAAAGTACTAATAAGAAAGTGATATCTCACTAATTAAACTGAAAAATATAAATGAGGCTCATGTAGTATAATCTCAATATAATTTGTTTGTGAACCAAATGAACCCTAAGATTACACTTTCTTTAATCCAACACCTAGCAGTGGAAAAAATCTAAATATTAAGATATTTATTTAGAGTTTAGTTTTAAATATTTTTAATATTGTTAATTACTCACATAATTTGTATATTTCCCTTGAAATTTTCCATCTAAAGTCTAGTTTTTCTTCTCATGTAATTTGTATGTTTCTCTTGAAATTTTCCATCTAAAGTTTAGTTTTTAAAATTTGTTATAAATTTTTAAATAAATTTATGATTAAGCATCATTTTTTTTAAAATAGTAAATACTGAAAGATTTGTGACGTGTGCTAAGCTAATTATAAATAAGCTACAAAAAGGGATTGTGATTTATGAATGTTTAATACCATTAGTTAATCTTTTATAGTAATAGATTTGCCAACATATTATTTATTTCAGTAAGGAAATTTATTTCATTGTTAAAGTAGCAATAAAACATTAGTTAGAAATAGAGAGAGAATAGGTAATAGGCAAGAGAGAAGATAATTCTATTACTATAACCACGTGTCCACCATAAAAACAAATACATAATGAGGTTTGATGACCGAGAAGTACAGATGTGGTCCACTGTTCAGAGCTAAAATGTCAGCACAAAAAAAGATAACCAAAGCTGCTACAGTAACATTTTATGTCGACCAATTAGAATAACGAACTCAACTTAAATTATCAAAACTACCCTCGTCAACAAGCAGACATGCTGACGGAGAGCTCTCTGCTAACTCACACTTATAAGATAGTAGAAATATATTCGAATAGTATAAAGGATTTACACTATCATTGAGGTTTTAACTTACAAATTATAACAAGTTAAATTTTTATTAGGTTACTAATTAATACTTTTTGAGAAATTGATCTAGAATTACTTATAAGTAAAATAATTATATAAAAATATTGCAATCAGTGCCTAACTGCATTCCTGCCTGCTAGGTGCTTTTCTTGTGGATCCTTCCTTCCTTAATGACTAGAGATTATTACACAGTTGCTTACATTTTAAAGAGTATTCTCATAAATAGTACTTAGTATTTTTTGCTTATTCCAAAAATAGCAAACTCTTTTACCATTTTAGCAGATTTAATTTTGAATTTAAATTTGAAAGTTTGATCAATTCTATTAAGCCCCTAAAAAATTCCCGAATTTAAAAACAATCTTTCCTTTTTCTTTCCTATTCTCATACGTTATGTACTTCCTTCCATCTCTCTACTCTTTACTTTGTCACAGAGACTTTTGGAAGATCTTCTTCAGCTTGCATAGAAGGGCTAAGCGCATTAAAGAGGAACTAATATGATAAAATATAAAATTAATATACTAGAATACCACTATAAGTTATTTATTATTAAATACCATTATTATACTGTATATATAGTATAGTAGAATAACATTATAATTTATCACTGTTTAATACCATCGTTATATCGTGTATACAAATTTTATAACGTGTATATATTTATTTCATGTATTTTTCACGTATGTATAAAATGTGTGTGTATATATATACACACACACTAGTAATGTGTATTCATATATAGTGTGTGTATATATATATATATACAGACACACACTAGTAATGTGTATTCATATATAATATTACTATTCATCATGTATTCACTAATTGTTTTTGTCACGACCCAAAATCCTTCCGAAAGAGTCGTGATAACACCTAGTCTCTAAACTAGGTAAGCCTACATTAACTGAGATAACATTTATATTTGCTAACTATAATTTAAATAACTCGTAACAAATTACAATTCTCAAAATCGGTGGTACAAATCATAAGCCTTTCTAAGAGTAGTTATACGAAATAAATACATCACTGTTCCGAAACAAAAGGAACAAATGGAAATAAGTACAAGTGAAGGTGACTCCGAGGCCTGCGAACGCTGCAGCAGGTTTACCTTGAGTCTCCACCGCAACGACCCGCACAGCTACTACCGATCAAATACTTGGATCTGTACACAAAAATGTACAGAAATATAGTATGAGCACACAACAACGATGCCCAATAAGTATCAAGACTAACATCGGTGGGGTACTGACAAGGAACAGTCCAGACACCTATTGGTCGAATAAATTGAATAGGATATGGTAATAAACTATCAACCTAAAGATGACAAAGTAATATCAACAACAGGGAAAGAACAAACTACAATCAGTAGAAACAATAAGGGGAAACACGGATGGAAAATGAAAGATAACCAAGTAAATTAACACCAACATAGCTGGAACACAGACAAGTAAAATGTAGTCAATTAAGGAAGGGGATGTTAGCTCAATAAATTATATCATTTCTGATGCACAATTCCAACCATCTCAAACTCAATGTCTCATATCATAACCTCAATTACCAAACCTTTAACACACCCGGCACCTTGTGCCCACATGTTTCTATCTCACTTTGCACAATAACTTTCTCATGTTACTCAGTACATAGGGTCCATAACCAATGCAACTAAGATGTTCAAGGAGTCTTATTTACATAACATAAAGTAGAGTACAACTTCTAAACCAATTAGGAACTCAGCAAGAAAAGATGAAGTTATTTTTAGAAATCATTTGAATAAAGAAAGTACCATAAAATACCACATCGAATGAATTATTACCTTTAACATGTGATTTAATAATTTAACTTAGTAGAAATTCTATTTTAAGTAAAATACAACCTCAGACGGTTTAAGGGAATTTAGCTGAGTAACTAATTGAATTAAAAATGAAACAATTATTGAAATTTGAAGTATTGAAATATATATATAAATACGACAAAGTATTGAAAACACTATGGGGTTCCATCAAAAAGGATCACAACAGTAAAGAAATCTAAAAAGTTAAAACACCTGAATTGATAACAACGAACAAACACAAGGAAACAGAAAGTGCATAGCATCATCCTTCGCGCTTTATCACTCTTCCTCACCATATGCATAAATAGAAATGTGCACGACATCACCCTTCGTGGTTTAACTCTCTCATAACATGGCACGACATCACCCTTCGTGCATTAACTCTCATAATCATGGCACGACATCACCCTTCGTGCATTAACACTCACTTACAATATCATGCACGGCACCACCCTTTGTGCTTTACACTCTTCCTCACCCAAACAATAGAAGAAATACATCCCGGCAAGGGAATCAACAATATGAACAATAACAACCCGGCAAGAGAATCAACAACAATCCAACAATCCAACCACAAGGAATTCCACCACCAAGTGTATGAATACACGATAATAAGAGAATCATAGAAAAATCAAGGAATGCAATAACCTTAACAAAACAGCAAGACATAATAAGAACGCGATAACTATACCGGTGACCACAACAATTTGAACACCTAGCATATATGCACGGGGTCATAGAGGAATTCACAATTAAGGGATAACAAAACAATAAGGAAAACAATCACTTCAATTAAGGCAAATAAGTGCCACGTAATAAGTAAGAGTTATGGGGAAAAACTAACAATCATATAGAGGTAAAGTAAACAATTATGAAGTCCAAGCGTAACTGAAAAACTTCTCACTTAATGAACATAAGGACCTAAGAACCCTAAAGGCAAATTTTGCACAAATAAGTCCGAGCACACACTCGTCACCTCGCATGCACGGACTACAATTAGCATAGAAGACTCAAATCCTAAGGGGAAGTCCCCCACACAAGGTTAGACAAGATACTTACCTCAATCCGGTCAATTCAATACTTAATTTAGCCTTTTTTTTACCAATTCATCAATGTTCGACTCAATCTAGCCAAAAACGACTTGAATACATCAAACAATGCAAGAGAAAACAATTCCAATTAACAAAACTATGATTCTTATACAATTTGCAAAAAATCAACAAAAGTCAACTCCCCCAGGCCCGCACCTCGAAACCCGAAAAATTTACGAAAACCGAACACCCATTCCGCTATGAGTTCACTCAAACAAAATTTATCTAATTCCGATACCATTTGGTAATTCAAATCATTATTTTACATTTTTGAAAAACTTTACAAATTTTTCCCAAATTCCATCCCAAATCATGAATCAAATGATGAATTCAATGATAGATTCATGTATTTTAGCAAAATCTGAGTTAGAATCACTTACCCTGATGAATTTCTTGAAAAACCTTCGAAAAATCGCATAGATCCGAGCTCTCTAGGTCAAAATATGAAATAAAACCCTAAATCTCGTATTTGTAGTGCACCTTTCATATTCCCATCACTGCTAACCGCGGTAAATCACTACTGACCGCACTTCTGGTGGCTGCATAGAAATGCCTTAGTATTTTGGCCATAACTTCCTCTACAGATCTCCAAATTATGATATCTTTACCTTTCCAGAAACTAGACATGAAGGGCTACAACTTTTGTTTTGGATCATCTCAAAATTCACTATAGATCAAAAGATATAGGCTTCTGAAGTCGGACCAGCGAACCTGCAGATCGGGGCACTCTATTTTCCGCCTCAGCGCTCCCCTTCCGCTCTCAGTGGAAAAACCTCCACCTCAGCGGTAGTTCCTTCACCCTCAGTGAAGATTTAAGCACAAGAACCATGCCTGGGTTCTAGAAATGTCCGAATTCGCTCAAAACTCACCCGAAACACACCTGAGGCCTCCGTAACCACAACCAAATGTGCCTTCAAGTCTTAAAATACCATACTAACTCAATCGAGCTCTCAAATCACCTCAAACAAGAACAAAAACATAAATCGCACACCAATTCAAGCTTAATGGACTTGAAACCTCATACCTTCACAACCTATGCCGAACCCTATCAAACCTCCTCCGAATAACCTCCAATTTTGAACACACGTCTCAAATGACATTACGAACCTACTCAAACTCTCGAAATTCTATTCCAACTCCGATATCATAAAAATCAACTCTCTGTCAACCCTCTCCATTTTTCCAAACTTCAACTTTTCCAACTTTCACTGAAATGCATCAAATTACCCTACGGGCCTCCAAATAAAATCTGAACTCACGCCCAAGTCCAAAATCACCATATGAAGCTACTGACATCATCCAAAACTCATTTCGGAGCCGTTTATTCAAAAGTTAAATTCCGGTCAAATTCTCTCCGCTTAAGCTTCCAAAACTATATTCATTCTTCCAATTCGACTCCGATTCATCCGAAAACTGAATTCATCCACGCACACAAGTTGATATATATAATGTGAAGCTGCTCGTGACCTCAAACTACCGAACCGGATGCAATTGTTCAAAATGACCAGTCTGGTCATTATAATTTTTAGTAATATCATGTATTCAATAATGATACAACACAATGTATTATTAAAGTTAATATATTATAAATATAAAAATTAGATCTAAAAGCAATTACATGAAGGAAAAATGAAGAGCATCTTGAGGTAATGCATTAAATGAGGAAGAGAAAGTTGTGGGAATGATTGTTCCAATATTGCATGTTTGTGTTAGAAATGTAATTAATTAGCTGTCATGTTTGTTAATTACTTATTATTGCTAGGACTCTGTAAAATTTTCTTAAATATTGGCGCATTGAGGTATTGTTTAAAATGGGTGTTACCTAACCTTTTTTTTATATTTTATTTTAAGAAGGGGATTTCCTGAAAGTCAACTAAATTTTTGAATAACATTAAAGTTGTTGAACTTTCAAATTTTCAATAATTAGAATAACTTTCAAGTTAAGTTTATTCCTTCCGAGGGTGAGGTTTAGATAGAACATAACTTTTTCATAAAAAATAAAACTACAATTTAATTTGTGATGATCCGATAGGTCAACTGATGTTTTAGAACATAGTTTTGTATTTTGAAGCCTTAAATACTTCATTTAGCCCTCCTTGATTTGCGTGTGTATTCCAAGTATTTTTTCGAAAGCTTTTACGTTAAAAATACTAAAATATGAAAATTTTGTCTTAAAATTTATTTGAGATGACCTCGGTCAATATTTTGAGCAAACGGACCCGGATCCGTATTTTAAAGGCCCCGATGGGTCCGTATCGTGATTTGGGACTTGGAAATATGCTCAGAATCAAATTCGAAGGTCCCTAGCTCTAGTTATCACATTTTGTTAAAATTTGAAAGTTTAAAAACTTAATGACTTTGAACATTTGACCATTGTTTGACTTTATTGATATCAGGTCCATATTTTGGTTTCGAAATTCGGTATAGGTCCATTACTATATTTATGACTTGTTCGTCAAATTTGGTAAGAAACGGAGTTGGTTTGACGTGATTTGGATGTCCGGATATTATAATAGATGTTTCAAAGTTTTCTTAAAATTTTTATTAGATTTGGGTGTTCAATTCGTAGGTTTAGGTGTTATTTTGGCAATTTAATTGCGCGAGCAAGTTCGTATGATATTTTTGAACTTGTGTGAATGTTTGGTTTGGAGACCCGAGGGCTCGGGTGAGTCTCGGATAGGCTACGGAGTAAATTTGGACTTAGAAACATTATGGTGTGCTTCAGTTTTGGTGCATGCCTCTGACCTCGCAATTGCAAGGTCATCATGCTTCGCATTTGCAACCACTATCAGGTTCGCATTTGCTACAAAACCTTCATTTGCGAAGATGGGTGGGTCAGCATTGAGTTCGCATTTGCGATCATTTGGTCAGAATTGCGAGGGGGCTACTATTCGCAATTGCGAACAAGTCATTGCAATTGCGATGATAACAGGAATTGTGAGACTTCGCAATTGCAAAGAAAAGCACGCATTTGCGAGGTTCACAATTTCGAACCCCAGGTAGCAATTGCGACACCTTCAACTGGTCTAAGAGCTGAAAAACGAGATTTTCTCCCATTCTTCAAATTTTCAAAACAAGAAAACCCTAGAGGCGATTTTCCCAAGAACTCTTCTTACGTAAATCATTGGTAGGTGATTCTACTCTATTTTCTTTCAATATTTCATTACATTTCCTAAGATTTCAACTTAAAATTTAGTGTTTTCATGGTGGAGATTGGGGGTTTGGATAAAATTAGGAATTCCCGATCCCCTATTAACTACTTTCCCCGTGGTTATTTCTGCTATTTCGATTTGCCGGGATGTTCGGTTTTGAGTTTCGTAGAGTTTTGGGACACTTAGTCTCTAAATAAGAGCTTAAGTGTTGGAAATTTGACCGTAGTAGGAACAGTGTGAAGACGGCCTCAGAATGGAATTTCGATGGTTCCGTGAGCTCCGTTGGGTGATTTCGGGCTTAGGAGCGTGTTTGGATTGTGTTTTGGAGGTTTGTAGCTAATTTAGGCTTGAAATACCGAAAGTTGAACTTTTGAAGTTTCCGGTACGATAGTGAGATTTTGATCCGACGGTCGGAATGGAATTCCGGGAGTTGGAGTAGCTCCGTAGTGTTGAATATGACGTGTGTACAAAATTTCAGGTCATTCGGACGAGGTTGGATATACATTTTGATCGAAAGCATATGCTGAGAGTTATGAAGTTCTTAGGCTTGAATCCGATGCTAATTGGTTGATTCGATGTTGTTTGAGGTGTTTTCGAGATTTGTATAAGTTTAGATAGTGGTATATGACTTGTCCGTGCTTTTGGTTGAGGTCCCAGGGGCCTCGAGATGATTTTGGGTGGTTAACGGGAAGTTGGAAAGTTAGAATTTGCAGCTGAAGTCTTTGGGCTGCTGTCATAACCGCATCTGCGGTTGGTAGGCCGCATATGCGACTACCGCAGATGCGGAGTTAAGCCGCAGAAGCGGCTAAGAGGAATTTGAGCAAGGATCGCAGAAGCGGTAGGATTACCGCACCTGCGGGACTGCAAATGCGACATCTAGGTCGCAGGTGCGGAGATGGAACTTTTAAGTGAGAATTGCAGAAGCTGTTCCCCAACCGCAAATGCGGTATTTCTGGGCAGAAAATAGGAATTTCGAGGGTTTAGTTTCAAAACTTGGAATTTCGGTTTGGAGCTGGGGAGAGGGAGATTTTGGGAGGAATTTGAAGAGGAAATCAGTGGGTAAAACTTCCTTAACCCTTTCTAGTTGTATTCCACTAATCTATTGTTAGTTTTATCATTTAATTTCAGATTGGAGATGAAATTTGGAGAAAAGTTGGAAGAAAATTCTTAGATCTAGAATTCAAATTTTGATTGGGAATTTGACTTTGGATTTGGATAATCTTGGTATGCATGAACTCGTGAGAGTATGAGGATTCTGAAAATATAAATTTTACCCGATTCTGAGACGTGGGCCCGAGGGGCATTTTGGTCATTTTACCTAATTTCGCGTATTAGCTTAGAATTTTTTTGTAGAATCAGTTACTTGAAATTTTATTTACATTATGAAATTGAATTGAATAGATTTGGGCCATTTGGAGTCGAGTACACATGGCAAGAGCGTGGTTTTGGATTGATTTGAGCTGGTTCGAGGTAAGTGGCTTGCTTAACCTTGTGTGGGGGACCTTCCCCCTTAGGATTTGGTATATTTGATAATTGAAATTCCTTGTACGTGAGGTGACAAGTGCATACTTGAGTTAATTGTTGAAAATCCGGTTTTCTTTAAGTAATTTCAATTGTGTTCCTTTTCCTGTTTTATACTACTTGCAATTTAAGCCTGTTGTTAGCTTAGAAAAGCATGTTTAATTGACTAAATTACTTATTTAATTAAACTGCCTTAATTGCATTATGTAAAGCATGTTAGGTTAGAATTATCTGTTTACTTGGTACGAAATTGAGCTTAATTGAGTATTCCTTGTGTTGTTGCTACGTGTTTTACCTTGGGACTACGGGACGGCATCCCGGGAGATCCCCTGCACGTATTTATGATTTGAGTTGAGGTGCGGGATACCGAGAGATTCCTAGCACGTATATTGAGGATACCAAGAGATCCTCGGAATACCAAGAGATCCCTAGCATCTATTGAGGATACCGAGAGATCCTCGGGATACCAAGAGATCCCTAGCATGTATTGAGTATACCAAGAGATCCTTGGTATACCAAGAGATCCCTAGTATATATAGAGGGAATTAAGATATTCTCGGGATACTGAGAGATCCCCGGTTATTATCCTTGCGAAAAGTGGTATTTTCTTGTGATTGTTTTTGCCTATGTTTTAGTTATTGAGTTCCTTATTTTCCTATATTAGATTCTTATTGTTAGCTTTCAAATGCACTGCTTATCTTATTTTGTCATACCTTATATTTTTATTCTATCTCAGTAGGGCTCTAACCTTCCCCATCACTACCCGACCGAGGTTAGGCTTGACACTTACTGAGTACCGCTGTGGTGTACTCATACCCTTTCTGTGCATGTTTTTCATGTGCAGATCCAGGTACTTCGACCCAGTCCTATCACCATTGAGGCTAGGCGACTACTCCAGAGACTTTGAGGTATATCTGCCGCGTTTACAGACCGAGGAGTCACTTTCCATTCTATCTTGTAGTGATAGCCCTTCTATCTTTTCTGTTGATGTAGACATTCCGGAGTTAGAGCATTAACAGCATTTAAAAGTTCCACTCAGCATACACAATATTAACTCTCAAAAACTAATACATTTTCCCAAAATTCGGAAACCATGTGCTCTAGCTGCACCACGTGCGCATCCTCGGCCTCTATCCCGGCCTTGGCCTCTAACGGCTGCAGTAGGGGGCGTGGGTGCCTGATCATCTCGGGTAGCGCGTGTCCTCACCATCTATGAGAGAATAAAATACAGAAGTTTAGAATTGTGACATCAAATCTCGCACAACAAGGAAATCAAATGAAGTGGAATTATCCTAACAGTTACATAGCCTCTCGTTGATAAGTATAGACGTCTCCATACCGATCAACGAGACTCTAATAAACCGGCTTGTGATTCATGACTCCTTTGAACCTAGAGCTCTAATACCAACTTGTCACAACCCCAGTTCGTCCTAAGTGAACCATCGTGATGGCACCTAGTCTCTACGACTAGGTAAGCCTAAAATGCAGAAGATAAACCAATTTGTGGAAGAGAACAATTTAAAGCAGAAAAAGAGCTACCACCTAGGTACCACCAGCAGTTCCAGATGGAGTCCAGGCACCTGATACGCCTACTGCTACTACTACTCCAGCACTTCAGGAGACTCTAGCACAGTTCATGAGCATGTACACCACTCTGGCTCAGGCAAGGTTGCTTCCTCTTGCTGCAGCTACATCTCAGGCCCGGGGAGGAGCACAGACTCCCGCCGACCGCACTCCTGAGCAGCGAGTGCATGTTGAGCAGGTGCCTGATATTATTCTTGTATAGGCTGCAGTCCTAGATCAGCCCGAGGATAGGGCAACGGTTTTCGAGGATGTGCAGCTGAGGCTTGAGAGGTTCAAGAAGTACAAGCCTCTTGTATTCAGTGGTCTAGCATCGGATGATGCTCTAGGATTTCTAGATGAGTGTTACCGCATTCTCTGTACCATGGGTATATCAGGGTCGAGCGGGGTTTCCTTCACTACTTTCCAGCTTCGAGGAGTCGCCTATGAGTGGTGGTGCACCTATGAGTTAGATAGTCCGGATGAGGCTGCTTCACTGACTTGGACTCAATTTTCAGATCTGTTCTTGAGAGAGTATGCTCCTCAGAGCCTCAGAGATGCATGGCGCATAGAGTTCGGGCATTTGTGCCGGGGTGCTATGACTATCTCAAAATATGATGTCCGTTACACTAATTTGTCTAGACATACACTAGCCTTGGTTTCTACTGTTCGTGAGAGGGTTCGCCGGTTTATTGAGGGCCTTATTCGCAGCATCAGGTCTAGCATGGCTCGTAAGTTGGAGATGGATATTTCTTATCAGCACGTGGTGATCATTTCTAGGAGGATTGAAGGTATACATGCTAAGGAGAGAGAGGAGAGGGAGGCCAAGAGGTCTCGAGTTATTCTGGTGCCCGTGCCCCAACTGCAAGTCGTCATGGGAGGGGTTATATGAGTCTCCCTATTCATTTAGCTCTTCCAGTAGCCAGTTGTATTCCAGCTCCTCCTAGACCTCAGGAGCCTTATTATGCACCTCCGATATCTAGCGCGCCTCCTGCGTGAGGTGCTTTCAGAGGTCAGTCCAGCAGACCTAGCCCGAGCCAATCACAACTGCCATGTCCTTCCAGAGCTTGTTTTGAGTGTGGTAACACATGCCATATGGTGAGGTATTGCCCTAGACTTGGGAGGAGTGCGCCCCCACAGACTTCTCAGCCACAACCCACTCCGCACAGCTCTCAGGTTATGGTTACAGCCCCAGTTGCTACCCTACCTGCTCAGCCAGCTAGAGGTGGAGGTCAGGGAGGTAGAGGTCACCCTAGAGGGGGAGGCCAGGCCCGATACTATGCCCTTCCTTCTTGTACCGAGGTTGTTGCCTCTGATTCTATCATCACAGGTATTATACTAGTTTGTTACAGAGATGCACCGGTTCTATTCGATCTAGGCTCCACTTACTCTTATGTGTCTTCTTATTTCGCTCCGTATTTGGGTGTACCTCAGGATTCATTGAGTTACCCTATTTATGTTTCTACTCATGTGGGAGATTCTTTTATTGTGGACCGCATTTATCAGTCGTGTTTGGTTGCTCTTAGTGGTTTTGAGACCAGAGCCGATTTATTGTTGCTCAGCATGGTAGATTTTGATATTATCTTGGGCATAGACTGGTTGTCACCCCATTATGCTATTCTTGATTGTCATACCAAAACCGAGATGCTGGCTATGCCAGGTGTACCACGTGAGTGGAGGGGTACTTTAGATCACACTTCTAGTAGAGTTATTTCTTTTCTTAAAGCTCAACGTATGGTTGAGAAGGGGTGTGATGCGTATTTAGCTTATGTGAGAGATGTCAGTATTTATACCCCTTCAGTTGATTCAGTCCCAGTAGTACGGGATTTTCTTGATGTGTTTCTAGCTAATCTTCCGGGCATGCCTCCTGATAGAGATATTGATTTTGGCATTGATCTGTTGCCAGGCACTCAACCTATTTCTATTCCTCCGTATCATATGACTCCTTCTGTGTTGAAGGATCAGTTACATGAATTGCTTGATAAAGGTTTTATTTGGCCTAGTGTATCACCTTGGGGTGCTCCTGTCTTGTTTGTGAAGAAAAATGATAGTTCTATGCGTATGTGTATTGATTATCGCCAGTTGAACAAGGTTACAGTGAAGAACCGTTATCCTTTGCCTCGTATTGATGTTCTGTTTGACCAGCTTCAGGGCGCACGAGTGTTTTCTAAGATTGACTTGCGCTTAGGTTACCATCAGTTGAAGATTCGGGAGCCAGATATCCCGAAGACTACTTTCAAGACTCAGTATGGTCATTACGAGTTCCTTGTTATGTCATTTGGGCTGACCAATGCTCCAACAGCCTTTATGCATTTGATGCATAGTGTGTTCTAGCCGTATATTGACTCGTTCGTCATTGTCTTTATTGATGATATTCTGGTGTATTCTTGGAGTCGGGAAGATCATGAGCAGCACCTGAAGATAGTGCTTCAGACCTTGAGAGAAAAGAAGTTATATGATAAGTTCTCGAAATGTGAGTTTTGGTTAGATTCCGTGGCATTCTTAGGCCACGTGGTATCGAGTGAGGGTATTCAAATGGATCTAAAGAAAGTAAAGGATACAGAGTTGGCCCAGACCATCCTTAGCTACAGAGATCCGTAGTTTTCTTAGCTTGGCGGGTTACTACCGTCATTTTGTGGAGGGGTTTTCATCGATTGCAGCCCCTATGACCAGACTGGCCCAGAAGGGTGCTCCATTCTAGTGGATGGAAGAGTGTGAGGCGAGCTTTCAGAAGCTCAGCCCTAATTTTGATATTGCCTACAGGTTCGGGGTCTTACACTGTCTATTATGTTGCCTTGAGGATTGGCCTTGGAGCAGTTTTGATGCAGGACGGTAGGGTGATTGCTTACGCGTCCAAACATTTGAAGGTTCACGAGAAGAATTATCCGGTCCCCGACCTTGAGTTAGCTGCCATTGTTCACGCCCTGAAGATCTGGCATCATTATTTGTATGGTGTTCCCTATGAGATTTATACTGATCATCAGAGCTTGCAACACCTGTTCAAGCAAAAGGATCTAAATTTGTGCCAGAGGATATGGTTAGAGTTGCTGAAGGACTATGATATCACTATTTTGTATCACCTGGGCAAGGCCAATATGGTGGCCAATGCCTTGAGTCGCCGGGCAGAGAGTTTGGGGAGTTTGGCTTATTTACTAGCATTGGAGAGGCCTATGGCGATGGATGTTCAGGCCTTAGCCAGCCAGTTTGTGAGATTGGATCTTTCGGAGCCCAGTCGGGTTCTAGCTTGCATGGTTTCTCGGTCTTCCTTATTTGATCGTATCAGGGAGCGTCAGTATGATGACCCTCATTTTCTTGTCCTCAATGACAAGGTTCAGCATGGTGATTCCAGAGATGTGACCATTGGTGATGACGGGGTATTGAGGATGCAGGGTCGGATTTGTGTACCCAATGTCGATGGACTTCGGGGGTTGATTCTAGAGGAGGCCCATAGTTCGCGGTATTCCATACATCCGGGTGCTGCAAAGATGTATCAGGATTTGAGACAACACTATTGGTGGAGGTAGATGAAGAAAGATATAGTTGGATTTGTAGCTCAGTGCCTCAACTGTCAGCAGGTGAAGTATGAGCACCAAAGACCGGGTGGGTTGCTTTAGTAGATAGAGATTCCAGAGTGGAGGTGGGAGCGGATCACCATGGACTTTGTAGTTGGGCTCCCACAGACTTTCAAAAAGTTCGATGCTATTTGGGTGATTGTGGATCGGCTGACCAAGTCTGCACACTTCATTCCTATGTGTACTACCTATTCTTCGGAGCGTCTACGGAGTTTTATTTCCGGGAGATTGTTCGTCTGCATGGTATTCCAGTTTCCATCATTTCAAATAGAGGTACTCAGTTCACATCACTGTTTTGGAGGGCCGTTCAACATGAGTTGGGTACTCGGGTGGAGTTGAGTACATCATTTCTCCCTAAGACGGATGGACAGTCCGTGCACATTATTCAGATCCTTGAGGATATGCTCCGTGCATGTGTGATTGAGTTTGGAGGGTCTTGGGATCAGTTCTTGCCATTGGCAGAGTTTGCCTACAACAATAGCTATCAGTCTAGCATTCAGATGTCACCGTATGAGGCTTTATATGGCAGGCAGTGTAGATCCCTGGTGGGTTGGTTTGAGCCGGGTGAGGCTAGATTATTGGGCACAAACTTGGTGCATGATGCTTTGGAGAAGGTTAAGGTGATTCATGATAGACTCCGTACATCCCAGTCTAGACAGAAGAGTTACGCAGACCGGAAGGTTTATGATGTTTCCGATATGGTTGGAGAGCGGGTTCTGCTTCGGGTTTCGTCTATGAAGGGCGTTATGAGATTTAGGAAGAATGGGAAGTTGAGTCCGAGGTTTATTGGCCCTTTTGAGATATTGCGGCGTGCTGGAGAGGTTTATTATGAGCTTGCCTTACCTCCCAGCTTGGTAGGGGTTCATCCAGTATTT
Source organism: Nicotiana tabacum (assembly GCF_000715075.1). NCBI lineage: Eukaryota > Viridiplantae > Streptophyta > Magnoliopsida > Solanales > Solanaceae > Nicotiana > Nicotiana tabacum. Next base: position 47,346,877 of record NC_134082.1, on the reverse strand, counting down.
CATGTTTCGATGCTTCGGAGGTATCACGATGATCCGTCACACGTGTTGGATTTCAGTTCAGTCCAGTTGGACAAGGATCTATCTTATATTGAGGAGCCAGTGGCGATATTGGACTGGTAGGTTCGAAAGTTGAGGTCAAAGAACATTTCATATCTTATAAAAACGCCACATAACTTTCAAGATGGAAGTTATCCTATAGATATGCGCAGCCGTTACCCTCATCTTTTCACTACTTCAGGTATGTCTCTATGCTCGTTTGAGGATGAACAAATGTTTAAGTGTGGGAAGATGTGATGACCTGGCTGGTCGTCTTAAGAATTAATGCTCCGATCCCCTATTAACTACTTTTCCCATGTTTATTTCTGTTTTTTTGATTTGCCGGGATGTTCGGTATTGAATTTCGGAGAGTTTTGGGACACTTAGTCCCTAAATGAGAGATTAAATGTTGGAAATTAGACCGTAGTTGGAACAATGTGAAGACATAGTTCCGTTAGCTCCGTTGGGTGATTTCAGTCTTTGGAGCGTGTTAGAATTGTGTTTTGGAGGTCCGTAGCTAATTAGGCTTGAAATGCCGAAAATTGAACTTTTGAAGTTTCCGGTTTGATAGTGAGATTTTGATCCGACGGTCGGAATGGAATTCCGAGAGTTGGAGTAGCTTCGCAGTGTTGAATGTGACGTGTGTGCAAAATTTCATGTCATTCGGACGAGGTTGGATATACTTTTTAATCGAAAGCATATTTTGAGAGTTTTGAAGTTCTTAGGCTTGAATCCGATGCTAATTGGTTGTTTCGATGTTATTTGAGGTGTTTTGGAGATTTGTATAAGTTTGGATAGTGGTACATGACTTGTCCGTGCTTTTGGTTGAGGTCTCGGGGGCCTTAGGATGATTTCGGGTGGTTAACGGGAAGTTAGAAAGTTGGAATTTGCAGCTGAAGTCTTTGGGCTGCTGTCATAACTGCATCTGCGGTTGGTAGGCCGTAGATGCGACTACCGCAGATGCGGAGTTAAGATGCAGAAGCAACTAAGAGGAATTTGAGCAGGGAACTCAGAAGCGGTAGGATTACTGCACCTACAGGACCATAGATGTGACATCTGGGTCGCGGGTGTGGAGATAGAACTTTTAAGTGAGAATTGCAAAAGCGGTATCGCAGATGCGATGGGTGGAACGCAGATGTGGTATTTCTGGGCAGTAAATAGGAATTTCAAGCATTTAGTTTCAAAAGTTGGAAATTCGATTTGGAGCTCGGGAGAGGGCGATTTTGGGAGGAATTTGAAGAGGAAATCAGTGGGTAACACTTCCTTAACTCGTTTTAGTTGTATTCCACTAATCTATTATTAGTTTTATCATTTAATTTCGGATTGGAGATGAAATTTGGGGAAAAGTTGGAAGCAAGTTCTTAGACCTAGAATTCAAATTTTGATTGGGAATTTGACATTGGATTTGGATAATCTTGGATGCATGAACTCGTGAGAGTATGAGGATTCTGAAAATATAAATTTTACCTTGGGACTACGGGACGACATCTCGGAAGATCCCCTGCACGTATTTATGATTTGAGCTGAGGTGTAGGATACCGAGAGATCCCTAGCACGTATATTGAGGATACCAAGAGATCTTCGGGATACCAAGAGATCCCTAGAATCTATTGAGGATAACGAGAGATCCTCGGGATGCCAAGATATCCCTAGCATATATTGAGGATATCGAGAGATCCTCGGGATACCAAGAGATCCCTAGTATATATAGAGGGCACTAAGAGATCCTCGGGATACTGAGAGATCCCAGTTATTATCTTTGTGAAGAGTGGTATTTCCTTGTGATTGTTTTTGCCTCTATTTCAGTTATTGTGTTCCTTATTTTCCTGTATTAAATTCTTATTGTTAGCTTTCAACTGTACTACTTATCTTATTCTGTCATACCTTATATTTTTATTCAATCTCAGTAGGGCCCTGACCTTCCTTGTCACTACCTGACCGAGGTTAGGCTTGACACTTACTAAGTACCGCTGTGGTGTACTCATGCCCTTTCTGCGCATGTTTTTCATGTGCAGATCCAGGTACTTGAACCCAGTCCTATCACCCTTGAGGCGAGGTGACTGCTCCAGAGATTTTGAGGTATATCTGCCGCTTTCATAGACCGAGGAGTCCCTTTCCATTCTATCTTGTAGTAATAGGCCTTCTATCTTTTCTGTTGATGTAGACATTCCGGAGTTATAGCGTTTTTATTATATTCGTAGCTTGTGATTCATGGGTTTCCGATTTTTGGAAAAATGTATTAATTTTTGAGAGTTAATATTGTGTATGCCGAGCAGCACTTTTAAACGCTGTTTTATTACTCTATTTCTGCTTTAAATTTTTTTCTTCTGCAAATTGGTTTATCTTCCGCATTTTAGGCTTACCTAGTCGTAGAGACTAGTTGCCTTCATGATGGTTCACGGAGGGCGAACCGGGGTCGTGACATTTTGTAAAATTGGGATTTAGACCTCAAATTGAGGTCGAACTCCAAAATAAATTATATAATCGGGCTTGGGGGTGAATGGGTAATCGGACTCCGATGCCCGCGGGACTCGGAGTCACCTTCCACTACTATCTTTTCTACTGTTTATTTCCACATCAAGCAATATTGTATTTTGAGACTTCTTGTGTATGTTTTATAGCTTATAACTCACTTTCACTAGGTTTTGTGAATAATGTGATTCAATATTGAATTATTATGAGACTTATGTTTATTTAATATTTTTAGTCGTTATTTTTGTTAGATTCTCTTGTATATTAGGCTTACCTAGTCTAGGTGCCATCACGACTACCTCCGGCGGAATTTTAGGGTCGTGATAGGTCTTGTCATTCCAAACTAGTATTCTGTTATACATCATGTCAAAGTTTTTCCTTGCAGTATTTGGAAACATCACTACCTTCATCCTTTAGTATTTCTGAATATTTACGTGGAAGATCAATAACATTGAAATAGCATTGCACAATTGCATTACTCTGTTGATTATTTGCATCTTGTTGATCACTGTAGCAACAAAAAGTTTGATCCATCTCTATAACAAGCTCCTCTTACTAATTAGGCTTTATTATCTTACCCATATATATCATGAAGGCTGAAGCTTGCTTGAAAGAATTTATCCTTGGAATTTTCATATTTTTGAACATGTGCATGGGTCATGTTACTAGGTGCTAATGTTGTGCAGATGTAGATTCGGAATTTAAAATTTATAGATTCTAAACTAATACTCATTCTGCTTGCTAGTCTCAGAATAGACTATTGATATATATTAAGTGAATTTCTTAATCCAAAATCATGGTTTGAGCCAAAGTTAATTTGTTCTGCTGAACCTCTAACTTCTATTGTGGCTCTGTCATTGATGTTGCGTAACTAATATATTTTTTTCTAAAACTGTGATAACCCGATAAGTCATTTTGAGTATTAGCCTTAACTTTTATTTTTGAAGACCTCTCACCACTTTATTTGATGTTATATTACTTGTGTGTGTGGTTTGTGTCATTTTTCAAAAAGCTTTTACGTAAACTTTTGAAGAAAAAGTAATTTTTGACTTAAAATGAGGTTAGAGCTGAACATAATCAACTTTTTTGGTAAATAACCTCAGATCAGTATTTTGACATTTCCGGTAAGCTTGAATGATAGTTTTTGGACTTGTACGCACTTTTGGTTTGGGTCTCAGGTGACTCGAGCGCGTTTCAGTGCATTATGTGAAAGATTGTGAAAAATGTGTTTTAAGTTGAAATCTTGAGTTTTTAGAATCGGTTCTTGTTATTTGATGATTTGAGTTAGCAAGCGAGTTTGTATAATGTTATTCAACTTATGTGCATGTTTGAATTGGAGATCGAGGGGCTCGGATGAGTTTTAGAGGTGTTAGGAGTGTTATTGAACTGCTATTGGAAAAGAATCTGATGCATCTGTTCTGTAGGTCTTGCAATGGCGATGACCTATTTTTAATTGTCCGTCCCACTTTTGCAAAGTTGGACACGCAAAAATGATATCTGGGGAGGGTGATACGATCTTCATAAATTCGAAGTGGATGTCGCAAATGCTAGTTTCGTAATTTACTTTTAAGAAAGGGTGGTCGCAAATGCGACTAGGCGCTATGCTGAAGTCTTCACAATTGCGATAACTGTCACGCTTTTGTGAGTAAGGGGCAATTGCAAAGGCAATTTCAGAGGGGCTGGGAAGCTGTTCGCTTTTGCAAACATCACAATTGCAACGTCTACAACTGGGTAAAAGATGGGAAAGTTGGGACTTAGTTTATTTTACTATTTTTCAATCCTAAACAATCTAGAGACTATTTTTGAAGAGGATTTTCTTCCCAAATTCATTGGTAAGCAAAATAAACTAGTTTTCAATCAATTTCAATTACTTTTCATGAACTTTTAACATCAAATGGGTTTGGGTAGAATTTAAGGATTTTGTAAAATTGAGATTTAGATCTCAAATTAAGGTTGGATTTTGAAACAAATCACATAACCAGGCTTGAGGGTGAATGAGTAATTGGGATTTGGTTCGTATCTCGGAGTTTGACCTATAGTGGGCCCGAGGCTAATTTTTGTTGACTTTTTAAATAATTATCAAATTGAACCTTTTTTTATTCCTGTGTTGTTTCTAAAGCTTTATATTGGATTTTATGATTGATAATTTGCTAGATTCGGTTAGTTTGGATACTTGTTCCAAGAGAAAGGCCGTGATTGATTATTAATTCGGTTGCGAAAAGAGGTAAGTATCAGGTTTAACCTTGACTTGAGTGAATTAGGACTTAATCAGTCTATTTTGCTACTTGATTTTATGTGCGGGGATGACGTATGTGCAAGGTGACGAGTACATATACTTTGTCATGGGTTAAGCATGTGGGGTGGGCTTTTAACTATGTATTTTACTTACATCATTCATTCCTTTACTCCGTGCTACTATTCATATCATGCCTTCATTGTTACATGCCCTTATTTGTTAAATACTTGTCTTCCTTATTACATGCCCTCTTTTGCTATATGTTCTGTGTACCGATGTATTTACTTGTTGTCCATTTATACTTGTTGTATGCCTTTAATTGTCTATTTGCATATACTTGCTTCAATTTTGCTCCAGTTTGTTATATTGGTTTGCCTTAGATTATTTACTTGTTTTAAATTCCTTTCTCTTATGTTGAGAGTTATGTCATAGTTGTTTGTAGTATTGATATTGTTGTTTGGGATCGGGTTGCAAGCCGCTACAGATATTGAAGTTATTATTTGGGATCGGATTGGATGCCGCAACATATATTGGTATTGTTATTTGGGATCAGGTTGCACACTGTATTAGATAATTATATACTTTTTATGATCGGGTTGCATGCCGCAATAGTATTTGTATATCTGTGTGGATCGGGTTGCTCACCGCAATGAAGAAAATATATTATTTGTCTTTGACTGTTGATCCCGTATCTTTATTATATTGTAAATTGAGTATTGATGATATTCAGGGGCTCTCTTTTATGTACTTTTTGTTATGGTTATTTTGTTAATTCTAGTTTCTCTATTCTATTATTGATGTCTCTTATTCCCGTACATGTTTATAGTGAGTGCCTTGTTATAGCCTCGTATTACTTTGTCAAGGTTAGATTCGATACTTACGGAGTACATGTGGTCGGTTGTACTCATACTACACTTCTGAACTTCTTGTGCATATTTTGGTATTGGTCCCAGCGATGTTTAGTGCAGGATTGCTCGGATCGTCATTTGCCCGGAGCCTTAAGGTAAAGCTGCACGACGTTCGTTGGCCCTGAAGTACCCCTCTTATCTTTTTTACTGTTATTTTATTTAGACAGTAGTATTTTTATTTTAGACCTTGGTTGCAGTATTTTATTTAGCAACTCATGTACTTGTGACACCTGATTCCCGGATTAGACTAGACCACGTATTTGGAGATTGCATATATTTTTGAAGTTTTATAGCTTTACCTTCTTATTAACTTGCTTTTAAAATTGCTAAAGTGAATATCTGTGTAGCTAATATTGACTTTCTAGGTTGCCTAGGTCTCACGAGTCATGAGCAAGCTTAGTAGAGTCTTGAGGATCAGTACAGAGACATCTATACTTATCTTTTAGAGGCTATAAGTCTTTAGGAAATTTCACTTCTTTCTTTCTCTATCGTATGATTTTGTTCTATCATTGAGTTTGAATTATTCTAACTTTCATAGATGGTGATGACACATACAACATCTACAACTAATCAAGAGCTGGAGCCCCGGGTTGCAGTCACTACCAAGGGTAGGGGATGGGGCCGAGGTAGGTGCTGAGCTCAGCCTAGAGCACGCACAACATCACCTATAACAGAGCTCCAGATCGAGCAGGAGTAGGAGATCCCTATTCAGACTGCGCTAGTTGAACCAGCTCAGGTCCCAAAGGGGTTCATTGCTACCCAGTACTTTAGGACGCCCTAGTCTGCTTGGTCGGTCTCATGGAGAGTGTGACCCAGGCTGGTGTATTTCCTGTAGCACTAGCCGTCTCCCAATATTGGGGAGGAGCCCAGACTCCCACTACTCACATTCTAAAGCAGATGGGTCATGGATATCAGACTCCGACAGTTTTGCTTGTTGGAGCAGTTCAACCTGTTATTGCTACATAATTCTAGGATGGACCCGCAATGTCGTCGGAGGGGTTGAAGAGGTACGACAAGTTTACTAAGTTGTTTCCTATCTGTTTTGGTGGTACACCTTTTGAGGACCCTCATGATTTCTTGGACCGTTGCAATGAAGTATTGTGCAATATGGGTATAGTAGAGTCCAATAGAGTTGACTTTGTAGTGTTTCAGATGCATGGCTCCACCAAGATGTAGTGAAAGGAGTATGTTCGGGGCAACCATCACGTTCATCTCTACTCACTTGGGATTAGTTCTCACAGCTATTCTTGGAGAAGTTCATTCCCTTCACTGAGAGAGAAAGGACTTCCACAACCAGTATGAGCGCCTCCAGCAGGGTAGCATGACTGTTACCTAGTATGATACCAGATTTGTGGATTTATCTCACCATGCAGTTATCTTGATCCCTATTGAGAGGGGGAGGGTACGGAGATTTATATATAGTCCTACTTATGGCATCACACTACAAATGACTAGGGAGACGGAGGATGATATTTCCTTCACATGAGTTGTGGATATTGCTAGGCGAATCAAGAGGATTCATGATCAGGATAGAGAAGCAAAATCTAAGAAGAGACCTCGTCATTTCGATGGCTTCGGTGTTGCGTCGTATGGAGGCATGAGTTCATTTGGTAAAGGCCATCCTATTATGCCGGTTCAGCCAACACTTCAAGTATCACATGGTGCTTTGGCAGTCATGGTTTTTATGGGTCTCGTCCTAAGTAGCTAGCCTACGGTGCACCTTCTGATCCCATCAGTGCAGCACCGATTTAGAGCTATTACGGTAGTTATCCGAACCGTCAGGGTCAATCCCAGATTCAACAACTATATTAGCATAGAGAGTGTTTTAAGTGTAGAGGTATGAGTCACATCAGGAGGTATTGTCCCAAACCTCAAAACAGTATGCCACAACCAGGTACTCGTGCTATGATTTCGACACCAATTGCTCCATCCCCCACTTAGCCAGCTAGGGGCTGGGGTCAGTGATCTGCGCCCAATCCATATTCAATAGTGAATGGAAATGGTCGTTGGAAGAATAGTACCCAATAAGAGTTGGGGTTGATTTCCATAAGGAGTTTAATATGGGTGTTAGGGTATACACTTGACGAAATCAAATGGAACAACTAGATTACACTTCCAAACAAAGGGTTTTGATTTCTAATTCTAATTTTACTCTAACAATTATTAGCTAAGAGAAGAAACTAGAAAGGGAATGATCGTTTTTGGTGTTTTTCCAAATAGGGATGTGACCTTAACCTAGGTGTTAGCCTAATGGGTTAAATACGTTAACACTCGTTTTGTTGATTGGGGTGTATTATAACTCTCAACTCTAAGTTACCCACCTAATACCCCTCAGTCATAGAGTGATTTTGCGCAATATAGCTTTCTCAAGCCCAAATGGGTATCAAGCTAAATAGTTGATATGAGCTCAAGTCGGGTTCTCGATATCTCTAGTTCAAACTATTTTATTAGGCTAATCAAAACAATCATTAGCCCAATTCTTTGTTAGCCAAGTTTTCCTAGACTAGGTACCTCTTTCTCAAGTAAGAACTAAGTCAAATAGGCATGAATTAATGTTTGCAACCATTAATTCTAAAATCAAAGCATAAAATAGGCTAAATAATTAACACCCAATCATAAACAAGCATTAAATTAAATACCCATAAGGTTTACATACTAGGGTTGGGTCACAACCGTAGTAAGAATCTAGCTACTCATGGTGAAAAATGAAGAAAACAAAGAAGAAATACTAATTAAACTGATAATCTAAGATTAAAATGATAAAATATGATGTTTAAATCCTAAAATAGTCTCAAATGTCCTAAAATAGAAAAATACAATGGCTACAACAACTCAAACTTTGAAACTTGACCTAAAAATATGATTCCCGTCTATTTATAGTGGCCCAAAATTCACTGACAAAAATATACCTCGGGAGGTTATGCGGCCGCACAATTCCATGTGCGGTCCACATATTGCTTCAACTTGCATGGAGTTAGATTCTTTAGCCGCACAATTCTTGTGCTGTTTGCACTTCAGGCAAGGCTTTAGGTCTTGGTCATTTGCAAACTTTCTGAGCTTTGAATTCTTTGTCAGTGCAGACCTTGTTCTGCCGCCGCACAATTCATGTGGTCCGCACATCAACTAAAACTCTGTTGGGATTCTTCACTTGTTATGCAGTCGTAGAGGAATTTTGCGAACTGCACTTTCTTCTGCGGACCACACTTCTTATGTCCTGCACCTTGTGAGTCGGAACACTCCTTTTTGACTGGGATTTCATCATAGGAGCCCAAACTTCCAACATTCCTGCAATTTTCACACTTTCATTAGTTTTGGGGACATAACTATACTTTCGGAGTAAAACAAAAGCTAAAAGGTGCGAATAAGTGGTCAAAATCCACACTTATCAACTCCTCCAAACTTAAGTTTTTGCTTGTCCTCTAGCAAATAAATTAGTTTCCACCTCTAAAGAGTTAAAGATCATTTTAATGAGTTTGTGGTGAGCCTTTCATACATTAGTTGGGACCAACAATTACCCACACTACTCATGCATTACCAACAAGGCAAAAAGTCAAATATTCATGCACATATAGTTCTAATGGGACATTTGAGCTTCAAGAATTGACTTTACTCATCAAGGACTCTTGCTCTATCATGTAGGTGACAATGGAGTCCAAACTCTTCCTCCTCTACTTTCCATTTACCAAGTTCACTTAAAAATTTAGCACTCAATCTTAAGATTCATGAAGGGTTCACTCATCTCTCACAAGAGAATGTCACAAGTGCGGCTTCAAGTACCATAGGCTTGCCCCTCATATAGATCACCACAAATGTAAGCTCACTCGGTTCGAAATCAAGTAGGACTTTGTTCGGGTTGTAATGAAGGCTTTTGGATTAGGGTAGGATACCATATGGGTAAGTAGTTACACCTTTCCTTAAGCACTCCACATTTTCATTTTTCGGCTTACGATTACCAATTCTTAGAGGCATTTCTTTTCATCGGGGACTAGAGAGAATTAACATCACTCTTTATAGTTCATTTCATTCTTGTTCTACCTTTTTGATTGCTCATGTTAGGGATCATTACCTCTTTTTGAATCCATCAACCCTTCCACTTATTCACTTTTTTGCATTTTTCTGTTTGTTCTTTTCTTTTCATAGAGATAATTTATTTTCTCTTATTGTGTCTTGATATATTTTTCAAATTCCTCATATCTTCCCAAACTTATGCTTTAAGCCACTTATTTCACAATAGTGTTAAGTAAAGTTTGGCATGACAAAATGGGTAAAGGCTTATAACATGGTAATCAAATGAGAAAGGTTAGAGGCTCAAAGGGGGTTGACTAAGGATAACGATATTGGTTGGCAATAAAAAGCTCAAACGGGACAAGGAAAGCCAACAATTACTTCTCAAACCAAGTAAAACTTTGAAGCACATTCAAGGCAAGTTCTAGACCATTCGCATGGATACTTTAACTAGAAACAATTCATCTCACCCCTCATGCAACTAGATTGTAAAAGAGGATAGAGTCGAGATTTTACAATGACCACATTCAAGTTTAAAGATGACTATGGTCCAATTAAACCACTCGATGATCACCAAAGTCACTAACTATACCTATTTCATTCAAAAACCTTGTCTCTAACCATAAGCACGTAGTTAAGTGTGTAGGTACCAAATGAAGCATGATTAACTCTTTGAGGATGAATTTATTAGGTCTTTCTATTCATTACTACTGTCGGGCCCCCTCTTTTCCCTCTTCGCATCGGAAAAATTGGGTTTATGACATTTTGGATATGGGACAACTCATTCCTTTTGGGAACAGGGTTTGCTTTTGAAGAGTCGCCACCTAATATTTAAGGTGCATTAGGATACCTATAGGGTTCATTTCTATGTTTATTTGATAGCCAGAGAAAGGGTAAGGGCTTGAAATTATCCTAAGGGGAAGGTGTTTGGCACCCTTCAGGATCCACTAGTGTGGTCCCGACCAGACAATTTTGTGAATTTTGTAAAACTAGTAGACAAACAAATATAGGTTCAAATAGTAGGGGATTTAAGTTTGAACACATAAGAGTTGGAAAACAATTATTAAAAAGCGAATTTTGAAAAGGAGTTATAGTTCTACAAATACTTGAGAATATAAAAGGAGGGGGGTCCTAGGTTTATTTATATATGGATTACATCAATGCGATACCCGGTATGACACTCCTCAGAAGAGGGGATACATATGGTATTAGCGCACCGGTCATCATATCCATATCTACCCTTCCCACCCCATTAAGGTATTAAATGCGGATTGGTCTCGACCTCTATTGCATGCTATTACCCATCCCATTACTCTCAGTCCCGAAGGAATTTAGGACTACTATTCTTATAAGAGGGAGAATTTTTGGCTGGCTTTTTGGTTTTAAAGGTAAAAAGGCTAAGGTGACATACAAAACACGTAGGACTGCAGATTAATGGAAACATATAAATAATTAAGAGGCTCATATATACCTCCACAAACAATGTACATAAATAGCATGACTTAAACACAATTAGGGTCAGAATTTAAAGTACTAAGGCAGAGTGTTTTAATTGTTGAAGTAGACCAATTTATTACATAACTTAGATAAGAAGTCCGAATCAGGCCTGCCTGCTGGTTGTAGCAGTTGCTAATAACAAAGGCGGATTCAGTTTTATCATTATTACCTAAGGCTTGCCTAAGTGTGTATTGGTGATGTTCTATGAGCATGATATTTATTACTGATTAGGAGTGCAGTAGAGCAGCGGTTAATTTTTAAACAGGTGATTTGGATCCTATAGGCATGCTTTCTAAACCGTATTAATAAAATGAATAGGTTGTTCAAACTGATTCAGAACAGTACGAGTCAAACTGATTTTTAACTAAACTGGTTTCAGATCCTATGGACATGATTTCTATTATAGTTGATTTTAATTTCTACAAGCATGGTATCTAAATATTAAGGCTGATTTGGGTCCTATAGGCATGGTATCTTGTCAAATGTGAAATGAAGTAGGAAGGATTTATTTGATCACAGCAGAATTCCTATATGCATGATTTCTATGAAAAATCGATTTTAACCTTATAGGCATGACATCTAATTTCGAAGCTGATTTTAACCTTGTAGGCATGACGTCTGATTATGGACATTTAGATCCTATAGACTTGGTGTCTAAGTGTGGAAATAAGACATGCAGAATTTATTAGACAGATCCTATAGGCATGTCATCTAAGTGTGGAAATAAAACATGCAGAATTTATTAGACAGATCCTATAGGCATGTTATCTACCCTTCTAATAGCTAAAACATGCATAATCACCCTATCCCTTTTCACTAGCCTACCCCAATATTTGTTACAAATTATTACAGATCAAAAATGAGTGAATTACATCAGAAAAGTGCCAAAACAAGGAGTTACAACTATAAGAAGCCTGATTCTTGACTTCCTCTCTGAGTTATGGAATAAACTGCCCCAAATGCCAATGTTCTCAAAGCCTTTCTCAGACCTGGGTATGTCAATATTCCCTAAGGTTCTCAAGGGACCCCAGACAGTACTTACACCCAGGTTGCATAACCAGATAGAGATGAGTGCAGTGTGGGAGGGCCATCCCTTATGTGTCTAAGTTCAGAGGGAGCTCAAAGTTCTCAAGGCAAGGCTCACACAAGAGGGGCAGAACCTAGGTTCTAATAATATAATGGAAGTGCAGAACATAGTTGAAAGAGATTTATTTAAAACTGGGTTGGGAAATAGTAAGTGGTAAGGGTGAGTTGAAAACAGTAGTAGTAAATCTCAAATTACACAGGATCAGTAACAAATGGGTCAAGGGGTTTTGGGAATACATTGTATGAAGCATATGACCCCAGAAAGGGTCAGGTTTTGTCATGTATAGCAATAGATGATGCTGGCATGCCCACAAACCAGCCAGAGAACATAAACACATAGGGGGGATGTGGGGGTTTGGGATTCATAAGTCAGCAAATCACATAACAAGTGACTGACAGAGTACATACATAGGGAAACATTAATTCAAAAAGGCAAGGGGAACATATTACACCATGCTAGTAATGTAACTTGATTGCATAAACAGAAGCAGAAGTAGGCAAGAGTGAAGGAAACTGAAACAACTAAAGAAACATGTTGTTATTGATGCTTGAAAATTAACTAGGACATACCAGTAGAGAAACAAAGTGCAGAAAGGAAGAGTAAGCAAATTTCCACAGCCTAGCCTTGGCTTTCAGCCGGCTAGACAAAGCAGTAGCACAAGTAGTAATAGTGAAAAGAGAGAAAGTTTTGAGTGTAAGTGTGTGTTCTTGAACTCAAATTGTTCATCTTTGAAAGAAGAGGGGGTGGGTATTTATAGTTTTGAAAACGAGTGAAGAAGAGGTAAAGTCTTAAACACAAACATGGAAATAATCATAATCAGAATCAATTAACGCAAGTGATTCCCTTTAATTAAGGAATCACTGTTTAACGGGTAGTAGCATGTTTAATTAAGGAAAGAAATCAGTTTGGGGATAGATTGATTATTGCCATATAAGGGGCAATAAAAGTATGAAGTAAACAATCAAAAATGATTTAGCAAGGTAAAACATCAGAGTAAAGGAAAGGAATCAATTAATTTAAACAAGTGAGTGAAATTAAGGTTCATAAAGGAATAGCTTTTGCAATCAGTCACAAGATCAAGATCAATCAAAGAAGAAACATGATTCCGCACTCCAGTATATAAATAGAGTGAACAGAAGCATCAGACATGCGAGGCCAAACACATTGGCAAAAGAGATAATACAGGCATACAGTAGCAACAAGGTAAGCTACGATTTAGTAGTAAGAAAAATATTCAGAGCACAGTAGTCACGTACGTCAAGTAGTCACATAGCATCAACAGTGAAGAAAACATAACAACAGGTATAGAGAATCAGAAACAAGTAAAGGTCTCACAGTATCAAGTGAAGAAAACCTTTTAAGTAATTAGGAGTTCGACAGTAGTCGAGTTTTAGAGATGTTAAGAACTCAAAATCAAACAAGTCAAACAAGGAAAAGAGAGTCATGAACAAAGAACAAATACACATTTAAACAAACAGTTTCAGAACTCGGATAAGACTAAAAGGAACTAGTTTTTTTAACATGCTGAAATAGATAGAAGAACAACATGAGCAAGTCGTTTTAAACATAGCAAAATCACAAAAAACATTAAAATCAGAGAAGAAATCTTTTGAAAAACTTAAAGGAAAATCCTATTCATTGGAAAAAATGAAGTATCGTTTTGAAAGAAAATTTGAAGAACCTTCAAGAAAACACTTAAGAAATTCATAGTAAGCACAAATCTATGGTAGATCTGAAAGAAAAATCAAAAGATCTTAAAGATTAGGGTTTCGAAAAACCTAGAAAAGGTGAGAAAGACCTTGAAAGTTACCGATCTAACCAGGAAAGCCAAGGATTGGACTGAAACGGCCATGGCTAGCCGGAGAAAGACTAGAGATGAAGGTTAGGCAAGGACTGGACTGGATTCCTTCGAGGACTGGCTATAAAACCACATGAACCAACACCCAGGTGCCATGGGAGGCCAATACACATCTCCAATAGCCATGGGAGGCCATGGATTAGGCAGGGATTGAGGTAGATTAGGGTGGGATTAGATGGCGGCGGCTAGGGTTCATGAGAGGTTTCAGAGAGAGTTGAGAGAAAAGGGATTCAAGGACGGTGTTTGGTGAAGAATAAGGTAGGTTTAAGGGTCTTTTAAGGTTAAAAATGGTAAGGGCGAATATTGGCCGTTGATCTGAATGATCAACGGCCTGGATTAAAGAGGGTAGGTAGGGTAATCTGGGTTGGGTCATTTAATTAGGTTAGGGGTCGGGTTTGAATGGGAATTGGGCCGAGGAAATTGGGTTTAATTTGGGGATAAGATTTAGGCTACATTTGAAATGTAATTGGGCTATTATTTAAATAGTCAATTCTCCCTGTTTAAAATTATAAAAATAGCAAATTAATTTCTGAAAAATAAATTGAAAACACTAACATGATTTATAATATATAATTAACAATTTAAAAATACAAGACTTAATTTTATGAATATAAAACACAATTAAATCTTAAAAAGGACTAATATTGCAATTATATGCAATTTAGCTTAAAAATACTAAATAAATTTATAAAAATATGCAAAAATTAACTTAGCTATATCTTAGCATAAATAGAAAATTCCAATAAATTAATTACCAAAATAATAATTTTGGAAATAATTATTGGGTTTTGATGGATAACAAAAGGGAAATAAATTGATTTGAAAACCTTTAAAAATTATGGAATAATAATAAAACACTTGGATATGCTTACATATGAATATATATGCCATTTTAAAGTTATTTTGCATATTGAATATTTATAGGAAAAAATTGGGTACCAACAACTGCCCCTTTTTATCGGGGAAGTATGAAAGAGTTGCCGGGTAAAGATATGATGACCAATTTGACCGAGCGAAACGTTTTGAGGCAGATAGGCCGTACCCTGTCTTTGAGTTGCCTACGTATCCCTGGTTTTACAGGAATCAGGCCATATGTAGTTCAGGATCCGTCGGCGGAGTATGCCGATAGAGACTTTTCAAGAACGGACGCAATATCCAGGACGTGGTGAGTGGATGGCTTGTGGGAATGGTTAAGGTTTGATATGGCTGCGAGAAATAGAGTGGGGCCACTCCTGCCAGGATGGCCGTTTCTCGTCGGTTTACCTGCAATTAGAAACAATACAAGCGTATATCGCGCATAAATTTAAACATGATGCAAATTCCCGTTGGACCATGAATGTTGTCTTTAGACAGTTAGGATGACGTCCTTAGACCATGACGTCCTAGGACATGCAGCGTACAATAAAGGATTCACAGGCCATGAAATGATGCTCTCGGGCTATGAGGATGGTGCCTATGAACCATGATGCCTTTGAATAATGATATACAAAAGATTAAAAGGATCCTCAGGCCATGACATGGTGTTCTCGGGCTATGAAGATGGTGCCTCCGAACGATGATGCCTTTGGATAATATGGCAATCTTTCAGCCCAGGAGATGTAGTATGAGGCAATCTTTCAGCCTTTGAGATGCCATATGAGGTGATCTTTCAGCCTCTAAGATGTAGTAGTATGATGCGGACAAGACAGAGAAGTCTTGCAATTTGAAGGGCATAGCTTAGCCCGTAAGAGAAACGAAATAAACGATGCTTGAGATATTGCTTAGTTTCGAAGAAAATTGAAGGCACAACTTAGCCTCAGAATGCATAATGATAGCCTTATGCAAAGATGCAAATGCGCATAGAGGTAGAGCTTAACCTCAGAAGGCAGAATGGTAGCCTTATACAAGTTGGAAGGCAAAATAGTAACCTTATGCAATGCAAATGCAGATGGAGGTAAAGCTTAACCTCGGAAGGTAGAATGGTAGCCTTATGCAAATTGGAAGGCAGAAAGGTAGCCTTATGCAATGCAAATACAGATGGAGGTAGAGCTTAACCTCGGAAGGCAAAATGGTAGCCTTATGCAGGAGTGCAGATGGAGACAACGTTTAGTCCCGGAAGGTAGAATGGTAGCCTTATGCAAGTTGGAAGGTGGAATAGTAGCCTTATGCAATGAAAATGTAGATGGAGATAGAGCTTAACATTGGAAGGCAGAATGGTAGCCTTATGCAGGAAGTAAAATATAAATGATGGCAGATTTTTCTTAGTTGATAGCTGGTTGCGATATTGTGATCACTGAGAGCATTGTGACAGACAGAACGTCACTGGTGTATGCTGATAGCAAATGTTTGCAAGTGTAATAGTTCAAAGAGTCATGTTCCTGAATAATGTTTGTCCATGAGTGTATAGTATGTTTGATGATTTCGCAATCCAAGTGCCTGAATCCAAAGAAAAATCATGAGTTTTGTAGAGGGGGGAGGTTAGTTCGTATCCTCGCTGGCTTTGCTTTACCTGCTCGGCTTTGATATGGTGATACTGTATGTATCATTGGGGTAGCATTGCTAAACAAAGCAATTTTAGTAATAAACATGCATGATTTCGTCAAAATATGACATAAGTATATAATTAAGATAACTTTTCAGATGAACCGATGGCTGTGACGTGGTTCGGGACATTGAAACCTTTCTTACTACGGAATTTTGAGGGTCCCCCTCAAAATTCTACCCCATTTTAATGGGTTGATGCTTTTGAGTGTTGCTTGCGATGATCGGCCGAAATTACTTCAGAATTTTGAGGGTCCTCCTCAAAATTCTGCCCCAGTTTCCAACTATGGGGGGAAATGAAAATTTTATTGAATTGTGACCAAACCCATAGGGCTGCCTATGTATCCCCTCTTAAAAGGGAATCAGGTCAAGCATAGTTCAATTTACACCATATAAGGGAAACATAAAGATTACACATAGTAACGCTTGACTGCATCTGAGTTAATTGGCTTTGGTCAGACTTCTCCATCCATTTCTACAAGTATGAGGGCTACTCCTATCAAAACTCGGTGAACCATGTATGGACCCTGCCAGTTGGGAGAGAAATTCCCTTTGGCTTTATCTTGATGCGAAAAAATTTGCTTTAACACCAGTTGCCCCGGTGTGAGTTGTCTTGGTTTCACTGTCTTGTTGAAGGCCCTGGACATTCTGTTCTGATAGAATTGACCATGACAATATGCATTCATTCGTTTTCTGTCTATAAGTCTAGTTGCTCATAATGACTTTTCACCCACTCTGCGTCGTCGAGCTCGATTTCTTGTATGATCCGTAGGGAAGGAATTTCTACCTCGACGGGAATGATTACCTCTGTACCATAAACCAACATATAGGGGGTTGCCCCGGTTGATGTGCGGACTGTGGTGCATACCCAAATAGATCAAATGATAACTTCTCGTGCCACTGTTTATGCTTCTCTATCATTTTCCTCAATATCTTGTTGATATTGTTGTTGGCGGCCTCTACAACTCCATTCATCTGAGGCCTATAGGCTGTGGAATTCTTGTGCTTGATCTTGAAGGTTTCACACATAGCTTTCATCAAATAACTGTTGAGGTTGGAGCCATTATCATTAATGATCGACTCTGGAATCCCGAATCGACAAACAATGCGGTCGCGGACAAAGTCTGCCATAACTTTCTTAGTTACTGCTTTGTAAGATGCTACTTCGACCAATTTGGTGAAATAATCGATTGCTACTAGGACAAACCTATACCCGTTGGAAGCATCATGCTCGATTGGTCCAATAACATCCATTCCCCAGGTGGTAAAAGGCCATGGTGAGCTTATTGCATTAAGCTCATTTGGAGGTACCTTTATCATGTCTGCATGTATCTGACAGCGGTGGCATATCCGGACATACTGGATGCAGTCCGTTTCCATAGTCATCCAAAAGTAACCGGCTCGGAGTATCTTCTTTGCTAAGACAAAATCGTTCATATGTGGACCGCAGGTCCCAACATGAATTTCCTCTAGTAGCCTAGATGCTTCCTTTGCATCGACACACCTTAATAGTCCTAAATCAGGAGACCTCCTATACAGGCTTCCTCCGCTATGAAAGAAATTGTTGGACAACCTACGAAGTGTACGTTTCTGAGTAGGATTTGCAAGATTTGGGTAGTCTCCTTTTGCCAAATATTCATTGATATCATGAAACCAAGGCTTTCTGTCTACTTCTTCTTCAACATGGGCACAATAAGCTGGCTAATCATGGATCTTGACTGGAATGGGATCAATGAAATTTTTGTCCGGATGCTGTATCATAGATGATAGGGTAGCCAATGCATCGATGAACTTATTTTGGACTCTAGGAACATGCTGGAACTCCGTCTTTGTGAATCTCTTTCTCAATTCCTGTACATGATGCAGGTAGGAGAGTATCTTGGAATTCTTGGTTTCCCATTGTTCACGCACCTGATGTATGAGTAGGTCTGAATCTCCAATCACTAGCAACTCTTGAATGTTCATGTCAATGGCCATCTTGAGCCCTAAGATACAGGCTTCGTACTCGGCCATATTGTTGGTGCCGGGGAACTTGAGTTTGGCAGACACCAGATAGTGCTGACCGATTTCTGATATTGGGACTGCTCCTATGCCAACTCCTTTGAAGTTTGCTGCTCCATCGAAGAACATTCTCCAACCATCATAGGATTCTGCAATGTCTTCTCCTATGAATGATACCTCTTCGTCAGGAAAATATGTTTTCAGGGGTTCGTATTCTCCATCCACGGATTCTCAGCAAGGTGGTCCGCAGTGCTTGTCCCTTGACTGCTTTCTGAGTTACGCGAACAATGTCAAACTCACTTAACAGGATTTGCCACTTGGCTAGCTTGACAGTAGGCATAGACTTCTGAAAGATGTACTTTAAAGGATCCATCCTTGATATGAAATATGTAGTATAGGCACAAAAGTAATGTCTCAGCTTCTGGGCTACCCAAGTCAAAGCACAACAGGTGCGCTCTAATAGAGAATACCAGGCCTCGTACAGGGTGAACTTCTTACTGAGGTAATAAACGGCCTGCTCCTTCCTCCCTGTTCATCATGCTGCCCCAGAATGCAACCAAAAGCTCTATCCAATACTGCAAGGTAAAGTAATAAGGGTCTACCTGGCTCGGGCGGGACCAAGACTGGTTGTGTTGATAGGTCCTTCTTCAATCTGTCGAAGGCCTTTTGGCAGTCATCAGTCCATTTGGTAGTGGCGTCCTTCTTCAACATCTTAAAGATTGGCTCACAAATAATTGTAGACTACGCTATGAATCGACTGATGTAGTTGAGCCTTCCCAAGAAACTCATCACATCCTTCTTGTTTTTTGGCGGTGGTAGTTCTTGAATAGCTTTAACTTTCGATGGATCCAGCTCAATCCCTCAGCGGCTCACAATAAACCCAAGCAATTTCCCAGCAGGAACCCAAATGCGCACTTCACGGGGTTCAGTTTCAGGTTGTACCTCCACAATCTATTGAAGAACTTCCTCAGATCTGCCATATGGTCAGTGGCCTTCTTGGACTTGATGATAACATCATCTACATATACCTCTATCTCCTTGTGTATCATATTATGAAAAATGGTAGTCATGGTCCTCATGTAGGTGGCCCCTGCATTCTTCAGGCCGAATGACATCATCTTGTAGCAGTACATTCCCCACGACGTAATGAAAGCCGTTTTCTCAGTATCTTCTTCATCCATCCAGATTTAATGGTAACCAGAAAAGCAATCTACGAATGACTGTAGCTCATGCTTGGTGTAATTGTCAATCAGGATGTGTATGTTCGGCAAAGGGAAGTCGTCTTTTGGACTAGCCTGGTTGAGATCCCGGTAGTCGACACAGACTCTGACCTTCCCATTCTTCTTTGGCACTGGCACGATGTTGGCCAACTATGTCGAGTATTCTACTACCCTTAGAACCTTAGCTTTGACCTTCCTGGTGACTTCTTCCTTGATTTTCAAACTCATATCAGGCTTGAACTTTCTGAGCTTTTGCTTTACCGGTGGATACGCCAGATCGGTTGGCAGTTTGTGAGCCACAATATACGTACTCAGGCCAGTGATGTCATCATACAATCAGGAGAATATGTCCTCATATTCCTTTAGAAAATCTGTGTATTCTTTCTTTTCTGATGGCGATAGGTGAATGCTTATTCATGCTTCCTTGACGTTTTTTGCATTTCCTAGGTTAATAGTTTCTGTCTCATCCAGGTTGGACTTAGGTCTATTCTCAACTTCCTTAACAATCTCGTCAAGTATATCATCTTCCTCTAAATCAATGTCCGTTTGTTGCGTTGTCTCATTGCATGTCACGGTCATTGGTTCATCAAGATAAGTAATTGTATTGCTGTATATGTAAAGTAATGAGATAAAAATAATAATGAGTGTTGATTCATAAGAAAAGTCAAAATGCTTTAATAAATGGCATAACTATTTTGAAAATTGAAGATCTTATTGCGGGAATTAAAATGCGAGAAGAAAGTCATTTAGTAAAAAGAAAAATAGTGCATGATGCTTGTTTTAGCCTTGCTACCCCGAGGCTCGTCGGGCTCTGATTGTCCTGATGGTCCAATTATTAAGGCGTGCCCCTCTGCTCACAGCCTGTATGGAAGGGCCTTCCTCCCCTTGTTCCTCGAGAACAACACAACAATCCATGTCGTTGTCTTCTAGGAACAAGTTCTTCACCGCGGCCAGTGCTTCTTCTTCATCTGACCCATAAATAATGTCGGCCTATTGGAAAGTCTGCTCCAAACACGGTATTGGCTGCTGCAGTAGATAGTAAGGACCGCACCATGGTGGCGACCAGCTGTTGAATTCTTCCCAGGTGTAATCATATCCCAGACCGAAGGTAGTACTATGCTTCTTGAGTTTATGGGCTTAGCGATTCATTGGAGGTCCTTGCCGAGCCCCTTGCCACGTTCGTACCCACTCTAATTAAGTATACTCTCGATTTTGTTATCCCACCATTTATCTGTGACAACAACATTTATCCGTTCAATGTGGTGTTAAGTCTCTCCACCTAGGTTCCTTCTTCCTTTGATTGCCGGAATGGTCTGGCGACTGTATATAGGGTTGCTACCATCACCGTGAATGATCACCTCTTGGTGATTCCATTCAAATTTTAATTCCTGATGCAGTGTTGATGCTACGGCCCCAGCAGCATGAATTCATGGCCGTCCCAACAGCAGGTTGTAAGATGCTGGCACGTCTATCAATTGGAAATCGACATCAAACCATGTTGGTCCCATTTGCAAGCATAGGACAATCTCACCAATGGTGGACCTCTGGGAACCATCGAAGGCTTTCACATTGATAGCTCCATCTTTTATCTTGTGTAGTCCTTTACCCAACTTCTTGAGTGTTACCAGCGGACAAATGTTGAGACTGGAACCTCCATTGATCAGGAAACTCGTCCTCATGAAAGGTGATCTTATGGCTTTTCAATACTTGTCCTACCACGTTAGCCATTTCCCTACTAGTGATGTTGCTTGGTACGTATGCTTCACTTAGTACCTTTAGTAGTGCATTCTTGTGTGCCTTAGAATTTTGTAGCAAAGCAAAAATGGAGATTTGTGCTGGTGTTTTGTTCAACTAGTTGATGACCGAGTATTCCCTGGCCTGTATTTTCCTCTAGAGGTTGTCTGCTTCTGTCTCAATGAGGGGTGGCCAGTTGGAGGCCTGTTTGCTAGACTCAGCTAGATGTTCGGGGGTGTAGACTCTACCAGTTCTTATCATACCCTGTGCTGCAACGGTCTCTTCGAACCTGATCTTGCCTTTCCTCCTTGCCTCGGGTGTATAATCCCAGGGTACAACCTTTTTATGGAATGGTGTCATGGTCGACATTGCCACCGGGATCAGCGTGGCTAACCTCACTCTGAATAGAGCATGTGCCTTGGGTTGTAAAATTGCAACCTCAAATGGTGCGGGTGCATTTGCCGAAGACACAAATTCAACCTCAATTGGTTCCGGGGTCTTTGTGGACGATGTTGCTTCAAATTCAAGTGGTATAGACAAGTTCACCTCAGCATCCTCAGACGGTTGTATCTGGACTATGATTGGATTGAGAGTGACTACTGGCTTCTTCGGTCATCACCTTCTGCAATCAACCAATAGATCCTTTGGGATCCCAATCATCCTCTATTTCAATCATGTGGATACCTCCACCCTTATGGTCTGGCAGAAGGTTGTTGCAGACATTTGGAGCGGGTTCCTTTGCCACAATAATCTTGTTATCAATTAAAGACTGGATCTTGTATTTCAAGGAACGACATTCATCGATGGTGTACCCTTTCATGCCGGAGTGGTATGCACAGGATTTGTTAGGGTTAACCTACTGAGAAGGGTTCTCATGGGTTGCAGCAGAGATGGGGGTGACATAACCAGTGGCTTTGAGTCTCTCGTACAACTGGTCGTTGGGTTCAGCAATGGCCGTATATTGTTTTGGAGGTCTAAGATCAAAATTAGGTCAGGGTCTAGGGATGTTTTGACATGCAAGAGGTGATTGATAGTGGGATGGTTGAGCATTATAGGTTTGGTAGACATGAGCAGGTTAGGAGTATCTGGGTGAAGTAGGTTGATATGTGGGAGGTGGAGGTGATTGATAAGTTGGTGATGGAGCTTGGTAGGAGGGTGAGGGTGTTTGGTAGTTAGGAGTTGGCTGATATGTGAGTGGAGGTGTTGGGTAAGTTTTGTATTTGAGGGGAGATTTGGTCCTTTGTGGAACCATCACGACCCCTACGTCCATTTTCTTGGACACACCACCGGACTGTAAAGCCTTATTTGTAGCTTGCAAGGCCTCGAAGTTTTTAACCATACCGCTTTTGATACCCTCTTCAATTCTTTCGGAAAATTGATGGCTCTCAATAATCATTAGTCGTTCATAGTATTGTGGGTCTTAGGCCCGGACAAAGAATTTGTTCATCTGTTCCTCTTCTAAGGTAGGTCTAACTTTAGCAGCTTCGGACCTCCAGCGAGTAACATACTCGCGAAACATTTCTGTAGGCTTCATCTTTAGATTCTAAATATAGAACACATCCAGCGCATTTTTTGTGTTAAATCTAAACTTGTCCATAAAATCGGAGGCCATGCCTACCTAGCTTGATAATTTCTTTGGATCTTGGCTGATGTACCAGGACAACACATCTCCTTTCAAACTCCTCATGAACATATTCATGCGGATTCTCTCGTCTTTCCCTACTCCAACCAGCTTGTCGCAGTACGTCCTCAAATGGACCCTTGGATCACCTGTACCATCAAATATTTCAAACTTCGGAGGTTTGAACCCTTAGTCAGTTCAACATCAGGATGTATGCAAAGATCCTCATAGTTTATCCCTTCAATTCCCCTACTTCCCTTAATGCCCTGAATCCGGCTAGACAATTTCTTAAGTTCCTCAGCCAGGTTTCTGATAAACAAATCTTTTTCATCAGACTCAGGTGTGCTCGAGTTAGGTTGGGTGGAGTGTGGCATGGTCTACACGTAAATAAGAGTGTTGTGGTGGGTGTGAAAGTGGTCGTTTGTGAAGTTTTGGGGTTCCGGGATGAGTAGCAGAGTATTGTTTGGGGTATGGCAGGTGTTGCATTGGGTCTTTGGTGGAACATTGTGATGGTGAGGAATGGGATAATTTTATTGCTTTGGGATATTTTGAGGCAGTGTAGGGTTTTGAGTATTGGGGAAACTGATATCTGGGGTGCTGAGGGAAAATGACAGGCTTGCCAGATTCCAAACCTGATCGAGCTCTTCTTGGAATTTTAGAAGCTTTTTTTCAAGTTGGTATACATTCTCCTTAGGAACCTGAGTACCATGGCCATTAGTAGCCTCTACCCTTTAAGTTGGATTCTCCTTTCTAACGTTGTTCAAATCTTCCATCTTGCCTTTGTTCTTGTTTTTGACAGGACTAAGAGGAGGAGTGGGTGGACGGCCCCTGGATCTCATGGAATAGGATGATGTAGCCAGAGTGCACGAACTAACCTTTGGGGAGGGGAGTAATAAAACAAAAAGAAAAACAAAAGGTAACAAAGTTAGTGATGATCATAAAAAGTATTGCAATATCTAAACACATAGTGCGGGAATGTAAATCATGTCCTAATTTGGGAACCTCTTTGTGCCCGAGGTAGGCCTAGCGACAAATTATTTTGGAGAACTTAGAATGCTAAATGCCTTATTTTATTGATAGAAAATAAGACGAATCCTAAATCGACACTAAATAAATAGGAAATAAAAGGTCACTAATGGCCATTGGCATTATTACATTTATAAAAGCGAAAAGATAAACTCCTATCTATTTGGTCCCAGAAGGACCTTCCCCAAATTCGGCATCCTTGGCTCCGTCGAACAGCTTTCCCAACTCGCGAAGCCCCAGCAACAGGTATGCTCTGGCTAGGTGTCCGCCTTCGATCCCTTCAGCATTTTGACAGTCTTCGACCCTTTTGAGAAACTTTCTATCCAATCCACTATGCCTCTCTCCAATTATTCTAGTCATTTTTTGGCATTGACAACCATGTCCTTCCATTCCTCAATCAACTTCTGGTTGGATTCTTGTATCTCGCGGTGTTCTCTTTCGTACTCCTGGATCTTTTTGCGAGGTTGGTTGTACTTGACCAGTGCCTCGGCCCTTTCATCTATAATTCTGTGGCCTCGAGCAAACCTTGGCTGGCCCAAACCATCATGATTGTCTTCCAACCAACCGGAGTAGAAAGGAGAACAACCAGTATGGTACCTGTCTGGTTCGATGGTATCTCTCCCCATTACGATCTTGCAATGCCTCATATGCTGAGCTTGGTACTTGTAGGGACTATCATCATTCTGGAAGTCAGCCCGAAAATGACTCATGTTGTCAACCCTGGGTATAACCTGCTTCCTACCAACTTGCATCATAACCCAGAGAGGGACGTAAGGGTATGATCCTCTCAAACCAATCAGTATTAGGAAAGGTGCATCTCTGGATTGGGCGATGAACTCCTCGGTCGGAAACCACTCGAACATCCATTGAACCTTTTCTTCAGTCAGATTATCAAATAGCTCCACCCATCCTTTGGCATCCTCAAGCTGAGCGAACATATTGGAGATGTAATTCATTCTCTTTGGATGATGGAAAGCGATGTGATCATCCCAGTCCCTTTGCTGAATCTCTTATCGGTATTCACCCCTTTGAAGATGTTCCATGAGCCAGAGTTGAAGTAATAAATTGCAGCCTTCGAAGTGTTTTGCTCCTCGTTGACACTTCTCCAAGGCTCTGTTTATGTCTGCAATGATCACGGGCATGATGCTGAATGGAAACCCACCAATCCCTTCTATTAGGGTCTTAGTTACCATTACCAGCCTGGTATGGATTCTTTCTTTCTTCATCGGAAACACGATCAGACCCAGGAAACAAAACATGAAGACAAAAACCCTTCGATGGATGTGCCCCAAGGATGTGATGGAGAACTCCTCAGGGTAGGTACGGTAGGATTTGCTGTGACCGTACCTTTCATACAAATAGTTAAAAGGGATGTATGATTCCTTTAGGCACGTCAATTTTGGATTCTTCTTCAAACCCATCATTTTGAGGAAACCCCTGCCCTTGTGATTCTCAGGCATTAACGAACCTAGAGTTTCCCATACTAGACCAACCAATCCTCCTATCTCCTATAGCAAGGGTGTCATTTCTATATCCCCAAAGAGGAATATAGCCCTTTCATAATCCCAAAACAGTGTGGCAACTTCTACGATCTTGTTATTAGGTTGGATCCCCAGAAGGGATGGTAGATTTCCCAGATATTTTCGGATGAGAGTTTGGTCACTGGAGGGTAAATCTCTCCACCAGCTTAGCAGTCTTGGGTGGATGTTGGTGACCATGCCGAATCTAGGGACTTCGTGCCTCATATTTCTACAAAATAAATAAGGTTAGGCCCTTACCCCCACCAGACTCGACTATTTAATACCAACAATTAGCATGAAGCATTTACTTCTCCAAATAAATGCACAGAACGTGGTGACGTCCGTTTGGATTTAGGGAAACCCAATGGACTTTGGACAAGGCTATCTTAAAGGATCATTATGTGGACAACATAACTAACCCGACTAGGTTTGACCATGATGCATGCATAATTTGGATAGAGTAAGGTTTCTATAGGGTTTTAGACTGGTACTCTTGAGGAGACAACTCAAGGGGGAAGGCACGGAACTGTCGACTGCACCGCTGATCGACTAGTTTTACCGCAAATATGCCTTTCCGAATTTAGGGGATAATGATATAAGAAGAGTGCAACCACTCATTTATAAGTGTTGCTATGGTATTTTTTTTGGCACGAGTGGAGTACGATGTTGAACATGATTGTGCAATAATTAAAAGCATGTTGGAATGTATTTGCACGTTAAGAAAGCGATAAAATATAACAGTTTCGTAATAAAGCGGCAATAGAGGAAAGAAACAAGAAGACATATCAGTTTTGCTTTTGAAAAGAAATTAAATGCTTAAAGGAATTAAACAAGTAATTGCACATAAGGGAGGGTCCAAATTCATAAGAACAATCTGAAGTGGTAAAAGACTAGGATCCCCAGCAGAGTCGCCATGCTGTCGCGCCCCCTCTTTTCTATGTTCGCATCGGAAAAATCGGGTTTATGACATTTTGGTTATGGGACAACTCATTCCTTTTGGAAACTGGGTTTGCTTTTGAAGAGTCACCACCTAATGATTTAAGGTAAATTAGGAAACCTATAGGGTTCATTTCTAAGTTTATTTGATAACCAGAGATAGGGTAAGGGCTTGAAATTATCCTAAGGGGAAGGTGTTAGGCACCCCTCAGGATCTATCAGTGTAGTTCCCGGCCAGACAGTTTTGTAAATTTTGTACAATTAGCAGACAGACAAATATAGGTTCAAATAGTAGGGGCTTTAAGTTTGAACACATAAGAGTTGGAAAAGAATTATTAAAAGGCGAATTTTGAAAAGGAGTTACAGTTCTACAAATACTTAAGAATATAAAAGGAGAGGGGGGAGGGTCCTAGGTTTATTTATAATATGGATCACATCAACACGATACCTGGTATGACACTCCCCAGAAGAGGGGATACACGTGGTATTAGCGCACCGGTCATCATATCCATATCTACCCTTCCCATCCCGTTAAGGTATTAAAAAGCGGATTGGTCTCGACTTCTATTGCATGCTATTACCCGTCCCATTCCTATCAGTCTCGGAGGAATTTAGGACTACTATTCCTATAAGAGGGAGGATTTTAGGCTGACTCTTGAGTTTTAAAGGTAAAAGGGCTAAGGCGACACACAAAACACGTAGGACTATAGATTAGTGGAAACATATAAACAATTAAGAGGCTCATATATACCTCCGCAAACACTGCACATAAATAGCATGACTTAAAAACAATTAGGGTCAGAATTTAAAGTACTAAGGCAGGATGTTTTAATTGTTGAAGCTGATCAATTTATTACATAACTCAGATAAGAAGTCCAAATGAGGCCTACCTGCTGATTGTAGCAGTTGCTAATTAACAAAGGTGGATTCAACTTTATCATTATTACCTAAGGCTTGCCTAAGTGTGTATTGGTGATGTCCTATGAACATGATATCTATTACTGATTAGGAGTACAGCAGAGTAGTGGTTAATTTTTAAACAGGTGATTTGGATCCTTAGGCATGCTTTCTAAACCGTATTAATAAAAGGAGTAGGTTGTTCAAACTGATTCAGGACAGTACGAGCCAAACTGATTTTTAACTAAACTAGTTTCAGATCCTATGGACATGATTTCTATTATAGATGATTTTAATTCCTACAAGCATGGTATCTAAATATTAAGGCTAATTTGAGTCCTATAGGCATGGTATCTAGTCGAATGTGAAATGAAGCAAACAGGATTTATTTGATCACAACGGAATTCCTATAGGCATGATTTCTATGAAAAATCGATTTTAACCTTATAGGCATGATATCTAATTTCAAAGCTGATGTTAACCTTGTAGGCATGATGTCTGATTATGGCTATTTAGATCCTATAGACATGGTGTCTAAGTGTGGAAATAAGACATGCAGAATTTATTAGGTAGATCCTATAGGCATGTTATCTAAGTGTGGAAATAAAACATGTAGAATTTATTAGACAGATCCTATAGGTATGTTATCTACCCTTCTAATAGCTAAAGCATGCATAATCTCCCCATCCCTTTTCACTAGCCAACCAATATTTGTTACCAATTATTACAGACCAAAAATGAATGAATTACATTAGAAAAGTGCCAAAACAAGGAGTTACAACCATAGGAAACCTGATTCTTGACTTCCTCTCTGAGTTATGGAATAAAATACCTCAAATGCTAATGTTCTCAAAGCCTTTCTCAGACCTGGGTGTGTCAAAGTTCCATGAGGGTCTCAAAGGACCCCGACAGTGCTTACACCCTGGTTGCATAACCAGACAGAGATGACTGCAGTGTGGAAGGGCCAGCCCTTATGTGTCAAAGTTCAGAGGGAGCTCAAGTGTCCCAAGCCAAGGCTCACACAAGGGGGGCAGAACCTAGGTTCTAAGAATATAGTGGAAATGCAGAACATAGTTGAAAGAGATTTATTTAAAATTGGGTTGGGAAATAGCAAGTGGTAAGGGTGATTTGAAAACAGTAGTAGTAAAGCTCAAACTACACAGGATCAGTAGTTACACAAAGGGGTCAAGGGGTTTTGGGAATACATTGTATGAAGCATATGACCCCAGAAAGGGTCAGGTTTGGTCATGTACATCAATAGATGATGCTGGCATGCCCACAAACAAGCCAGAGAACACAAACACATAGGGGGGATGTGGGTGTTTGGGATTCATATGTCGGCAAATCACATAACAAGTGACTGACAAAGTACATACATAAGGAAACACTAATTCAAAAAGGGGAGGGGAACATATTACAACATGCTAGTAATGTAATTTGATTGCATAAACAGAAGCAGAAGTAGGCAAGAGTGAAGTAAATTAAAACAACTAAAGAAACATGTTGTTGTTGATGCTTGAAAATTAACTAGGACATACCAGTAGAGAAACAAAGTGCAGAAAAGAAGAGTAAGCAAATTTCCATAGCCTAGCCTTGGCTTTCAGCCGGCTAGACAAAGCAGTAGCACAAGTAGTAATAGAGAAAAGAGAGAATGTTTTGAGTATAAGTGTGTGTTCTTGAACTCAAGTTGTTCGTCTTTGAAAGAAGAGGGGGTGGGTATTTATAGTTTTGAAAACGAGTGAAGAAGAGTTAAAGTCTTAAACACAAACATGGAAATAATCACAATCAAAATCAATTAACACAAGTGATTCCCTTTAATTAAGGAATCACTGTTTAACGGGTAGTAGCAAGTTTAATTAAGGAAAGAAATCAGTTTGGGGAGAGATTGATTATTGCCATATAAGGGGTAGTAAAAGTATGAAGTAAACAATCAAGTCTAAGTACAAAATAGGCTTATTTTGGGAAATGATTGAGCAAGGTAAAACATCAAAGTAAAGGAAAAGAATCAATTAATTTAAACAAGCGAGTGAAATTAGGGTTCATAAAGGAAAAACTTTTGCAATCAGTCAAAGATTAAGATCAATCAAGGAAGAAACATGATTATGGACTTCAGTATATAAATAAATTGAACAGAAGCATCAGACATGCGAGGCCAAACACATTGGCAAAAGAGATAACACATGCATACAGTAGCAATATGGTAAGCTGAGATTCAACAGTAAGAAAAATATTTGGAGCACAGTAGTCATGTAGGTCAAGTAGTCACATAGCATCAACAGTGAAGAAAACATAGCAACAGGTAAAGAGAATCAGAAACAAGTAAAGGTCTCACAGTATCAAGTGAGGAAAACCTTTTAAGAAATTAGGGCTTCGACATTAGTCGAGTTTTAGAGATGATAAAAACTCAAAATCAACCAAGTCAAACAAGGAAAAGAGAGTCACGAACAAAGAACAAGTACACATTTAAACAAACAGTTTCAGAATTCGGATAAGACTAAAAGGAACTAGGTTTTTTATAACATTCTGAAATAGATAGAAGAAAAATATGAACAAGTCGTTTTAAACATAGCAAAATCACAAACAACATTAAAATCAGAGAAGAAATCTTTTGAAAAACTTAAAGGATAATCCTAATCGTTGAAAAAAATGAAGAGTCGTTTTGAAAGAAAAGTTGAAGAACCTTCAAGAAAACACTTAATAAATTCATAGTAAGCACAGATCTATGGTAAATCTGAAAGAAAAATCAAAAGATCTTAAAGATTAGGGTTTTGGAAAACCCAGAAAAGGTGAGAAAGACCTTGAAAGTTACCGATCTAACCAGGAAAGTCAAGGATTTGATTGGAACGGCCATTGCTGGCCGGAGAAAGACTAGAGATGAAGGTTGGGCAATGACTGGACCGGATTCCTTTGAGGACTGTCCATGAAACCACAGAAACGAACACCCAGGAGCCATAAGAGGCCAATACACATCTCCAATTGCCATGGGAGGCCATGGATTACGCAGGGATTGAGGTAGATTAGGGTGGGATTAGATGGCGGTGGCTAGGGTTCATGAGAGGTTTTAGAGAGAGTTGAGAGAAGAGGGATTCAAGGGCGGTGTTTGGTGAAGAATGAGGTAGGTTTAGGGATCTTTTAGGGTTAAAAATGGTAAGGGCAAATACTAGTCGTTGATCTGAATGATCAACGGCCTGGACTAAAGAGGGTAGGTAGGGGAATCTGGGTTGGGTCGTTTAATTGGGTTAGGGGTCAGGTTTGAATGGGAATTGGTCCGGGGAAATTAGATTTAATTTGGGGATCAGATTTAGGCTACAATTGAAATGTAATCGGGCTATTATTTAAATAACCAATTCTCCCCGTTTAAAATTATAAAAATAGTAAATTAATTTCTGAAAATAAATTGAAAGCACTAACATGATTTATAACATATAATTAATAATTTAAATATACAGGACTTAATGTTATGAATATAAAACACAGTTAAATCTTAAAAAGGTCTAATATTGCAATTATATGCAATTTAACTTAGAAATACTAAATAAATTTGTAAAAATATGCAAAATTTACCTTAGCTATATCTTAGAATAAATATGAAAGTGCAACAAATTAATTTCCAAAATAATAATTTTGGAAATAATTATTGGGTTTTTATGGATAAAAAAGGGAAATAAATTGATTTGAAAACCTTTAAAAGTTATGGAAAAATAATAAAACACTTGGATATGCTTACATATGCATATATATGCCATTTTGAAGATTTTTTGCATATTGAAAATATATAGAGAAAAATTGGATATCAACAACTACTACTATTATTACCTAAACACAAAAACTGCTCATTCCCTTAAAAAGGCTGTCATACCATCCATTGTTGGGATGAGTCACCCGGTTCACACAAAAACTACCTTTGGAAAGAACCATGGAGTTAAGAAAATCAAAGGCTTAATATCTACTAAAGCATAAAAAGAAGCTACTTAAAAAACAAGAACTAATATGTAAAAAATAAAGAAGCTAATGAACAATAACTACAAAATATAGATAAATATATATAAGAAGAGAGAGATGAGATAGATAAATGAAAATAAGAAAGAAAGAGTATCACCAAATTATTATAGACAAAATGTATCCAAAGTGTACCAATGTATCAAATAAACTCCCCCCCCCCTCCAAATAAAAGTAAGCATTGTCCTTAATGCTTAGCAAAATAAGAGTAAAAGAAGAGAGGGCGAAGAAAACTCCCTAAGGATCCTTGGACATCTCAGTGTCCCCGACAATATCATCTCCCTCAGGATCAGCCAACTGAATCTCATCATCATCAAATCTAGACGTGGATGGGTTGTCGAACATCGCACGCAATACCTCAGAAGTGTCGACAGCAAGGCCTAGCTTGTCAGAATGGCCAGCTGGTGCTACCGGTGCAGAAGGTGCTGAAGGATCTAGGGTGGACTAGTGCTGGTCAAGTAGCATATCAAAGGGTAGGTCTACGACTGTGGCAAGTGTAGTTACCTCCTTTCGGAGCTTGTCCACAAATTTCTTGCCTACCTAGGATTTCCTCATATTTTTTACTTCCTTTCCCAGTTCCTCAATAACTCACTCGTGTTGCACCAATGTGTCCATGATAGTCTTCTATTTGTCTAGAATCTTCTTCAGTGTGTCATCAAATTCAGAAGGAGCCTATGAAGTGGACTATGCTGCAACAGTACTGGATAAGTCACACAGATTTGCAGTAGCTGTCTGCATCTAGTTGTTGAGACTCGCCAATGTCTAAGAAACTTACAACACAGATAGCGGAGTAGTAGGCATGGGCATTGGCCTCAGAGCTGTGGTAGGAGTTGAGGATGATGGCGGAGGCATAACAACGACACTGGAAGAAGTCTCAACAGAGGTGGATGAAAGATCAGTTGTCTCAAAAACTACCACTGCTGGCTCCTCAGATTGGCCAGTGGTGGTAGAAGGATGGATTTCTTTATTGGGTTGTTCGTATCCATCAGTGAATACTTGTCAAAAGGCTTATTTGTCTCTACCTTGGCATAAAATCTTTCGTCTATACCCTTGCATCGGTAAGGTACTCTATGATAGTGTTGGGTTAAGGGTAGGTCTATCCTTATCCTGCCATGCAATCACTAAAATGTTGGCCGACATCACGACACCCACATTTATTGGGTACCCGGCCATGATGGAAGCCACAAGAACTGCTCGAGAGATAGGAAGGTGAGTCTCATTCTGGCGTAGATTCAATCTGCTACAAACAAAGGTCTGCCACCCCTTTGCCTCGAAGCTCAAAGTACTCCGCTGCATGGGAACCCAGTGGTAATCTATGAGGTGGTGGTGGCCCCTGTGGTGTTAAGATATCAGCCAACCAAGGACAGTCTTATTCCTACATCACACACTTCTCCAAATACTCCTTTGGCTCAACATCCTCGAAGCCCAAATATGCGTTTAGCGTATGCTCATCAAACCTCACCTTGAGGTTGCAAACTTTGGTCACCTTCATCCTTTTGTTTATATGAGAAACATTGGCATATAATTCTCGGACAAGCTATTCTTTGGCATCCTCCACTCTCTCGGTGAACCACATCAAACCCTTTCATTCTCTGAATTGCCTCAATATTTCCGGGTTGTACTTCTCCAAATCT
Organism: Nicotiana tabacum; assembly: GCF_000715075.1. Taxonomy (NCBI): domain Eukaryota; kingdom Viridiplantae; phylum Streptophyta; class Magnoliopsida; order Solanales; family Solanaceae; genus Nicotiana; species Nicotiana tabacum. The sequence continues at coordinate 47,313,670 of NC_134082.1, read as the reverse complement.
TTCAAAACAAACTGTCGCTCAAGAGTCAACAACCTCACTGGCCACTGCATACAAAAACTAGTAAAGGCAGCTAAGCTGACAAATCGATCCTCCCAAACCTCCTTTTTATTTGACCTCTCCTGACCTGTAGTTGTAGCATCTCCCCCTCTACCATAATCGGGGAAGTCATATATAACATATGCCTTAGGGACTGGTGTAGCTGATGGATTATAAGCCTGGCTAGCACTCTCCGATCCCTCAGAGGTGCTGTGAGATAAAGACGACTCATCCCTGAGCTAGTATCTCCCTTGTGGCCTCGACTGTGCGACCATCTGCTCCTCCTGAACAGAGTCTAGTTTCCCTCTGACACCTCCCAAGATGGGACATAGGAGCCAGATTCAGAGAGGTCTTCACCTCTCCCCCTGCCGCTTGTGGTTTTCTTCTTGAATGTATTGGGCTGGCCAAGGGGCAAGGAACCTTTACCTCGATGCTGAGAAGCTTCACCTCTTACTTTGAAGTTTTGCCTCGGCCTCTTGATCGAACCATTATCTGTATCCAAGCAGAGAAGATTGTTAGTTTTAATTCATTGTTCAACACATACAAGACTCATGTAGGTAGGGAAAAACAATTGGACATAGTGGAATTATGAATGTAATACATGTTTACAAGATAAGGGATCTACGGTCCGCACATTGTTTATGTGTGGTCATAGAAGGAACTTGCTGACTGCATTTTTTTTCTACGGCTGCATAAGGGAAGTGCGGTCCTCACACTTTAGCTGTCAGCTGCACTTCTGAGTTCCACAATTGTTAACTCTCTGATGACAGAAAAATGGCCACTCTATGGCCGCAAAGGAAAATCTACAGTCCGCATAATTTGACTTGCGGCCGCACTTCTGAGCCTAAAAAATGAAGACTCTCTGATGACAGGGAATGGACTGATCTGTGTCTTCAAGGGAAAATTAGCAGTTCACACATTTTTATTTGCAACCCCAGATTCCTTCCTCACTGTTTTTCCAAAAATCCGAATCTTCGGACCGTACTTGGCAACATTGTAAAAACATGAAATTACACTAAACCAATCCTATTAGATAATGTATAAAGTGTACCTAGTTCAGATCTACCCAACATGGACACGCAATTGAACTCTAATAACAGATGGCCTAAAAAGAACTAAAAATCTAAAAATTAAACTAACACAAAATTTACATGAAACTAAAGCATACCAAATAGAATGAGTTTAAAGAGTGAAGGACCAAGGTGGTGGTGTGTGAGTACAGATAGAGATCCCGAAGAAATTTAACATAGAAACAATGTTTTGTTCAGAGAGGGAAAAGAAGCTACTTAAAAACAAGAACTAATATGCAAAAAATAAAGAAGCTAATGCGCAATAACTACTAAAGATAGATAAATATACATAAGAAGAGAGAGAGATAGAGAGAGAGAATATAGATAAATACAAATAAGAAAAGAAAGAGTATCATCAAATTATTACAGGCCAAATGTCTTCAAACTGTACCAATGTATCAAATAAACTCCCCCCTCTCCCCCCCCCAAAATAAATAAATAAAAGGAAGAACTTTCCCCAATGCTTAGCAAAATAAGAGTAAAAGAAGAGAGGTTGAAGAAAACTCCTTAAGGATCCTTGGACATCTCAGTATCCCCTAGCAATATCATCTCCCTTAGGATCAGCCAACTGAATCTCATCATCATCAAATCTAGGTGTGGCTGGGTTGTCGAACATCGCACGCAGAGCCTTAGCAGTGTTGGCAGCAAGGTCTGACATGTCAGAATGGCCAGCTGGTGATACCAGTGCAGATGGTTCTGAATAGCATATCAAAGGGCAGGTCTACGACTGTGGAAAGTCTAGTCACCTCCTTTCGGAGCTTGTCCACTGATTTCTTGCTTACTTGGGACTTGCTCATATTCTTTACTTCCTTTCCCATTTCCTCAATAACTGATCCGTGTTGCTCCAATGTGTCCATGATAGTTTTCTAGTTGTCCAGAATCTTCTTCAGCGTCTCATTAATGTCAGAAGAAGCCTGTGAAGTGGACTATGCTGCAACAATACTGTATAAGTCAGACAACTTTGCAATAGCTATTTGCATCCAGTTGTTGAGACTTGCCAATATTTGGAAAACTTGCAGAGCAAATAGTGGAGCCACAATGCTCTTTTGCTATGACACATAGAAATTTGTGATCCACACAAATAAAGTGCGGTCTACATTCTTTTGAACACGTAGCCATATTTTCATCCACTTTTCTTATAAGTCACACTCATCCCTATATCATACTTCAAATCAAGTTGGAACACAAATAACTCCTAACTACAAAATAAAAAAGAAAATAACATGGGTTGCCTCTCAAGAAGCGCCTGATTTAACATTGTGGCACGATGCTGAAAACCCTCAAATGAAGTGAATGAATGCCACCGCATGGATATCACCAAACTTTCCCAAGTAGTGCTTCACCCGGAGACCATTGACTCGGAATACTTCATTATTTTTGTTCTTCAATTCTAATGTACCAAAAGGTGTCACACCCACAATTTCAAAAGGACCAATCCACTTGGATTTTAGCTTCCTAGGAAACATCCTTAACGTTGAGTTAGACAACAATACAAGATCTCCCACCTTGAACTATTTGTGTCAAATATATTTGTCATGAAGATATTTCATCTTTTCTTTGTACAAGGTCGAACACACATAAGCATGATACCGGAACTCATCCAATTCATTTAAATGTGCTGCCCTCAAGTTAGTGGTTACATCCCAATCAAGATTTAACTTCTTTAGCACCCACATTTCCTTGTGTTCTAGTTCCTGTTACGCCTCGCAACATTACGTCGATATTACGTCCTGAAATATTATATTACAATGATATTACGCCTTGCAGTACTATATTTCAATGATGTTATGCTTCGTAGTATTAAATTATGAAGATATTGCACCCTGTAGTATTGTATGTTGAACTTGTCGTAAGGTAATTGACATTAGTTAAAGAAAAAGATTATTTGGAGATTATAAGGATTATGCTATTTCACAAGTGGTGAGTAAATTCGTGAAAGTGAAAGGGGAAGCAAGTCAAAGAAAATAAACTTTCGTCCAAGTTTGGCATGTTGGGATAAAATTCGGGTCGAGCGTTAATACCCGATATTTATAAACTAGTACCATACAAGGTACCATATGACCATAATAATATGGTGCATAAAGTGTATTAAAAATAAATAGAATTATAAGTAATTTGAGATAATATTTAATTATGCGGGTAATTGATTAATTACCAGGTAGCGGGATATTACCTAATTAAATTAATTGATTGTTGGATAAGATCAAAATTCCCCCACCCCAAAATGTGGCAGCAAGCCACTTCTTAAAAACATGACTATTAGTTAGTTTTGATTAGTTGGCAAGTAATGTGTCAAGAACAAAGACACTTCATTTTCTCATAATTAAAATACAAAAACTTGTAAGTAATGTACAAAGCCGTTCATTCCTATTATTTTGAATACAAGGACTACTATCAAATGAGAGATTTGGCTCCTTACCAAAGAAAGTTCTAACCAAATTCCTACAAGTTTGTACAACCAGAACATTAGAGATTTCCTACGAGTTTTCAAACAAAATTCTTGTGACCAAATCGATTCCAACAAGAACTATTAGAAACTTAGTAAAGTAAAATTTTACGGTTCTAAAGGAGTATGGTGCAACCTTTTCCAAGAACATCATACGAATTTTTTCCTACTCCAAGTATGTTAAGAGTATCCCTTCTTTCTTTTTGGCATGATCCAAGTTATATAGAAGAAACGAGCAAACACACAGTGGAGACTGAGCAAAATCTAATCTAATTATATACAAAATTCACAAATTGTCTAGCCAGTATTTTGAGTTAGAGCTGGTTCCTTTTAGGTGATCTTAATCATCCCTAATTCTAACATGTTCCTTTCAAAGTGATCTCTACTTAAAGCTTCTATGAATGTGTCTGCTATTTGCTTGTCAGTAACACAAAATTCCACAGTAATCAAACCCTTTTCATAGTTGTCCCTCAAAAAGTGATGCCTAACATCTATGTGCTTAGTTCTTTTGTGATAAATTGGGTTCTTGGTCATACTAATTGCATTGGTGTTATCACAGAAGATGGGGATACAACCTACATCAATTTCAAAGTCCATTAATTTCTGTTTGATCCACAACTATTGAGCACAACATGGGGCAGCAACAATATACTCAGCTTCAGTAGTAGAGAAGACCATATAATTTTGCTTTCTGGTGGCCCAAGACACAAGACATGGGCCAATAAAGTGTGTCATACCTAAGATGCTCTTTCTATCCACAAGAAAACTTGCATAATCAACATCAGTATATCCCACTAAGTTGTAATTCCTACATTTTGGATACCATAGACAGAGGTCAATAGTGCCTTTTAGGTATCTCAAGATCCTCTTAACAACAGCCAAATGAGACTCCTTTAGATTTGCCTGAAATCTAGCACAAAAGCCTACACTTAAAATAATGTCAGTGTAGCAGTGAGATATAACAAAGAGCCAGTTGTTTCCCTATACAACTTCTGATTGAAATATGAACCAGGTTCATCTATATCCAATTTTGTGGTTGTTGCTATAGGTGTGTCAAATTCTTCGGAGTCTTCCATTTTAAACCTTTTAAGCAACTCTTTCACATATTTCTGCCGATGGATCATAGTTCCATTTGAATTTTGTTTAATCTGTAAGCCCAAAAAAATATTAAGCTTACCTATCATACTCATTTCAAATTCACTCCCCATTAGTTTAGCAAATTCTTTACTTAACTTTTCAGTAGTTGCTCCAAAGATTATATCATCAATATATATCTGAACTTCTAAGAGATCTTTAACTTTTTCTTTCAAGAAGAAAATATTGTCAATTTTACTTCTCTTGTAGCCATTCTCAATCAAGAATTTTGACAATCTTTCATACCATGCTCTTGGAGCCTGCTTAAGCCCATAAAGTGCCTTGTCAAGCTTGTACATATGATCAAGACAATCCTTGCTTTCAAAGCCCGGAGGTTGTTTGACAAACACTTATTACTTTAGATAGCCATTGAGGAAGGCACTCTTGACATCCTTCTGATGTAGAGTGAATTCGTTGTAAGTAGCAAAGGCTATAAGAATTCTAATTGCTTCCAATCTTGCACTGGAGCAAATGTCTCATCATAGTTTAGGCCCTCCTCTTGGCTATATCTTTAAACCACCAATCTTGCCTTATCTTTTGTAAATATTCCATCTTCATCAAGTTTGTTTCTGAAGACCCATTTTGTGTCAATTATTGATCTGTCCTTGGGTTTTGGTACTAGATGCCAAACTTGACTTCTCTCTAATTGGTTGAGTTCATCTTGCATTGCATTCACCTAGTCTGTATCGTACAAAGCCTCGACAACATTTTTATGTTCAATAAAAGATAAGAAAAAATCAAAAGCACAAATATTCTTCAAAGAAGATCTGGTTTTGATTCCAGAGGTTGGATTAGTTATTATATTCTCAATGGGATGAGAACTTTGATACTTGTAAGGTTTCACAAACAGCTAGTTTTTCCTAGATATTCCTTCAATGTTTTGTTGATGAGGAACATGTTTATGGACAGGTTGCCTTGAGGTTTGAGGATCATATCCTCTTTGTTCAGTTCCCCCTGTCAGGTTGCCTTGGGTGGAAGGACACGTTCAATCTCCTTTTCCTCCTCTGGTGCAACTTCAATCTAGGATGTGGTTTCATTTGAGTTTCTTACCAACCCAATTACTTCATCATCATATTCCTGCCTCTTAGAAAGAATGTTAGTTTCACCAAAAACCACATGTACACTATCTTCTACACACATAGTTCTTTTGTTATAAATCTTATAAGATTTACTATGTGAAGAATATCCCAAGAGTACTCCCTCATCAATCTTGGGATCAAACTTACCTAGGGAGTCTTTTCTATTATTGTGCACAAAGCACTTGCATCCAATTGCACTAAGATGGGATATATTTGGTTTTCTCCTTGTAAATAACTCATAAGGAGTCTTCTCAATAAGAGGTCTAGTCATGCACCTATTTATAACGTAGCATGCAGTGTTCACAGCTTTTGCCTAGAAACTGTGGGGCAGTTTACTAGAAAGAAGCATAGTCCTAGCCATTTCTTCTAATGTCTTATTCATTCTTTCAACTACTCCATTTTGTTGTGGAGTCCTAAGAGCAAAAAAATTATGATTTATGCCATTTTCATCACAAAATTCAGCAAATGTAGCATTCTCAAATTCAGTACCATGATTAGAGCTAATTGATATAAGTTGATTACCTAGTTGTTTATGAGTTTTTCTAATAAAAGAGGTGAACATGTCAATGCTTCATCTTCAGATGTTAAAAATAATGTCCAAGTAAACCTAGAGTAATCATGAACAAATACCATATTATATCTTTTATCACCTCTGCTCAATGTTCTTATTGGTTCACAAAGATCCATATGGACAAGTTCCATCGTCCTGATAGTGCTTACTATTTTCTTGCTTTTGAAAGAGGATCTTACCTACTTCCCCATTGCACAGGCCTCACAAACTTTATCTTCCTTGAACATAATGTTAAGCAGCCTATCACCAAATCCTTGGAGACTTGTTTGTTGAGTTGGCTTAAACTGGCATGTGCAAGCCTTTTATGCCAAAAGATGGTATCATTATCCAACACACTTAAGCAAATGTGTTCATTGTCTGAAAATGTGGATAGATCTGTAATATATATGTTGTTCACTCTTTTTTCCTGCAAAACTATCTTGTAAGTGGTAACATTATTCACAAAGAATTTTGTAGAGGCAAATGCTACAATATTACCTCTATCACACAATTGTGATACACTTATCAGACAATAGTTATGTCCATCTATCAAGTGGACATTCTCAATAGAGTGAGAATCAGTCTCACCTACCTTTCCAACCCCAATGATCTCACCTTTCTTCCCATTTCCAAGTGAGACCTTAACTCCTTTAAGGATCTCAAGTGAAAGGAACTGGTTCTTGCTTCTTGTCATATGCTTTGAGCAGTTACTATTCATGTACTATATTTGGCTGCTCCCCTTTACTTGGACCTACAAAAGGAAATCAGGGGTTAGTCTTAGGGAACCCAAACTAATTTGGATCCCTTTCTATAGGAAAAAGTATGAATCAAATTCTTTTTAGCCCAACTTGGCTGCCTATTCTTTCCTTGAACAAATTATTTGTTCTTTTGACTTGCCTTTTCTTTTTGCAGTGCATTCTCTTTTATAGTGACCAGTCTTTCCACAGTGTGTGCAAATCTTGTTCTCATGAAGTGTGGGGCACTTGCTTTCGGGATTCCACTTAGGTGTAAGGTTCCCGAAGCCAAGTCCTCTTCTATTGCTACTATGGTATTCTTGTAGCCATGAAAGTGCATCGGAGGACCTGATCCATTTAAAAGTTATGTCTAGCTCATGCTTTATCTTGTTTAGATCCTCCTTTAGGATTCTTACATGTTCATCTCTTTTGTACAACTCATCTTCCATTTTTCCTACATTTTTTTCTAAAGTGAGTTGTGTGTGATCAGATGTCTTTTTGGCTGCTCCTAATTTTAGTTTTAGATTTTCAGATCTATGTTCTAGAATAGTTGTGTTAAGTTCATGAACCTGGTTTTTCAACACAACATTTTCACTTTCAGTTTCACTAGCCCTAAGTTCCAGGTTTTTTCACTTAGCTTTTAAAATCACACATTCTTTTGAAAGTTGTTTCTTTTTGTTATTTACATCTTCAAATTCATCAACCAGCTCTAGTAGTAACTCAGACAACCTTTCTTTAGACAAAAAATTAATCTTGTCTTTGAGATGAAAGACACTTAACTTAGTTTCTTCATCAGATTCTTTAATGGCCATAAGTGCTCGTTCATCATCATCACCATCATCTAAGCTCTCATATGAGATTTCTCCCCAAGTAGTGACCATTGCCTTTGTTGATCCTTTGTTGCTTTTCTTGGGTTGAACATGTTCCTTCTTCATGATCCTTCGTTCAGCTCTTTCCTTCTTTCATTAAATTTTCTGCAAAGAACAGTTCTTGATGTGGTAATCAGTCTTTCCACACTTGTAGCAGCCATTATTAGTTTGCTTTTTAGGAGCCTTTGACTTGATGTAGCTTCCACTTCTTGAATTACCCTTTCGTCTCCTTAGGTACTTCTTGAAGTCTTTGGTGATCACGACCATTTCATCATCTTTTAGATCAGAGCCTTTAGTGATTCTGAGTACCAAGGCCATTTCCTTCTTAGGTACATCCATATTCATGGTTTATCTCCTTAGTTCATAGGTAGTGAGATTTCTAATCAATTCATCCGGTGGGAGAGTGGCAATTTTCTTTGATTTTTGAATGGCAGTGATCTTGCTTTCCCAAGTGATAAGAAAAACCCTAGTCAGTATCTTTTCGACTCTTTCTTCTTCAGAAATAATCCTTCCAAGAGATTTTAGCTCATTTGTCAGAGTAGTAAACTTTGTGTACATCTCTTGAATGGTTTCACCACCCTTCATAGCAACCTTCTCATACTGAGAGTACAATAGAGTTCCTCTAGATCTCTTCACCTGAGTAGTTCCTTTGTGAGCCACTTGCAGTGTATCTCAAATTTTCTTAGCAGTGTCACAGCCTTGGATTCTGCTGTACTCATCTGGACCAAGTCCACAAACAACCCATTTCTTGGCTTTAGCATTTTTTTCCCACTTCTTCAACTCTTCAGCAGTGTAATCCGCTCTTGCATTTGGCACATATACTCCTTTAGCATTTTTCTTCAAGGTATCCAGTGGACCATCAATGAAAATGTCCCATAGATCATAGTCCTCTCCTTGAATGTGATCTCTCATTCTGTTTTTTCACCAAGAGTAGTATTGGCTATTAAAGAGTAGTGGCCTAGCAATGGATTGCCCTTCCCAGTTTCTAGGTGGTGCATTCCTCTTGATCTTCTCCTAAGGTATTACCCTCTTCTAGGATAACTTGCTCTGATACCAATTGATGTTTTATACTTCAATACCACACAAGAGAGGGGGTGATTTCTATGGTGTCTAATTTTTTTGCTTGCACAGATTATAGAAGGACCATGTAATCTTCTATGTGTGAAAAAACCACCACCTACTACCCAGAAGGATTTTTCCCAATACTTCACTAAATCACTGAGCAAAAAACAACATTTACAAAACTCTTTGTAAACCTAAGAATTACCTCTAACCCTTTGTGGAAACCAACTTCTAGCTATTGTGACAATTTCAAGTTAACTCTAACTTGAATACAACACTCAGAGTACCTAGTACAATTGCTTCTAGATAAAGCTGAAAGGTACAACTTGAAAGTCCTACTACAAAGAAACTAGAATAAAAGACAAACACTTCGAACTGGTTCTCTATCTAGTTCATGTAGCTTCAGGTTTGCACACTTGAATTACACACGAATTGCTTGCAAAATGCCTTGCTATTTTGCTCTCAACTCACGTTTAACTTTCGCGTTTGTGTATACCTGTAGAAGAGAACGAACTGATATTTAGTGAGTTAGTAGAATAGAATTAACTAGATTTCCAATACTATACTCTTCCTTGGTGGAAGAGTTTTAGTTATCTTCAACTTCTAACTCCTCCTTTATCTTGGATATAGTCCCTTCGAGTAAGGAGTCCTTCTCCTTATCACTTATTTAACCTTTTTGTTCCGGAGATATCAGGTATAACCACTTAAGCTTTATCTCCTTCAAGTGTATCCCTTGTGCTCAAATCTGCATGTGTTTGTGTATACTATGTATGGACCTGGTCATGATTGAGTTCCTTTGTTAATCATCAAAACAAACTTTACTTAGGACAATACTTTTCATTTTGGTGATACACCTTTTGAAGACCCTTAGGATTTTATGGACTGTTTCTATGAGGTATTGCACAACATGTGTAAAGTGGAGTCCAATAGAGTTGACTTCACAACGTTTCAGATGCATGGCTCTGTCAAGAGGTGGTGGTAGGTGTATGTTCGGGGTAGACTATCAAGTTTATCTCTACTCACTTAGGATTAGTTCTTATAGATATTCTTGGAGAAGTTAATTCCCTTCACTGAGAGAGAAGATTTCCACCGCAAGTTTGAGCGCCTCCAGCAGGATAGCATGATTGTTACCCAGTATGATACCAGATTTGTGGATCTATCTTGCCATGCAGTTATCTTGATCCTTACCGAGAGGGAGAAGGTACGCATATTTATAGATGGTCTTGCTTATGGCATCAGGCTACATATGACCAGGAAGACGGACTATGATATTTCCTTCACATGAGTTATGGAGATAGCTAGGCGAATCGAGAGGATTCATGGTCGGAGTAGCGAGGCAGAATCTAAGAAGAAACGGATAAGTAGGGATTTTGACTACTTATTTGCACTCTTTTACTTTTGTTTTAGCTCAAAATTACTTAAAAATATTCTCGAAAACTAATAAAACATGTTTTTTTGCAATAGTATTGGAATATGAGCCAAAGAGATGAATATCAACTAAAAAACGAGTAATTTTTAACAAGTACCAAAACAAGGCTAAAAGGGCAAAATGCGGACCACACAATATTGAGTGCAGCCGCAGAACATGAAAAAAGCCTCTGACACAATTATTGTGCGACCGTAGAAGATGAGGTTCAGAGAGATGGAATTTTAGGGTCATGAAGAAGTGAGGAATGCACCATTATTGTGCGGCCGCAAAATCAAGAGTGTGGCCACACTTAGAATGTAAGGTCCGCAAAAGTTCCTGATGCCAAAGCCCAAGGTCAAGAAGTGCGTACCGCACCATTATTGTGCGACACCAGTATCAAGAGTGTGGCCGCACTCAGAAATGTGCGGTCTGCAGAAGTTGAAAAAGCGCGGCCGCAACCCAGAATTGTACAGCCGCAGAAGTCCAACCTATCAAGCCAAGTTTCAAAGTGCGGACCAAATATAATTGTGCAGCTGCACAACCTCCGCAGGGGTAATTTTTTCTGACTATTTAGCTGGGTATAACTATATCTTTTTATCATTTTTAGGTTAAGTTTGGTGCACCTGAGAATAGATAGTCATTTTTCTTTACTATATTGGGTAACTTTGTAATAGTTTAAGATTTTAACATTAGATTTTCTTCCCTTAATCATCTATTATGAATTTTATCTTAGTTTCTTCTTTAATTTATTCATTTTCCATGAGTAGCTAAATTTCTAGCTTGGGTTGCTACCCAACCCTAGTGTGGGTACTTAATGGGTGTTTGATTTAGGGCTTGTTTGTGATCGGGTTAGTGATATTTAGCCTAGTTCTTGCTTGAAATTAAGAATTAATGGTTGCAAACATTGATTCATGCCTAATTGACTAAGTCTCTACTTGAAAAAGAGAGACTAAGTCTAGGAAAATTTGGCTAACAAGGAATTGGGGTGAACTCAAGAAATTGATAGCCCCAATTAAAGGGTTGAATCTAGAGATAGTAAGGCCTGACTTGAGCATTTATCACTTGTTTTGTGCAAAACCCATTTGGACTTGAGAAAGCAAAATTGGGCAAAATCACTCTAACTACTGAGAGATATTGAGTGGGCAATTGTGTGTGATTGCTATATTACGACCACGACCAAACAAACTTGCCCTAGAGCCTACAATCTATTAGGTAACCACCTAGGTGGAAGTCACAGCCCTAGATCTTTTATAAACCCGAAAAACAACAATACCAAAAACATTGTCTCTTAGATTTTCAATCTCAAGCATTAGCATACAAACAAGAAGTAGAAAAGAAATAACTGAATATGTGGAAGTGCAATCTTGGGCACGTCATACACTATACTAGGAATATACCTAATCCTACAAAAATCTCTCTGTGAAATCTACCCCTACTCGCATTGGGTATTTATAATTGAATTGACCGCCTTACAATCCCAATTAGTGGTGTGAGTTTGGGCAACATCAGAGACTTCATCATTTTAATGGTTTTAATGGTGCTTCGTTTGGAGGCACATGTTCATTTGGTAGAGGTCATCTTATCAGGTTGGTTCAACCAACACTTTAGGTATCACGTGGTGCTTCAAGTAGTCGTGGTTCTTATGGGTCTCATCCTGAGTAGCTAGCCTGTAGTGCAGCTCCAGCTCCCATCAGTGCACCAGTGATTCAGAGCTATCATGGTAGTTATTTGGACTGACAGGGTCAATCCCAGATTCAACAACCACATCATCAATGAGAGTGTGTTGAGTGTGGAGGTATGGGTCAATAAGGAGGCATTGTCCCACACTTTAGATCAATATGCCACAACTAGGTACTCGTGTTATAATTCCAGCACTGGTTGCTCCACTGCCCTTTCAACCAGTTACGGGTGGGTGTCAGGCATCCCGAGGTGGTGGTCAGACCATTAGAGTGAAGGATAGATATTGAGAGGTTGTCTAAGAGGTGGAGGTCATATTGGTGGGGCTCAGCCCCATTATTATGCATTCCCAGCTAGACTTGAGGCAAAGTCATCTGATACAATTATTACAGGTTCTATCTTAGTATGTCATAGAGATGTTTCTGTGTTATTTGATTTAGGTTCTACCTATTCTTTTGTGTCCTCATATTTTGCTTCACATCTGAGTATGCCTTATTTTTCTCTTGATGTTCTTGTTTCTATGTCTACACAAGTTGGAGATTTTATAATAGTTTATCAGGTGTACAATTCTTGTGTGGTTACATTTCATGGTTATGATATCGTAGTTGATTTTCTGTTATTGGATATGGTGTATTTTGTGGTTATTCTTGATATGGACTGGTAGTCACTGCATCATGCTATCTTGGATTGTTATGCCAAAACTGTGACTTTAGCTATGCCAGGGTTGCCTAGATTGGAATGGAGAGGGACTCTTTGTCACTCTACTAGCAAGGTCATTTCATATATGAAGGCTCGTCATATGGCCGAGAAAGGGTGTTTGGCATATTTGGCTTATATCCGTGATTACAGTGCCAAGGTGCCTTTCATGGATTTAGTTCTGATAGTGAGAGAGTTCCCTAAGGTATTTCCTATAGATTGATGGGCATGCCACCCGACAAGGATATCAACTTTTGCATTAACTTGGTTTTGGGCTCTCAGTCCATTTTTATTCCACAATACCGTATAGCCCTAGTTTAGTTGAAGGAATTGAAGGAACAATTGTAGGATTTTCTTGACAAGGGATACATTAGACCTAGTGTCTCATCTTGGTGTGTGCCAATGTTGTTTGTGAAGAAGAAGGACAGATCGATGAGGATGTGCATAGATTATCAACAATTGAATAAGGTCAATATCAAGAATAGGTATATGTTGCCGAGTATTGATGACTTATTTGTCCAGTTTCAGGGTGCAATGGTGTTTTTCAAGATTTACTTGAGATCTGGCTACCATCAAGTGAGGATTAGGGCATCGGATGTCCCTAACACAGATTTTCGGACTCATTATGGTCATTACGAGTTCTTGGTGATATCATTTGGATTGATTAATGCGCCAACAACCTTTATGGTTTGATGAATCGGGTGTTTAATCCTTATCTTGATTCCTTCATAATTGTCTTCATTGATGATATATTGGTTTACTCCTGCAATCGAGTGGAACATGAGCAGCATCTTCAGATCGTACTTTAGACTTTGAGGAATCGTTAGTTATATGCCATGTTTTGGGCGATGATTTATTTTTTGAGGATCCGACCTACTTTAGCTATAGAGAGCTTCTTGGTTTGGCGGGTTATTATTATCGGTTTGTGGATGAGTTTTCATCTATCTCAGCCCTATTGACCAAGTTGACCCAAAAGGATGCTCTTTTCAGGTGGTCTGATGAGTGTGAGGAGAGATTTCAGAAACTCAAGATTGCAATAACTACAACCCCAGTATTGGCTTGCCATTAAGTTTAGGATCTTACACAGTGTATTGGAATGCATCACGTATTGGGCTTGGTGCGTTGTTAATGCATGGTGGTAGGGTGATTGCCTATGCATCTCGCTAGCTAAAGGTTCATCAAAAAAATTACCTCGTACGTGATTTAGATTTGGCAACCATTTTTCACACGCTGAAGATTTTGAGGCACTATTTATACGGCATTCCATGTGAGGTCTATACCGACCATCAAAGTCTCCAGCACTTATTCAAGCAGAAGGACCGGAGATGGTTAGAGTTGCTAAAAGACTAATGATATCACTGTATTATATCATCTGGGAAAAGGCCAATGTAGTTGTCGATACAATTAGTATCAAGGCTGAGAGGATGCACAGTTTGGCATATTTACCATTAATGGAGAAGCCACTAGCCATGGATGGTCAGGATTTGGCCAACCAATTTGTAAGGTTGGATGTTTTGGAGCCAAGATGGATTCTTGCTTATGGCAAGACACATTCATCGTTATTGGAGCATATCAAAGATTGCCAGCTTGATGATACTCACTTGTTGGTTTTGAGAGAAACGGTGCAGCAGGGTGGTGCTAAGGAGATTGTGATTGGAGATGATGGTGTCGTGAGGCTTCAAGGCCGGATTTGGGTTCAAAATGTTCATGGGTTGAGAGATTTGATCCTTGAAAAGGTTCACAGCTCGTGCTATTCCATTTACCCAGGTGTCACAAAGATGTACCGTGACTTGAAACAATACTATTGGTGGTGGAGAATGAAAAAAGATATTGTTGCTTATGTCTCTAGATGTTTGAGATGACAACAAGTGAAGTACGAGCATAAAAAACCGGGTGGGTTGACTCAGAGATTGGATATACCGGAGTGGAAGTGAGAGCACATCACTATGGATTTTGTGTTAGGCTTACCAACAACTTTAAGGAAATATAATATAGGCTGGATTATTGTGGATCGGTTGGCTAAGTCCGCACACTTCATTAATGACTTCATATTCTTCAGTGTGGTTTGCTCAAATTTACATCTGGGAGATTATCTGTCTGCACGATGTACCCATTTCTATTATTTTTGACCAAGGCACGCATATCACATCGCATTTTTGGAGATCCCTGCAGCATGAGTTGGGTATGAGGATCGAGCTGAGTACGGCGTTTCATCCTCAGACGGACGGATAGTCCGAGCGCACTATTCAGATTTTGAAAAGCATATTGCGGGCATGCTCTATAGGTTTTGGGGGTCAGTGGGACCAATTTTTACCTTTAGTGGAGTTTGCATACAACAACAACTATCAGTCGAGCATCTAGATGGCGATGTCTTTCACCGATTGGCTGGGTTGAGTCCGGTGAGGCTAGATTGGTAGGCACTTGTAAAGCCCCTGAAATATTTGCTTAGTAATTTAAGACTTCGTGGTGCCAAGGTAGGCTAAATATTTTATCTTGCGTACAAATGCGGATTAAGGATATTATGGATATCAATTGGATATATTAATAAGTGTATAAGTCATATTAGAAGTGAATTGGGGTCTAAGGAGAGGCCTAAGTCTAAGCCAAGTTATAAAATTTCATAATAGACGAAAGTTGCAAATGAGTGCGCACAAGACCTCACTTTAGACAATTATATCTACAGTTATATAAGGAAATGTGTTATACACAGCCTATCAAATAAAATGTCTTTGAGTCTAGTTTCCAACGCTTCAAACCGTTCGTCATTCGAACATTCCTACACAAAGCTATGACCCAATTACCAAAGCAGCGCAGAAATTTGCACTACCGCGGCGCCCCATGCGGCGCCCGGTGCGCCACGCCAGTAGTAATTCCAGTATGGTCCGAAATTTCATTTCCAGACACATTTTGCACAGATGCCCCGTGCCCCGCGGCGCCCCACGCGGCGCGGCAGTACAAAAAAATGGGGTTTTAAGACCCGAACCCTATTTCATTTAACTCGATTGAGGTTTATTTTTGGGGAAATTTTTGGTATTCTAGAGAGAAGGGAGAGCGATTCTAGAGAGAGGAAAGGGGAAAACTAAAGATTTATCCTACTCTTCCTTGAATCACACCTTGAAATCGCATAAAAGGGTTGCTAAGGCTTCAAAGAGGTAAGAATTTCTTTTCCCCAATTCTTCAACTTTGAAATCTAACTAGAAATGGGTAATTAGTAAGATAATTCTTGGATGTGAGAGTAATCATTATTCATGCATGTACAAATTAGGTTTGTGGGAATATTGCTGAATATAAACAAGTGAAGATTAGGTTGGGAAATGAAGGGAATCTTGTAAAAGAGATTTGAAATCAAGATGCACAACTAGTAATTGATAAAATTCTCAAATGAGCTAGAATTATGAATATCTTCCTAATTTGTGTTCAAATTTTGTTATGTCTCAAAATAGATTGAAGTTGCTAGAATTTCTGGAATATAGTAGTAATTAAAGGAAAGATCAAGAAAGGTATGTATGGCTAAAACCCCCTTTTATTAGAAATTGAGCTCTGTTGGCATTTACGAAAGTGTGGTAAGAGATGAATTGTTAGTATATTGATTGTTATTACACATTAATTGATTTGCAATTATCTACACATATACGTGAAGGTTGTTCCACAATGTGAGTAATGTACCATTCTTGATAATTAGGGAAGTATGAAGAATACAATTATGCGTTGAAATGCTTAGGCTACAAGCCAAGATTGAAACAAAGAATTATTCATGCTAGCTTACCTGTGATTGCAACTTGAATTTATTTTATTTTTTTCCTTTTGTATATGCCTATGATCACAACTTGTAAGATGAATATTGAAAATGGAAAACGAGGTGATAATGGTGGCCCTGAGTGCCCCGGGATTGATATGATATATGTGAAATAAAGATTCTGACGTGATGACTAATGAGAAAGGGATAATGCCTAGATAAGGCGACCTAGCCGATCGGGTCGAGATCGGACACCATACCGCACACATGGTGGTAATGTGCTGATATTGTATTTCGGATAAGGGAAATGAAATATTGATTGAGATATATGCCTCCAATGAGGTGCCTAGCCGGTCGGGTTGTGATCGGACTCTGCTTAAGATAGCGGTGGCATTGAGAACATTGATGAACAAATGAAAGAGATGCCCCAAACTGAGTTTTGGAAATTATATGAATGATTGCATGAATTGCATATTTGATTTACTCACGTGACTTACTTGTACTTGCTTGATAGTTCTTTCTAGTAAAATGGTGTTTAGTTATACATACTAGTGCTATTCGATGGCACTAACGTCCCTTTTGCTGGGGGAGCTACATTTTTTTTATGAATGTAGGTGGCTCCATTGCTGATAGTGCTGATCGCGCATAGCGGAGTACCTTCTTCTTAAAGTCTTGGTGAGCCCCTTTCTCCTTCAAGGGGTTACATTGTACATCTTCTTATTTTGGACTTTCACTTTTGAGGTATAGTTGGGGCCTTGTTGTCGGCATTGTTATCACGTCTTTTGTATTCTTAGAGGCTCCGTAGACGTTTGTGTGGGTTATGTATGGGTATTGGATAGGTCAATGGACCATGTTGTAACCTTGTACTCTTGCTTTCTTCTACACTATAACTTGTATGGAACCTTGGAAGTTTAATCACGTTTTAAATGTTGTGATATAAAATGAACTAAGATGTTGAATGTACTATCTTTTCAAATTTAAATAAAGGTAAGCATGACTTCCTTATTCCTATCGAGTTGGGTATATAGTGGTTGATAAGGCTTGCGCAGTTGGGTTCACTCGATTGAGCGCCGGTCACGCCTCCCGAAGTTGGGGCGTGACAAACTTGGTATCAGAGCCTAAAGTTTTAAAGTTTCCTACGATGTCTCGAAGCCGTGTCTAGTAGAATCCTTCTTATCGGTGTGTTGTCGACCACATCTATAATTTGGAGGCTACATGGACATTTAGGAATGTTACCCTTCTTCAACACTCCAGATTGTGCGATAAAGCTTTACTATAAGATTGTCTTCTAACTCGTGCGTTGAGATTTGAGATAAGTTTAAACACTCTTTCGTCTATTTCAAGTAATGTTGTCATATGGAATGACCAATGAGAAAGGCCTGAGTATTAATGAGATGGTACGTGTATCATGTTGAACAAATTGTACGGATATATGAGATACGTACATAGTACCAGAAGCATACTTTATATGAGAAAAATGTTTAGATTGATCACCCACCCTTAAAGAGACATTGACTTGATATATGAGACGCGAGCTTATACGGCACCTGTTGATAGTGTGGGAAGCATGTATATGATCCTAAGGTGTAAAAGAAAAATTTGTTATATAAGCATGTGATATATGTAAGGCATGACCAGAAGAGTAATGACAAACATGTAGGTCTCTCACGGGAAACAAGAAATTATGAAACGAGAGTCAATTGAACCCATAATGAGAAGACCCTTATGCTATGAATGTTATAAGAATCCCATAGGTGTATGAAGTTGTGTTACACTCCTAAAGGATATTGACATGAGGAATTGGAATCCCAAGTCCGTGTGGCTGAATAAGAGTAGAAAACTTATGAGGTTAATACAATGCTGACTTCAATCTCCCTAATAGTCGAACATATATGTGAGGGATAGAGATATGAAACATATGTCCATGAGGTTGCTAAATTCAAGACTTGTGTCAAAATCCGGGGCATTCGCCCTAAGTGGGGGAGGAAGGGCCATAGTAAGGCCACTTAAATACAATGAAACAAGAGTAAGACCATGTAGCTATGATGTTTGAATATTTTGTTGAAGACATGCATAGTCTAGAAATGTGATAATGGATAATGTGATTATCTGAAAGGATATGCTAATGATAGACCACTAGTACCCAAAAAAAAATGGAAGGTTAAGGAAGGTAAATTTTTCATACATGACAATGTGAATAATAGGGTCAACGATCCTAGAAACTAAGAGTATGTTTGTAAAGGGATTTTATACTTGTTATAGGGTTAGGAACAATGGAACCTAAGGAAGTACTATAGGCCAAATATGGAAGGTTGCGAATTTTTAGGATGGGTTAATAATAGATCTGTGATTTAACCAAAGTACCAAGGCATTAAGAAAGGCGAAACGAGTGGGAGATATAAATGTGATGCTATAATAATCCAAGAGGGTATTAGGGCTTGAAGGAGAGCCTCTAAAGATTCTTACAAGCAAAGAAGTGTTAAGTGATATGATGATGAACACAATTTCCCACGAATATCCTAACAAGAGTTAAGAGGTGAGCGGGTTAAAAACAATTAAGGAAAAAGACCATGTAACATGTGGAAGAGTGCGTGGCTATTCACTAGCTAGGAATAATGAGGCGAGAAGAAATAAGAAGAAAATCTAAAAATTGAGATGTGCATGGTTATCGCAAAATAGTTCGTATCAGAATGGTGGACTCGCCTGGAGCACAAGTGTTAATAGAAGGTATAAAGGACTAACCGTAATGTTACCGACTTGGGTAACACTGAATATCAACTAAAATATTTAGAGGGAGTTTATGTCTACATATTACAATGGAAAGTGAGACTAGTGGTGGTGAAATAGTGGCGTAATAAACTCAACAAACAAGACACAATGATACCATGAGTCCATGGGGTGCAGACAAGTGCGTGGCACAATAAGGCTATCTATTATGTATTATAGCAAAATGGAATGGGAATGAATGTCCCAATCACAAAGAAAAGATAGTACTAATGTATTGGCTAGACCGAAAGGGAGAATAAAAAAGGCAAAACAACACAATCTACCCAAAGAACAAAGGAAAATGTTTGAAATGTAGTGAGAGAGGATAAACACTTGTTACGAATCAAACATGTTTAACATGATAGCTCTTAAGCCACAATACCAACAAACACTATTGGTAGCTACAATATTTGGAATAAGGTGAATTACTTATTGAGGATGGAGTAATTCTTACACTTAGAAGGAAAACAAGAAGTTTTTGTTGAAGAATTTAGGAAGATTTCAAGTTATTATTCGGGCCAGTGCTCTTTCTGAGTTGAATGTGTACTAAGGTTGTTGATACATGTTTTGGGAAGTGTTTAACAGTATGGAGGGATCATGAGAATGTTCACAAAGGAAGTGGAGTGGTTTCTTAAATCCTATAAGGCACACAAGGAGGAAAGAGGTTGACTAGGAAAGGTCTGAGCACAATGTTACATTACATTTGATGTAATGTCATGCATGTTGATGATATTAAGGTGTGTGCGCAGGCTAGAAGATGTATTTCTTTGAAATAGAGGGTTCTATAAGAAAACTCATCCAGTAATGTCTTTGTTGAGAATTTGGAAGAGCAAGTTGCAAGTACTCACATATGATTGTAACCATATCAAGAAAATTATTGGAGAACTCAAATCCTAGGAGGTCATATGTAAGAGAAATGTGACATAGATGGTCTACTATTGATGCAACATGGCTAGGTGATCGCTTATGCTTCAAGGAAACCTAAGAATCATGAAAGGAACCATCCGACACATGACTTAGAACTTGCGGCAGTAGTTTTGTATAAAGATTCGGCGACATTATGTATATGGGGTCCACGTTGATGTATTTATGAACTACAAGAGCCTTCAATATATTTTTTTTAACAAAAGGAGTTGAATCTAAGACAGAAGGAATGGCTTGGGTTACACAAGGACTATGATATTGAGATTCTCTATCACCCGGAAAAGGCTAATGTCGTGGCATATGCACTTAGTCGAAAATCTAGGGAGAGTTTGGCTCATTTGGGGGCATATCAGAGGCCGTTAGCCAGGGAGGTTTACCAATTGGCCAGTTTGGGAGTTCGCCTTGCGGACTCTAGTGAAGGAGGGGTAATTATATAGAATAGGGCTAAATCATCGCTTGTAGCGGAGGTGAAGAAAAAACAATTTAACGATCCATTGTTAGCACAATTGAAAGAGGGGATTCACAAATACAATACCACAACTTTTTCCTTTGGCATGAATGATGGTACTCTACGGTACCAAGACCGCCTATGTGTTCCTAATATCAATGGTCTTCGAGAAAGGATCATGGAAGAATCTCACACATCCAGGTATTCCGTGCACCCCGGTTCTACAAAAATGTATCATGATCTCAAGGAAATTTATTGGTGGAACAACATGAAGAGGGATGTGGCGGATATTGTAGCAAAATGTCCAAATTGTCAACAAGTGAAGGCCGAACATCAAAGGCCTGGTGGATTGACTCAAAGCATAGAAATTCCAATGTGGAAATGGGAGATGATTAATATGGATTTTGTAGTAGGGCTGCTGCGCACTCCGCGCAGGTTCGACTCAATTTGGGTGATCGTTGACTGACTCACAAAATCAGTGCACTTCTTGCCAGTTAAATCTACCGACACAGTGGAACAATATGCCAGTTGTATATCAAAGAAATAGTCAGGTTGCATGGCACTCTAGTCTCAATCATTTCAGATCGAGGGGCTCAGTTCACGGCCAACTTTTGGAAGAAGTTTCAGCAAGGTTTGGGTACGCAGGTAAACCTTAGCACAACTTTTCATCCATAAACCGATGGGCAAGTAGAGCGGACTATTCATACGCTTGAAGACATGTTGCGTGCTTGTACTATTGATTTAAAGGGTAGTTGGGATGACCATTTTCCACTCATAGAATTTGCTTACAACAACAGCTTCCATGCTAGTATCCCGATGGCACCATTCGAGGCACTGTATGGTAGGAGATGCAGGTCTCCTATTGGGTGGTTCAAGGTTGGAGAAGCAAAATTGATAGGGCCGGACCTCGTGTATTAGGCCATGGAGAAAGTCAAGATTATTAAGGAGAGGTTGAAAACTGCTCAGAGTCGCCAAAAGTCTTATTCGGACATTCGTCGCAGAGATTTATAGTTCAAAGAAGATGATTGGGTATTTTTGAAGGTTTCCCCCCATTAAGGGCATCATGCGATTCGAGAAGAAAGGGAAATTAAGTCCGAGGTATGTCGGACCGTACAGAATCATTCAGAGGATTGGTCAGGTGGCATACAAACTCGAGCTGCTACCTGAGATGTCATTGGTACACCCGACCTTTCATGTGTCTATGTTAAGGAAGGTAGTAGGGGATCCATCCACCGTCGTGCCAGTCGAGACTATTGAGGTGAATGAAGAGCTATCATATGAATAAGTCCCAATTACCATTCTTGATAGGCAAGTTCAAAAACTGAGAAATAAGGAAATTACATCCGTGAAAGTATTATGGAGGAACCAGCAAGTTGAGGAATCCACTTGGGAAGCCGAGGAAGAAATGAGAAAGAAGTACCCACATTTGTTTGAATAGTTATATAATAGCTTTCATGCATTTGGTTCCTATAAACTCTTATCTTTTGATTTGATCTATGTTAAACTATTCCATTTTGATTATGTATGTTGCCTATGCGGCCATGGTTGGTGTTGAACAAGTTATGTTATGTCTAGGGAACATGTATATGCTGTTAGGATATGTATCTGGGGACCTCTGACAGGTGGATAGTCCTAGTTACAAAGGAAACTCTAGCGAAATTTTCGGAAATTTAAGGAGTTAGCCAAATTCGGGGCTGATGATATATTTCATAATGTGAAAAGCAGAAGTTACATAAGGATGACTAATGAATGAAACTTGATCCTCATTCGAGGATGAATGATCTTAAGCGGGTGAGACTGTAAAGCCCCAGAAAATTTTGCTTAGTAATTTAAGACTTCGTGGTGCCAAGGTAAGCTAAATATTTTATCTTGCATACAAATGAGGATTAAGGATATTATGGATATCAATTGGATATATTAATAAGTGTATAAGTCATATTAGAAGTGAATTGGGGTCTAAGGAGAGGCCTAAGTCTAAGCCAAGTTATAAAATTTCATAATAGACGAAAGTTGCAAATGAGTGCGCACAAGACCTCACTTTGGACAATTATATCTCCAGTTATATAAGGATTTGTGTGATTCACAGTCTATCAAATAAAAGGTCTTTGAGTTTAGTTTCCAACGCTTCAAACCGTTCGTCATTCAGACATTCCTACACAAAGTTATGACCCAATTACCAAAGTAGCGCAGAAATTTGCACTACCGCGGCGCCCCATGCGGCGCCCGGCACGCCGCGCCAGTAGTAATTCCAGTATGGTCCGAAATTTCATTTCCAAACACATTTTGCACAGACGCCCCGTGCCCCGCGGTGCCCCACGCGGCGCGGCAGTACAAAAAAATGGTGTTTTAAGACCCAAACCCCATTTCATTTAACTAGATTGAGATTTATTTTTGGGAAAATTTCTGGTATTCTAGAGAGAAGGGAGAGCGATTCTAGAGAGAGGAAAGGGGAAAACCAAAGATTTCACTACTCTTTCTTGAATCACACCTTGAAATCGCATCAAAGGGTTGCTAAGGCTTCAAAGAGGTAAGAATTTCTTTTCCCCAATTCTTCAACTTTGAAATCTAACTAGAAACGGGTAATTAGTAAGATGATTCTTGGATGTGAGAGTATTCATTATTCATGCATGTACAAATTAGGTTTTTGGGAAGATTGTTGAATATAAACAAGTGAAGATTGGGTTGGGAATGAAGGGAATCTTGTAAAAGAGGTTTGAAATCAAGATGCACAACTAGTAATTGATAAAATTCTCAAATGAGCTAGAATTATGAATATCTTCCTAATTTGTGTTCAAATTTTGTTCTGTCTCAAAATATATTGAAGTTGCTAGAATTTTCGGAATATCGTAGTAATTAAAGGAAAGATCAAGAAAGGTATGTATGGCTAAAACCCCCTTTTATTAGAAATTGAGCTCTGTTGGCATTTACGAAAGTGTGGTAAGAGCTGAATTGGTTAGTATATTGATTGTTATTACACATTAATTGATTTGCATTTATCTACACATATACGTGAAGGTTGTGCCTCAATGTGAGTAATGTACCATTCTTGATAATTAGAGAAGTATGAAGAATACAATTATGCGTTGAGATGCTTAGGCTGCAAGCCAAGATTGAAAAGGAGAATTATTCATGCTAGCTATGTGCTCACTTACCTGTGATTGCAACTTGAATTTATTTTATTTTTTTCTTTTTGTATATGTCTATGATCACAACTTGTAAGATGAATATTGAAAATGGAAAACGAGGTGATAATGGTGGCCCTGAGTGCCCCGGGATTGATATGATATATGTGAAATAAAGATTCTGACGTGATGACTAATGAGAAAAGGATAATGCCTAGATAAGGCGACCTAGCCGATCGGGTCGAGATCGGACACCATGCCACACACATGGTGGTAATGTGCTGATATTGAATTTCGGATAAGGGAAATGAAATATT
The DNA here is from genome assembly GCF_000715075.1 of Nicotiana tabacum. NCBI lineage: Eukaryota > Viridiplantae > Streptophyta > Magnoliopsida > Solanales > Solanaceae > Nicotiana > Nicotiana tabacum. The sequence continues at coordinate 47,289,596 of NC_134082.1, read as the reverse complement.
GATTGAGATATATGCCTCCAATGAGGTGACCTAGCCGGTCGGGTCGTGATCGGACTCCGCTTAAGATAGCGGTGGCATTGAGAATATTGATGAACATATGAAAGATATGCCCCAAACTGAGTTTTGGAAATTATATGACGGATTGTATGAATTGCATATTTGATTTACTCACGTGACTTACTTGTACTTGCTTGATAGTTCTTTCTAGTAAAATGGTGTTTAGTTATACATACTAGTGCTATTCGATGGCACTAACGTCCCTTTTGCCGGGGGCGCTACATTTCTTTTATGAATGTAGGTGGCTCCATTGCTGATAGTGCCGATCGCGCATAGCGGAGTGCCTTCTTCTCAAAGTCTTGGTGAGCCCCTTTCTCCTTCAAGGGGTTATATTGTACATCTTCTTATTTTAGACTTTCACTTTTGAGGTATAGCCGGGGCCTTGTTGCCGGCATTGTTATCATGTCTTTTGTATTCTTAGAAGCTTCATAGACGTTTGTGTAGGTCATGTATGGGTATTGGATAGGTCAATGGACCATGTTGTAACCGTGTACTCTTGCTTTCTTCTACACTATAACTTGTATGGAACCTTGGAAGTTTAACCACGTTTTAAATGTTGTGATATAAAATGAACTAAGATGTTGAATGTACTATCTTTTCTAGTCTAAATAAAGGTAAGCATGGCTTCCTTATTCCTATCGAGTTGGGTAGATAGTGGTTGATAAGGCTTGCTCAGTTGGGTTCACTTGATTGAGCGCCGATCACGCCTCCCAAAGTTGGGGCGTGACAACACTGATCTAGTCTGTGATGCTTTGGGAAAGGTTAAGGTGATTCAGAAGCAACTTCGTACAGCTCAATCCGGGCAAAAGAGTTATGTGGACCAGAAAGATTGACATGTGGCTTACATAGCGGGTGAGAAGGTTCTTCTCCGAGTGTCACATATGAAGGGCGTGGTGTAGTTTTGGAAGAAGGGTAAGTTAAGCACGAGGTTTATTGTCCCGTTCTAGATTTTGAAGAAAGTTGGGGAGGTTCCTTATAGGCTTGCATTGCCTGCCAACCTAGTAGGGGTACATCCAATATTTCACATTTGCATGCTTCGAAAGTACCGTAAGGATAGGTCGCATGTTTTGGACTTTAGCGCGGTGCAACTTGATGAGAATTTGACATATTAGGAAGATCCGGTAGCTATTCTAGATCGAGAGTTTCGTAAGTTGAAATCTAAGAGTTTTCCTTCTGTGAAAGTGCAATAGAGATATTAGCCACCTTTTTACTAGTCTTATATGCATAGTGAATACCCTACCTTTTTACTAGTTTAGGTATTTCTATGTCCGTTCGAGGATCAACATTTGTTTTTTAGTAAAAGCCTTAATTTTTGTGTTTTGAGACCTCTGATAGCTTCATTTGATGTATTGCGTGTGTGGTCCGTATTGTTTTTTGGAAAGCTTTTACGTAAAATTTTGAAAAAAAATGATTTTGAACTTTAAATGAGGTTAGAATTTTAGCAATTCAGGTAGGTTCGTATAATATTTTTGGACTTGTATGCACATTTGGTTGGGGTTCCGAGTGACCCGAGTGCATTTTGGCGCATTATGTGAAAAATTAGTTTTTAAGTTGAAATCTTGAGTTTTAAGGATTGATTACTATTATTTGATGTTATTTTGATGATTTGAGTTTGTGAGCGAGTTTGTATAATATAATTACATTTGTGTGCATGTTCATATTGGAGCCCGAGGGGATCAAATTAGTTTTAGATGTGTTAGGAGTGTTATTGAACTTTTGTTGGAAAGGAATCTGGTGCATCAGGTCTGCATGTCTCGCAATTGAGATGACCTGTTGGCGATTGCGAGCCCCGCTTTTGCGAAGTTGGACTCGCAAATGCGATATCTGGTAGGGGCTGTGATCTTCGCTAATGCGAAGTGGCTATCGCAAATGCGAAGTGGCTATTGCAAATGCTAGTTTAGTAATTAACTTTTACGATGGTGTGGTCGCAAATGCGATTGAGAGCTAGGTTGGGTAGTCTTCGCAATTGCGATGACTGTCTCGTTTTTGAGAGTAAGGGGCAATCGCAAATGCAATCATTTTGTCGCAGATGCGATATCAGAGGGGCTGGGAATCTATTCGCTTTCGCGAATAGTGGTTTGCTATTGCAAACAAAAGTTCGCAATTGCAACATATGCAGCTCGGTAAATGATGGGAAAGTTGAGAATCATCACATTTTACACCATTTTTCAACCCTAAACACTCTAGGGGCAATTTTTGGAGAGGCTTTTCTTCCCAAATTCATTGGTAAGCAACTTAAGCTAGTTTTCAATCAATTTAAATTACTTTTCATGAACTTTTAACATCAAATATATGAATTTCAAGGGTTTTGGGTAGAATTTAGGGATTTTATAAAATTGAAATTTAAACCTCAAATTAAGGTCGGATTTTGAAATAAATCACATAACTGGGCTCGGGGATGAATGGACAATTGGGAGTTTATCTGAATCTCAGGTTTCGACCAAGGGCGCTCCATGTTGACTTTTTTAAAAATGATTAAAAATTGAATCTTTTTCATTAGTGGGTAGTTTCTAAAGCTTATTTTGGATTGTTTGATTGATATTGGCTTGATTCGGTCAGGAGGCTTGTTCCAAAGGAAAGGCATGATTAATTGTAGATTTGGTTAAAGAAAGAGGTAAGTGTCGTGGTTAATCTTACTTGTAGAAAATAGGACTTGATTGATCTATTTGCCACTTGATTTCATGTGTAGGGATGACCTATGTTCATGGTGCTGAGTGTATATACATTTTCATAAGTTAAATATACGGGGTCGACTTTTAGCTGTGTATTTTAACTACATCATGCCTTCATTTACTTCGTGCTACTATTCATATCATGCTTTTATTATTAGTTGCCTTTATTTGTTAAATATTTGTCATTTTTGTTACATGCACTCTTTTGCTACATCTTCCGTGTACCCATGTATTTACTTGTCCATTTATACTAGTTCTATGACTTTCTTCTATTTCACTCTGGTTTCTTATATTGGTTTGCCTTAGATTATTTACTTGTGTTTATTCCTTTCTCTTAAATTGAGAGTTATGCCATAATTGTTTGTAGTATTGATATTGTTATTTGGGATCGAGTTGTATATTGCAATGCATAGTGATGTTGTTATTTGAATCGGGTTGTATGACACAACGAATATTGGTATTATTATTTGGGATCGAGTTGCATGCCGCAACGTGTTACATCTCGCGTTTTCATACGTTAAAAGTTTCTTCTTCGGTTAATTGACGTAGACTCGGGGATGAGATCATCTTGACGTTAACGTATTTACGCTATTTATAACAATCGATAAATAAGTGTTATGAAGGATAAAAGGGTACACAGATTAAAGAAAATGAGTTTCGTTGAAAGTGGCCAATTTGGGATAAAATACGGGTCGAGAGATAATACCCGACAAGTAGAAACTAGTACCATGCAAGGTACCACATGACCACAGTAGTATAATATATAAAGTATATATGAAGTATTTTAAAAATAAATAAAATTTTAAGTAATTTGTGGTAATTTTAAAATTATGCGGGTAATTGATTAATTACCGGGTAACAGGACATTACCCAGTTAACTAATAAGTGGATAAAAAAATTTAATATCCCACCCCCACCCACGTGTCAAGAAGCCACAAAGTTAGAAGTGACTAAGTAGTCACTTTGCCAAATGGCTAATATGTGATAACCAACTTAAGTCTTGATAAGATTTTAAAATCTTATCTTTAACATTTAGTATGAATGCCTTGTAAAGGCTTCAAAAGACCACAATCTGCCTTTAGCCAAGGACATTCCATTGAAGCAGAAACATTCCAATTCGAAAACAAAGGCTTCAATTGAAGCAAATTCGCCCAACTTCAACAAATCCAAGCAAGTTTCATTCCAATTTCAGAAGCAGAGGCTTTATTTTCTTGTTCCGACATATTTCACGGAAGCTTCACTTCGCTTCGATCATATAATTCAAGGAACTGGTATGTTAAGGCCCTCCCTTCTTTCTTTTAGCATGGTCCAAATTATACTGAAGAAACGAGCAAACACACAGTTTTCATAAATTACTCTACTCATAGAATTATTAGGGTGTCTATATTCTTGATTCCCCATGAAAATTATTATTATTTTTTGTTCATGGGTCTCAGAATAATACGCAGTTCAAAAAAATTTATCCGGAAGGAATATTTAGATTCTTACGTATTTTTCATGCATTTCATACATGTGCATTGACCCATGATCAGATGGCGTTATATACACGTATATATGTAAATATATGTATATGGGATATGGGAAAAGGTTAAGGCGTTATATATGCACCGCCACCTGATCAGGTGGTATATGTTGATGATGTTGCCCACAGTGGCCGAGACGATATGATGGGATGCCCGCAGTGGCTTCATGATATTATGTACACCCATACCTATGCATGGCACAACATTTATACGCATGTTCATGACATTATAAATGTTTCAAAATTTATAAAGTTATTCAGATTTAAAGATGTGTTTCTATATTACATGTTTCATCTACGTCTTTTAAGTACTAATTATCATGCCTTACATACTCAGTGCATTTTTCGTACTGACACCCTATTTCACGGGGCCTACGTTTCATGCCCGCAGGTGCAGGTAGGCAAGTTGATGGTCCCCCTTCTTAGGATCCCTGATCAGCGAGAGTTGGCATGCTCCACTTGATCCGGAGCTGCTTTTGATTTTGGTACAATATGTTTATATATATATATATATATATATATATATATATATATATATATATATATATATATATATATATATATATATATATATACATATACATATATATATATATATATGTATATGGGTATAATGTGGCTCAGTCCCATCTTTGTTCAGTTATGTTTTTATTAGAGGTCTGTAGATAATATGTCTAGTTGGGTTGTATGTGGCCTTGTCGGCTTTCAGGTTCGGATATATAGTTGTCTATAGTAGCTTTGCCGGCTCGCCCACTCTATTCTGCATGTATATGTACATATGCCTTGAAGGCAGGTTTCCTTCTTGTATGTTATTTTTGTAATTCAGCAAATGTTATTCAGGTTCATATCTTAGACGCATGCTTAGGGGTGTTTGACAGGTAGGACTCAGGCATCCGTCGCGGCCCATCGGTTTGGGTCGTGATAAAAGTTGTATCAGGGTAGTTATGTCCTAGGGTTGTCTACAGACCGTATCTAGTAGAGTCTTGTTATAGGTGTGTTGTGCACCATACTTATAAACAGGAGGCTACATGACATATAGGATGTTATCCTCTCTTTTTATCTCAGATCGTGCGATGCAGAAATTCATGTTCCTAACGATACATTATATCTTTAGCGATGCCTCCAAAGAGTACGGCCACCCAAAAGGGAAAGTTCGTGGTTGTTGAGACTACTAGTCGAGTGCCACGAGTTACCAGGGCTCGGGGGAGTCTCATGGTGAGGTTCCATCTCAGACTTCATATACTCCACCTTTTCTAAAAGAGCTCCAAGGGGCACCAGCTCCAGCGCCCGCCCCTGTACATTCAGCACCTCAACTGAATGCGTCGGGTCAGGAGATGAGAGATGTTATTCAGTTATTGACCCGATTAGTAGCCACACAGGCTCGGCATCAGGAAGTAGGTATTGGTCACACAAACATGTCTGTGAGTGCAAGGATTCGTGACTTTATTAATTTAGAGCCTCCGGTATTCACTGGAGTAGATCCGAATAAGGACCCTCAGGTATTTATTGATAGAGTGCAGAGGACGTTACGGGTAATGAAGGCCACTAGGACCGAGTCAGTTGAGCTAGCTTCTTATAGACTTCGAGATGTTACAGTTAATTGGTACGAGTCTTGGGAATTGTCCAGAGGAGAGGATGCCCGTCTAACAGTATGGCAGGAGTTTACAGAAGCTTTTCTTCATCATTATCTGCCACCAGAGCTTAGGCAAGCCAGAGTTGATAGGTTCTTGACCCTTCGACAAGGTAACATGAGTGTTCGAGAGTACAACCTTCAGTTTGATATATTGGCTAGGTATGCTTCCACTATTGTATATAAGATGGAGAATCGGGTTCACTGGTTTGTGATGGGATTAGAGCCTCACTAGCTTAATGATTGTATGTCAGTCTTGTTTCAGCCAGACATGGATATTTCTCGTATTCAGGCATACGCTGAGGGTGTAGAGGAGCGTAAATAGAAACAGAGGGTAGATCGTGAGCATGATAGGTCCCAGAATAAGATAGCAAGGTTTTTGGGTCCTTCTAGTGAGTTTCAAGGTGGTCAAAAGCAGCAGTACTCGAGGAATCCATCCTAGCCCTCGGCTAGCGCATCCTCTCAGTTTGGCAGTAAGAGATTTGATTGTTTTACATATTCAGGGTCTGGCCAGAATTTCAGGGCCTCATGTTTTCAGTATAGGGGTGAGTCAAATCAGATGAGGCTACCCTTGCCTCGATGTACTCAATGTGGTAAGAAGCATAACAGACAGTTTCGTATGGGATTAAGTGTTTGTTATACTTGTGGTTATCCAGGCCACGTTATGAGGGATTGTCCGATGAGAGGTAATGCAACCATATCTCAGCCAACAGGATCCGTAGTTGGTTTGTCATCATCAGTACGCCCCCTTGGGAAAGGTCCCCAAACACAAATGAGTCATGGTAGAGGCAGAGGTGGAGCATCTAGCTCAAGCAACCCTCAGAACTGCATTTATGCATTGGTAGGACAACATGACCAGGAGTCATCGCCTGATGTCGTTACAGGTATATTATCAGTCTCCTCATATGATGTATATGCACTGATTGACCCAAGTTCCACCTTATCATACGTTACTCCGCTATTTGCTGGTAAGTTTGGAATAAAACCTGAATTGGTTAAACTTTTTGAGGTATCTACACCTGTTGGGGACTCGGTGATAGCTAAGCAAGTATATAGGGGTTGTATAATAGTAGTTCATGGTCGACCTACTGTAGCAGACTTAATTGAGTTGGATATGGTAGAATTTGATGTTATAATGGGTATGGATTGCTTGGCTTCTTTTCATGCCAACGTTGATTGTAGATCAAAGATAGTCCGATTTTAATTTCCAGGGGAGCCTATTTTGGAGTGGAAAGGTAATACGGCATCGCCTATCTCAAGGAAAGGAAGATGATCAATAAGGGTTGTATTTATCACTTAGTTCGGGTTCAGGATATGGAAGTAGAGTCACCAACAATTCAGTCCATCCCTGTGGTGAATGAGTTTCCTGATGTTTTCCCCGATGAGCTTCTAGGTCTCCCGCCAGAGCGAGAAATTGAGTTTTCTATTGACCTACTACCAGATACTCACCCAATATCTATTCTCCCCTATAGGATGGCCCCCGCAGAGCTGAAAGAGTTGAAAGAAAAATTAAAGGACTTACTTGAAAAAGGCTTTATCAGACCTAGTACGTCACCGTGGGGAGCACCTGTTTTGTTTGTGAGAAAGAAAGATGGTTCCTTATGAATGTGTATTGATTATAGTCAACAGAATAAGGTGACGATCAAGAATAAGTACCCGCTCCCAAGGATTAATGATTTATTCGATCAGTTGCAAGGTGCTAAGTGTTTTTCTAAGATAGACTTGAGGTCCCGGTATCATTTAGTAAGGGTTAGGGATGAAGACATCCCGAAGACAGCATTCAGGACTAGATATGGGCACTTTGTGTTTCGGGTTATGTCGTCCGGTCTGACCAATGCCCCATCAGTATTTATGGATTTGATAAATCGTGTGTTCAAGCCTTTTTATATCTGTTCGTAATTTTATTTATTGAAAATATATTGGTGTATTCTCATTCAGAAGACGAGCATGCTGGTCATCTGCGTATTGTTCTCAGAGTTCTACAAGAAGGGAAGTTGTATGCAAAATTTTCTAAATGTGAATTCTAGTTGAACTCTGTAACTTTCCTTGGGCATATCATTTTGGGTGAAGGCATCTGGGTGGATACACAAAAGATTGAGGCAGTAAAGATTTGGCCTAGGCCCACAACACCAACGGAGGTTCATAGCTTTCTTGGTTTGGCAGGTTATTACAGGAGATTTGTATAGGGATTTTCTTCCCTTTCAGTACCTTTGACAAAGTTGACTTAGAAGGGAGAAAAGTTTTGAATGGACTGATGTTTGAGAATGGAATTTCCAGGCATTAAAAGATAGATTAACGTCAGCACCGGTTCTAACGATTCCAGAAGGGACTGATCGTTATGTGATCTATTGTGACGCTTCAGGCATTGGATTAGGTTGTGTGCTGATGCAACATAATAAGGTTGTGGCATATGCTTCTAGACAACTAAGAAAGCACGAGAAGAACTACCTGACCCACGATTTAGAGTTAGCCGCGGTGATGCATACACTAAAGATGTGGAGGCACTACTTGTATGGCATTCATGTTGATATCTATATGGTTCATAAGAGCCTCCAGTACATCGTTAAGAAAAAGGAATTGAATCTACGTCAAAGGAGATGGTTGGAGCTACTTAAAGTCTATGACGTTGATATTTTATACCATCCGAGGAAGGCGAACATAGTAGCTGATGCCCTCAGTCGTAGATCTATGGGTAACATGTCGTATTTATAGCTATAAAAGAGGGAATAGCCCATGAGGTTCATCATCTAGCTAGTCTTGGAGTTCGGCTACTAGACGTAGGTGACACTGGAATTACTCTTCAGGATACGACAACATCCTCTTTAGTAACTGAAGTAAAGGAATGCCAGTATGAGGATCTTGTGTTAGTTCATTATAGGGATACCACCCTTCAGAAAGAGAAGACACCATTTGAAATTACAGAATATGGGATTCTCAGATTTCGAGGACGACTATTTGTGCCTAATATTGTAGGGCTGCGTCGGTAGGTTATGGGAGAAACTCACTATTCTCGTTATTCTATCCATCTAGGAGCGACAAAGATGTATCATGACATCAGAGAAGTATATTGGTGGGACGGAATGAAAAAGGATATTGCAGATTTTATTTCTTAGTGTCCTAACTGTCAGTAGGTTAAGATTGAGCATCACAAACCCGGTGGATTATTGCAGGCTATGGAGATTCCGACTTGGAAATGAGAAATAATCAATATGGACTTCATCGTAGGCTTACCTCAAACCCAGCGTAAGTTCGATTCGATATGAGTGATTGTTGATAGGCTTACAAAGTCAACCCATTTTCTACCCGTTAGAACTACATATTCCTCAGAGGATTATATGAGGCTTTATATTAAGGAGATAGTACGACTACATGGTGTCCCTGTATATATTATCTCGGATAGAGGAGCTCAATTTACAGCTAAATTCTGGAGGTCCTTCCAAAAGGGATTGGTGACTCAAGTAAGTCATAGTACAACATTTCATCCCCAGACAGATGGACAGGCTGAGCGTACTATTCAGACAATGGAGGATATGTTACGAGCTTGTGTAATAGACTTCAAAGGTAGCTGGGATGATCATCTGTCGCTTGTTGAGTTCGCATATAATAATAACTACCATTCCAGTATTCAGATGGCTCCATATGAAGCTATTTATGGACGAAAGTGTAGATCTCCTATAAGGTGGGTTGATGTTGGAGAATCTGGATTATATGGGCCATACCTGGTTCAGCAAGCCCTAGAAAAAGTAAAGCTTATCCGGGATAGAGTATTGACAGCTCAGAGTCATCAGAAGTCATATTTTAATGTGCGACGACGAGATTTAGAGTTCAAGGTTGATGTCTGGGTATTCTTAAAGGTGTCTCCTATGAAGGGTGTGATGAGGTTTGGCAAGAAAGGCAAACTTAGCCCACGGTATTGGGCCTTATCGGATCATTCGGAAAGTGGGTCAAGTAGCTTATGAGTTAGGATTGCCCTCGGAGTTGGAGTTTGTCCATCTGGTTTTTCACGTATCTATCTTACGGAAGTGCATTGGCAATCCTACCCGAGTGGTGCTCACGAATGATGTACATATTACAGAGTATATGTCAAACGAGAAAATTCCGGTTGACATTCTAGACCAACAAATCCATAAGCTACGGAGTAAAGAGGTAGCCTCCATGAAAGTACTTTGGAGAAACAACAATGTGGAAGAAACAACTTGGCCAGCCGAGGAAAACATGAAGTCTAAATATCCCTACTTATTTCCTCCTCCAAAGAAGGGTCCGAATGAGACGTCATAATCATAAAGTACGTGTACAAATTCTTTTATTGGCTATTGTCGTTGGTCGTGTGAGGCCATGGTCGCTATTAATAATTGTGGTCCTATGTGGCATTTGGTTATTAAGCTTCTATGAGGAGAATTGGTAGTGGTGTTATTACAGAGGCGACCCTGCCAAAAGTTACATAGATCACGGGGAGTTGAACATTCGAGGACGAATGTTTCTAAGGGGGGGGGAGGATGTTACAGCTCGCGTTTTTGTACGTTAAAAGTATCGTCTTCAGTTAATTGACGTAGACTCGGGGATGAGATCATCTTGACGTTAACGTATTTACGCTATTTATAACAAGTGATAAATAAGTGTTATGAAGGATAAAGGGGTACACGTATTAAAGAAAACGAGTTTCGTTGAAAGTGTCCAATTTAGGATAAAATACGGGTCGAGCGATATGAAGTAAAATACTCGATAATTAAAAACTAGTACCATGCAAGGTACCACATGACCGCGGTAGTATATATACAATGTATATATGAAGTATTTCAAAAATAAATAGAATTTTAAGTAATTTGTGATAATTTTTAAATTATGCGAGTAATTAATTAATTACCGGGTAACATGACATTACCCAGTTAACTAATAACTGAATAAAAAAAAATATATTCCACCCCACCCCACGTGGCAAGAAGCCACAAAGTTAGAAGTGACTAAGTAGTCACTTTGCCAAATGGCTAATATGTGATAACCAACTTAAGTCTTGATAAGATTTTAAAATCTTATCTATAACATTCAATATGAATGCCTTGTAAAGGCTTCAAAAGACCACAATTTGCCTTTAGCCAAGGACGTTCCATTGAAGAAGAAACATTCCAATTCAAAACAAAGGCTACAATTGAAGCAAATTCGTCTAACTTCAACAAATCCAAGCAAGTTTCATTTCATTTTCAGAAGTAGAAGCTTCATTTTCTTGTTCCAACATATTTCACCGAAGCAGAAGCTTCACTTCGATCAAATAATTCAAGGAACATGTATGTTAAGGCCCTCCTTTTTTTTGGCATAATCCAAATTACTGAAGAAACGAGCAAACAAACAGTTTTCATAAATTACTCTATTCATAGAATTATTAGGGGTGTCTATATTCTTGATTTCCCATGAAAATTATTATTATTTTCTGTTCATGGGTCTCAGAATAATACCAGTTGGAAAAATTTATCCGGAAGGAATATTGAGTTTTTTACGTATTTTTCATGCATTTCATACATGTGCATTCACCCATGACCAGATGACATTATATACGCATATATATGTAAATATATGTGTATGGGATATGGGAAAAGGTTACAGTGTTATATACGCACCACCACCTGATCAGCTGGTATATGTTGATGATGTTGCCCACAATGGCCGAGACGATATGATGGGATGCCCTCAGTGGCTTGATAATATTGTGTACACTCATACCTATGCATGACACGACATTTATACGCACGTGCATGACATTATAAACGTTCCAGAATTTACAAAGTTATTCAGATTGAAAGAGGTGTTTCTATATTACATGGTTCATCTATGTCTTTTTAACTATTAATTATCAAGCCTTACATACTCGGTACATTTTTCGTACTGACGCCCTATTTCACAGGGCCTACATTTCATGCCTGCTGGTGTAGGTAGGCAAGCTGACGGTCCCCCTTCTTAGGATCCCTGATCAGCGAGAGTTGGCGTGCTCCACTTGATCCAGAGCTGCTTTTGATGTTGATACGATATGTTTGTATATATATGTGTATATGGGTATGACGTGGCTCAGTCCCATCTTTGTGCAGTTATGTTTCTATTAGAGGTCTGTAGATAATATGTCTAGTTGAGTTGTATGTGGCCTTGTCGTCTTTCAATTTTGGATGTATAGTTGTCTATAGCAACCTTGCCGGCTCACCCACTGTATTCTGCATATATACGTACATATGCCCTGATGGCAGTTTTTCTTCATGTATGTTATTTCCGTAATGCAATAGATGTTATTCAGGTTCATATCTCAGATGCATTCTTAGAGGTATTTGACAGGTAGGACTCAAGCACCTGTCGTGGCCCATCGGTTTGGGTCGTGACACAACGCTTAGTGATATAATATTTGAGATCGGGTTGCACTCCACAATGATATTGGTATATATATATATATATATATATATATATATATATATATGTGTGTGTGTGTGTGTGTGTGTGTGTGTGTGTGTGTGGATCGAGTTGCACGCCGCAACGAGAACATACTTTATGGTTGTCTTTGATTGTTGGTCTCGTATTCGTGTTGTATTGTGAATTGAGTATTGGTGATATTCTAGGGCCCTATGTTATGTACTTTCTATCCTAGTTTTCGTGTTAATTCCAGTTTCTCTATTTTGTTATTGCTGTCATTTATTCTCGTATAGGTTTATAGTGACTGCCTTATTATAGCCTCGCCATACTTCGTCGAGGTTAGGCTCGACATTTACGGAGTATACGGGACTGGTTGTACTCATGCTATACTTTTGCACTTCTTGTGCACATTCCGATATTGGTCCCAGCAGCGTTTAGCAGAGGCTTGCTCTTCATTTGCGTGAGGACTTTAGGTAGAGCTGCACGCCATTTGCATGCCCTGAAGTCCCTTTCATAGCTTTTCTAATATTATTTCAAAATTCAGACAATTTTATTCTCATTGGTCACAGTATTTTGTTTAGCAGCACATGTACTTGTGACACATGATTTCAGGATCAGACTACACTGTGTATTTGGAGATTATCATATATTTTGATGTTTTACAGCTTTACCTTTTTATTAACTTGTTTTTAAAATTGCTAAAATGAATATTTGTCTAGCTAATATTGACTTGCCTAGAAAGTGAACGTTAGACGTCATTACAGTCCCGTTATTGAAACTTCGGGTCATGACAGAAACTTTCTAGAAAGATAGAATATTTAATTATATATATATCACTTATTCTTAATACTAGCATTGTTTGATTTCAAGTGTGGCATCTCATTTGATGGTTTAACTGCACATTATTCCCTTGTGTTTTCTTATTGACTTAATAATTGGTATTCGAATTTAATCAGGACCCCTTTAAATGTCCACTTTCTCATTACATTCCTAATTATTTCAGGTTCTTTATTATTCAAAGAAACAAGGGAAGAAACTTGAGAAGTAAACTGGGTACTAGAAGTTTCATATATAGGACTTTGGAGGATTAGATTCTTGGATTCTTTTAGGCTATTACTCCCATTTTTAATGAATAAATATACGAGCGACAATGTTCCCAACATTGTCGGATTGTAATCCTGCAATTGACTTGCAATTATATTGATAGTGTCACAAAGGAAAACGTTATTAATTTGGTAGCTGTATTGTAATATGGCACTATTAGTGGTCGTTCAGAGATCAATTTTGGAACGACCAAAAGTTGTGATTTTTTTTAGATTCTTATGCCATTGAATAGTACAGTTCAAAAATGTCCCGCTATATTTATCATGTTTGCATCCCCCACATATTTCTAACATATAAAAAAAATAAGTTTCTATTTGTCACGACACAAATCCTAACCTATCGTGATGGCGCCTATCGATAATACTAGGCAAGCCGACATTTAAAAATCACTTCAAATATTCCACAGAAGGTAAATCAAAAGTTCGTATATAAAGCAGAGTTTTCGAAAATTGGGTTTAATCTCAAAACATGAGTACGGAATAGTAGCCCCAACATCGGGGTATCACTAAGTCATGAGAAACTAGACTTTCGATCTAAAAGACAGTGTTTACAATAGTCTGCATCTAAATGTCAATACAGAAGAGAAAAGCAATCAAGAAGGAGCACAAGGTCTGCGAATGCCATCAGCTACCTCGTGAATCTCTGATAATCGACCACGCATGAGCTCACTGATCTCCGCGTACGATCACACCCGGATCTGTACACAAGGTGCAGAGAGTAACGTGAGTACTTCTAACTCAGTAAGTAACAAAAATAAATAAGGAACTGAGAAGCAGTGACGAGCTATACAAATACAGTACATTTCAGAAATTTCAGTAAATAGTAGGCATGCTTTCAATCCGAAAATTTAAGTGCAATCAGTTTGTTTAAGTCAAGTTCAAATAAAAATCAGATAAAATATCTTTCAGAAGTTTTCAAAATAATGATATAGGGCAACTGTGTGCATCAATAATGAAATCATAAACATCCTCTCAGGCAATCATCACTCAGTCCTCCCATTCACTTCAACCTCACGATCACTCGTTCCTCACAGTCAATCATTCCTCAAGATTGCTCAGCACTCGACACTCGTACTCAGTAGCTGCCTGCGCTCACTGAGGTGTATACTGACTCCAGAGGGGCTCCTGCAGCCCAAGCGCTATATCAAGTCAATCATGGCATAATCAATGAAACATGATGCGGCGTGCAGCCCGATCCTATAAATATCCTCACAATCAAGCTCTTGGCCCCACTCAGTCATCAATCTCTCCAGTCTCTCGGGCTCTCAAAAATCAGGAAAATCAGCTCAAACAACAGTAACATGATGCATCAAATAGAATAACAGAGGCTGAGATATAATATGCATGTAAAAACTGCGACTGAGTATAAATAGCATTTAGCAAGCAATTCAACATGTAACGTAGCCTCTATGGGACCCAATAGTACCAACACATATCCTAAACATGGTTTCTAGCATGATTTACAGTCAATTTCTATAACACATAGAGAGCATATAGCTAATAGCAAGTTGTTCTTTCCACGAGACTGACCAAGTCACAAGCCCTTGGTGCACGCCCACACGCCTGTCACCTAGTATGTGCGTTACCTCCAAAATAATCACATGACACCAAATTTGGGGTTTCATACCCTCAGGACAAGATTTATTACCATTACTTACCTCAATCCGAGCAAATCTCTACTCCGCAATACCTTTGCCTCTCAAATCAGTTTTCAAACGTCCCTAATCTAGCTACAAACATACAATACAATTAATATATGCAAAAGGAATCAATTCCACAAGAAAACTACTAAACTAGACTCCAAAATCCGAAATTGGCTCAACCCAGCCTCGGGGCCCACATCTTGAAATCCGACAAAAGTGACAAAATCCAAAAGCCCATTCACTCACGAGTCTGACCTTACTAAATTTATCAAAATCCAACATCATTTGCCCCTCCAAATCTCCAAAATTCCAATCTCCCAAATTTCACTTCAAATACTCACCAACTATATGTAAAATTAGTGGAAAAACACCATGATTGAAGATAAATAGGCACAATGAACTTACCTCAGTGGTTGCTTCGAAATCCCTCTCAAGTTCCCCAAAATCTAAGCTAACAAATGATGAAAATGGTGAAAAATCTCGAAGCCTTCTATTTATATGTTCTGCCCAGCAAAACCACACCTGCAGACCTCCTGTCACATCAGCGAGGCCGCACCTGCGAAAATTCCTTCGCAAGTACGGATCCCACTTAAGCTCCAACATTCCGCATTTGTGGTCACATTTTCGCACATGCGGGTGTGTACCTGTGGGCCTACTTGCTTCTGCGATCCTCCCTTCTCAGGCTCATTTCCGAATTTACGCCTCTTCTTCCATGTCTGCAGTTTTGAAGATGTGCTCCTAACCTCGCATCTATGCTTCCATTCCAACCCAGCCTTGCCCACATCTGTGACCTCTTATTTTCTTGTATGAGGCCGCACCTACAGGCTCTTCAATGCAGGTGCGAAAATACCAGAACCAGCTGGACTTCAGCTGCATTCTTCAACTTAATTCAAGCCGTTAACCACCCGAAATAACCCCGAGGCCCTCGGGACCTCAACAAAATATACCAATAAGTCTTACAACCCGATACAAACTTAGTCGAATCCTCAAACCACCTCAAAAAACATCAACAAAAAACGGATTATGCTCGGAGTCAAGCCTAATGAACTTCTAAACTTCCAAATTCTACAAACGACGTCAAAACCTATCAAAACATGTCTAATTGACCCCAAATTTTGCACACTAGTCATAAATGACACCACAAACTTACTACAACTTCCAAAAATCCATTCCGACCCCGATATCAAAAAGTCCACTCCCGGTCAAACTTCTTAAAATTCCAACTTTCGGCATTTCAAGCCTAATTCTACTACTAACCTCAGAATCACAATCTGGATGCGCTACTAAGTCTAAAATCACCTAACAGAGCTATCGGAACTATCAAAATTCAATTTCGAGGTCGTTTATACATAAGTTAACATATGGTCAACTTTTCCATTTTAATCTTTCAATTAAGAGACTGCTTGTCTCAGTTTACTCCAAAACCACTCCAGGCCCGAACCAACTAACTCGGTAAGTCATAATACAGTTGAGGAACATAAAAGAAGCTAAAAAATGGGGGAACTGGGCTACCACTCTCGAAATGACCGGCCGGGTCGTTACATCCTCCCCCTCTTAAACAAACGTTCGTCCTCAAACTGGTCTAGAAACAGACCTAGATCCTCAAATAGGTGTTGGTATCTGCCCCGCATCTCCCGCTCGGTCTCCCAAGTAGCCTCCTATACTTGCCAACCTCTCTATTGCACTTTCACTGAAGCTATGTCCTTTGACCTCAACTTTCGAACCTACCGCTCCAAGGTAGCCACCGGCTCCATATCCTAAGTCAAATCACCATCCAACTGAACCGTGCTGAAATCCAAAACATGAGATGGATCGTCGACATACTTCCGGAGCATAGAAACATGAAATACTTGATGCACACTCGACAAGCTAGGTGGCAATGGAAGATTGCAAGCCACCTCCTCAATCCTCTAATGTACCTTAAAAGGCCCAATGAACCGAGGGCTCAACTTTCCCTTCTTCTCGAATCTCATAACAACCTTCATTGGTGAAACCTTCAGCACAACCTTCTCCCCAACCATGTAAGACACATCACGACCCTTTCTGTCGCCATAACTCTTTTGTCTTGACTGCGCCATGCGAAGACGCTCCTGAATCAATTTGACCTTATCCAAAGCATCCTTAACCTAGTCAGTACCCAATAGCATAGCCTCACCTGTCTCAGACCAACCCACCAAAGATCTGCACTGGATCCCATATAGAGCCTCATACGGAGCCATCTGAATAGTCGACTGATAGTTGTTGTAGTAAGCAAACTCTGCGAATGGCAGAAACTGGTCCTATTAACCACCAAAATCAATAAAACAAGAGCGTAACATGTCCTCCAGAATCTAAATAGTGCGTTCAGACTGTCCGTCCGTCTGAGGGTGAAATGATGTGCTCAACTCAACCTGAGTGCCCAACCCTCGCTACACAGGTCTCCAAAACTGCGATGTAAACTACGTGCTTCTATCTGAAATGATGGAAATTGGCACACCGTGCAGACGAACAATCTCTTTGATGTAAATCTCAGCCAACCAGTCCAAAAAATAGGTAGTACTCAGAAGAATAAAGTGCGCGGACTTGGTCAGCCAATCCATAATCACCCAAATAACATTGAATTTCCGCGAAGACCATGAGAGCCCAACTGTAAAATCTATGGTGATCTACTCCCACTTCCAGTCTGGAATCTCTATTCTCTGAAGCAAGCCACCCGGTCTCTGATGCTCATATTTCACATGCTGACAGTTGAGGCACCGAGCTACAGACCCAACTATGTGCTTCTTCATTATCCTCTACCAATAGTGCTGTCTAAAATCCCGGTACATCTTCGCGGCACCCGGATGGATTGAATACCGTGAGCTGTGGGCCTACTCAACAATCAATACCCAACGCTCATCTATATTAAGAACACATATCCGACCCTGCATCCTCAACACCCCATCATCAGCAATAGTCACATCTCTGGCATCATGGTGTTGAAACTTGTCCTTGAGGAAAAGCAAATGAGGATCATCATACTAGAGCTCTCTGATGCGATCAAATAAGAAAGATCGAGACATCACACAGGCTAGGACCCGACTAGGCTCCGACATATCCAATCTCACGAAGTAGTTGGCCAAAGCTTGAACATCAACTGCTAGAGGTCTCTCACCAATAGGAATGAATGCAAGACTGCCCATACTTACTACCTTCCTACTCAAGGCATCAGCCACCACATTGTCCTTTCCCGGATGATACAGAATAGTAATTGATCGGGTCCAAGCCTACACTACTATTTAGTAGTGAGGGTGGTCGATACAGTTTTAACCCAACTAGGTCGAGATCAAATCCATAGGGAGTTAATGTTTGGAATTAGGTTTATATCCAAGCTAGATGCGGGTTTTGATTCTAATTACACTTGCACAAATTTGGGGTTGATTTCTACTTCTATCTTTACTCTAAATATTGCAATGATTAAAACTAAGGACAATATTTTTGTTGTTTTTCTCAAGTATTTAAAGAGACTAGGGTCGTGACTTCCACCTAGGTGGATATCTAACGGGTAGCAAAATCAAGGGCAAGCTTGATTAGTTGGGATCGTAATATATCTTTCACACTCGAGTACTCACTCTATACCTCTTGGTGGTTTGAGTGATTTTGCCCAATTTGGCTTTCTCAAGTCGAAATAGGTATTCATATAAATAAAGTGATATTTGCTCAAGTCGGATATTACTATCTCTAGGTTTAACCTTTTAATTGTGGCTATCAATTTTTTGAGTTTACCCAATACCTTGTTAGTATAGTTGTCCTAGACTTAGTCCCTTTTTCTCAAGTAGAGACTAAGTCATAAATGCATGAATCAATGTTTGCAACCATTAATTCTATAGTTCTACCAAGAACTACGCTAAATATCACTAACCCATTCACATTAAAGCCTTAAAATCAAATACCCATTGAATACCCACACTAGGGTTAGGTCACTACCCTAGCTATGGGTTTATCTACTCATGGAAATAACATAAATTAAAGATGAAATGAAGTTAAAATCCATAATATTAATTTATAGAATGAAGACTAATGTTAAGATATGAATCTAGTACAAAATTTCCGAAAACAGAATACTCAGCCATCTCACGTGCTCATAAAAAATATAACATAACCTAAAAATGACAAAAAGTTCTATTTATACTAAGCTGAAAATATCTGACAAAATTGCTCTTGCGGAGGTTGTGCGGCCGCACTCTTGCTTTCGCAGCCGCATAATTCTGATGCGGTCCGTGTTTATCTCTTTTGGATCTGGGTTGAGTTGGACTTTCGTAGATCGCATAATTCTAAGTGCGGTCGCGCTCCAAATTACGCGGCCGCATATAAGTGACGCAATCCGCACTGGCTTGAGTTTGGCTTGAAATCAACTCTCTGATTCTTCATATTGCAGACTGCACAATTTCAATCGCGGCCGTACAAGGGACTTCCGGGACCGCACAATTCTGTTGCAGTATGCGATATTCTCTTTTGTTCAAGTTGCCAGCTCTCTGATTCTCAGTCATCGCGGTCCACATAATTATGATCACGGCTGCACCATTGCTTTTGCGGCCGCACAATATTGGTGTGGTCTACGTTTTAGGACTCTTGTTCCAATCTATGTTTTGTTCAACTTTTGACTCATTTGTGAGTTGTTTTTGACTCTTTTGGATCATTTTGAACAATTCCTACAGGAAAGCACATTTCATTAGTTTCCGGGAATACCTTCAAACATTTTTGGCCTAAATCACAAGTAAAAGAGAGCAAATACCTATGTTAAAATCCCTACTTATCAACTCCCCTAAACATAAGCTTTTGCTTGTCCTCAAGCAAATAAGGTAATTCCCACCTCCATTAAAACAAAAGGATACTCCAGCAGGCCTAAGGTGAATCGATCATGCATCAATTGGGACTAACAATTACCCTCAACACAAATGAAATATCAACAACACCATGTTTTTACCTTTTGAGTACCATAGTTCTAATGTGACACTAGAGCATCAAGAGCTGGCTTAATTCACCAAGGAAACTCGCTCTATTAGGTAGGTCATTGTAGAACCCAAACTCCTCATCCTCTACTCTCCATAAGCAAATCTCACTTTAGAATGAAACACTCAAAACACGGATTATGAAGAGGTACACTCATCTCTATCAAAAGAATGACACAAGTCCGACTCTAAGTACCATATGCTTGCCCCTTATGTAAATCACCACTAATGTAAGCTCACTCAACTAGAAATCATATAGGGCTTTTGGAACAATGTAAGACTTATCGGTGTGAGCACGTGATTTTTGCCCTATATGAGAATTACTCCCAAAATTTCAAAAAAAATAATTTTCCTTTGTGTGCAATTTTTGTGTTCTTCATGGCATTTCTGTGTAATTATTTGCATTTTTGTCTATGCATGTTTATTTGTTAGATTAATAAAAAATATAAAAATATGTCGCATTTGCGTTTAATATTTAATTAAGTTTGTTTACAAAATAAAAAAATCATAAAAATAATGTACGTTGCATTTTTAGCACTTAATGTCCAAATTGTGTGATTTTCTCGTTAGTTGCTATTTAATTGTGTGTTAACTGTTATTAAGAGTTAATTAGTATTTTCCAGATAATTTTTGGGTTTTATAATTTAATCTTAGCATCTAGCTTTATTATTATTTAGGAAATTGAATAAATAAAAAAGGATAAAAATAGAAGAGATCGGATTGGGCCTTTTCTCCAATTTTAAGTCATAGGCCCAAAGAGACCCAATCTTCCCAAACGACCAGTCCATTTCGAACTGGGTCGACCCAGTCCATAACCCAAAAGACCCAAACCCCCTTTTTCTTTCATTTTTCATAAAAACAAAAAATAACAAAAAAAAATCCAAGAAAACCCTAAAAACTAACCATCCGCCCCCCCTCTTTTCTTCTTCCTCTCTTTCTCCTCCTATCCCAAGCTCCTCCCATGGCAGCCCTTCCCCCTCACACCCCTGCCCCCCTCACGTCAACACACACATAACACAGCCACCCTCACCCCCACGACATCCCCTCGCTGCCATGGCTGCGTTTTTCAAGTTCGTCGAGCAACTTCTCCGCCACCATTGCTGCGCGTAGTTGTTTCTCCTCCTGCTGTTGCGTCTTCTTCTTCTCCGACACTGCTGCTGCTGCGTTCTTCATCCTTCATGTTGCTGCTGCGTCATCTAACCAAACCACCACAACTGCTGCCCGCCGCGTCCAGCCATGGACGAGCTTCATCGAGCTCGAACTCGAGCTCCCATGGCTGCCGCTGCATCTTCTCCATTCGTGTTGCTGCTACTGTTCCGTACTGCTGCTACTGTTTCGTGTTGTTGCTACTGTTTTGTGCTGTTGCTAATTGCTTCGTACTGCTGCTGCTCCTTCATCTTCGTTTCTTTCGCCATGGTTGTCATCGCAGCTTGTCGCTTCGTCGTCTTCAAGTCCGTTTATGTCAAAGTTTTGTTGGTTTCGTTTAAAGTTCGTTCGAGTTCGTCGTTGGTCATTTACGGTTAGTTGTTCTAAGTTTTATTTCGTCCGTAATTTGTTTGATATTTTCAAATTTGAAATTAGTATAAGTTTGTTTCATTTTTCTTATTTATTTTTAGATAGAAATTGTTAGTTTAATTATAATGTTGTTAGATTTAAGTTGAAGATTCAATTAAATTATTTTTCAGTTTGTTTTATTAATTTAAAAGGATTTAATTTTAATATAGAAATGTGTTAGTTTAAATCGTTTGAATCCGTTGTTTGTTGTTTAATATAGATTTAATTCATGTTCATTTTGTTTGAAGTTCCTTTTAATTCAGTAATTTAATGTGAAGTTATATTTTGGTTTAAAATTTTTTTTCTGATTCAATGTAACTTTGCTATAATTTTGTTGGATTTCATTTAAAAAGATCATTTAATTATTTGAAGTTTAGTGATTTGAATATGTTTATTTGTTTTGTTTAAGCTTAATTCGAATTTGAATAAAACTTGCTTGTTATTGTTGTTGAAACTTTTCATTTATCTTCATACTTTGTTTGATTGTTCTTGAATCCGAAATTAGTATAAGTTTGATTTTCTTGTTTGTTGTTTATCATTTATGATTATTTCTTCAGTTTGTTTCATGATCTTGTTTAGTTTAATATAGAAATTGTTGGTTGTAATGTTGTTAGATTTAATTTTAAGTTCAAATGATTATTGAATTTAGAAATCTGAATATACTTGTTTGTTGTTGTAGAATCTGAAAGTAGGTTTGTTTGTTGTTAAAAATATTGTTCAATCAAAATAATTTTAGTTGTTTCTTTGTTGTTCATCATTTAGTTTGAATTTGTTGTTGAAAATTGTTTAGAAATTAGTCATATTTGCTGTATTTTGGTTGAAATTAATTAGGTGAATTGGTTATAGCTGATGGGGGTAGTTTGGTAATTTGCAGTACGTTCAGGGGTAGAATGGTAATTTTAGTAGGGTCAGAGGGGTATTTTTGGAATTAAAATTCTGAACATTTATTTATTTTGAGTGTTTTGTCCATTAAAATTAAGATAATATTAAAATAATCAATAATGGGGGGACAAGATATAATGGTGGGGAATAATGCAATTGTTTAATATAAGCATGGGGGACAAGATATAATGGGGTATTTGTTTAATGTAGTGGGGGACAAGACATTAGGTAGTGGGATTAAAAGGGGAATGAGTGGGAAGATAATGAGTTTTTATGTTTAAAAATGTTGAAAGATGGGGATAAATAGGGAGACTTGATCAGATTTTAAGAGGGGAGAGACAGAAAGAGAATACAGAAGAGATAGAGATAGAGAAAAAGAGAGTTGTATATTAAAGAGAGAGAAAATTCAGAAAATACTAAGATTCAGAAAATAAAAAGAAAAACATTCTGGAAATTCAAAAGAAGAATAGTATACACCCGATATACAATTTAAGTATTCTGATATACGGATTCAGAAATTAAGGGTTGAACATTAATTAGTCCTCCAAATCTGAAAAAATTCCTTTGGCTTCTGTCCGTTGATTGTTGTCGGTGTTTTTTGGGATTTTCATCTTGATTTTAAAATCTGTCATTGGTTTCTCGTTGCTGGTTGTTACTGGTTGCTGGGGTTGCTGTTGTTGTATGCTACTGAATTTCTGCTGATCTCTCTTTTCTTTTGCTTCTAATATCAGGTACACAACTGACACGTTGATTATTGTAAACTGAAACAGGAAGCATGAATACGAAAATGAAGAGTTGAAGTTCTAAATTTATTTTAATTATATTCTGAATTTTATTTGTATATATAAATTATTTAGCTTACAAAAATCAGAATCATGTAGCTGTTTAATATATATAGTGGAGCATCTGACGATAGCTTAACGGATGAACTATCTATATATATTGCTTAAATATAAATAAATGGTGTAGTAACTCCGTCTAGTTAAAAATCAGACGAATAGACCATTTCGGAACTTGTAGGAATATTGTTTAGTTAAATAATATTGGTTAATTTCAGCATGCAAATGGTTTAGGATTAAAATTAGATTGCTAAGTTTTTTTTTATTTGACAAACTGAGAACATGCCTAGTATAATGTAATTAGGTAGTAACATGTGAATAAGATGGCCCAGGTCTAATTTTATGTCATATACGTTGGGTCTGGGCCCGCATTGGCAACGGACTACCCTACTTGCATCATTTTCAGAATTTATGAATCATATTCGAAACCCAACTATAACAACTCAAACATGTAAATAAATTAAGACTTTTTCTCTTTCATTTTGTAGAGACAATTTTAATAGAAAAAATGTAGGCACTTTAGGATTATCCTTTTAAAATAAATGAGATGAGCCTCGCCCAATAAAACGCACAAATTGCGGGTCCCTCGATAAATGTTTAATAAAAATTACTTAGACTTCGGGATGAGCCGTTTAGCAAAATTCCACGGCCTTACCCAGAAATAATAATACGCTAATTGCTTTAGGCGCACATTTTAATAATCTTACCTTCTTAAACTCGGGTGTGCATTTCATGCGACCCAAATCCAAATCCCAAAACATTGAATAAAAATGTGTTCCGGATTGCGAGTGCATTTCATGTGACGCAATCCAAAGACATGTTTTTAAAACGATGTTCACATTCTTTTGAAATATAATAATAAAAGCGACTAAGGGATAAAATTTGTACATAAGTTTATAATATGTATTATATCAGATAATCAAGCCGAATATAACAGTTGAGCGACCGTGCTAGAACCACGAAACTCGGGAATGCCTAACACCTTCTCCCGGGTTAACAGAATTCCTTATCCGGATTTCTGGTTCGCGGACTGTAGTACAGAGTCATTCTTTTCCTCGATTCGGGATTAAATTGGTGACTTGGGATACCCTAAATCTCCCAAGTGGCGACTCTGAAATAAATAAACAAATCCCGTTTCGATTGTCCTTTAATTGGAAAAAAACTCCTTGTACCCTCGCGGGGGCGAAAAAAAGGAGGTGTGACAATCGGTATATGATGGTTTCATCTTTCCTTAAGCACTCCATTTTCTCATTTCGGCTCATACTTTCTTGACTCTTTGAGTCATTTTCTTCTTCCTTAGGGAAACTAAAGAGACATATTTCACTCTTTCTTGCTCATGACAATCATTTTCTCCTTTTCTAATCATTCCATGCTTTTCATCATTGCTTTCTTTGAATCCCTTTAACTTTTTACCTTATTCACTTTATTTTGACATATTTCTTTTTGGCTTTTTTTTTTCTTTGCCTTCCCTTTTCTTCATTTCTTCTTGTTCTTTGTACCTTTTATCACTTTCATATTCCTTGTCTCCCCCCAAACTTATGCTTTTGCCAATTGTCTATCAAGAATGTCAAGGAAAGATTGGGAGCTAAGAGATGGTCATTATAGAACGGATAAAGGTTTGTAACGTGGTTATTGAAAGAAAAAAGGGCTTTGGCTCAAAGGGGTTGGCTAGGGATATCGCATTGGTAGGCTACAGAAGCTTTCAAGTTTCAAATTAGATCAAAGAGAGGCTATAATCATTTCCCAAGTCGAGCTACACTTGGAATTTCGCCTAGACAAATATTCAGGGCAAGTTCTAGACGTATTGCCACGGAACGTGGACTTGCAATTCAATACCTCACCTCTCAAGTTGTTGGATTGTTAAAAAGAATAGAGTCTAGGGCCCATAACAACCCTAGCCAAGATTGAACATCACAAATGGATCAAAGAAACCACTCGATGATTGTTTTAGTCAACACATGTGTCTAAAGGTCGCAACTAGAGCTATTATTTGCCAATCAGCTTGTTTCTAACCATAAGGTCGAAGGTAAATGTGTTAGTACCAAGTGAAGCCTGCTTGAGACACTTTTATTCATTACTGCTATATATACCAAAACATAAAGAAAATGGAGTTAATCCCTCATGAAGGTTGTCACGCCTTCCATCGTTGGTAAGAGCCACCCGGTTCATACAATATACACCTTTGGAAAGAACCGTGACACTAAGAAAACCAAAGGCTTATTGTCGACACAAAACTTAAAAAGAAGCTAACAGATTAAAGAGAAGCTACTAAAGTATATAAGAAGCTATGCTACTAAGGAAAAATAACAAAAGAAGTTATGAAGTAAACTACGGAAATTAAACTGAATATATACAAATTTGAGGTAAAACGTATGTATACATAAATGGAAATGAATATATATATATCAAATGGTAAAAATATATACATACCAAAAGTGAAAATAAAGATAAAAAAAATAGTGTAATAGTTATTACATACCAAATGTCATCAAATCAAAATAGACCACCCCCAAATGAAAATAGCATTATCCTCAATGCTCATAACAAATAAGAATAGGGAAAAGGGGTAGAGAATAGAGAAAACTCCCTATGTGGTCTCTGTCTATATCAGGTCCTCAACATCTACACCCTCTATGTCCTCTAACTAGATCTCCGTATCTTCTAACTAGGGGACTACGGGTTGTTGAGCATCTGAATCAGCTGGGGTTGCAGTAGGGATACCCTTTGATCTTGGAAATACTCAGTGAGAAAGTTGGGGTAGGGATACTATCTTTCTTCTTTATGGACTGCATTGGAGATGTTGTAGGATATAAAGTTCCCCACATTAATAGGATATCCTGCCATGATAAAAGCTACCAATACTGCCCGAGAGAGTAGAAGGACATTTTCATACTGGCATGGGTCAAGACGGTTGCACACGAACGTTTGCCACCCTTTTGCTTCAAAGTTAATGGTGGCTCTAACAATTGGCAGTCCTATTGTGAGCCATGCGGGTATTTTCCCCGGAATAACAAGTATCAGCTAGCCATGGGCGAAATGGCTCACCCAAGGCTAGCTTCTCCAGGTATTGCACAACCTCAACTTCCTCAAACCCTGCATATCTAATCAGTGCTTGGCCATCAAACTAGATTTTCAAGTTCCGGAACTTTGTCACCTTTGCACCCTTTTTGACGTGGGCGACACTGGCTTAAAACTCCTTGACAAGGTATTTATTGGCATCTTTCAGATGGCTAGTGAACCATTTCCATTCTTTTCTCTCCGTGAATTGCTGTAGGACATTCAGATTGTGCTAGCTTAGGTCTTTGGTGATGAACTGACGCTCAAGAGTGAGCGACCTTTGGGACCACCATTTTCGAAACTTGGCATATGCCCTCTCACTAACAAACCTATCAGCCCACACCTTTAGCTTCCTTGATCTAGACATGCCTCCCACAATTGTATCACCCCCTCTCCCGTTATCCGGGACCTCATCATTATCACCTAAATTGATCGAGGTAGCTGCTGTAGCAGGTGGGGAAGATGGATCAGATGCCTGACTACCTCGCTCTAAGTCAGTAGAAGAACTAGAGCAGGAGGTTTGTTCATTTACTAAGTGGAGCCTATCAGGGAATTGTTGTGATTGTGCCCTCGGTTGTGGTTGTACAGAATCCCCTCAGAAGTCTCCCCGGATGGGAGGTATCCACTGGTGTCTGAGGAATGATGGACTCTATTGGCTGTGGCTTTCTTGTAGATTATCTTTTTTACTGACAGTGGTATGCTGGGTTTTCCTTGAACCCGGCCTCAAGAAGGTTCTGCCCTCTCTTTGGAAATATCACCTAGACCTCATGGACGCACAATTGTCTGTAGCGCACAAGTAGTGAAAGTCAGTTAGAATTGGGGTTCAACCTGTGTTATTTAATCATAGATGAAAAGAAAGGCATTGCTTCTCAGAACAGGGCAGCGCAGACCGCACAAAGTTAGTGCACGGTTTGCCCATCGCGGATCGCATAATTTTGACTGAGGTCACGAAGATCCCACATTCAGACTACTGGTTCTCTGAAGTTAACCAATAGCGGACCGCATAAAACTGAGCTCAGCCGAATAACACCGATCGCAGATTGCACAATTTTAAGTGCGGCCGCATAATCATTTTTTGGTGGCTCTCTGAAATTCAACTATGCAGACCGTACAAAATTGAGTGCGACTGCGAAAACCTATCGCGGACCGTACAAAATTGAGTGCGGCCGCACAATCTTAGAAACCAATAGTGCCTTCAATCTAGGGTATCGCGGACCCCACAAAAGAATATGTCGTTGCATACCCTAGAGCGAACCGCACAAAAATGTGTGCGGCCGCAAAATTCAAATATGAGTGTCACTGAAGTACGATTAGTGCTAGGGTTTTTACTAATTAGGCATAATTTATGGCAATTAAACAGTAAAAGCTGCTAATCCCAGCCCCCATTATGTATTCAAACACTACCCAGATACTTTTAAGCAAGAATTAAGCATCAATTTGACATGTTGGCATGAATCTAACCCTAGATAAAAAGAAAAACTAAAACAAAGAGAAAAGAAAAGAAATATATGACCGCACACAGAATTTTGCGTCCACGAAGGGCTTGTGCGGCCCGCATAATTCTGGCGCGGTCCGCATAACTTAACCACTTGACAAATTTTTTCCTTGTCAATTTCCTGCACTGCACACTCAATTTCCTGCACTGCACACTCAATTTCCTGCATACACTTCACAACCAGTTTGTCCAAAATAATGCCTAATCTAAAATGAAAATCAAACGAGAGAAAAACACATGGGTTGCCTCCCAAGAAGCGCCTGATTTAACGTCGCGGCACGAAGCATGTTAACATCATTCTTTTGAAATGGATCAATGCCACAATGTGGCCATCATCAACCTTACCAACTTAGTGCTTCACCCGGTTCCCATTGACCCTAAAGATCTTACAATACTTGTTTTTCAAGTGAATAGCGCCAAAAGGAGTCACATGTACCACTTCAAAGAGACCATTTCACTTTGAATTTAGCTTTCCCTAAAACATCCGTAACCGAGAGTTGAATAAGAGAACATGGTTCCCTTCTTTGAATTCTTTGTTCCAAATATAGTTATCATGTGGGTACTTCATCTTGTCCTTATACAAGGACAAACTGGAGTAAGCATGGAACCGAAACTCATCAAGATCATTCAATTGCTCCACCTGAAGATTAACAGCTCCATCCCACTCAAGGTTCAATTTCTTCAATGCCCACATGGACTTATGCTCTAATTCCACCGGGAGGTGACATGCTTTCCCAAATACTAGCCGATAAGGAGACATACCAATTGGAGTCTTGTAAGCTCTATAGGCCCATAGAGCATCGTCAAGTTTCCTTGACCAATCAGTCTGGTTTGCATTGACAGTCTTGGATAGAATACTCTTGATCTCCCCTGTTGGAGACTTCAACCTATCAACTTGCCTGGGGGTGATAAGGGGTTGAAACCTTGTGATTGACATCATACTTGGAGAGTAAAGTGTCAAAAGCTTTGTTACAAAAATGAGAACCCCCATCACTAATGATATCCCTTGTGGTGCCGAATTGTGAATGTGTTTTTCTTCAAGAAGCCACCACACTTCGTGCTTCATCATTGGGAAAAGTCACTGCTTCAACCAATTTGGAAACATAATTCACAGCAACAAGAATATAGGTGTTCCCACACGAACTCACAAATGGACCCATAAAGTCGATGCCCCATACATTGAAAATATCAATCTCAATGATGGTGGTGAGAAGCATCTCATTCTTCTTGGAAATTTGGCAATCATCACAACACTTAACAAGCTCGCTAGTGTGTTTGTACAAGGTAGGCAAATAGAATCCACTACTTAGGAACTTGTAGCAGTTCTTGCCCCACCATGGTGACCACCATAGGGAGAAGAATGGCAAGCTTCAAAAATACCCAATTGCTCTTCTTCTGGAACACATCTCTGGATAATACCATCAGTGCAAGTTTTGAAAAGATATGGCCCGTCCCAATAATAATCCAAGCAGTCCCATTTGAGCTTTTTTCTTTGGTTTGAAGAGAACTCATTCGGGACAAATCCACTCACAAGATAGTTAGCCACATCGGCAAACCAAGGCATCCCGGTCAAAGACATGGGAAGGATTTGTTCATCCGGAAATTAATCATTGATCTCAAGGCCATCATGGGGCCTCCCCTTACTTCCAATTGGGACAAGTGGTCCACCACTTGATTCTCACTCCCTTTTTTGATCTATGATTTCAAGATAAATTCTTGTAGAAGATGTACCCACCTCATCAATCTAGCCTTTTGAGTCATTTTTACTTATCAAATAACAAAGTACCACATGATCGGTGTGAACAATCACTTTGGTACCTATGAGGTACAGGCGGAACTTTTCCATAACAAATGTAAGAGTTCTTTTTCGGTAACCATATAGTTGACTTGGGTGTCGTCCATGGTCTTACTATCATAGTAGACCAGATGGAATATCTTGTTGGTTCTTTGCCCCAATACTGCTCCTACCGCCACGTCGCTAGCATTGCACATGAGCTCAAATGGTAAGCTCCAATTTGGCGCGGTAATGATGGGAATGGCAGTCAACTTAT
Source organism: Nicotiana tabacum (assembly GCF_000715075.1). Lineage (NCBI taxonomy): Eukaryota > Viridiplantae > Streptophyta > Magnoliopsida > Solanales > Solanaceae > Nicotiana > Nicotiana tabacum. The sequence goes on along the minus strand of NC_134082.1, from coordinate 47,259,734 downwards.
ACTTAAGTAGCTCAAATGCCTTCATACAATCATCTTTGAACACAAATTTGGCATCTTTTTCCAATAACTTGCACAAGGGGTTTACCACTTTAAGAAATCCTTGATGAACCGACGGTAAAACCCCGCGTGGCCTAGAAAGATCCTCACTTATTTTACATAAGTAGGAGGAGGGAGTTTTAATATCACTTCAACTTTTGCTTTATCCACTTCAATACCATTCTTGGAGATCTTATGGCCGAGGACAATGCCCTTCTCGACCATAAAGTGGCACTTCTCCTAATTAAATACCAAGTTGGCCTCTTCACAACGTGCCAATACTTTATCAAGATTGTCCAAACACACTTCAAAATAATCCCCACAATAGAGAAACCATCCATGAAAACCTCGAGGAAGTCATCCACCATATCCGTGAATATTGACATCATACACTGCTAAAAAGTAGCCAGTGCATTACATAAACCAAACGCATACTTGAGAATGCAAATGTGCCATACAGACCAGTGAAGGTGGTTTTTTCTTGGTCTTTAGGTGCAATAAGAATCTGGTTATATCCAGAATATGCATCCAAGAAACAATAATAAACAAGTCCGGCTAGCCTATCCAACATCTGATCAAGAAATTCAAGCAGAAAATGGTCTTTCCAAGTCACTTTGTTGAGCTTCCTATAATCCATACATACTCTCCAACCGATGACATTTCTTATGGGGATCAACTCATTTTTGTCATTTGTAATCACAGTCATGCCCCCCTTCTTTAGGACACATTGTACCAATGAAGTCCGTGGACTATCAGAAATGGGGTAGACAAACCTAGCATCCAACCACTTGATGATCTCTTTCTTGACTACCTCTTGCATGGCCTCATTCAACCTTCTTTGATGTCCCACGGAGGTTTTGGAATCCTCCTCCAATATTATTTTGTTCATACAAAAGGCGGGGCTTATACCCCGAATATCCGCCAATGTCCAATCTATTGTCTTCTTCATCCTTTGGAGCACCGCAAGGGCAGAAGCTGTCTGCACGTTAGTTAAGCACGAGGAAAGAACAATAGGTAAAGTGGAACAAAGTCCTAAGAACCCATACCTGAGCTGTGAAGGCAAGGGCTTCAACTCCAATGTGGGAGGCTCCTCGATTGAGGGCTTTGTTGGTGGAGTTTTCCGGTTCTCAAGGACTAAGGAGAGTTTTCGGGGCTCATATGTATATGATCCCATTCCTTGCAAAGCATTGACATATTCTACCAACCTTCCTTCTCATTCTCATCGTGATTCAACAACATCGTTTCCAATGGGTCTTCAACATTAATCACATCACTTGTGTCATCAACAATTACTTCAGTCACAAGATCGACAAACGAACACACTTCGTTGCTATTAGGCTGCCTCATTGACTTGCAAACATGGAACACAAATTTTTCATCGCCCACTCGGAAGGTGATCTCCCCAGCTTCCACATCAACTAAGGCATTCCCTGTCGCTTGGAAGGTCTCCCCAATATGATTGGCACCTCGTAGTCAACCTCACAGTCAAGTACCACAAAATCTACGGGAAGTATGAACTTATTGATCCAAACTAGCACATCATTAATTATCCCCAATGGCCTCTTCATTGTCCTGTCCGCTATTTGCAACCTCATAATATGGTCTTGGTATCCCAATCCCCAATATCTTGAACACACAATAGGGCACCAAGTTAATGCTCGCCCCCGAGTCACACAAGGCTTTGGCTAAATTGGCACTACCAATAGTGCATGGGATTGTAAAGGCACTGGGGTCTTCTAACTTTGGAGCCATGGAGTGCACAATGACACTCACTTGATGTGTCATTTTGATCGTTTCACAGTTTATTGATCTCTTCTTTGTTACCAACTCCTTCACGAACTTGGCATATCCGGGCATTTGTTCTAAGGCTTCAACCAATAACACATTTATGGACAAACTTTTCATCATATCAATGAATTTCTTGAATTGATTCTCATTGTTTTTCTTTTCAAGCCTTTAAAGATATGGTGGAGGAGGCATTGGCAAAGAAGCCTTCGCTTTGGGCACTACCGAATCCGGTATGTCCATCATATATTACCTAGACGGGTTCACATCATCTTGTGTCTCCTCCACATTTTAATCAATATCTATCCTCACTTCATCATTTACTTGAACATCATTGCTTGGCTCATAATCATATTATATCACCACACCATCATTCATAATCTTTCTTAAGTTTGAGGTGCTAGCAACTCCACCTTTCCCATTTCTTGTAGTCACCGCCATAACATGCCCCATATTGTTCCCACCCTTCGGGTTGATTACCGTATAACTTGGCAGTGCCCTTTTAAGGAAACTATTCAAAGTGTGAGAAATTTGTCCAAGTTGGACTTCCAAGTCGCGGAAAGAAGTGTTGTGGGAGACTAATTAGGCATCAGAGTTGGCATTTTTCTCCATCATCTACTTGAACATGTTTTCAATCTGTCCCATATCATTGTTGGAAGAACTAGGACCTTGTGACAGATATGGAGGCATGTTGTTCGGTTGTTGATGCATCGGGGACCTATAAAAGCCTGACCCCCGATTTCTTTTATTATTGTTGTTCCAACCCCCTTGATAGTTATTGCCTCCCCAATTACTACTATTGTTGCCACCCCAATTGCCTTGATTTCCTTGATTACCCCAACTTTGATTGTTGTTGTTCCCCCAGTTGCCTTGGTTGTTGTTACCACTATTTCAATTGCCTTGTTGAACTTGATTGCCCCAATTTCCTTGATTCAGAGCATTGCTCCATTGACCTTGATAATTGATGACATATTGAACTTTTTCACTTTGATCATCATATGAATCATATTGATTGTACCCACTACCACTTTGCTCAAATTGATTCGGATTTTGTTGAATTTGACCTCGTTGATGCTTCTTGTTTACCATCATATTCACACCTTCCACTACATTCACTTGTTTCGGCCCTTGAATTTGTTGAAGCTGAGATTTGGCCAATTGGTTCATGGTAGTTGTCAACTCAGCTATAGCTTGCCTGTGGTCATGTAGATCCCTGTCTAGGTGAATAACATTAGGGTCACCTTGTGGCACATTGGCTTTACCTTTCCACGCTGAAGAGGTATCCTCCATATCATCAAGTATTTCACAAGCTTCGACATATGGCGTGTTTATGAAGTTTCCCCTAGCGAGTTGATTAACCACACATTAGTTTGTTGTTTTGATCCCCCTGTATAAGGTCTGTTGGATCATGGCCTCAGTCATATTGTTGTTCGGGCACTCGTTACCCATGGTACAATATCTCTCCCAAATCTCGTGCAGTGGATCATTGGGTTCTTGCTTGAAAGTAAGAATCTCATCCCTAAGTGTCGTCATATGACCTGGAGGAAAGAATTTGGAAATGGACTTTTCTGCCAACTCATCCCAAGTTTGTATGGAATGGTTGGGTAACCTCTCTAGCCAATCAAAGCCTTCGCCCTTAGAGAAAATGTGAAAAGCCTTAACCTCAATGCGTCCTCGGAGATATTATTTTGCTTGCTCCCCCATCACGTGTCAACAAAACCTTTGAGATACTTATAGGCGTTTTGATGTGAAAAAACCCCTCTATTCCAATAGCGTAAGCATGACATTGGTTATTTGAAAGTTGCCCGCCCTAATCCGGAGCGGGACTATTGCACTTGCATAGCTTTCGTTGGGCAACACCTGGTGTGCTTTCCTTGGAGGAGGTAGGTGAGGTTTTGGGATGTTTTCATTAGGATGGCGGCCTCTCCTTGGTACTTGAGGTTCATGATGAACCTCATCCACATGTTCGCCATCTACCTCCCCCCCAATGGTATATTCCCTAGGGCTTCGTTGTTAAGAGCCATTTGGTACCTAAAAGCAATTCACACACAAAATTAGACAAACGGAAGGAAAGAAAAACAAAACACACAAATACTCAAATATATAGCAAATACCGTCTAACTCCCCGGCAACGACGCCAAAAATTGATCGGGTTCAAGCCAACACTACTATTGAGTAGCGGGGGTGGTCGTTACAGTTTTAACCCAACTAGGTTGGGATCAAATTCACAGGGAGTTAATGTGTGGAATTAGGTTTATATCAAAGCTAGATGTGGGTTTTAATTCTAATTACACTTTCACAAATTTGGGGTTGATTTCTACTTCTAACTTTACTCTAAAGATTGCAATGATTAAAACTAAAGACAATATTTTTGTAGTTGTTTTTCAAATGTTTAAAGAGATTAGGGTCGTGACTTCCACCTAGGTGGATATCTAACGGGAAGAAAACTCTAGGGCAAGCTTGATTAGTTGGGATCATAATATAGCTATCACACCCGGGTTACTCACTCTATACCTCTTTGTAGTTTGAGTGATTTTGTACAATTTGGCTTTCTCAAGTCCAAATAGGTATTCATACAATTCAAGTGATATTACCTCAAGTCGGGTATTACTATCTCTAGGTTTAACCCTTTAATTGGGGCTATCAATTTCTTGAGTTCACGCCAATTCCTTGTTAGCCTAGTTTTCCTAGGCTTAGTCCCTCTTTCTCAAGTAGAGACTAAGTCATAAAGGCATGAATTAATGTTTGCAACTATTAATTCTATAGTTCTATCAAGGACTAGGCTAAATGTCACTAACCCATTCACATTCAAGCCCTAAAATCAAATACCCAATGAATATCCATACTAGGGTTGGGTCACAACCCTAGCTATGGGTTTAGAAATTCATGGAAATAACAGAAATTAAAGATGAAATGAAGTTAAAATCCGTAATAATAACTTATGGAATGAAAATCAAATGTTAAGAGATGAATCTAGTACAAAATTTTCGAAAACAGAATACTCAGTTGTCTCACATTCTTATACAAAACATAACATAACCTAAAAATGACAAAAAGTTCTATTTATACTAAGCTAAAAATATCTAGCAAAATTGCTCCTGCGGAGGTTATGCGGCAGCATAATTCTGAGAGCAGCTGCACTCTTGCTTTCACAGCCCCATAATTCTGATGTGGTCTGCGTTTATCTCTTTTGGATTTGGGTTGAGCCAGACTTTTGCGGACCGCATAATTCCAAGTGCGGTCGCGCTCCAGATTACGCGGCCGCATAAAAGTGACGTAGTCCACACTTACTTGAGTTTGGCTTGAAATAAACTCTCTGATTCTTTATCTTGCGGACCGCATAATTTCAATCGCGGCTGCACAAGGGACTTCCGCAGCCACACAATCATGGTGCGGTCCGCACTATTCTCTTTTGTTCAAGTTGCCAGCTCTATGATTCTCAATTATTACTGTCTGCATAATTATGATCGCAACCGCACTATGGCTTTTGCAGCTGCACAATATTGGTGCGGTCCACGTTTTAGGATTTTTTTTCTAGTCTTTTTGTTGTTCAACTTTTGACTCCTTTGTGATTTGGTTTTGACTTCTTTGTCTTATTTTGAACAATTCCTGTAGGCAAGCACATTTCATTGGTTTCCAAGAATACTTTCAAACATTTTTGTCCTAAATCACATGTAAAAAAGAGCAAATAATAGGTTAAAATCCATACTTATCAGTAATATCATAGTCCTTTAGCAGCTCCAACCATCTCCGCTAACTGAAATTGAGATCATTCTGCTTGAACAAGTGTTGGAGGCTACGATGATCAGTGAACACCTCACAAGACACACCAAAGAGATAGTGCCTCAAAATCTTCAACGCATGAACAATGGCCGCCAACTCCAAATCATGAACACGATAGTTCTTCAGATGAGGCTTCAACTGGCGCGAAGCATAAACAATCATGTTTACCGTGAAAATGGTAACAACAATTAATTTTGTTAATGGAATTCTAAAAATGCGTGATCTATTTTTATGCTAGTTATATAGAGTAGTTGATGCTAAGAATATAATGTTTATGGCAAAATACGAGCTAGAAATGGAGCGATAACCAAGCTTAAAGGCTTACTGTCCGGGCTTGTTTACCAAGGGGATATAGGCTAAAATAGGGAGTTGAATGAACCAAGAAACCTGCTACTCGAGTGTAGGATTAGTCGATGAGGGGCCTCGGGGTTGATGTCCAGCCCGATAATGAGTTATCGGGGTCGATATCTAGCTCAAGTTCGAGGTGTCAGGGGCAATCGGGGATGGGATAACAGTTAAGATATGATCATACAAGGCTCTCTATGATCAATGTCAGGCAATAAATGAATAACAAATGAGAAAACGATAAAATACTAAAATGGTCTCGAGCCAATAAGAACAAGCGAGTTAGAGAGAAGAGAGGACAAAAATATTATTGCACTTGAGTAGAATGGTTAGAGCTCTGCTTACAGGGTGTTAGTGACTCCCCTTTTATAGGAGGAGAGAGCCCAAACTTAGTACAGGATACGTTGCGTAAAAAGAAAATGGGATGTGACAACTGGCTAGCTTTATGACGTGTGCATGGGCCGATGTCGAGCTGCTCAAATAGACCTGATTGACCCCGGATGCATTCCTCAGGAGATTCTTGCATTCACTAGGATTTTGGTCGGAAGTATCCTCGGCAGGGCATCAACAGATCTTGAGGGAAGTGACTGGCTCGAGATCTTGGGCCTCCGGGGTCACCCTCCGAAGAATTTTGTCAAGGAGAAATTGGTATCCCAGATTTCACCGCACACAGATAGTTTCCACGTTTCTTAGAGGGAAGTGATAAGAAATGATTTTTACATTCCAATTCTTGGGATCCCATAATGATAACATGCTAATGGTGCAACACCCCTTTTACAAGTGTCAAGGCGTTTCGCCTTTCCACTTCTCCAGGATCATCCGAAATGTCATGACTCTTCGTTCTTCGAGGTTGTGTTACTGCTATCGACTCAGATTCCATGAACGTATTGATTACGCCTACTGTTACACTTTTTGAGGGTGGTAATGGCGCTGTCGGTTACTCTGCCCTCCCCCTATAAATGGGGCTTCTTGTGGTCGGCTTCTCATTCAAACTTCCCTTGATACCCATCCTTTGATACTTGCTATATTTCTTTATGTTTTAATGCACGATCTTGTTTTGTTGTCTGTGATGCTGACCTCAGATGCGAATATTCTTCCCGGCCTTCGGTCGATAAAAATAGCTTCGTGTGAGGTCCTTTGTGGTTTCTCAAACTGGACCCGAATAATGCTAATAACCTCGGGCCGCCGGACCCTATCTTTGCGTGGAGGTGTGGATAATGTTTTCGGGCCTCATAATAATCCTTGAGAAGAAATCTGCTCGAGGGCCCGCGGACCAGGGACGTCGATGACTTCCTAAAGGCGGTCTCTGAATGGAGGCCTACCCGTGCTCGGACCATCCTGGACATCACCCGAAGGTCGTTTTGTACGGGTGCTTGTTAAAAAATGCCTATTTCTTTGCAAGTTGATTTCCCTTGGTGGAGGCCTTTGAAGCCGTATGCCAATTTGGTGAAGGTATTGTCAGCCCTTTGGAGCCTCGTCTCGCTATGACGGAGGTTTCCGGGGTTGAGTATTACCTTGAGACTAGAGGTGGTGCTGATAGTTGGTGTCTTTGGTCGGCTTTGAGTCATTGTTGCTCTTCCTATATGTGATGTAGGGCTGCTTCCTCCTTCCCGGGGGTCATCGGGATCTGCTGACTCCATGGCGCCGGTGGATCATGCCCTTAACGGCTGTTATTTGGAGGACAATGGAGACCGGGCATGGACAAGTCGCTCCGCTCGGGAGCTAACTGCTGAAACAATACCTTTGGGACCTGCATTTCTTGTTTGAAAAATGGAACAATACTCTTTAGGAGGAACGTTCCGTGCTCTGCCATTTTTACCTATGACGATAGCGAATTCAGTAGCGTGCCTTACTTCCTCTGTCGCATTTGTACGAATGTTGTTGGCATCAAACGGTCCCTCAAGGACGGGGCTGTGCCTCCTCCGGAGAGGGGGAGGATTTGTAGTCTTTCGAGATGGGGGATGATGGCAAAAATGAGACATGCGCTCATAATGTGATAGAGCTTTTAATAAGGCAAGACAGGCCTGTGCTTCTAAGAAGAGTGCATCATCCGAGCCTGCCATTTCTGGAGTCTTTGGCTTTAGAGCAGTGGTTTTTTCGAACGATTACACCCCGGCCGGGGTAGGTTCTTCAGGGCCAAAAAATATTGGGCCAACAGGAGTGTGCTCGGCCTTCGTGGAGGTTTGCCGACTTTATTTCGTGGTGAGTCTTGGCATGATTCTTCCGCAACTAGGATCTTTCCTTTCTCATCAGGTTTTCCCCCCGTAAGACTTCGATAGGCTCAGGTTTGAGCCTCTCCGTCAAGGGTCTAGACTTCTGAGGGGACCTTGGATGAGGGTGAGTCCCTTGGGCTCATTAACAAGGAGAAGGAGGGTTGAGTCGGTGCACTAGCGATTCTGGATGTATCGGAGCTTGTATTATAGGAGCCTTTTAATGAGGCAGGTGCATTTTTGTGGTAAGCGTTTCGCCTCTTCAACCCTTGAGGTTAGGCTTTTGCTTTTATTTTTAGAAAAAGGCGAAGGCTCAAGGGTACCTTAGAAGTGAAGCCAGCCGAGTCAGGAATGCTTGTGGTGAACTGAAGTTTCAAATGCAGGCTCGAGCTTCGATTTGAGTGGTCATGATTGCGAAGCTATAGTCTAATTCCTTGAGGGCCCTGGTTGGAAATAACCGGTGTCCGAACTGATGTAGCACCTAGTCAGATAGAGGACGATGAGGGAGTGGCGACTCATTTAAAGGACGTTACTGTCATCTGAGGTGAGTTTTAGTGGGCCCTTGATCGTGAGAAAAGGAACGAGGGATACGTTCGTCGTAGATTTCGAGAGAGGCACTTGAAGAGACCAGTGCCAGGGGTTCCGTCCTCCTGGAAGGGCTTTCTTGAGTGAAGGTGATCGAGCATGATGCTCAGTTGCTCTCTTACCGATGCCACAGAAAGCGAGGCTGGGGCTGGTAGGTCGTAACCTTTTGGGGTGGAGCGTAGATTTTTCCATCTTGTATTTGCTGTTTGTAGAACATGTTTGTAGATGGAGAGCGTGCCATTCGCGCATATATAAAAAAAGAGAAAACTTGATGCTTTTTATCCTTGGTACCTTTTTCCGCCTTGCCTTTGACCAGGTGGGCTGGTTTCGGTGTTTGGCGGGAACCTCGTGGGTTCGGAGCTAATTAGGCAGGCCCGGAGGCTTTTGAGTGCGACTTTTGTCGTAAGTAGGGGTTAGGGCCTCTGTGCTTTGCCCAATTGTTCAGGCTCAATCTTTGAGCCCGGCTTTGACTCGAGCTTAGCGGACCTCCGGTCTCTTGTGCATGCATGAACGAATGATAATTGTTTTTATTTTTCTCCCTCGGGCATTTGTTGTTTCCACTATTTTGGGTTTAGTCTCCGAGTCGCGTTGCGACTCAAGCTTCAATTTACCCTCAAGTTTTTTTTTGGTTTTCAAGTTGGAGGCAGTGCCTCTTATGCTATTTTTGGTCATTGAGACCTTTTGATATGTGGCCTAGAGGCATGCATAGTTTAACTATTTTGGATTCGGTCTCTAAATCGGATTACGAATCGAGCTTATTTTAATCCTCAAGTTGTCAATTTTCAAGCTGACGACAATGGCTCTTACTCTATTTGGTCGTTGAGACCTTTTAGTGTGCGGCCCGGAGGCTTGTTTGGCTGACGACAATGGCTCTTACGCTTTTTACCCGTGGGTATTTTATAGGCTTTGTTTTCCTCTCGTTAAGGTCTAATTGAAATGATTTTGCCTGACCCGTCATTGGTTCTTGGAAGAGCCTCAATTTCAAGTCGTTATTGGTGATGTTTGAGAACCTTGGAAGGTTCTTAGCTCGTAGTTTGAGTAGGTGGAAGCCTTATGATTTGGAGCCGACGTGGTCAAAACTCGTTTGCCTGTTTAGGGAAGCCTGTTTTAACCGGTTCTTTTAGAAATATATTTGAAGTAGTGGCCTGCGATTTTGTTTAGCGATGGTCGGGCATCCCCGAGTCACATTAATTTGGTTGTGTTAGCCGTTTTGACCGTAGTCATATGTGTTTTGCCGGAGCCATTTTTGATCCCGTGTGATAGTTTAGGCGTCTACACCGAGGGTATGCCCTTTCGAGATTATTACAAATGCGACGTATAGCCTAAACTTTGGGATTTTTGAGTTTCATATATGTTGAGGTCTTACAGTTTGTCATGCCTGTTAAGGTCTTACAGTTTTATCATGCTTGTTCAGGTCTTAGAGTTTTATCATGCATGTTCAGGTCTTACAGTTTTATCATGCCTGTTGAGGTCTTACAGTTTGTGTTGCTTTGTAGAATAGATCTGGTTATACCGAGTCTGCCCGCTCGGGGTCTTCTGACCTCGGGTTTTTCAGTGTAAGGCGATTGGTTACATTCTCCGAGTCATCGAGTTTGCTTAGGCTTGAAGGCCGTTATTTGTGAGCTCGGAGTTACCTTGCTGGGGCTTTATGATCTCGTTGTTCCGACCCTAGGGCCGTGCGGGTGCCAAATTGTTGACGCTAAGTCTTCGAGTATTTCGAGATGCATTCGGTGGAGGGGCCCTTGCCGTTAGCTTGTTAAAATTCCCTTTTCTGGAATTGGAGATGCCGAAATATATTCTTTGTTGTTTGGCGTAAATATACACTGTTGTGTTGGATCAATCTGTATTAGATCGTATTTGATCACTCGGCGATTTCCATGTTGCCTTGCCTGAAGTTTTTGTGGTTTCAGAGTTTCAATGCGGAGACCGTCTGAGCGTTTTGAACTGCTGGCGTCCATTCCCAATTTTTAGGGGCATTTCTGGTAAATGAATTTGTTACCTTACTTTGAGAAGGAGTCCTTTTTCTTTTGACAAAAGGTATTCTTTGATTGCCCTATACAATAATATATGTGTCCGCCGATGGGCACCTGACTATATGGACATGGCTCGTTCGACCGTTCGGTCCAATACATTGTTTTCCTACAGGAACCTTACTTGACGTCTCAAAACTCCTTCGAGCGAGTAGCTTTCTTGGGGAATGCCCTTCGCTATCCAAAAGGCAGCTGCAGAGGAAGTTTGAGCATTTTGTGGAGTTCCCCCTCAGGCAGCTTGCAGACGTTGCCTCATTATAAACCTTGCCGGTAAACACCCTTCTTTTGGGACAAAAATTCGGTCAAAGTAAAAGAGTGCAACAAATGCGTTTTTAGATCCTTGAGGTCTTCAGATAGTGCTATCGTTCCGGCAGCTCCGATCGGGTGCATGCACAAGGGTTAGTTCCAAATTTTAAATGAAAAGGGGGATGGTCGTACCTTGAAGTGGGATATGCTGGCGATGCCTCAGGATTGGTTCGTTATAATTGTCTGGGCCGGAGACGTGGCGTGGATTTCTGTTTCGTTAAGCTCGACCAAGGTCGAGGCCCGATTCTACCTTTGGCTTATCCGGGGGCGGAGGTATGAGCGTCGGTACCACGTTGTGTATTGCAAACATTTCCCTTGCCGCGTACTATTCCCCTTAGACGGTTTTGATCCCGTCCTTTGATGGGAATTTCATCATCTGGTGATGGGTGGATGGTACCGCTCTCATGCAGTGTATCTAAGGCCGCCCAAATAAGGCGTTATACCTCATATCTCCCTCGATGACATGGAATGTGCTTTCTTGGGTCGTGCCAGCCATGGTAACCGAAAGGATGATTTTTCCTTTCGTCGTTTTGCTTGCCATGTCGAATCCATTGAGGACCCGAGTGGCGGGCACGATCTGGTCGAGTAGTCCGAGCTGTTCTATTATCCTTGACCTGACAATATTAGCCGAGCTACTTGGGTCCATGAGTACACGTTTTATCCGAAAAGAATTTACAATGAAGGAAATTACCAGCGCATCGTTGTGGTGTTGAGACAGGGCCTCATTGTCCTCTTCGCTAAATGTGAGGGCATCTTCGTAGATATATCCCCGAGTCCATTTTTCTCTGGGGATGAATATTTTTGTTCTTCTCATTACGGGTTCCTACGGGGCATCGGCGCCCCCATGATCATATGAATGACATGTTGCGGCTTGTTTGCCTCGTTTTATCTTGGTGGCCTCCCTTTCTCAGAACTGGTTTTTGGCCCGATCGCTAAGGAATTCCTGGAGGTGTCCTTTGTTGAGCAGTCAAGCCACTTCCTCTCGTAGTTGATGGCAATGCTAGGTCCTATGACCGTGCGTGTTGTGGAACTCGCATACTAAGTTGTAATTCCTCTGTGAAGGATCCGACTGTATCAGTTTGGGCCACTTGGCGTCTCTGATCTCACTGATAGCGAACATGATGTCTGACATATCGACACTGAAGTTGTATTCTGACAGGTGGGGCGCATTTGCTGGTTCTATGTTTTGATCGAACATGGTCCTGTTGACAAGCCCTCGAGGGCCCTGTCCTCGATCCATCCTCCGATCATTGCAAGGTAGGTTGTCCCTTGGGGCGTTCCTCCTGTCTTCGAGGTACGACTGGTACCTTTCTTTGTTTGGTTTCGATTCCTTTACCAGGAGTTTGTTTGGGTACACTGAGCCCAAAGGGGCTCCCAGCTGGTCATCCTCGGCTCTGATATTTAATTGATACTGGTTATGGATGTCCGACCAGGTCACGGCCGGATACTCAAACAGGTTCTACTTCAGCTGTTTTGAAGCCACTGAGCTTCACCCGTTCAGGCCTTGGTGAAGGCCTGTACTACCCGGTCGTCGGAGACTGGCGGTAGCTCCATCCGCTCCATTTAAAAGCAGGATATGAATTCTCGCAATATTTCATTCTTTCTCTAGTTGATTTTGAAAATGTCAGACTCCCTCATTGCTACCTTGATGGCTCCGACATGTGCCTTTATGAAGGAGTCTGCTAGCATGGCGAATGAATCTATGGAATTGGGAGCCAAGTTATGCTACCACATCATGGCCCCCTTCGAGAGTGTTTCTCCAAATTTTTTCAACAATAAGGTTTCGATCTCGTCATTCTTTATGTCGTTGCCTTTTACTATGCAGGTGTAGGCAGTAACGTGTTCGTTGGAATGGTCTTCGGGGCCGCTTCCTCAGGGAACGGCCTCTGTACGAACTTCTTCGAATCCAGGCCTTTGAGGATTGGGGGCGCACCCGGGATCTGATCGACCCTAGAGGTGTAGATCTTGACCTTTTTATCATTGGCTACAATCATTTTCTCACCCGATTCAATCGTTTTGGTGAGGTCCTCGAGCATCTTTACTATGGCAGGGTCGGCTATAAACCCGTTATTGCTTGATCTTTCGAGTACTTGCTCGGCGGGGGGAGCTATTTCCGGCGCTACTGTGCTGGGAGTCTTCGAATGGATTTGTAACTAAGCAATGCCCAACTGTTGTTCCTGCAACATTTCAAAAATAACATGAAGACTAACTTCCTGTTCTTCCTAGGCTGGGGTCTTTTGGGCTTCCTGTCGGTCGCTATGCCGTATGCTCCTATCGGTGTGGGAAGTTTCGTTGACCTGTTGTGCATCCTGTGAATCCCCGTCCGCTAGAATTAGTTCGGGCGTGTTATCGGGATTTTGTGGTAGTGCTCCAGCGGCCGGGACAGCCACACCGTCTTCCCCGTGGTTTTCGAGGTTGTCGTTCTCGACTTGGTTTACCAAACCTGACATTTTAACCTGAAATCAAGAGATCTTGGACAAGAAAAGTGTGAAAGATAACTGGCATTTCTGCAATGAAACCAGCAATAAAATAATCACTATTATTTTTAGCCCCATGGTGGGCGCCAAACTGTTTACCGTGAAAATGGTAACAACAAGTAAATTTGCAAATGAGATTCTAAAAATACGTGATCTATTTTTATGCTAGTTTTTAGAGCAGTTAATGCTAAGAATATGAAGTTTACAACAAAATACGAGCTAGAAACGGAGCGATAACCAAGCCTAAAGGCTTACTGTCCGAGCTTGTTTACCAAGGGGATATAGGCTAAAACGGGGAGTTGAACGAGCCGAGAAACCTGCTGCCCGAGTGTAGGATTAGTCAATGAGGGGCCTTGGGGTCGATGTCCGGCCCGATCTCGAGTTATCAGGGTCAATATCTGGCTCAAGTTCGAGGTGTCGGGGGTAGTCGGGGATGGGATTACAGTTAAGATATGATCATACAAGGCTCTTTATGATCAGTCAGGCAATAAATGGAGAACAAATGAGAAAATGATAAAATACTAAAATGGTTTCGAGCCAATAAGAACAAGCGAGTTAGAGAGAAGAGAGAGAGAAATATTATTGCACTTGAGTAGAATGGTTGGAGCTCTGCTTACAGGGTGTTAGCGACTCCCCTTTAATAGGAGGGGGGAGGCCAAACTTAGTACATGATACGTTGCATAAAAAGGAAATGGGATGGGACAACTGGATAGCTTTATGACATATGCATGGGCCGATGTCGAGCTGCTCAAATAGACCTGATCGACCCCGGATGCATTCCTCGGGAGATTCTTGCATTCGTCGGGACTTCAGTCAGCATTATCCTCGGCAGGGCATCGGCAGATCTTGAGGAAAGTGACTGGCTCGAGATCCCGTGCCTCCGGGGTCATCCTCCGAAGCATTTTGTCAAGGAGAAATCGGCCTCCCAGATTTCACCGCACATAGATCACTCTGCTCTCCTGCATCAAAACAAACCTAATACCGATCCAAGAAGCATCACAATATATTGTACACCTAGAAGTTGATGGTAGAACTAGAATTAGAGTTGTGGTCAAGGCAATCTTGAGCTTCTGAAAGCTTGCCTCGCACTCGTCCGGCCACCTGAAAGGAGCGCCCTTTTGGGTCAATTTGGGCAAGGGCGATGCAATAGAAGATGATCCCTGGATGTACCGACGATAATAACTAGCCAAACCAAGAAAGATCTGAATTTCTATGGCTGAGGATGGTCTAGGCTAACTCTGAACTACCTCTATATTCTTCGGATCAACCTGAATACCCTCACTGGACACCACGTACCCCAAGAATACCACTAAACTGATACAGAACTCACACTTGGAGAACTTAGCATAAAGCTTCTCCTCCTTCAACCGTTGCAACATAATCCGCAAATGCCGGGCATGTTCCTCCAGGCTACGAGAGTACACCAGGATATTATTAATGAATACAATAACAAACAAGTCGAGATAAGACTGAATATGTTGTTCATCATATGCATGAATGTTGCTGGGGTATTGATTAGCCTAAAAGACATCACAAGAAACTCATAATGACCATAACGGGTCCTAAAAGCTATCTTAAGAATATCCGAGTCCCGAATAATTAACTGTTGATACCCTAACCTTACATTAATCTTGGAGAACACTCTCGCTCCCTAAAGCTGGTTAAATAGATCATCAATCTGCGGCAAAGGATACTTGTTCTTGATTGTGACTTTGTTCAACTGCATATAATGAATGCACATCCCTATGGTACCATCCTTCTTCTTCACAAATAGGACCGGTGCACCCCAAGGTGATACTCTAGGCCGAATAAACTCCTTATCAAGGAGTTCCTGAAGTTGCTCCTTCAATTATTTCAAATCCATTGGTGCCATACAATACGGTGGAATTGAAATGGGCTAAGTGCCCGGAACAAAATCAATACCGAAGTCAACATCCCTGTCTAGTTGCATGCCCCGCAGGTCTACAGGAAACACATCTGGAAAATATCGCACCACCGGAACAGAATCAATAGTATGGGTCTCTACACTGACATCCCTCAAAAAGGCCAAATAATAAAGACAACCCTTCATATCCATCCGCTGGGCCTTCAAGTATGAAATCGCCCTACTGGGACATAGTCTAAAGAGCCTCGCCACTCAATCCGAGGAAACCTTGGCATCGCCAACGTCACTGATTTAGCATGACAATCCAAAATAGCATGACACGGAGACAACCAATCCATACCTAATATCACGTCAAAATCAACCATACTAAGCAGCAAAAGGTCAAATCTAGTCTCTAATCCCCTAATAGTCACTACACATGATCCACAATAGCAGTATCGCCCACCGGAGTAGATACATGGACAGATGAAGCTAAAGACTCACGTGACATATCCAGATAATGAGCAAAATACGAGGATGCATATGAATAGGTGGAACTAGGGTCAAATAATACAGAAGCATCTCGGTGACATACTGAAACAATACCTATGATCACTGTGTCTGAAGCAATAACATATGGTCTGGTAGGGAGTTCAAAGAAACGGGCTTGACCACCATCTGATCGGCCTCCCCCTTTAGGGTAACTCCTAGCTGACTAACCTCCACCCCGATCTAGTTGGGCAGACAGTGAAGTAACTAGTGTTGAAGATGCAGCCTGACTCCTCTGCTGCACTGAAACTCCATGACGACGCGGACACTAGCTCTACACATGCCCAAACCCCCCACACTCAGAACAACTCCTTGGTGCTGGTGATGGGGACTGAAGAGAGCCCCAAGCACCAGAATAACTGGTAGAAGGACTTGGCATAGAGGAGCCCTGAACCGATGCAGCACGGGGCAAACTATAAAGTGGAAGGGCACTGAGAGACGAGTGACACTGATGGGAACTTTGTAGACTATGACCAGATAATGCACCACGGTGAACTACGCGAACCGTCTAAGCATGCCTGAATGGATAGCCCCTGCCGTCGTAGAATTGACCTCCAGAAGGAACACCACCAAAACTACTGGATCTACGATGCCTCTTGGCCTCCTTCTCAACTCGCTCCTAGCAGAAAATAGACTTTATCTCTATAGTCATAAGTTTCCGCAACTGGTATGTGAGGCCATCAACGAACCTCCTGATCCTCTCCCTATGCATGGGAACCAACCAAATAGCATGACGAGCTACCTCAAAAAATCTTATCTCGTACTGCATCACAGTCATATCATCCTAACGCAACTACTTGAACTGTCTGCGCAGCTCCTCTTTGTGAAACTGCGGCACATACTTCTCTAAGAAAAGAACTGAAAACTCCTACCATGTAAGTGGCGCTGCGCCAACTGGCCTACGCTTCTCATAATCCTCTAACCAAGTGAGGGCAGCTCCAGCAAACTATAAAGTAGTGAACGAGACCTCACTGGTCTGTAGAATACTCGATGTACGGAGAATCCTCTAACATTTATCCAAGAAGCCCTAGGCATCCTCCTACTCTGCTCTGCTGAAAGATGGAGGTTGAAGTATACCAAACCTCTCTAACCTTCGCTGCTCATCATCAGTCATAGCAGGGACCACATGTGCTTGAGTAGCTGCCACCGACTAGGTTGGTAGTGCCCCCGGTGTCTGAAGTCCCCGCATCACCTGCTCGGGTGTATGGGCGGTGGGAGTCTGGGTGCCTCTCCAGCATGAGAAGTGGATGTTGCGGCCACAATAGAGACCGCCTGAGCAATACTGCTGCACACTATCAAAATCTAAGTTAAGGCCTCTTGAAGACATGGAACCACAATAGACACAACTGGTGCTTGGGCTGGTCCCGCTGGTGTATCCACAATTGGGACCTGATCCTGAATTGGGGCAACTGGTGGATCTGCAGGTGCTGCCTAGCTGTTGTGCGGGGTGCAACCCTACCCCTACCACATTGTTAACCGCGACCTCGACCTCTCGCGGCCCTGACTAGTGGTACTGTTGGTTGTCCGTCCTGCCCGGTAGCACGTGTGTCCTCACCATCTGTGGGAGATAGAATAACAGAAGTTTAGTTACCAGTATCAACGAATTTGCCCGATAAGAATTCAAGAATGTGAAGTTTCCTAAGGGTTCTGTAGCCTCTCAAAGATAAGTACAGACGTCTTTGTACCAATCTGCAAAACACTACTCAACATGCTCATGACTTGTGAGACCTATGTAACTTAGGCTCTGATACCAATTTGTCACGACCTAAATCCTAACATATCGTGATGGCGCCTATCGAATATACTAGGCAAGTTGATATTTAAAAATCACTTCAAATATTGCACAGAAGGTAAATCAAAAGTTCGTAAATAAAGCAGAGTTTTCAAAAATAGAGTTTAATCTCAAAACACGAGTACGGTATAGTAGCACCAACATTGGGGTGTCACTAAGTTATGAGCAACTAGACTTTCAATCTAAAAGACAATGTTTACATAGTCTGCTTCTAAATGTCAATATAGAAGAGAAAAGCAATAAGGAAGGACCACAAGGTCTGCGAACGCCATCAACTACCTCATGAATCTCCGGTAATCGACCATGCACGAGCTCACTGACCTCCACGTCGGTCACACCTGGATCTGCACACAAGATGTTGGAAGTAAAGTGGGTACTTCCAATTCAGTAAGTAACAGAAATAATAAGGAAATGAGAAGCAGCGATGAGCTATACAAATACAGTTCATTTCATAAATTTCAGTAAAGAGTAGGCATGCTTCCAATACAAAAATTTAAGTCAAATCGGTTTGTTTAAGTCAAGTTCAAATAAAAACCAGATAAAATATCTTTCAGAAGTTTTCAAAACAATGATATAGGGCAACTGTGTGCATCAATAATGAAATCATAAATAGCTTCTCAGGCAGTCATCACTTAGTCCTCCCATTCACTCCAACCTCGCGATCACTCATTCCTCACAGTCAATCATTCCTCATGATTGCTCAGCACTCGGCACTCGCACTCAGTAGGTACCTGTGCTCACTAAGGGTGTGTACAGACTCCGGGGGGCTCCTGCAGCCCAAGCGCTATATCAAGCATCTCATGGAAAAATCAATGAAACATGTTGCGGCGTGCAACCCGATCCCATAAATATCCTCATAATCAGGCCCTCGTCCTCACTCAGTCATCAATCTCTCCAGTCTCCCGGACTCTCAAAAATAGGAAATCAGCCCAAACAGTAGTAAAATGATGCATCAAATAGAATAACAGAGACTGAGATATGATATGCGAGTAAAAACTGTGACTGAGTACAAATAGCATTTAGCAGGCAATTCAACCGGTAACGCGGCCTCTGTGGGACCAGTAGCACCAACACATAGACTAAACATGGTTTCTAACATGATTTACAGTCAATTTCTATAACACATAGAGAACATATAGCTAACAGCAAGTTATTCAACTTTACAGTTTCCATGGGATGGGCCAAGTCACAACCATTTGGTGCACACCCACATGCTTGTCATCTAGCATGTGTGTCACCTCCAAAATAATCACATGCCACCAAATCCGGGATTTCATATCCTTAGGAACATATTTATAACTATGACTTACCTCAATCCGAGTAAATCTCTACTCCGCAATGCCCTTGCCTCTCAAATCGGTCTCCAAATGTCCCAAATCAAGCCACAAACGGTACAATACAATTAATATATGCTAAAGGAATCAATTCTACAAGAAAAGCACTAAATTAGACGTCAAAATCCGAAATTGGCTCAACCTGGCCCACGTCTCGAAATCTGACAAGTCACAAAACCCGAAAGCCCATTCACTCCGAGTCTAATCATACTAAATTTATCAAAATCCAACATCATTTGCCCCTCTAAATCCCCAAAATTCACACTCCAATTCTCAAGCCCTAATCTCCCAAATTTCACCTCAAAACTCACCAACAAGGTGTTAAATCAGTGGAAAAATAGCATTATTGAAGATAAATAGGCACAAGGAACTTACCTCAGTGATTGCTTCGAAATTCCTCTCAAATATCTCAAAATCTGAGTACAAAAATGATGAAAATGGTAAAAAATCTCGAAGTCTTCTATTTATAGATTCTGCCCGCAAAACAGCACCTGCGGACCTCCTATCGCATTTATGACGCGGTACTTGCGGAAATTCCATCGCAGGTGCGAATCCCACTTAAGCTCCCAGATTCCGCATCTGCGGTCACTTATTCGCACATGTGGGCCCTGTCCCGTTCTATGATCCTCCCTTCTCAGGCTCTTTTCCGCATTCGCGCTTCCCCTTTCGCGTCTACGGTTGCGCAGATGTGCTCCTAACCTCGCACCTGCGCTTCCAGTCAAACCCAGCCTTGCCCGCATCAGCAACCTCCTCTTCGCTTTTGCGGGGCCGCACCTACGGGCTCCTCACCGCAGGTGCGAAAACACCAGAACCAACAGCAGTTCAGCTGCATTCTTCAACTCAATCCAAGCTGTTAACCACCCAAAATCACCCCGAGTCACTCGAGACCTCTACCAAATGTGCCAACAAGTCTTACAACCCGATAAGAACTTAGTCGAATCCTCAAACAACATAAAAAAATACGGATTATGCTCGAATTCAAGCCTAAAGAACTTCTAAACTTCAAAATTTTACAAACGACGTCAAAACATATCAAACCGCGTCCGATTGACCCCAAATTTTGCACACAAGTCTTAAATGACACCATGAATCTACTGCAACTTTCGAAAATCCAATCCGATCCCGATATCAAAAAGTGCACTCCCGGTCAAACTTCCCAAAATTCCAACTTTTGACATTTCAAGCTTAATTCTACTACGGATCTCCGAATCACAATCTGGATGTGCTCCTAAGTCCAAAATCACCTAAGAGAGCTAACGGAATCATCAAAATTTAATTCCGAGGTTGTTTACACATTAGTCAACATCCGGTCAAATTTTCCAACTTAAATTTTCAATTAAGAGACTACGTGTCTCAGTTCACTCCAAAATCACTACGGACCGGAACCAACTAACCCGGTAAAGCATAATACAACTAAGGAACATACAAGAAGCAGAAAAAATGGGAGAACGGGGCTACCACTTTTGAAACGACCGGCCGGGTCATTACACTATTTTACAGAAAATCCAAGTTGGTAATTTCTAAAACTCTATCAAGATGAATGCCTATGATTCTAAAACACATCCTAATGATCCAAATGTGTTCCACATTTCAAAGGTCAAATGTGTAAATCCCATAACAAATCAGATTTGTACAAAATAACTGAGCCGAATATTAAAATACATGCCAAAATGGTGAAACGAAAAAATATAAGCAAACATTTATTTTCATAATAACTTACTATTACAAGGAAACATACTAAAGATTATGACAGAAAAACTTCTATGAAGCATTCTTTTATTAAGATCCATCACGTATTATATTTAGTACTCCCACAACCTGCATGCAGAAAGAATGTACGTATATTAACCCTCCACACTCTTCGTAATTATTACTTTTTGGATTACTAACCCTCCTTTCCACTTTCCACTCCAGACTTCATAGAGCCCAAAATAAAGGTTGTTCCCGTCATTGCCACCTTTTCCCACTGTAACGGTAAGATTGTTGGGTACGACATATATTCCATCAGAATTGGTAGGGGCATCTTTTGTCAAATTCAGCTTCTTCCATAAGCTTCCGCTTCCAGATTTGACCATAAAGTAGATGGGTAAATCATTCCAGCCAAATGCATCTGGTGTCAATTTCAGCTGGAACTTAACATCATATGTTACGTTTGGCTCTACTTGATCACAATATCCTGTTACCTCTAGCCAACTTACTTGTACAAGTTCTGCTGGTTCTTTCCTGTTCATCAACTTCAACATTAGATGATGCAAAATCATATCATTCAATATACCACTTAAATTTTCTTATAACGATGGTGTCCGAATTAACTTGCATGCAAGGGGCGAAGCCACCTTGAGCAAAGGGTGGTCAACTGAGCACCCTTCGTCGAAAAATTACACTATGTATATAAGTAAAATATTAATTTTAGATATATAAAACCTATATGGAACACCTTTTGTCGGAATTTTTTTTCTACTTCTTTCAAGTTTTAATACCCTTAGAAATATTTCTGGCTTCGCCACTGCTTGCGCGCACCTTAACTATTTTATGAAGTACCTACTACCTCCGCCAATGTAGGCAATCGCCGAACCACATGTGCAAATAGTGTATAAACAAATTTATATGTGTGTGCTTGTGTCCGTAAATATTTTAATCCCTTTAACATAAGAGTTTTAGAAGCTGAATTACTCTATCTCCAAAAATATTACCCCTTCAAATTGTTCAATTACGACCAAATCTATTCAATCTTCTCACGAGATATGTACGAAGTGATATAATATATATATATATACACTTACCCTTGAGGTAATTTCCAATATCGTGCATCCTGTCCCCAAATGATATTAAGGCCTGACGGATAAATTTCGAACTGCAGGCACAGCAATTAAATATGTTAAAAAAAATATAAAGAAGAATAAGTAAAGAAAGAGGTAAAGAATCAAGAGAAAAATGAAGATCAAACTAAACGTACCCCATTTTCTATTTTGTAGGAGATATGATTTCCTTCATAGTGTGAATTTGAATCCATGTAGAAGTTACTTGTGAACGTTTCACTATCTTATAATTAAAGAATTGAAATATTTGAGTTTATTGTTCGCGTGCAACCACATATATATAGCCAGGGATCTAGGGTCGGCAAGGTTATTGTCGAACTTTTTAAAGTGAAATGCCAGCTTCTATCCACACACGCACGCACACGCACCCATACACACGGAGGAATACCACCAAAGATATGTGCGACAATTAAGAATCTTTTATCTTTAATCAGAGGTAAATGATTCGAATTTTAGGATTTAAGAATTATTCAGCAGAGAACGCATATAATGTTCTTTAATTAGTGGACCTATCCAACGCGATCTGAATTAATTAATCGAGCCAATAAATACCCGATATAGAATAGTTAAAAAAAATGGAATCAAGTATGAAGTAAGACAGATGGAAAGGGAAATTCTTCTTTTGCACAATGCCATACACGACTTGTAAAGATGTACTATATGGTTCGTATTCTCACACGCTAAGTATCACATCTATACGTACCAATTGCTTGGAGAATGTTTCCAATCTTTATGTCGTTTTCGTCACTTTTACTGACCATTACTTGGATTCGGGTTAACCGATCGATAGGAGGGAGACATGCTTTAATGACATAGTGCTAGTTGTAAAGGTAATTGCAATTCTTATCAATCTTTGATTTATTTTTAAAAATTGTATATACTTTTTCTGCGTAAGAGTAAATATAAACACTCCATCGACGTGCGTAATGGATGTTATCGCGTAGTATAATTAATTCCATAAATCGCAGAACACCGCTATTTCTTACTATTTGTTCACGTTTGATTAAAATTTCGAATTTGGATTTTTCATTTAAGAGCAATATAACATCCATCACACAACAAAAATTATTGTATACGGTCAAAATCGGGCTTGCTCTTTTTGTATGATTAATCGAAACCGGGGCGTGACAGGCCAAGGTTCGACCCCATGTCATACCGGACCGTGACACGAAGTTAGATTGCCAAGCTCGTGACTCAGGGACCGATCAAGATCAAGATCAGCCACGATCGAGACCGAGCGGGATAGAGATCGAGCAAGGTCGAGGGAAGCTTGCCGAGCCAAATAACGGAAAGCCAAGATATCCGCGATCGGGTGAGGATCACGGCGGAAATCTCAGTACGTATCAAGAAGAGACCGATTAATCAATTAATCATGAGATTTCTTACTGTATTTAAGATTGTATTAAGGGTTGGACTCCCCTACTATATAAAGGGGGTCTGATCATTTGTAAAAGATGATATTCACGCAATACAAAGCCATATATTGTCTTTCTCTTAAGCTCACAATACTCTATTACTTTGTTCATACTGTCTAGTGAAATACTCATTAGGTTCGAGGGCCAAAGCCATACATTTCTATTGGTTTGCTTTAATTTTTATTTCCTATTAATTTCAATGTCAATTTACGTTTCTTCTTACATTGTGCCAAGTTATATCACGTATCCTTAGAACTGCGTATAAATTCAATTGTTATCCGTTTTTAGGGTAAACAATCATATTCTAGCAATTTATCGCATGGAAAATCATTAGACATTTGAATAAGAGAAGAAGAAATATTTAACTCATTTGCAAGCCTCTTCTCATAAATTTCATGTCTCTTTGCACCAAGTTGGAATACATAATCATCTATGTTATATTGAATTTCAAAAGACAGTAAATTACTCTTGCACTTGAATTTAGATATTACAGTCATTAACTTGATATGCATCGAAATATCATCATCCACAAAAATTATATAGTCACCAACATAAGAAATAAAAGTATAGTTCATTACCTCCAAAAATATCTTAGATGTTCTAGAAAGGCCAAGAATTCGCATAAACCAATTATACATATCATACTTGGACTTATTTACCAATGGAATATCATCACCTTGTATTCTTTTATGCAATGACTCCAACTTAGCAATGCTTTTAGGCAACTCCATATCATAAACAAGTAAATAAGGATCAAAATACTCAAAAATGCTCAATTTGGGGGTGTTTTTGTGCTTACTTAATTGCTAGCCTGAATGACAGGCAAAAGTATTAGAAACAACGTACATTATAATATACTACAACTGGTGTTTTTGTGTTAGATTTTTTCAAAATATGCAAAGACAACTCTTAGAAGTAGTGGTGAAAGATAATTTTGATCAAGGATATCGACATAGTAATATAACTTTAGGATAGCAGGAGTAAAGATTAGTCAAGCTAGTGATAACTTATCTTAAACATGCTTTTACAAAGTCATTTGAGTAAAGTTTCCGATAAAATAATAAGCATAGTTAGATTCTAAAGGCATGGATTAATTTTTCATAACGACCGTCTGAGGTAAATGAAAAAAAATAAAAATTCTAAAGGCAGGCAAAATATCACGATCAAAGTTCATAGCACGTATTGTCTGCTTTGGCCCAACAGACCTTATGAATTTGTCTCTTGAGCTTCTTTATGAACGAGCTCATAAGCGCGCATATCATGTGAATTTGTTCTAGTTGCAGCTTATAAAGTTCTTTACTTTTCTCTTTCATTATGGTGTTGGATTGATCATCTTAGGTGACATAAGCATCACTTCTTCAAAAGCTTGTCAACTGAGAAGCATGTGAATCTTGCTTGACCTTTTCTCATTCGTCCGCCCTTTGTTATGGGCGTCACTCAAAAGAGGAAAAATAAGCTTCGATCTTGAGCTATGTTTTGAAGAAAAGAATATTTATTTTGAACGGTCCACGTGAGAAATGCAAATGGGATGAGATCAAAGTACAATGGCAGGGAATCATTTATGTGCCTACCAAGCGTGTAAATCTTATCAAAAGCTCAACTTGTAAGGAAAAGAAGAACAAAATCATTCTAGTTTTCTTTTTCTTTTTTCTATCTTAGTGATAGTTTGCATGCACTTAGATTAATTTAATCGATCGGTTACCCTCCTACCTTTATCAGCACAGATATCGAATAACTTTGTCCATCAAAACTTTGACATATGAAATGAAATAAACAACCAAAAACATTCTAGTTTCTTAATTCTTATTCCAACTTTCTTCCAACCATTTGTCAACAATCTTATATATATTGTGTTATTTTGTTGTTGAAGAATCTAAATGACGCCTTTAATGGCGAAAAGAAAAAAGTGATATGTTCCTTTCATACTTTGAAGCATATATGTATTTTCGAAATTATGGTGGTTGTTGAATATTCACAAAAACATAGAGGCCAGGTTCGATTAAATGACAAATTCTAGAGCTAATCTATTTGTAGTATCATACTTATTTCCTTAAATTATACTTACTTTATTTTAGTAACATAAAATAAATTTATGTTTTTCAATGAAAGAAAAATTTATTAGATATAATTTTGAAAAACAAATGTGAAGTAGGACAACAATCAATCTCGCTAAATTTACCGTTACGATGTTACTTGAGTTAATTATGTCCAGCCTAAATTTATGTTTTTGTCTCATGTTCAGTTCTGAAAATGCAAGGCTTCTATAATTTACGAATCAGTCGCGTTGTGTATCCATCAGCTGTGTATACCAATCTTGCTTGTACCTATTTGCCCATCTCAGTTTTACCTTGTGTATATAGTTGTCTTATGACTTTGTTTAAAACATTGTGGTGATTCCACCATTCCATTGATGATGAAACGATGCTCTTTTGGTGGGAAAGCTAGTCGCAGTGGAGGAGAATGTTTACCTCTAAAACTGTATATTTGAATTTATACGGTGTTTCTAGACAAGTGAATTAATTTGATTCGGAAATAATAAAATAGCTAAAAAAATATGTAATACTTAGCCTGGAATTGAAGATGAAATCACGAAAAAACAGTAATTCTTGGGGCAGAGCTTCCGGGCATAACAATGATGAAAATAAAGAACAAGAAAGTAAAATTGTATAGAGCTTTTAATTGATTATAGCGTGAGTTTGCCAGAAAAAGTCATCCCTTTACAATGGCAATAGAGCTTACTATTTATTGTTACATCTAGTGAATAAGGCTCTAGGATGAAGCCCCTAGTCAATACCAATTATGCGGGCTATTGAAGAGTGTGTAACGGCAGGCATGAATGCCATATCCTTTTTTAACGGGTAGAGTATTAAGTACTGTGGAATATTCTCCATTAAATTCTACCGAGCGGAGGATATTTATTGCCTCTTTATAAGTGTCATTATTTCCGGTACCAAACGGGATAATTGCCTTCGGTTCTGACTATCCCTTGCCTTAGGTTCCACGTGTCATTCTTTTAAGCGGCCACCTGGCATAGCATATTTTACCCTATACAGATAGTCCTCCTGCTTTCCGGTTACATAGCTTTATGTCATGAGGAAGTTGGT
Source organism: Nicotiana tabacum (assembly GCF_000715075.1). Classification (NCBI taxonomy): domain Eukaryota; kingdom Viridiplantae; phylum Streptophyta; class Magnoliopsida; order Solanales; family Solanaceae; genus Nicotiana; species Nicotiana tabacum. The sequence continues at coordinate 47,233,300 of NC_134082.1, read as the reverse complement.
AGAAACAATCTTTTTGGCAGGAATTACTATGATTCCGTCTGAAAGGCTTTTGACAGTTGATTAGACGCACACCGCTCTGCATTTAATGCCTCGAGCACGCGTCATCCCACGATTCAGCATAGCTTGCCGGTTATCTAGGTAATCATGGCCATGAATTTAACTGGCTAAACCTTTACTTAAATGAATCGATCTTTTTTACCCATACTCCATAACTCTCCAAACTTCCTAAAGCCTTCTTTATTGTTCTTCTTTCTTTAACTTCCTTCAAATGAAAAAGCTTTTCCTTCATCCATAACATATAATGACTTCTTCTTCAAAGAACACCAACTCTTCAAAGAGCAAGATCAAAATCGAGGACACTACTCCTCCAACAGTGCTTTTCATCATCCCTAGATGTCTTGTTACAACAAAATACTTCGAAGAGAAATTCCCTTCGGCTAACCCTCGCACATGGGCTGTTGGCAGATACCCTTCTTTCATCCGTCCTTCCAGTATTTCTATTGTGAAGAAAGATTGTCGTTGTCATGATTTGGACATTATTGCTCCTAGTCTAACTGAGCGAGTAACCTTGTCCAAGGAGGGTTTTAAATGTTTTTACACATATCCCTTTACTTTGGGAGCATTTTCTTTGAGTGGAGAGCTTTACTCCGTTATTGCGGAGTTCTACCTCCGCTACCAAGTGTGTTTGGCATAAGTAAGAGGGTGTTTGGATTGACTTATAAAAAGTAGCTTTTAAGCGAAAAGCCATAAGTTGGTAATACCCAACTTTTGGCTTTTGGCTTATTTTGTACTTTTTATGCCTAAAAGTAAGTGCTTTTAAGCACTTTTTATCATTGCCAAACACTACACAAACTAAAAAAGTGCTTAAAAGCAATAAGCACTTAACATAAGCCAATCCAAACACTCTCTAAGTCCTTATGTATGGAGGACAATTTCTTGTCTTCGACGCTTGTGGTAAGAGACGGGATATGAGCTAACTTTAGCCCATGTGATGAATATCTATTCCCCTAAAGTCTTCCACAGGGGAATGATAAACTTCATCAAACGCGGCCACCGTTCTCTATTATCTAGCATGAATGATGGCAACGACCGTGGGTGAATGGAATGGTACGTTGCAGTTGCCACCATATCATTCCGGCAACGGTTTCATCCTTTCCAGAATCATGGTACCGAACTCGTAATTCCTTGTTTAATATTTCTTTCATTAGAAATTTTTTCATATCCGTATTGATCCTCCGTCCTTCACTTGTTTCCTCAACTTGATGGGTTCCACCTAGGTTTAAAGGCTTGGACCAGTGGGTCCAAAAAATCTGGGACATCACTAAGCCCAAAACCCGCACGTGGAAAGAACTAGCCCTCAAATGTGGGTGAAAGGCCAAAAATCATGGTAATTTAGACTCATCTCATTTTCCGCTTTCTACGTGAGGAAATTGGTTGATGCTTTCTCCCTCTTTTCTAAAATCAATTCTAACCGCGGGCTCGATTGTCACCCCTGAGGAGGACATTTTGGCTGATCCTGCTGATGCGACGAGGCAACTTTAGGAGGCACTTACTCGAACGAGTGTCTCCGGGCCTGCGTCAGGTACAAGTTCTTCGTTGCGGAGTCTCCTGTTATATCTCGCGTTTTTGTACATTAAAGTTTCATCTTTAGTTAATCGACGTAGACTCGGGAATGAGATTATCTTGAGGTTACACGCATTTATGCAATTTATAACAAGCGATAAGTAAGTGTCGTGAAGGATAAAGGATGGACAAATGAAAAAAATAAGTTTCTTTGAAGGTTGTCGATTTGGAATAAAATAAAGTTCGAGCTACAATACCCGGTATTTATGGACTAGTACCATACAAGATACTACATGACCATAATAGTAAGGTGTATAAGGTATGTTAAAAGTGAGTAGTATTTTAAGTAATTTGAGATAATTCTTAATTATGTGGATAATTGGGTAATTGATAATTTTTAGTGGGAGATTAATTAAAATTTGAATAATTAAAGAATGGGATAAGATTAGACCCCTCCCCCTCACGTGACAACAAGCCACCCTAAATATATGACTCTTAAGTCATAGGAATTATGTGGCAAGATTAAGGATATGTGGTTAAGCCACCACATAAGGTGGGGCCACATCAATTTTAACAAAAGACATCTCTAACGAAGATAGATTATATGTAACGTGAGATTTCCATTAGAATTTTCAGAAAGATTATCATAAGTATCTTTAACAAGGTTAGCAACTCAACAAGATTCTCATAGTATCTTCAACTAGATTTCATAACATCTTAATCAACGTAAGATTTTGCAATTTTAAGGGAGTATGGTGCAATCTTTCTCAAGAATATCATACGGATTTTTCCCTACTCCGATCTTGCTGTCACGTGTTTTGTCACAATTAATGTATGTTAGAGTGATTGTGAAGAAAATCGACTCAGGTATGTTAAGGCTATCCCTTCTTTCCTTTTGTCATGATCCATACGACACAAACGAAACGAGCAAAGGCACAACTTTCTTAAATGACTCTATTCGTATAAATGTTAGAGATGCTTATATTCTTGATTCCCCATATGTCTTATTATTCTATCGTTAGTTCATGGGTTTCAGAAAATACATAAGTGGATAAAGTCTATTTCATGATATTAATTAGAGGCATAATGGTCTTATGACACTCCGAAAGATTTTATTATGTACTTCTCATGCATTGCATTCATTTACATTGACTTATGACCAGATGGCTATGATATTCGAGAAATCTTATTAACGTATTTCTATTGCATTTCATGCATTTATACATGTACATTGACCCATGACCAGAAGGCATTATATACGCGTGTATTATATGTATATGAGATATGGGAAAAGGTTAAAGCGTTATATACGCACCATCACCTGATCAGCTGGTATATGTTGATGATTTTGCCCACAGTGGCCGAGATGATATGATGTGATTCCTCCAGAGGCCTGATGATGTTATGTACACCTATACCTATGCATGACACGACATTTATACGCACGTACATGATATTATAAATGTTTCAGAACTTACAAAGTTATTTGGACTTACATGCGGAATTCTTTATTCCATATTTAATATATGTCTTTTATTTACTGATTTTCATGCCTTACATACTTAGTACATTATTCGTACCGGCGCCCTATTTTCCAGGCCTGCGTTTCATGCTCGCAGGTGCAGGTAGACAAGCTGACGGTCCCCTTCTTTAGGATCCTTGGTCAGCGAGAGTCGGTGTGCTCCATTTGATCCGGAGCTACTTTTGACCTTGGTATGATATGTTTGTATGCATATATGGGTATGACGGGGCCCATTCGCGTCCTTGTACAGTTGTATATTCTAATAGAGGTCTGTAGAAAGTTATGTATAGTTGGATAGTATGTGGCCTTGTCGGCTTTCAGTTTTGGGTATATTGTTGTCTATAGTAGCCTTTCCGGCTCGCCCCACTGTATTCCGCATGTATATGTACATATGTCTTTTGGACATGTTTCCCTCACGTATGTTATTCATGTTTTTATCTTATACACATGCTTAAGGGTGTTTGACAGGTAGGACTCAGGCACCCATAGCAGTCCATCGGTTTGGGTCGTGACAAAAGTGGTATCAGAGTAGTTCTGTCCTAAGGTTGTCTACAGATCGTGTATAGTATAGTCTTGTTTATGGGTGTGTTGTACACCACACTTATAAATAGGAGGCTATATGACATATAGGATGTTATCATCTTTTCTTATCTTAGATCGTGCGAAATAAGAATTCATGATCCTAAAGATTTGTTATATTTTTAGTGATGCCTCCAAAGATTACAACCGCCTAGAAGGAAAAATCCATGGCTGGTGAGACTACTAGTCGAATGCCATGAGTTACCAGGGAGAGTCTCGCAGTAAGATTCCATCTCAAACTTCAAATACCCCGCCCTCTCTAGAAGAGCTCCGAGGGCCCCCAGCTCTAGCGCCCGACCTTATACATTCAGCCTCTCAGCCAGATGCATCGGGTCAGGAGATGAGAGATGCTATTCAGCTATTAACTCGATTATTAGCTGCACAAGATCGGTATCAAGAAGTAGGTATTGGTCATGTAGATAGGTTTGTCAGTGTGAGGGTTCATGATTTCATTAATTTGGACCCTTCGGTATTTACGGGGGCAGATCCAAATGAGGACCCTCAGGTATTTATCAATAGAATTCAGAGGACTTTGACGGTAATGAAGGCCACTATGACTGAGTCAGTTGAGCTAGCTTCCTATAGACTCCAAGACGTTACAGTTAATCGGTACGAGTTTTGGGAATTGTCCATAGGTGAGGATGCCCCTCAGCAGTATGGCAGGAGTTTACAGAAGCTTTTCTTCATCATTATCTGCCGCCAGAACTTGGACGCGCCAGAGTTGATAGGTTTTTAACCCTTCGATAGGGTTTCAGGGGTACAATCTTCAGTTTGATTCATTTGCTAGGTATGCTCCCATATTTGTATCTAAGATGGAGGGTCGGGTTCACCAGTTCGTGATGGGGTTAGAGTCACACTTGCTTAATGATTGTATGTCAGTCTCACTTCAGGCAGACATGGATATTTCTTGTATTCAAGCATACGCTAAGGTTGTAGAGGAGCGTAAATAGAAGCAGAGGGTCGATCGTGAGCATGATAGGGCCCAAAATAAGAGAGCGAGATCTTTGGGTCCTTCTGGTGAGTTTCTAGGAGACAACAATACCCGAGATACCCAGTCCAGCCATTGGCTAGCACGCCCCCTGAGTTTGGCGGTAAGAGATTTGATCGTTCTACATATTCATGGCCTAGTCAGAATTCAGGGCCTCAGGTTCTTAGTATAGGGGTGAGTGAAGTCAGATGAGGCCGCCCTTTACACGATGTGCTTAGTGTGGTAAGCAGCATGTCGGGCAGTGCCGTACGAGATTGGGTATTTGTTATACTTATGGTTATCCAAGCCACGTTATGAGGGATTATCTGACGAGAGGTGATGCAAGCATAGCTCAGCCAACGGGATCTGTAGCTGGTTCGTCATCATTAGTACGCCCCCTAGGCAAGGTTGACAAGTACCAATGAGTCATGGTAGAGGTAAAGGTGGAGCATCTAGCTCGAGCGGTCCTCAGAACTGTATTTATGCTTTGGCAGGACGACAGGATCAGGAGTCATCGCCTGATGTTGTTATAGGTATATTATCAGTCTCCTCATATGATGTATATGTACTGATTGACCCAGGTTCCACCTTATCATATGTTAATCTATTGGTTGCTCGTAAGTTTAGAATAAAACCTGAATTGGTTAAACCTTTTGAGGTGTCTACACCTGTTGGGGACTCTGTGATAGCTAAGCAAGTATATAGAGGTTGTATAATAGTAGTTCATAGTCGATCTACCTTAGCGGACCTAATCGAGTTAGATATGGTATAATTTGATGTTATAATGGGTATGGATTGGTTGGCATCTTTTCATGCCAACGTTGATTGTAGATCGAAGATCGTCCGATCCTAGTTTCCATGGGAGCCTACTTTGGATGGAAAGGTAATACGGCATCGCCGAGATGTAAATTTATTTCCTATATCAACGTAAGGAAGATGGTCAGAAAGGGCTATATTTATCACTTAGTTCGAGTTCAGGATATGGAAGTATAGTTACCAACCATTTAGTCCATCCCTTTGTGGTTAATAAGTTTCCCGATGAGCTTCCGGTCATCCGCTAGAGCGAGAAAGTGAGTTTTCTATTGGCCTACTACCAGATACTCATCCAATATATATTCCTCCCTATAGAATGCCCCCCCCCCCCAAAGCATAAAGAGTTGAAAGAACAACTAAAAGACTTTCTTGAAAAAGGTTTATTCAGACCTAGTACATTACTGTGGGGAGTACTTGTGTTATTTGTGAGAAGAAAGATGGTTCCTTATGGATGTGTATTGATTATAGACAATTGAATAAGGTGGCGATCAAGAATAAGTACCCGCTCCCGAGGATTGATGATTTATTTGATCAGTTGCAAGGTTCCAACTATTTCTCAAAGATAGACTTGAGGTCCAGGTACCATCAGGTAAGGGTTAGGAGAAAGATATTCCGAAGACAGCACTTAGGACTAGATACATGCACTTTGAGTTTCGTGTTATATCGTTCGGTTTTACAAATGCCCCAACAGTATTCATGGACTTGATGAACTGTGCGTTCAAACCCTTTTTAGATCTATTCGTAATTGTATTTATTGACGATATATTGGTATATTCTTCTTTAGAGGATGAGCATGTAGATCATTTACATATTTTGCTCATAGTTCTACAAAAAGGGAAGTTGTATGCAAAATTCTCTAAATGTGAATTTTGGTTGAACTCTGTAGCTTTCCTTGGACATATCATTTCGGGTGAAGGTATTCAGGTTGATACACTAAAGATTGAGGTAGTAAAGACTTGGCCTAGACCTATGGCACCGACAGAGGTTTGTAGCTTTCTCAGTTTGGCAGGTTATTACAGGAGATTTGTAGAGGGATTTTCTTCTCTTTCTGCACCTCTGACAAAGTTGACTCAGAAGGGAGCAAAGTTTCAATGGACTGATGCTTGCGAATGGAGTTTCCAGGCATTGAAGGACAAATTAACTTCATCATCAGTTCTAATGCTCCCAAAAGGGACCGATGGCTATGTTATCTATTGTGACGCTTTAGGTGTTGGATTGGATTGTGTACTAATGCAATATGGTAAGGTTGTAGCTTATGCTTCTAGGAAACTAAGAAAGCATGAGAAGAATTACCCGACCCACGATTCCAAATTAGCCGCATTGATTGATGCACTTAAGATGTGGAGGCACTACTTATATGGAATTCATGTTGATATCTATAGGGATCATAAGAGTCTATAGTATATCTTCAACCAAAAGGAATTGAATTTACGTCAAAGGAGATGGTTGGAGCTACTTAAAGATTATGACGTTGATATTTTATACCATCTTGGGAAGGCGAACGTGGTAGCAGATGCCCTCAACCGTAGATCTATGGGTAGCATGTCATATTTATAGTCATAGAAAAGGGAGATAGCCCATGAGATTCATCAACTAGCTCTTCTTAGAGTTTGGTTACTGGACTCAAGTGATATTGGAGTTACTATTCAGGATATGACAACATCCTCTTTAGTAACTGAAGTGAAGGAACACCAGTACGAGGATCCTGTGTTAGTTCATTATAAGGATACCACCCCTCAGAAGGAGAACACACCATTTGAGATTATAGAAGATGGAGTCCTTAGATATCGAGGACGATTATGTGTCCTTAATGTTGTAGGGTTGCATCGGTAGGTTATGGGAGAAACTCACTATTCTTGTTATTCTATCCATTTAGGAGCAACAAAGATGTATCATAATATCAGGGAAGTATATTGGTGGGATGAAATGAAAAAGGATATAGTGGAGTTTGTTGCTTAGTGCCCTAACTGTTAGTAGGTCGAGATTTAGCATAAAAAACCCTGTGGATTATTGCAGGCTCTGGAGATTCCGACTTGGAAATAGGAAGTAATCAATATGGATTTCATCATAGGCTTAGCTTGTACCCAGCGTAAGTTTGACTCTATATGAGTGATTGTTGATAGACTTAAAAACCAGCCATTTACTGCCCGTTAGGACTACATATATCGCAGAGGATTATGCAAGGCTTTATATTGAGGAGATAGTAAAATTGCATGGTGTCCCCATATCTATATCTCGGATAGAGGAGCTCAATTTACAGCTAACTTCTAGAGGTCCTTCCAAAAAGGATTGGGGACCCAGGTATGTCTTAGTACAATAGTTCATCCCCAGACAGACAGACAGACAGGCTGAGCGTACTATTCAGACACTTGAGGATATGTTATGGGCTTGTGTGATAGACTTCAAGGGTAGCTGGGATGATCATCTGCCGCTTATTGAGTTTTCATATAATAATAAGTGCCATTCTCATATTCAGATGGCTCCATACGAAGCTCTTTATGGACGGAAGTGTAGGTCGCCTATGGGGTGGTTCGATGTTGGGAAAACTGCATTAGTATGACCAGAATTGGTACAACAAGCAATTGAGAAAATTAAGCAAATACAAGAAAGGCTATTAGCAGCTCAAAGCCATCAGAAGTGTTATGCGGATAATCGACAGCGAGACTTGGAGTTTTAGGTTGATGACTGGATATTCCTAACGGTATCACCGATGAAAGGTGTCATGAGGTTCGGTAAGAAATGAAAACTTAGTCCTCGATACATTGTACCATATAGGATCATATGCAAGGTTGGCCATATCGCATATGAGTTAGACTTGCCTTCGGACTTGGAGTCTGTACATCCAGTCTTTCATGTGTCTATGCTCCGAAAATATATCGGAGATCCTTATAGAATCATGTCCGTTGACGATGTTCAGGTCACAAAACAACAATTATATGAGAAAACTCTCATTGCTATACTAGATAGACAGGTTCAGAGATTGAGGACTAAAGACATAGCTTCGGTGAAAGTACTTTGAAGAAACAACAATGCGGAAGAAATGACTTGGGAGGCCGAAGAATACATGAAGTCTAGATATCCTCACTTATTTCCTCTTCTAGAGAAGGGTCTGACTGAGACATCACAACCTTAAGATACATGTATGGATTCTTGTGTTAGTTATTGTCATTGGTCGTGTGAGGCCATTGTCTTTATTGATGATTGTGGTCCTATGTGGCATTGAATTATTAAGTTTCTAGAGGAAGAGCTGGTAGTAGTATTGTTACAAAGGCAACTCTGCCAAAGTTTAAATAGATCCTATGGAGTTAAACATCCGAGGAAGAATGTTTCTAAGAGGAGAAGGATGTTACATCTCGCGTTTTCGTATGTTAAAGTTTTGTCTTCAGTTAATCGACGTAGACTCGGGAATGAGATTATCTTAAGGTTACACACATTTATACTATTTATAACAAGCAATAAGTAAGTGCCGTGAAGGATAAAGGGTAAACGAATCAAAGAAAATAAGTTTCGTTAAAGGTTGTCGATTTTGGATAAAATATGGTCCGAGCTACAATACCCGGTGTTTATGGACTAGTGTGTCATACAAGGTACCACATGACCATAATAGCAAGATATATAAAGTATGTTAAAAGTGAGTAGTATTTCAAGTAATTTGAGATAATTTTTAATTATGAATAATTGGGTAATTAATAATTTTTAGTGGGAGATTAATTAAAATTTGAACAATTAAAGAATGGGAAAAGATTAGCCCCCCATCCCCCCATGTGGCAAAAAGCCACCCTAAATATATGACTCTTAAGCCATAGGGATTATGTGGCAAGATTAAGGATATGTGGTTAAGCCACCACATAAGGTGGGGCCCACATAAATTGTAAGAAAAGACATCTCTAACAAAGAGAGATCATATGTAACGTGAGATTTCAATAAGAATTTTCAGCAAGATTCTCATAAGTATCTTCAACAAGGTTAGCAACTCAACAAGATTCTCATAGTATCTTCAACAAGATTTCATAACAGCTTAAGCAACGTGAGATTTTACAATTTTAAGGGAGTACGGTGCAATCTTTCTCAAGAATATCATACGAGTTTTCCCTACTCCGATCTTGCTGTCACATGTTTTATTGCAATTAATGTATTTTAGAGCGATTGTCAATAAAATTGACTTAGGTATGTTAAGGCTATCCCTTCTTTCCTTTTGGCATGATCCATACGACACAAACAAAACGAGCAAATGCACAATTTCCATAAATGATTCTATTCGTAGAAATGCTAGAGATTCTTATATTCTTGATTCCCCATATGTCTTATTATTCTATCGTCTATTCATGGGTCTCAGAAAATACGTAAGTTCATAAAGTCTATTTCAGGATATTAATCAGAGGCATAATGGTGTTATTCCATGTTTCATATATGTCTTTTATGTACTGATTTTCATGAATTATATACTCAGTACATTATTCGTACTGACGCCCTATTTCCAAGGGCATGCATTCCTTGCCTGCAGGTGCAGGTGGATAGTTCCCCTCCTTATTATCCTTGATCAACGAGAGTTGGTGTGCTCCATTTGATCTAGAGCTGCTTTTGACCTTGGTACAATATGTTTGTATTCTTTATGCGGCGAAATCAGAGTGTCCAATATTTTGCTATTAAGTCACTTCAGAAGAACACCTCGAGGCATCGAGGACGCGAAGTTGTGACTGAGTTCCCTCTCTCGAAGCTCTTCGAGGCCCGACCTAAAGAGAATATTGATCGAGGTTATAGTAAAATAGGGGATTCCCAAGGCACGTGGCTAAGTGTGACAAAGTCGGCCTGTCCGGAGCCTGTATCAAGGTGTCGCATCTAGGCGTCCCATCTCCATACCTTTACAATTAATGCATTTTGTACTATGTTAGATCTCCCCTCCTATATAAAGGGGATCATTACCACTTTGTAAGAGGGCTGCTGTGCCCCAACTATTCTACACGAAATTTACAAGAACTCTCTCTTTTTTCTCTAACATATTCCCTCGATATTGTTGCTCTTATTTTCTACTTTCATACTTGTTCTTCGTTTATTTCTTGTTATTGTCCATACAGAGCCCCCTTTAATTATATCCTAACTGTTAGTCCCTTCCCAATTATCCCCGATAGCTTGAGCCCGAGCCAAGGCATCGACCTCCAAGGCCCTCATCGGCTAGTCCGAGGCCCGAGCAACTAACCCCTGCTTGGATATACGTGCAACAGCCGTTCCCAGAGGAAGCCGCTCTTAAACCCATTCCAAAGAAGTTCACAATGCCAGGACTCCCAAAATACAACGGGACCTCAAACCCCAATAAACATGTCACTACCTATACATGCGTAGTGAAAGGCAATGACATAAGAGACGACGAAATCGAGTCCGTCTTACTGAAGAAGTTCGGAGAAATGCTCCCAAAGGGGGCCATGATATGGTATCACAACCTAGATCCCAACTCCAAAGACTCATTCGCCACACTAGCAGACTCCTTCATAAAAGCACACGCTGGTGCCATCAAAGTGGTGACAAGGAAGTCCGACGTATTCAAGATTAAGAAAAGGGAGAATGAAATGCTGCGAGAATTTGTGTCTCGCTTCCAGACGGAACGAATGGAACTACCCCTGGTCTTCGACGACTGGGCGGTGCAGGCCTTCCCTCAAGGCCTGAATGAACGAAGCTCAGTGGCGTCAAGACAGCTGAAAGAGAATCTGATCAAGTACCCCTCCGTAACCTGGTTGGACATCCACAACCGGTACCAGTCAAAGATCAGAGTCAAGGATGATCAGCAAGGAGCCCCCTCGGGCTCAATATATCCAAGTAGACTCCTGGCGAAGGAGTCAAAACCAAACAAATAGAGGTATCGGCCATACCATGATGATAGGAGGAATGCTCCAAGATACAATCTACCTCGCAAGGATTGGTTGGTGAAATGAGGATAGAACCCTCGAGGACTCATCAACAGAGGCGGATTCGACAAGGACACGGGGCCAATAGGGGCATCTCGCCTATCAAAGTACAACTTCAACATCGATGTATCAGACATCGTGCTCACCATCAGAAAAACCAGGGACACCAAATGGCCCAGGCGTATTCGGTCTAATCCTTCCCAGAGGAATCACAACTTAGTATGTGAACTTCATAATACACACGACCACATGACCAAGGAATCCCACTAGCTCTAGAAGGAAATAATCAGGCTACTCAATAAAAGTCACTGCCGAGAGTATTTGAGCGATCGGGCTAAAGTTCAGTTCTGAGAAAGAAAGGCGGCCAAGAAGAACGAATCAAATGGGCCACGACATGTTATCATGATATTGAATGGGCATCAGCATTCCCCAGGAACCTGTGAGGGGAGGAAAAAAATATCCATCACCAGAGAAAAATAAACCCGGGGATATGTACACGAAGAAGCCCTCACATTCAGCGGGGAAGGTTATGAAACCTTGGCCAACCTCATAGCAACACGCTGGTAACGTCTTTCTTCATTCATTCATTTCGAATGAAATATGCGCTTATGAATCCAGGTAGCTCGGCCAACATTATCAGGTGGAGAGTAATAGAGCAGCTCGTACTGCTAGACCAATTCATGCTCGCCTCTCGAATCCTTGACGAATTCAACACGGCAATCGAAACAACAAAATGAGAGACCATTTTCTCAGTCAGCATGGCCAGGGCAGACCAAAATGCCAAATTCCATGTCATTGAAGAAGACATGAGGTATAATGCCTTATTCGGATGGCCATGGACACACTACATTAGAGCGTTACCATAAACTATTCACAAATGAAATCCCCAGCAAATGACATAATTAAAACCGTCTACGGGGAACAACACGCGACAAGGGAAGTGTTCGCGGTACGTAACGTACCGCCGGTACCAATATGTCCACTCTCAAAAGAGTCGAAGCATAATCGAACTACATCTTCAGCTAAGCCCGATTAAACACAGCGAAGGACCGTATCGAGTCCTCGCTCCAAGCAATAAGGACACATCAGACCTTGGAACATCACCGGCGCATCCCACGATAAGGTAAGACCACCTCCCTTTTTCATTATTTTACACTAACCCATATGCAGGCACCCGGTCAGGGCAGTCAAAAGTACTAACCGAACCCGAAGATCTCAAGTCCTTAACGGCACCTGTTGTACTCCTTTCCTTCGACCGAGCTTCTATCCCAAAGAGGGCTTCACTGGCAAAGTTTTAACGAGGAAACGTCCAAACTCCACCTAAGAAGGATCCAACAAGCGTACGAGGCTTCTTTTGCAGTCAACCCCAAACACTGGAGGGCATCCCCTTGAGAGGTCATCCACTCGAAAGAACCAGGGAACGATGAACAAGGTTCCAATGGGAAATGATGTACCGGGCCAAACGGTCAGATGAACCGTGTCCGTCTGAGCTAGGGTCACGGCAACAAAACAACATCTACTTATGCCAAACAATCAAAGAATATCTTTCGCCAAAGCATCTTATACTCCAAATAAAATTCAGCACTTTCACAGCAAGGATCTCTCCATCGAGAATGCCCCAAAATACTCGGAGACTAGTGTCAAAAACTCGGCACCCGCATGGCCCCAAGGTCGAAACTCGACACTCATAATCCCTCAACGAGGCAACACGGAAATTATGAAACATCTCCAAAAGGGAAAAATGTCCCGAACACTCGGAGACTGGCATCGCAAACTCGGAAAAGGCATGACCTCAAGGTCAGAGTCTCCAAAATCATAGGCCCTCAATGAGGCAATTTCGATCTCACGGGTAACGACCCCCGAGCCTAAGAAAACTCGGTGACTCGGAGACTTTCGCCAATCGCCATTCATTTTAAAAACTCGAGGCCATGAGACACTCAGCAGGCAGACTTGGTCTAGTAAGAACTATTTAAGGCAACAACAAAAACTGTAAGACCTCAAGCAAGGTATGAATCATACTTGTACCAAGTATAAGCAAAACTGTAAGACCTCAAGCAAGGCATGAATCATACTTGTACCAAGTATCAACAAAACTGTAAGACCTCAAAAGGCATGAAAATTTTGTAAGACCTTACTACATGCATAAACTCAATCCTGAAGGTTAGGCTATATGTCGCATTTGTAAGACTCCCGAAAGGGCATACCCTCAATGTAGACGCCTAAACTACTACACTTGGGATTAAACATGGCTCCGGCCAAATACAAATGACTACAGTCATATGGCTGAACCAACTGAATTTATGCAACTCGGAGACGCCCGGCCATCGCTATAAAATCATAGACTATTACTTCGAATCTACTTCGAAAAGAACTGGTTAAACAAGCTACCCACGACAGCCAAAAAGAGCTTCGACCATGTCAACTCCAAATCACAAGGCTTCGAGCTACTCAACCTATAAGCTAAATCTTCCGAGGTGCTCGAACATTGCCGCAAACGACTTGAAATTGAGGTCCTTCCCGAACCGACGACGGGTCAGGCAAAATCATTTCAAAAAGTCCTTAAAGAGAGGAAAACAAAACCTACATATGCCTAAGGGCAAAGCGTAAGAGCCATTGTTGCCAGCCTAACGAGCCTCAGGGCCATCCGCTAAAAAGTCGCAACGACCAAAAGCGTAAGAGCCACTATCACCAGCTTAAAATTTGAAAGCTTGAGGGTCAAAATGAGCTTGAGTCGTAACCTGATTTAGAATCTGAACCAAAAACAGCTAACTATACATGCATAAGGGCAAGGCATAAGAGCCATTGTCGCCAGCCCACACAAATACAGAACTTGAGGGTCAATTGTGCTGGAGTCAAAACCCAACTCGGAGACTGAACCCAAAATAGTTAAAATACAAATGCCCAAAATAATTGAGCAGAAGCGAAAGAGATCTAACGCCATCTTACACTAAAGGTCACATCGACCAAGCGCGTAAGAGCCTCTGGGCTAGCCTAATGATACCCAAGGCCATATCACGAGTCTAAGGATTCTTACCAATTCTGAAACCAGTCCGCCTGGTGAGAAGCAAAGCAGAAATGGGTACAAAAGAAATAAAACCTTAAGTTTCTCTTTTATTTACAAACGTGAAAAAGTGCATTCTCTATCTACAAACTTGCCCTGAAGGTTGTAAGCACGTGATTTTTGCTTTACGAGCAATCGCTCCAAAAGAAAATAAAAATAGTGACAAATGGTTTCGCTGTACAATTGTTCGAGTTTTCGTGACATGTGTTGTTAGTCATTCGTGGATCTGTCCATTTTTGCATTTAATCATTAGCAAACAAAATACAAAATATGTATGTCAGGATGAGTAAACCGTAATTCGGTCAGTAAAAGAAAATTCAAAATATATATATATATGTGAATCGTTCGTTCTAGGCTTTTAGCTAATTTACTTAAATATTTTGTGATAATTGTGTTAAAATGTTGCATTGTTGCTTAGTTTTAATTTCGTTATTTTATTATTTTATTATTTGTTATTTTTTTTTTGTTTTAAAAGAAAAAATGAAATTAGAAAACAAAAAGTGAAGGAAATCGGTTTGGGCCAAAAGAAATTAAACAAAAATAACAGGCCCAACCAGCACTCAGACCCAGTCCAAATCCGGCTGCCCAGGCATCTCCTGAAACGACGCCGTTTCAGGCAAATCAATCTGAGCCGTCCGTCCAGGCCAATCCAACGGCTCAGAACCCCTTTCAGCAACCCGTGTTCAAACCCGACCCAATAACCAATCCGACCCAACCCCTCACTTAAACCAAACGACCCCGTCTCATTTCTCACCCTCAGATCCAAGCCGTTGAGATCATATGATCTAACGGCTCAGATCCAATCAACCTCCCCATATATAAACTCAGCCCTTTACCCCGCACCCCCTATCCGAACCCCCCCTTCAGTCATCTCCTTCCCCGAACCCTGAAACGCCCAAACCCTAACGCCGCCCTAGTTTCCCTTTCACCTAAAGCCGGCGGCACGAACGCCGATGACCACCCCCTTCACACCCCTAAAGCATCCAACCACCCTGAAAACGAATCCACTAACCACGAACCTCGAATCACCTCCTATCGTCTCGAATCTGGATTTGAAGATTCGAGACAAAACTCGATACACACCAAACCTCACCATCTTTGTATCAGACACTCCCCTGACCTTCCTCGTGACCAAACCAAGCTTGGTTTGGTCCGAATCTACCCACAACTCCCTAAAAATCAGATCTGGAAATCCAGACCTTAGAACACATGCACCTGGGGAATCCGGCCGGTTTTGACAAGGGTTTGAGGTCTAATAGACCTTAATCAAGGTGTTCTCATGTGAGAACACCCTGATTAAAGTTTGTTCGGCCTCAAGAGTTCGAAGTTGAGTCTGATTTGGGGATCCATTTTGATTTCAAACTTTGTCGGTAAGCTTTTTATTTCCCTTTTCGTTTATATTAACTGCTGATTAAGTCATTAGCATGCTTTGTGGTAATTGTTTGTTATTTTCTGATAGTTTCTTAATTTCTTTCATCTCTGTAAAGACATTTTATTTGGTCGATTGTCTTCTGTTTGTGTTCTGAATACACTCTGTGATAAACATGATCGTCAGTTAGATTAGTCGTCAAATAAATTAATTCATATAGGCCCAGTAATTTAACAAAAGTTGTCTGATACCCTTTAGGTCCCTGAACGTATTATTTATATGAGCGACTGGTTATTACCTGTTATAATTAGTATAGTCGACTCGATAAATGTCGTCGATTAGTCTCCTACGACTGAACGTTCGAATATTCTGAATAGGCCTGTATTGTGATTTGAATGTTGGGCATTACCTATGGATGTTAGTTTGTAACTACATTGTAAACAATTAAAAAGCCAGGCTGGGGCAGTTCTGAAATCGAATGTTCAAAGCCCAAAGGGCCCTGATGCTGCAATAGGCAGGGCAGTAATAATCAAGGTTAAATAAGGGTAATATGGGGTTTGAAAAGGGCAGAAAAGGTTAGTTTAAATGAAGCTGACAAGTAGGGTACTAATTAAGATTAAACTAATACCAATGGGGAACAAGACACAAGAGTATGGAGTTTAAAATGAATAATAAAATGATGCCCATAACTCTTGATTAAAACCAAGCGTGGGGAACAAAGGGGCTGGCACAAAAAGATGC
This sequence comes from Nicotiana tabacum, assembly GCF_000715075.1. Taxonomy (NCBI): domain Eukaryota; kingdom Viridiplantae; phylum Streptophyta; class Magnoliopsida; order Solanales; family Solanaceae; genus Nicotiana; species Nicotiana tabacum. Next base: position 47,216,785 of record NC_134082.1, on the reverse strand, counting down.
TTAGGCATGGGTTTAAGGGGTATGGGCCGACTGCAAGTTGCAGATGAGGGCAGCTTAGCTGCACTTGGTCACTTTGGCTTATAAAGAGGCCATTCGAAAACTTAAAAAAGGCTGGACTTTGGAGTCTTCAGAAAAAGAGAAAACAAAAGGCTGGATTTTTAGTCTTAAAGCTGAAACTTTTAGTCTGAAGAAAGGTTTACTGAGTTTAAAGAAAGCTGAAAAACATAAGTTAGTTTCCAAATAGATTGTAACCAAACACCATCTGAAAGTTGAAGAAGAATTCATATTGGTCAAGCTGCCTTGGCCAAGTTCTGTCGTCTGCATTGACTGAGCTGTTTGTTGGTTGCTGAACTGTTGGTATTTGCTGCATTGAACCCTCTTTTACTTCTGGTGTTTCATTACTCTTCGTCTGGAATTATTGGTTTGGCACTCGACTATTTGCTGGTTTCTCTTATTCTGGGAATCATTGTTGGTTGTTCGTGGACTGTGGAAAACAATCTTGGTTGTTGGTTTGTTGTTGTGCTGTTGCTGTGTATCTGTTGTTGCTGTATTCATTGCATACTACTCAACTGATCACTCTCCTTCTTCCTTTCCTTTCCTTACCAGGTACACAATTGATACCACCAATGTAACTGAGAGTTTGAGCATGAATGCAAAAGAGAGGACCTGCAGATTGTTTTTTATATATACATGAACTGTTACATTAAATGTCATGAAATAGTTACATTTTCGTTTGGATAATAGAAGTAGCCTACATGCTCAGTATATCAATGTAGGTTAATGAATGATAGTCATGTATGTATGCTGTTAGGTGAAAAACATTCCCAATGTAATAAGTTGTATTTTTAGACTTAGTCTGATGGTGTAGTATATTCTCTAATGTAGGGCAAATAGGAAAACTATCCACATGAGTTAAAGTTCTTTCCCCTTTTGCCAGACTGTCACATATAAATTGATAAAGAACAAAGAATCAGTTCTAGGCCTCAACCTCAGGAAGACCGAGCCCAAATCGAAACAAATCAGCTAGGCCTGTATCGGAAAAACAGGGGCCCAAGTCTGGCCATCTCGCATGAGCTAGGTTTGGGCCCATAATTTTCGACTAGTTGTCCATAAGTGCAGTCACGTTTTATTATTCTGTAAAAGCACTTTAAATCCTGTTATAAATAAGCTCGCAAGCATGTAATCGACTAAGGCTATTTACTGCTTTCAATTGATAGAGACAAACACGACAAGAAACGTAGTTGCTATAGGATATCCTTTAAAAATAACAACGAGATGAGCCTCGATAAAAACAAACAAAACGCAGATGCGGGGCCCTTGTTAAATGTATATTATTGAAGCATTTAGTTTCCAGGACGGGTTGTTTAGCAAATCTTACAACCCTCCCAAAATAACAATACGTTAGACTCTTTAGGACGCGCCTTAATAAATCTTACCTTCGTAAACTCGGGTGCACATTGATGTGACCCAAATCCAAATCTCAACGGAGCCGAAATGTTTTTCTAATCACGGGTACATTGATTGTGACGTGGTTCGAGACGCGTGTCCATGACATTGCAAATTCATTTTAAAAAAAAAAGAGTATGAGATGAGCCTCGCCAAATAAAATACAAATTGCGGGGCCCTCAGTAAATATTTGCTTTAAAAATTATTTGGACTTCGGGATGGACCGTTTAGTAAAATTCCACGGTCTTACCCAAAATAAATACGCTAGTCGCTTTAGGCGCGCCTTTAATAATTTAATTTCCTTAAACTCGGGTGCACATTGATGTGACCCAAATCCAAATCTCAACGGAGTCAAAGTGTGTCGACGACCACGGGTACATTGATTGTAACGCGGTTCGAGATACATTTTCACAACGTTGCAATTCTTGATAAAAACAGTAAATGATAAAAGCGATTAAAAGTTAAAATTTTGCACATAAATTCACACTTGTATAAAATCAGATAATCGAGCCGAATATAACAGTTGAGCGACCGTGCTAGAACCACGGAACTCGGGAATGCCTAACACCTTCTCCCGGGTTAACAGAATTCCTTATCCGGATTTCTGGTACGCAGACTGTAATATAGAGTCATTCTTTTCCTCGATTCGGGATTAAAATTGGTGACTTGGGACACCCTAAATCTCCCAAGTGGCGACTCTGAAATAAATAAACCAATCCCGTTTCGATTGTCCTTTAATTGGAAAAAACTCCCCTTGCGCCCCATCGGGCGCGGAAAAAGGAGGTGTGACAGCTCTGGCGACTCTGCTGGGGACTATACCCAGAACCACTGGTTCAGGGTTAAGAATTCGAGCTTAGAATAATTGTTATTATTTGGCTTTATTTATTATCTGATTATTACATGTTCTGAGCCTAATGTGCTAAATGCTGCTTTTACCGCTTTGATATTATTTGAACCGTATATAAACTGTGCTGAAACCTTTCTCTTCTTACCTCCGGGGATGTGCTCACTGGTTGAGACTCCCTATTCTGTTAGTGTCATACCCTAAATAAAAGAGGCTCGGAAAGTTTCTAAGTCGGCTGGCCTTTTGGTTCCCGGAAAGGAGCTCCTTCCTCAACTCGAGTTGTCCGCTCGGGTACACTGTCTAGAACATCGACCCAGGTTTTGAACATAGAATAACGTGACTTCATGCCGGATCCCTAGTAGGAACGCTTATTTGCATCATGTTGCATATGACTTAGGGGACTCAACACAGGGGTTGGGTCCGTCTAGGACTAACAACCTGATATGAAAAGGCCATTCTGATGCATCCTATTGTTTTCCGTGCATTTATTTGTCTCATGCCCGCATGCTTACCGGTGTTTGAATATTTGGCATATTGTGGGAAAAAAAAGGAAATAACGGTTAGGAATTGATTGTTTATTTTTGAAAAAAAAGAAAAAACAAATACTGTCAAAACTCTGCCAAAATTTTGAAAAGTCGTTGTTCTGTCTTTCAAAAAATAAAATATCAATAGAAATATATAGTTTGTCTTGTCATAAAAATTAAAAAAAAAAGGGATCTTATTTTTAAAATGGCTTTTATGAAAATTCGAAAATAATAATAAATAAATAAAAAAAAAGAGTCTTATTTTGTCTTTACTTTTATTATTTGTTGCAAATATATGTATATATATATATGTGAAAAATTCAAAAGTTTTTCTTTACTTCAAAATGTATATATATCTTTATTTGTTGCAAAAGTATTTGTCTTGCTAAAGGTGTAGAAAAGTCCTTTCAGGCTCCCAGTTTTCGAAGCAAAAATTCAAAATATTTTCCGTTATTGACTTCTTTAGAAAGTTTTTATATATATACGAAAATTCAAAATTCAAAAAATCGCATATATTTTTGTTTTTATCAGAATAAGTGTCGTTTGTTAAAATCTTATTAATAAATGTGCAGAATGAGCACGATTCCGAATGAACCCTTTTCAATCATGAGTAAAATCCCCCTCCAATTGCGGCTCTGGTGGAATGATTTAGGCAAAGAAGGGCATGACGAAATCAAGAAGTATCTGAAAGGCCTCACGACTTTGTTGGATATCAGGCCACGAGGAGATATCATAAGGGCACTAGTCCCCCACTGGGATCCTGCGCACAATGTCTTCCGTTTCTCAGATTTTGAACTTACCCTAACTTTAGAAGAAATAGCAGGGTATATCGGCAGCGCTGAGACTCCTTTGAGGCACAAATATCTGATTGCTCCAAGAGCTGTAGCAATACACCGGTTTCTGGACTACTTAAAGATAGTCAGAACAATTCATAACCCTGACTTGGCAAAAGGTTTTTGCAGCATGAGTTTCATATATCAAAGATATGGTCACATAGGAGGATTCGACAAGCCAGAAAACCAGTTGTGCAGCAAAGGTAATCGCCAAAAGTGGGAAGAACATAGACGGATTGCTTTCATGATAACTTTCTTAGGACTACTAGTATTCCCAAGAAAAGACGGGAATATTGACATAAAGATAGCAGGGGTCGTCAGTACGTTGCTCACACAGAGTGATAGTACGTTGGCGCCCATGATAGTATCTGATATATTCTGGGCTCTCACATCTTGCAAAGCCGGAGGAAGCTTTTTCGAGGGTTGCAATTTGTTGTTGCAAATGTGGATGACCGAACACCTATGTCACCGAGCCCAGTTTCTTAGCCATGGATCCGCTGGAAAGACCTGCATAGAGGAGTTCTATACCAGAGTTAATGAAACCTACCTACCAGAAGGAGTCACAGCATGGACCTCATATTTCCATACCCTCAACGCCAGTCAAATACAGTGGGCGCTAGGATGGTTACCGATCGACGAAGTCATATACATGCCAGCAGTCAGGCCCCATTTTCTCTTAATGGGACTTAAGAGCATTCAACCATACGCGCCGCATCGGGTTTTAAGGCAACTTGGGAGGTATCAGATAGTGTCGAAAGGCGAGGATCTGAGCATCCAGGTAATTGAGATTAGTCCCGACGGCCAGTTTCCTGAAGCGAGGGTTCGTCAAATTTGGAGCCAATGTCAATACTTAGAAGCAAATACTTGTGTAATGAATCGGGCAAAAGGGGAAGTTTCGCCCGGGTATCAGGCCTGGTACAAAGGGGAGATATCATCTGGAAGACCGACCAAAAGACCTCACCTGCAAGAATTTGCCAAATCTTCACAAGAGCAGTGGGGCTGGTTGGCCAAAGAGCGGGAATATCTTGCCGAAGCAGGCAAACTGAAGCAACAAGTTCAGGATATGAAGTTTGAGTGCCAATTACAGTCTGCTGCCCACAAGGGAGAAAAGAACAGATTAATCAGAGAAGGCGAGATCCTCAAAGCTCAGGTCCGGAGAATGAAAAAGGAGGCTAATAGCCAGCTGAGAAGCCGGGCAGATAAAAGATTGATAGCAGGGTTAAAGGATCAGGTTGCGGAATGCCAGGAAGATTTGGAAAGAGCCAAGGCCAGCACAGCAAGATTGCGGACCAAGTGGGCAAAGGGTGCGATGGCTCGGAGGCAGCACCTGCAACGAGTCATAAGGGATTATGAACTGAGCATCGGGACATTAAGGGAAGCTTCAAGAGAGGATTTTCAAGCAAACACGAGATGCCCAAGCTGACAGAAGGCAATGTTACGATGCAATGACCAGAATGGAAAGGCAAATGGAGATGTTCCAGGACCAGCTTGCCAGCAATGCACAAACACTAGGATTGAAGAGCCGACAGATAAGGTAGTTGTTCGCGGAAAGGGACAACATTCGGGGAAAGATCGACGAGATTGGGCATTACATCTACATGAGATGCCTGGCATGCGAGCAAAAGCCTCGGAAGACCCTCTTTGTTTCCATCATGGGTTACGTCCACCGAATCATGAATGAGTTGAAAAACCTGCAGAGGGACCTCACATCAAGGGCCGCGGAAAGGCCGAATGATGCCTCGCGGGTCCCTAAGTTGGGAAATTAATCTTTGGTTGAGTCTTGTTTATTTGGCTTTGTCACTTTTCCATATGTTGTTTTCCTTTCTTTTAGTCAAAACGGGTTAAGAACTGTGGAGTCTGTACTATTGCTATTCCTTGCTTGAAGTAATTTGTAACAGCAAAATTTTGAGAATGAATTTAATGATTTCACAAGAATTGTGTGTTTCTTTACTTTAGGGCAGAACTACGCCTGGTCTAATTCACTGCGGGGACGTGATACGTAGGCAATCCCCATAAGATTCGACCGCTTTTAATAAAGAAAGAAAATAAAAAAAAAAATAATAAAAAAAAAACAAAATAAAGTAAAACATAGGGTTTCCCAAAGTACTTTAAAAAGGGACGAATGAGCAAACCGGGATGACGCATGTTGTTTGAGGCAAAGCATGTAGAAACGATTAACTGCCTAGGTGCATTGCATCCTCTGTGTTATGATCAAATCTGTTAAAAATCTAACGCTAACAAAGTTTGTTGTTGTCTGATTCAGACAAGTTAGTTGTTAAAGAACTCTGGCAACACACTCCTACCAAACCAGATCCAAAGGACCGGTAGCAACAAGCATGACTACTTCAGAGAATAGTAATGAGGAAGAAAGGCCAATGGGCCAGTTGTTAAAAGAAGCGATGGAAAAGATTGAAAGGATGGGACTAGAAATGAATGCAATGCAACTAGCCCTAGCCAAAACACAAAAGAGTCTTGAAACACTGGGACACATGCCGGAGTACCCTCACTCTGGCCCTTCCACAAGCCGTCCAAATCCCCTCTATCATCAAGAAAGAAGCCCTCACGATTCCCAAGCTCCACCACCCCATCAACCTCTCCCAACACCCAATATTCCCATTTTTGTGGGACCTACATCAGCCCCTTTGCAGAGAACGACCAGTGAGCCATTGTTTCAGGCTCACGATACACAATACTATCCCCCTGAGCCTACATTCCATGCACCCGAACCACATGCTTACAATCCACATTTGGAAGTACCGGCAGAGGTTGAGAAGCCGGTTAAGGTCCCTGAACAGGATGAAGTGTTGAGAAAGTTCAAAAGCCTGGAGCAATCCTTCAGAAACTTGCACGGGCTGGGCAATCAAGTCAGCGTGGCATACAAAGATCTGTGCCCTTTCCCAGATGTCCAACTCCCGGCTGGGTTCAAGATGCCCAAGTTTGATTTATATGAAGGGCACGGTGATCCCATGGCACATTTGCGGGGATTCTGTAGCAAAATGAGAGGGGCAGGAGGCAAGGATGAGCTTTAGATAGCTTATTTCGGCCAAAGTCTGAGCGGATCTGCACTGGAATGGTATACCAGGCAGGATTTCAGCAGGTGGTACACGTGGGATGACCTGGCGCAGGCTTTTGCAGGTCATTTCCAGTACAATCTGGAGATAGTCCCTGACCGTCTCACGTTATTGAGAACTGGGAAGAAACCAGGAGAAAGTTTTCGCGAGTTCGGGTTCCGCTGGAGAGAACAAGCAGCTAGAGTCGATCCTCCCATGAGAGAGGGAGAGATGGTGGACTATTTCTTGCAGACATTGGATCCAACCTACTTTGGTCACTTGGTGACAACGGTTGGAAAATCTTTCAACGAGGTGGTCAAGATAGGGGTCATGATAGAAGAGGGTCTGAGGTCTGACAACATCTTAAATTATTCGGCACTCAAGGCCACGAACCAGGCTATTCAAAGCGGCACGGGAGGTGCGTTGAGAAGAAAGAAAGAAGAGGTTGCCACGATCGAGGCAGGCAGTTGGTCCAGGACTGGCAAGTCACACTACAACCAACCCAGGCCTCACAGGTCAGGATACCCATACAACCCACCACACAATTTCTATCCACCTTGAGAACCACATTGTTCCGTACACCAAGCCCAGGAATACACTCAGCCTCCGGTTCGCCCACAATGGCGCGCACCGGCCCCCCATAACACATACCCAACTCCACATAATAACTACCCACCACAAAACACCTATCCTCCACCAAGGGCGTATAGAAACCCTTCAGGGGCAGGCTTCCGGGGAAATCCAGATGCTAGGAATGACAGGTTGCGGAAGCAGAGAACCTTCACGGAGCTGGGAGAAACCTACACCGCTTTATTCCACAAGCTGCGGCAATTGGGTTTGGTTAGTCCTGTCCAGACTCGAGAACCAAATCCCCCACCTCAGAATTTGGATCGATCAATCAGTTGTGAATACTGCTCAGGGATGCTCGGGCATGACACCGAGAAGTGTTGGAAGTTAAGGCATGCCATACAGGATCTTATTGACACCAATAAGATCGAGGTCCAGACACCGGAGGCTCCTAACATCAACCAAAACCCACTGCCAGCGCACCACGAAACTCACATGATTGAGTTGGTGTATGAGGGAGGAGAGTTGAGAAAACCCTCGCAAACAGTGATGATGATCCAAGCCGCCCCAAAAGAAGTCTCAACCAGTGGAGGAATGAGTGTACAGTCGCAGGCAGAAGGCTTCAAGCCAGTAGTGATCTTGGGAAAGAGCCCGTCCGCCATGACAAGCAAACCCGAGCCAAGCAAGTTGGTAATACCAGGGATCCCACCCACACCGGCGGTCGTGTTGAAAGGGGTATGTAGAGAACGGGTGACCATAAAGCCTGTGGTCCAGCTGCCGATGATTGACAGCAGGGCTGTGCCTTGGAAATATGAAAAGGCGTTGGTGATGTACAAAGGAAAGCAGGTGGAAGAAGTCAGTTGTGAGGCGCAAGGGCTGACTCGATCAGGTCGATGTTTTGCTCCGGTGGAGCTAAGAAAAACCAACCCAGTGGCAACCAAGAAGCCAGTGTCCGAAGAAGAGGCTGAAGAGTTCCTGAGGAAGATGAAAGTACATGACTATTCTGTGGTCGAACAGCTGAGAAAAACACCGGCCCAGATCTCATTGTTGTCGTTACTGATCCATTCTGAGGAGCATCGTCGGGCCCTGCTAAAGATATTGAACGAAGCTCATGTACCCAGTGAGATTGTTGTAAACCACCTGGAAACCATTGCCAGCAAGATTTTCGAGGTGAACAGGATAACATTCTCAGATGATGACCTGCCGGTGGAAGGTACGGAGCACAATAAAGCTTTATACCTAGCCGTCAAATGTGAAGACTCAGTGGTAACTCGAGTGTTGGTGGATAATGGCTCAAGCGCCAATATTTGTCCATTATCCACTCTGGACCAGTTAAAGATCGACCGCGGAAGAATCCGAAAGAATAGTATCTGTGTCCGAGGGTTTGACGGAAACGGAACAGCCATTGTGGGGGATGTTGTACTTGAACTGACCATTGGTCCAGTCCTGTTTACCATGGAATTCCAGGTGTTAGATGCCACAGTTTCTTACAACCTGCTGTTAGGACGACCCTGGATTCATGCAGCCAAAGCGGTGCCTTCCACTCTACATCAGACGGTGAAGTTCGAGTGGGAAAGACAAGAGGTCGTGTTACACGACGAGGATACAACGTGCACCATGGGCGGAACCATTGTACCTTTCATAGAGACTGCTGATGACAAAGGTCCTTGGGTCTACCAGATTTTCGATACAGGGTCGGCCAACAAAATTTCTGAAGGAAAAATCATCCCACACCCTAGGGTAGCTGCCGCGACAGTCATGATGGTCTCGGAAATGCTTAGTAACGGATTTGTGCCGGGAAAAGGCCTGGGAGTCGAGCTTCAAGGGATTGTCCAACCTGTCTCCCTTCCTAAAAATCTGGAAACATTCGGATTAGGGTTCAAACCAACCGCAGCAGATAGAAAGCAAGCGCGAAAAATGAAGAAGAGGGTCTGGTTTCTGCCTAAACCAGTGCCACGCCTCTCAAGGTCTTTTGTCAAAGCAAATGCCAAGGGGTCGCCGGTACCAAAGATTCAAGGACCTTTGATCGGTATAAATGAAGACCTGAATCTGAGTTTTGAGAGACTATTCGCGGACGTCAGTATGGTGGAAGCTGGAGAAGGTTCCAGCAGATCAGAGATACAGTTTGTAGGGCCTGAGGCCAAGACCAACAATTGGATGGTTACTCCTCTTCCTGTCCGAGGGGAGTCTTGGTAGTAGGCTTTGATTTATGTTTTGTGTGTTTTGTTTTGTTCGGATTATTCAGGGGTGTAATCCAAATTTTACTTCCGTTTTTGTAAAAGTGTGAACCCTTTTTATCTCGCAAATTTAATAAAGTTCTCTCTTTTTGTCCCATTTTAATTTTTGTTTTGTTCTTTTTCTTTCTGAACAGTTCTCTTTTTACTGGTTTTAATGACATGGCATGCACAGCGGATCTTCGACCTAGTCTAATAAATCAATCTGAATCTGACTCAATGATGCAAGAGGTCGTTTGCAATGATGAATCCGAATGTGATGAAGGTGAAGCCTTCGAAGAGATAAACCGGGAGCTGTGCCAATTTGAAGAGAAACCCAAGCCTAACCTAAATGACACTGAGGCAGTGAATCTAGGAGACGCTGACAACGTCCAAGAGACCAAAATTAGCATCCACATTGAGACGAATGTCAGAGAAGAATTGATCAAAACCCTCATGGAATTCAAAGATGTTTTTGCATGGTCCTACGATGATATGCCGGGATTAAGCACCAATTTAGTGGTTCACAAATTACCCACTGACCCGGCATACCCTCCGGTCAAGCAAAAACTAAGGAAATTTAAAACAGAAATGAGTGTAAAGATCAAAGAAGAAGTGATTAAGCAGTTGCAATCAAAGGTCATTCGGGTCACTCGATATCCCGAGTGGTTGGCCAATGTGGTACCGGTCCCAAAGAAGGATGGAAAAATCAGGGTATGCGTTGATTACCACAACCTCAACAAAGCAAGTCCCAAGGACAATTTCCCGCTACCCAACATTCATATCCTGATCGATAACTGCGCTGGGCGCGAGATCGGATCCTTTGTGGATTGCTACGCAGGTTATCATCAGATCCTAATGGACGAGGAGGATGCTGAGAAGACAGCGTTTATTACGCCATGGGGAACCTACTGCTATCGGGTAATGCCATTCGGGTTAAAGAACGCCGGGGCGACGTACATGCGAGCAATGACTGTTGTGTTTCATGACATGATACACAAGGAAATCGAGGTGTACGTCGATGATGTGATCATCAAATCTTGGCGTCAGGAGGTCCATGTAGCAGACCTAAGGAGATTTTTCCAAAGACTCCGCAGGTATGATATCAAGCTTAACCCGGCCAAATGCGCATTCGGGGTTCCATCAGGAAAGTTGCTGGGGTTCATCGTCAGTCGACGGGGGATTGAGTTAGACCCATCCAAAATTGAATCCATCCGAGATTTGCCACCGCCAAGGAACAAAACAGAGGTAATGAGTTTACTGGGTAGACTCAATTACATCAGCCGGTTCATCGCTCAACTCACAGCAACTTGTGAGCCCATATTTCAGCTGCTGAGAAAGGATGCTGCAGTAGGTTGGACGGCAGAGTGTCAGGAGGCTTTCGACCAAATCAAAGGGTATCTGTCTAATCCACCCGTATTGGTCCCGCCTAAGCCCGGGAAGCCCCTAATTCTTTACCTGACGGTCTTGGAAAATTCATTTGGTTGTGTATTGGGGCAACACGATGACACAGGAAGGAAGGAGCAAGCCATCTACTATCTTAGCAAGAAATTCACAGTACATGAGGTCAAGTACACTCAACTCGAGAAAACATGTTGTGCCTTAACTTGGGTAGCTCAGAAGTTGAAGCACTACCTGTCTTCGTATACTACTTATCTCATATCCCGTTTGGACCCATTGAAGTATATCTTTCAGAAACCTATGCCCACGGGAAGGTTGGCAAAATGGCAAATCCTGCTCACAGAGTTTGATATCATCTATGTAACGAGGACGGCCATGAAAGCCCAGGCGCTGGCAGACCATTTGGCAGAGAATCCCGTTGATGAAAAATACGAGCCCTTAAGAACGTATTTTCCTGACGAAGAGGTAATGCATACAAATGAGTTGGAATTACCTGAGGAACCAGGTTTGAAGCTTTTCTTCGATGGAGCTGCAAACGCGAAAGGGGTAGGAATAGGAGCGGTGCTCATTTCTGAAACAGGACGACATTATCCTGTTACAGCTCAACTACGCTTCTATTGCACCAACAATATGGCCGAGTATGAGGTTTGCATTGTGGGTCTGCGCTTGGCTGCTGACATGGATGTCCAAGACGTCTTGGTCTTGGGAGACTCGGACCTCTTGGTACATCAAATTCAGGGTGAATGGGAAACCCGAGATCTAAAGCTCATACCATACCGACAATGCTTACATGATCTGAGCAAGCAATTTCGATCGGTGAAGTTCAAACACATACCGAGGGTTCACAATGAGGTTGCGGATGCCTTAGCCACCTTAGCGTCAATGCTGCACCATCCTGACAAAATGTATGTTGATCCTCTACACATCCAGGTCCGTGATCAGCACGCCTACTGCAATGCCGTAGAAGAAGAAGCAGATGGCAAACCCTGGTTTCATGATATCAAGGAATACCTCAGAATGGGGATATATCCAGAACATGCCACTGGAGACCAAAAGAGAGCCCTTCGGCGTTTGTCGAATAGTTTCTTCCTCAGCGGAGGAGTAATGTACAAAAGAACCCCGGATTTGGGATTGTTGAGATGCATAGATGCCAGTCAAGCAACGACAGTTATGGCAGAGGTACATGCGGGAGTTTGTGGACCGCACATGAGCGGATATGTATTGGCAAGAAAGATCCTTCGAACAGGGTGTTATTGGCTCACCATGGAATACGATTGCATCACTTTTGTGAGGAAATGCCATCAATGCCAGATACATGGAGATTTGATTCATTCTCCGCCAACAGAGTTACATACGATGTCAGCACCCTGGCCGTTTGTGGCATGGGGCATGGATGTCATTGGGCCCATCGAGCCGGCAGCATCCAACGGTCATAGGTTCATCCTAGTGACCATTGATTACTTCACCAAATGGGTTGAGGCTAAAACCTTCAAATCAGTAACCAAGAAGGCAGTGGTGGACTTTGTTCACTCCCATATCATCTGTAGATTTGGGATCCCAAAAGTGATCATCACGGATAACGATGCGAATCTTAATAGCAGTTTGATGAGAGAGGTATGCCAACAATTCAAGATTACACACCGCAATTCCACCCCATATCGTCCCAAGGCGAATGGAGCAGTCGAAGCAGCCAATAAGAATATCAAGAAGATACTGCGAAAAATGGTGAAAGGGTCCAGACAATGGCATGAAAAATTACCCTTTGCCTTGTTGGGTTACCGCACTACGGTCCGAACTTCCATAGGCTCAACTCCTTATTTGTTGGTGTACGGAACTGAGGCCGTGATACCAGCGGAGGTCGAAATTCCGTCCCTCCGAATTGTCGCTGAAGCCAGGATTGATGATGATGAATGGGTAAAAGCTCGATTGGAACAGTTGAGCCTGATAGATGAGAAAAGATTGGCAGCAGTGTGCCATGGTCAACTGTACCAGAGGAGAATGACAAGAGCATATAATAAGAAGGTGCGCCCCAGGAAGTTTGAAGTAGGGCAGCAGGTATTGAAGAAGATCCTCCCACATCAGGTCGAGGCAAAAGGCAAATTCGCCGCAAATTGGCAAGGTGACCAGAGTATTGTCCAACGGTGCTCTGTGTTTGACAGATGTCGAGGGTAGATGTGTCGACATGGCTATCAATTCAGATGCAGTCAAGAGATATTATGCGTAATTTCTTTAATTATGGCAATTTTTGGTTTATTTGTTTGTATTTGGCGTTTATTGGATAATGAGATGACGGAGGCAATTCTTTCTTCTATCCAAACACTTTTAACCCTTGCTTCCCCCTTTGAGCCTTAAGTAATTCTTTCATACCCCTCTTTTGGAATCACTAATGGAAAAGACATGAAAAAAGAGAGAAAAAGAAAAGAGAAAGAAAATGAAAAGAAGGAAAAGAAAAAAAGAGAAGAAGATAAAATCATAAGAAATACAAAACCGTGGGAACTACGTTTGACCTGATTCCTCAAAGAGGATACGTAGGCGCCTCACGGCTCGGTCATAGTATGCATCGTAGTAAACATAGGATGCATAAGGTACATAGTGTGCATAATAAGCACAGCGTGCGTAACGCACATAGCGCAACATAAGTGTAAAAAATAAATTCCCCAAGCAAGAAAACTGGGGCAGAGGTTATGTTTTAAATTCCAACAAAGGTTTGATTCCAAAAGTTGTAGCACATCACCCATCAAATTATTTTCATTTTTTTCATAGCCTTTCTTTAACTCCACACCAAAACCAACATCAATGTCCAAAAGACCTTCCGATCAATGTTCAAGAGATGTCGAGTCCAGCAATGAGGCCGAGAATAATACACCGATCCCCAGCAAAGAGGAGGATCACAAGACTAAGAATAAATTGATGGTCAAGGGAATCCCCAGAAAAGAGGGTCGTATCTACAACACCCCAATTCCTCGAAAGAAATAAAATGAGAGAGTCTTATCGGTGAAAACCTTCACAGTCACCGAGAGGCGATGTAAGATGAGAGATATGAAATGAGAGAGTCTTATTGGTGAAAACCTTCACAGGCACCATAAGGCGCCGGGAGATGAGAGAAAAGAGAGAGTCTCATTAGTGAAAACCCCTCGAAGGGCACTATGAGGCGACAAGACGAATCAGCAAAAGCTACCACATTTGCGACAAAATGGACAGTCATTTATCATCCCCAGCAAGTCAGACCATCGGGCAAATCGATTGATACAAATAGACTGGGTCGGAATTTATGGTGCACGTCATGATCACAGGGACCAGTCAGGTCCTCCAGATAAATTCTTTTGAGTTTCTTCTCTCCACCAAATATGGGTTCAGAAAGATTTTTTTCCCTCTATCTTTTATTTTTTCTTCCTAAAACTTGTCTTGAAAAGAATTTTTCAAAGCTTACTACCAGAAACCGGAGGGGAATTGACCCAATGCAAGGATCGTGCCCGGCAATTTTGGAAGAAGAAAACAAAGGATTGATGATGACAGCGAGATGCAACGCTAGGGAAGCCACCAAAAACAGGGGCAGAAAATTTTCTGCCGATTGTCGAAAATTTTCTCGGAAGAACGGGGAAGCAATTTTAAATACATTTAAGTTCTAGGTCGCCCACCAGTATAATGCGGGAATACATTTAAGTTCTAGGTCGCCCACCAGTATAATGCGGGAATACATTTAAGTTCTAGGTCACCCACCAGTATAATGCGGGAATACATTTAAGTTCTAGGTCTCCCACCAGTATAATGCGGGAATACATTTAAGTTCTAGGTCGCCCACCAGTATAATGCGGGAATACTTTTAAGTTCTAGGTCGCCCACCAGTATAATGCGGGAATACATTTAAGTTCTAGGTCGCCCACCAGTATAATGCGGGAATACATTTAAGTTATAGGTCGCCCACCAGTATAATGCGGGAATACATTTAAGTTCTAGGTCGCCCACCAGTATAATGCGGGAATACTTTTAAGTTCTAGGTCGCCCACCAGTATAATGCGGGAATACTTTTAAGTTCTAGGTCGCCCACCAGTATAATGCGGGAATACTTTTAAGTTCTAGGTCGCCCACCAGTATAATGCGGGAATACATTTAAGTTCTAGGTCGCCCACCAGTATAATGCGGGAATACATTTAAGTTCTAGGTCGCCCACCAGTATAATGCGGGAATACATTTAAGTTCTAGGTCGCCCACCAGTATAATGCGGGAATACTTTTAAGTTCTAGGTCGCCCACCAGTATAATGCGGGAATACATTTAAGTTCTAGGTCGCCCACCAGTATAATGCGGGAATACATTTAAGTTCTAGGTCGCCCACCAGTATAATGCGGGAATACATTTAAGTTATAGGTCGCCCACCAGTATAATGCGGGAATACATTTAAGTTCTAGGTCGCCCACCAGTATAATGCGGGAATACTTTTAAGTTCTAGGTCGCCCACCAGTATAATGCGGGAATACTTTTAAGTTCTAGGTCGCCCACCAGTATAATGCGGGAATACTTTTAAGTTCTAGGTCGCCCACCAGTATAATGCGGGAATACATTTAAGTTCTAGGTCGCCCACCAGTATAATGCGGGAATACATTTAAGTTCTAGGTCGCCCACCAGTATAATGCGGGAATACATTTAAGTTCTAGGTCGCCCACCAGTATAATGCGGGAATACATTTAAGTTCTAGGTCGCCCACCAGTATAATGCGGGAATACATTTAAGTTCTAGGTCGCCCACCAGTATAATGCGGGAATACTTTTAAGTTCTAGGTCGCCCACCAGTATAATGCGGGAATACTTTTAAGTTCTAGGTCGCCCACCAGTATAATGCGGGAATACATTTAAGTTCTAGGTCGCCCACCAGTATAATGCGGGAATACATTTAAGTTCTAGGTCGCCCACCAGTATAATGCGGGAATACATTTAATTTCTAGGTCGCCCACCAGTATAATGCGGGAATACATTTAAGTGTCGCCCACCAGTATAATGCGGGAATACATTTAAGTTCTAGGTCGCCCACCAGTATAATGCGGGAATACTTTAAGTTCTAGGTCGCCCACCAGTATAATGCGGGAATACTTTTAAGTTCTAGGTCGCCCACCAGTATAATGCGGGAATACATTTAAGTTCTAGGTCGCCCACCAGTATAATGCGGGAATACTTTTAAGTTCTAGGTCTCCCACCAGTATAATGCGGGAATACTTTTAAGTTCTAGGTCGCCCACCAGTATAATGCGGGAATACATTTAAGTTCTAGGTCGCCCACCAGTATAATGCGAGAATACATTTAAGTTCTAGGTCGCCCACCAGTATAATGCGGGAATACATTTAAGTTCTAGGTCGCCCACCAGTATAATGCGGGAATACATTTAAGTTCTAGGGAATACATTTAAGTTCTAGGTCGCCCACCAGTATAATGCGGGAATACTTTTAAGTTCTAGGTTGCCCACCAGTATAATGCGGGAATACTTTTAAGTTCTAGGTCGCCCACCAGTATAATGCGGGAATACTTTTAAGTTCTAGGTCGCCCACCAGTATAATGCGGGAATACTTTTAAGTTCTAGGTCGCCCACCAGTATAATGCGGGAATACTTTTAAGTTCTAGGTCGCCCACCAGTATAATGCGGGAATACATTTAAGTTCTAGGTCGCCCACCAGTATAATGCGGGAATACTTTTAAGTTCTAGGTCGCCCACCAGTATAATGCGGGAATACTTTTAAGTTCTAGGTCGCCCACCAGTATAATGCGGGAATACTTTTAAGTTCTAGGTCGCCCACCAGTATAATGCGGGAATACATTTAAGTTCTAGGTCGCCCACCAGTATAATGCGGGAATACATTTAAGTTCTAGGTCGCCCACCAGTATAATGCGGGAATACTTTTAAGTTCTAGGTCGCCCACCAGTATAATGCGGGAATACATTTAAGTTCTAGGTCGCCCACCAGTATAATGCGGGAATACTTTTAAGTTCTAGATCGCCCACCAGTATAATGCGGGAATACATTTAAGTTCTAGGTCGCCCACCAGTATAATGCGGGAATACTTTTAAGTTCTAGGTCGCCCACCAGTATAATGCGGGAATACTTTTAAGTTCTAGGTCGCCCACCAGTATAATGCGGGAATACTTTTAAGTTCTAGGTCGCCCACCAGTATAATGCGGGAATACATTTAAGTTCTAGGTCGCCCACCAGTATAATGCGGGAATACATTCAGCTCTAGATTTTGGAATCAGTCACCCCACCTAAAGACGGAAGGGTACAGCAGAGATCCCCAAACGGGAAACAATAAAATCCCCAGAAGCAGCCAACTGCCGAGGCAAGCGCACAATTCAAAAGGAAAAAGGAACGCGTCTCAAAAGAAGCAGTTTGGGAACGTTGTAGCATGCCCAGTATGACAATGCTGATGAAGAAACATACCACTGAAGAAACCATTGGAAGATTTAAAGAAGAAAGCCATGTCCCCAGCGGATCAAGCGAAGTGATGAAAACTGGCATTCAAACGTCAGCGAAGGACCAGCGTCATCTCCCAAAGTCACAAGATAAAGGCATCAGAGGAAAGCGTTAGCCGACAAGAAAGCAAGGCAACAAGAACAAGTTGAAGATGGATAAGATTTCATGATCCTCAGTATAGCTTAGATTCTTGTTTTTTCTTTTAGAGCAGTGTAACAGGGAGATCGGTTGAGCAGTAGCATCTTACAGCAGCATACAACAGCGCACAACAACAGCAAACACTACGGTCACACGGTAGTCCCAACTACCAAAATTTCCCGAACTACATTGACCTGATTCCTGTTCAGCCCAGGATATGTAGGAAACCTCTGAAGCGAAGGTTCGGTCAAATCTTTTTCAAAAATGCTTCACACGGAGTATTTACCAGTTGTCACGGGGGCGATTTTAGTCAGTCAAAACTCACACCCGCGCGGCAATCAAGTCGTACACTTGACTCAGCCTTTCCCAAATACTTAGCCAATTTTCGCGCACCTTTGGCCTAAACGAGATTTAGACAGCAGTTCAATAAGAACACACACATATACGGGAAAATCCCAACCTTTGCATTAATGTGGAAAATATACAAAGGACCCTCACTTTGCTATGAACACAGTCCGCTCACAGCCCACTTTTTGACAAAGAACACAAGTCGTTCTTGTCAACACTAAGATCTGCCCATGCCAAACCTTAGCCCCTTTTTGAAACAACTGAAACCCTCACGTTTCACTCTTGTTTCCCACTTAGAATTTCTCACGAAATTCCCCACATTCCTCCTTTTTTCTGCCTAAGTCACAAAGGTCCTATTTATAGAATATAGGCAGCCCTTAGACTTGGCAGCACATGACACTTGTTGTCTA
This sequence comes from Nicotiana tabacum, assembly GCF_000715075.1. Lineage (NCBI taxonomy): Eukaryota > Viridiplantae > Streptophyta > Magnoliopsida > Solanales > Solanaceae > Nicotiana > Nicotiana tabacum. The sequence goes on along the minus strand of NC_134082.1, from coordinate 47,198,556 downwards.
CAGCTTTTGCCACTTGTCGGACTAAGACTAATTCTGCTCCTAACATGTAGTTGACATCCCCAACTACTTAGGACACATTATACACGAAATGGGGACATTATACAAGCATGATCAGATCATGGGACAAAGAGGTTATGACAAGGTAACCGCCAACTACTTTCCATGTGCATTGCATGTGCCATTCTTCACTTGGCCAGCTGATTCGTGCCCAAGGCTGGCATTGCGCCCAGCCTTGGCACATCTTGACATTGCTTCCGCGCCAATGCCTTGCCCGCATCCACTGCCTGTGATTTTGCCGCACATGCCCGACGCCGCTGCCGCCCGCACACTGTCTTGGCCCAAATCTGCCTTGCTCATGTCAACCTTCATTTCCCTCGTGCCATTGCTTGTATTTTCCTTCACATAGCTTTGCCTTAGCTATTGAAAGCCTTTTCCATCATCCCGCATTTCCGTCTTGTCTTAGCTTAGCCCGAACTTAGCTGCCACAACCCAAAGTGCCATGCCCCTGACTTTGGCGCGCATGCCGTGCCATGCCGCCCTAACATTGCCCACACAGCTTTGTCAAGCCTTTGCCAAGCGCACCTTGCCTGTCCCAAGGTCTTGGCCCATACTTGCCTACAACAGCCCTCAATGACAATGTCTTGTCCGTCTTCCGCATGATCGTTTTGCCCGCACATAGGCCAATGACAAGGCCATCACGCCCAAATCCTTGCCACAGCCGTGCCACGCCCGATGACAAAAAGTCAGGCCCTAACAAACCACCCGCACCTTTTGAAATCGACGTCCTCGTCGAGCCGTCTTAATGAAGCAGCCCCAAGGGGTTGTTAACATACACCGCCCCTGGTGCTTCATTTCCACCTGCCACAATGGCATTTGCTTCCGCCACTTGTTCCTGTTTCTCTGCAGCCAGCATAGCATTCACCCTAGCCTGCACCGGACAGTCCTTTTTCAAGTGCGGTCCACCACAAGTGAAGCAGCCTTTGAACTTGCCGCTCCTTTCTTTGCCGTTGTGATTCTCTTGTCTCACATTCTTGGCAAAGCCTTCATCTTCGGCAGCTTGCCCCTTCCCTCTTTTCTTCCATTCCTTAGCTTTCCCGTCAGCCTTTAAATGCGAAGTTCCAGCAGGGTCATCACCTATATTTAGGTCAGCCAACGCATCTGCCGCCGCAATGGCAGTAGAAAGGCATTGAACATTCTGCCTTCTCAACTCCAATTGCGCCCAACCCTTCAACCCGCTCATGAAGTAATGCAGCTTATCTTCCTCTGCCATATTACTTACATTGAGCATCAAGGATGAAAATTCCTTGACATACTCCGCCACTGTACCACTTTGCTTCAAGCGACGAAGTCCATCTCGTGCCAACCACGACGAATTAGTTGGAAGGAATTGGGATTTTAATTCCTTCTTCAGCATCTCCCAAGTTCCAATCTTGGGCAGTCCAGTACTTGCGCGAAAACCCTTCGTGTCTTCGTACAAAGAGGGGCAGCTGTAAGCACATGATTTTTGCTTTACGAGCAATCGCTCCAAAAGAAAATAAAAATAGTGACAAATGGTTTCGCTGTACAATTGTTCGAGTTTTCGTGACATGTGTTGTTAGTCATTCGTGGATCTATCCATTTTTGCATTTAATCATTAGCAAACAAAATACAAAATATTTATGTCAGGATGAGTAAACCGTAATTCGGTCAGTAAAAGAAAATTAAAAAAATATATATATATGTGTGCATCATTCGTTCTAGGCTTTTAGCTAATTTACTTAAATATTTTGTGATAATTGTGTTAAAATGTTGCATTGTTGCTTAGTTTTAATTTCGTTATTTTATTATTTGTTATTTTTTTTTTGTTTTAAAAGAAAAAATGAAATTAGAAAACAAAAAGTGAAGGAAATCGGTTTGGGCCAAAAGAAATTAAACAAAAATAACAGGCCCAACCAGCACTCAGACCCAGTCCAAATCCGGCTGCCCAGGCATCTCCTGAAACGACGCCGTTTCAGGCAAATCAATCTGAGCCGTCCATCCAGGCCAATCCAACGGCTCAGAACCCCTTTCAGCAACCCGTGTTCAAACCCGACCCAATAACCAATCCGACCCAACCCCTCACTTAAACCAAACGACCCCGTTTAACTACCAAACGACCCCGTCTCATTTCTCACCCTCAGATCCAAGCCGTTGAGATCATATGATCTAACGACTCAGATCCGATCAACCTCCCCATATATAAACTCAGCCCTTACCCCACGCCCCCTATCCGAACCCCCCCTTCAGTCATCTCCTTCCCCGAACCCTGAAACCCCCAAACCCTAACGCCGCCCTAGTTTCCCTTTCACCTAAAGCCGGCGGCACGAACGCCGGTGACCACCCCCTTCACACCCCTAAAGCATCCAACCACCCTGAACACGAATCCACTAACCACGAACCTCGAATCACCTCCTATCGTCTCGAATCTGGATTTGAAGATTCGAGACAAAACTCGATCTACACCAAACCTCACCATCTTTGTATCAGACACTCCCCTGACCTTCCTCGTGACCAAACCAAGCTTGGTTTGGTCCGAATCTACCCACAACTCCCTAAAAATTAGATCTGGAAATCCAGACCATAGAACACATGCACCTGGGGAATCCGGCCGGTTTTGACAAGGGTTTGAGGTCTAATAGACCTTAATCAAGGTGTTCTCATGTGAGAACACCCTGATTAAAGTTTGTTCGGCCTCAAGAGTTCGAAGTTGAGTCTGATTTGGGGATCCATTTTGATTTCAAACTTTGTCGGTAAGCTTTTTCTTTCCCTTTTCGTTTATATTAACTGCTGATTAAGTCATTAGCATGCTTTGTGGTAATTGTTTGTTATTTTCTGATAGTTTCTTAATTTCTTTCATCTCTGTAAAGACCTTTTATTTGGTCGATTGTCTTCTGTTTGTGTTCTGAATACACTCTATGATAAACATGATCGTCAGTTAGATTAGTCGTCAAATGAATTAATTCATATAGGCCCAGTAATTTAACAAAAGTTGTCTGATACCCTTTAGGTCCCTGAACGTATTGTTATATGAGTGACTGGTTATTACCTGTTATAATTAGTATAGTCGACTCGATAAATGTCGTCGATTAGTCTCCTACGACTGAACGTTCGAATATTCTGAATAGGCCTGTATTGTGATTTGAATGTTGGGCATTACCTATGGATGTTAGTTTGTAACTACATTGTAAACAATTAAAAAGCCAGGCTGGGGCAGTTCTGAAATCGAATGTTCAAAGCCCAAAGGGCCCTGATGCTGCAATAGGCAGGGCAGTAATAATCAAGGTTAAACAAGGGTAATATGGGGTTTGAAAAGGGCAGAAAAGGTTAGTTTAAATGAAGCTGACAAGTAGGGTACTAATTAAGATTAAACTAATACCAATGGGGAACAAGACACAAGAGTATGGGGTTTAAAATGAATAATAAAATGATGCCCATAACTCTTGATTAAAACCAAGCGTGGGGAACAAAGGGGCTGGCACAAAAAGATGCTTAGGCATGGGTTTAAGGGGTATGGGCAGACTGCAAGTTGCAGATGAGGGCAGCTTAGCTGCACTTGGTCACTTTGGCTTATAAAGAGGCCATTCGAAAACTTAAAAAAGGCTGGACTTTGGAGTCTTCAGAAAAAGAGAAAACAAAAGGCTGGATTTTTAGTCTTAAAGCTGAAACTTTTAGTCTAAAGAAAGGTTTACTGAGTTTAAAGAAAGCTGAAAAACATAAGTTAGTTTCCAAATAGATTGTAACCAAACACCATCTGAAAGTTGAAGAAGAATTCATATTGGTCAAGCTGCCTTGGCCAAGTTCTGTCGTCTGCATTGACTGAGCTGTTTGTTGGTTGCTGAACTGTTGGTATTTGCTGCATTGAACCCTCTTTTACTTCTGGTGTTTCATTACTGTTTGTCTGGAATTATTGGTTTGGCACTCGACTATTTGCTGGTTTCTCTTATTCTGGGAATCATTGTTGGTTGTTCGTGGACTGTGGAAAACAATCTTGGTTGTTGGTTTGTTGCTGTGTTGTTGCTGTGTATCTGTTGTTGCTGTATTCATTGCATACTACTCAACTGATCACTCTCCTTCTTCCTTTCCTTTCCTTACCAGGTACACAATTGATACCACCAATGTAACTGAGAGTTTGAGCATGAATGCAAAAGAGAGGACCTGCAGATTGTTTTTTATATATACATGAACTGTTATATTAAATGTCATGAAATAGTTACATTTTCGTTTGGATAATAGAAGTAGCCTACATGCTCAGTATATCAATGTAGGTTAATGAATGATAGTCATGTATGTATGTTGTTAGGTGAAAAACATTCCCAATGTAATAAGTTGTATTTTTAGACTTAGTCTGATGGTGTAGTATATTCTCTAATGTAGGCCAAATAGGAAAACTATCCACATGAGTTAAAGTTCTTTCCCCTTTTGCCAGAATGTCACATATAAATTGATAAAGAACAAAGAATCAGTTCTAGGCCTCAACCTCAGGAAGACCGAGCCCAAATCGAAACAAATCAGCTAGGCCTGTATCGGAAAAACAGGGGCCCAAGTCTGGCCATCTCGCATGAGCTAGGTTTGGGCCCATAATTTTCGATTAGTTGTCCATAAGTGCAGTCACGTTTTATTATTCTGTAAAAGCACTTTAAATCCTGTTATAAATAAGCTCGCAAGCATGTAATCGACTAAGGCTATTTACTGCTTTCAATTGATAGAGACAAACACGACAAGAAATGTAGTTGCTATAGGATATCCTTTAAAAATAACAACGAGATGAGCCTCGATAAAAACAAACAAAACACAGATGCGGGGCCCTTGTTAAATGTATATTATTGAAGCATTTAGTTTCCAGGACGGGTTGTTTAGCAAATCTTACAACCCACCCAAAATAACAATACGTTAGACTCTTTAGGACACGCCTTAATAAATCTTACCTTCGTAAACTCGGGTGCACATTGATGTGACCCAAATCCAAATCTCCACGGAGTCGAAATGTGTTTCTAATCACGGGTACATTGATTGTGACGTGGTTCGAGACGCGTGTCCGTGACGTTGCAAATTCATTTTTTAAAAAAAAAGGGAATGAGATGAGCCTCGCCAAATAAAATACAAATTGCGGGGGCCCTCAGTAAATGTTTGCTTTAAAAATTATTTGGACTTCGGGATGGACCGTTTAGTAAAATTCCACGGTCTTATCCAAAAATAAATACGCTAGTCGCTTTAGGCGCGCCTTTAATAATTTAATTTCCTTAAACTCGGGTGCACATTGATGTGACCCAAATCCAAATCTCAACGGAGTCAAAGTGTGTCGACGACCACGGGTACATTGATTGTAACGCGGTTCGAGATACATTTTCACAACGTTGCAATTCTTGATAAAAACAGTAAATGATAAAAGCGATTAAAAGTTAAAATTTTGCACATAAATTCACACTTGTATAAAATCAGATAATCGAGCCGAATATAACATTTGAGCGATCGTGCTAGAACCACGGAACTCGGGAATGCCTAACACCTTCTCCCGGGTTAACAGAATTCCTTATCCGGATTTCTGGTACGCAGACTGTAATATAGAGTCATTCTTTTCCTCGATTCAGGATTAAAATTGGTGACTTGGGACACCCTAAATCTCCCAAGTGGCGACTCTGAAATAAATAAACCAATCCCGTTTCGATTGTCCTTTAATTGGAAAAAACTCCCCTTGCGCCCCATCGGGCGCGGAAAAAGGAGGTGTGACAAAGGTATCACATGCAAAATGGTAAAGTCTATGCCCCTCCCCTGAGGGATACGACCTACCAGCCTCATCTTCACTCTCCTCGGCATCGGACATGAATGATCGAGCATCACGTCGTTCGCCCTTGCTCGCGCTAGCTCTTCCGGGAGAACAAAATCCCTGGTGCTGATCCCCTCGAGAACCCTTCTTCGGGACTTTCAGCGAGCATATTCTTTGATCCTCTCTTCACGATCGAGGATCCTCTTCAACTCGGCTTGGGCATCGGCAGCATCCTTCAAATAAATCGACATCTCCTGATCAACCTAAGTCCGGCTCAATGCTACTTTGGTCTGAGCATCAACGATCTCAGCCCTGACCATCGAAAGTTCAGATTCGAGCTTCGTGATCATATGCGCTTGAACTGAAGCGTTATCACGACCTAAGCAGAGTTGGACATCGAAGGCAGGAACTTTAGCCAAGACACCTTTCTCTTCTGAAGCTTGATCCTACACTTGAGCTCTTAGCTTGCCACAGTCATTCCTGACTTGGTTGGCTTCACCGCTAAGGCGCTCCAGGGCCTTCGTCTTTTTCTGCAGCTGAGATAGACGAAGAGTTAACTTAAGAAGTTAAAAAGCAAAATGAATACCCGCCCGGGATAGGAAATTAGCTGTTCCATCAAATAGCTCTCATAATTCGAGCTCCGTTACGCTACATACTGCCAGTGTGTCAACTCAACATCCTTCTCTTTACAAAGTATCCCAAGGGACCTACCCTCATCTAGAGCTTTCCGGATCCTAGCCCCATGACGGAGAAGCTCAGACCTAAGCCTGTCAGAGGCCTGCAAAAGAAAAACTCGATAAGGAAGGCAAGACACGAGATTCAAAAGCCCTGCGCCAAAAACTCATCGGAAAGTTAAGTCGGCGAACTTCCTCGAAGGCCGAGCACACCTTTGTCAATCTAGTCCCCTCAGCTCTGGAAGAATCAACCCCGGCCAAAGTACGATCACCTAGAGGAACCTCCTCCCCAGAAATGGAAACTTTTGGCGCAGCGAGCTCGGATGATGTTTTCTCCTCAAAGACTCGGCCCCGTTTTGCCACGCTGTGAGCGCCATCACACTACGAATACATATCCCGTTTATGATTTTCGTCCTTTGGTTCGGAAGCTAGCAAGCCCTCCCCTTCTCCAAAGGAGCACAGCCTCGCCCTTCGAGACCCTCCGAAACCTACGACGGCAAGATTGATACATGAAAATGGGAAAATGTCTTCCCAAATGTACGAGGGACAAGGTAAAAGCAGCGTACAAACATACCATCATATTTTGGTTCCCATCTACCCTGGGACACGACTCGCCACCTATGCCCGTCACGAGTTGAATGGGTCGCCAGCTTCCAGACCCGTCCAGGCAAATCAGGAACTTTGCCCGGCACCCATGAGATTGCTGCAATGAAGGGAGAAACACGATTAATAAACTAGTTTCCACCTTGACCAAATCTGAGAAAGCATGAGACATTCCACTTACGCGTATAATTCCATTCCTAGGGGAATGGCATATATTCCACGGGGATGACGTCAGCCGTAATGACCCGGATGAACTGACTAATCCACTCTCGATCTCCATCTTTCTCAACATCAACAACAAAGGGCGTGGACGAATGGCACCATAAAGTTAGCAGACCTCGATGATGAAAGGGCTAGTATAGCCTGACAAGATGACTGAGCATGAATTCAAGCCTTGCCTTCTCTGCAAAGAACCTAATAATCAGCACTATTCGCCAAAACGACGGATGTATCTGCGCCAAATTAACCAGATACTTTAAACAAAATTCGAGCACGACCTTATCAAGGGGGCCTAGTGTGAAGGGATACAAATACACGTTCAGGAATCCGTTGGCAAAGTCCGTGATACCCTCATCCGAGGGAAGAAACTGCAACGGTATCCCTTTGCCCCATCCTCGGTTTCTCCTCACTAGCTCAAGGTGCTCCTCTCTTATCGAAGACACACTCTTCAAAGTTAACTCACATGGATCCTGAGCACTGGGAGTGGCACTCTCCCTTCCTGCCAGGCAGACCCTAGAGTAGCAATCATGGCCATGGCAGAACTAGCAAGATGTAGTGGGAACCTACATAGACTTTTTAATTTGGTGCTAAGGTAACAAAGGACTCGATGCCGAAATGGAAGGATAGCAATCTAAAATATTGGGATCTCCAAAGAAGCAGGAGAATCTCCATATATAAATGGGGAAACAACAACGGTTCGCCTACCCAAGTTAGGCCCCCGAAGGCCAATGGCTTCAATACGAGTTCTGAGGTGTTACCCGACCTCAAGGACCTCCATCGAAGAGATGTTAGGCTTCAAAGAGCTAGCCACATCGTCTCCAGTCCCGAGGTGGTACCCGACCTCGAGGTTTCCTCTCAATGAGAAAAGTAAGCACCTCGAGCTCCGTCCATGAGGGCTCGACCTCAAGAATTCGCCTAAATATGGGTAACCCCTCCTCAAGGACCTACCTACAATGCCATAAAAGGTTATCTACATCAAGTTCAAAGTAAATCTCCAAGTGCCTAAAGCTGACCTTCATTCAGATGTCGCTCTCAAAATTTCAAGGTTCGATGCTATATCTCTATGAGACTCGAGGGCCCCGATGACCCAAATCTATCGGACCACTTCAGGCTTGGTCTAGGGAACAATGGTGGGCTTGGAAAGGATCCATTTCTATTAGCCAAAGACCGAAAAGAATACTCGCACCCGAGTTAGATATTGACGATCGTCAAACAGAGGCATACATTCAGAATCCCCGTAAATTCACAAGAATATGGCAAGTATCATAGGCATAAGTCAAGAAAACTTCTTTATATTTTTAAACCTATGTGCATTTTAGCTTTAAACTGTTTTTAAATGTTTTAAGGAAGATTTCTGTCACGACCCAAACTGAAGGGCCATGACTAGCACCCGACCACACTTGCCGAGAACCAACGTACATTTCATCTAACCTTCATTATTATCTTTTAAGGCTGACGAGATCAATATAAATGGTAGACCTAGATCATGGACAACCAGCAATAAAATATGACGGCATGAACATACATAGCAGGGGATGACCAGACAATCAAGAAACTACGTATAAGGTATGAGCTACCTCGCTACTATGAAAGACTATACAACAAAAACTAGCCGACAAGGCATACCAAACTATACATGAGACGACACCTGTCTATGAGCCTCTAAAAGAACATAAGTGTTGCAACATAGCCGGAACAGGGCCCCGACATACCCATAATGTCTATAACAAAAATTGCATACCAAGACCAAGGCAAGTCCGGAGAAGGGATCTCGCCAATCACCGTTGAACTAGACAGTCTACTGTGGTGGGGGAGCTGCACCTGCCTGTCTATCAGGACCTGCAGCACGACATGCATCGTCCACAAATAAAAGGACGTCAGTACGAATAAAGTACTGAGTATGTAAGGCAAGGAACCATAAATACGATCAGTAATGTAAGCAAGGATAGAGAATATACAACCTGTAACATCTTAGTACCTCTGAGGGCTACTTACATGAAATGCATGATACATATGTATAAATACATAAACCTTTAAAGCATTCGCCTCTGTGGGCATCATCATCATCATATCATACCCGGCCATAATAGGCTCGGTAGAATCGTTCCCGGCCACGTGGAGCTCGGTAAAACCCAACTGATCAGTGGTTGCACAATAGGTGCCGTACCTGGCCAACTATAGCGTGGCTCGGTAGAGTAAAATAGATACATACATATAATGCATGCTCGACTCATGGAATCACATTCTAAACCTTTCGGAGTGACGTAAGGTCGGTATCCTCTATACACGTTATTAGGACTAACTCTTCACTATGAACCTTATAAGATTTAGGAAGTACGAACAACATTGATAACATAAGAATAAGAGAAGTAACATTAACATCAATCGTTCCATAAGAGGGAAAACAATGTAAGTACTGCTAGCTTCTAAGAGTAGAGTATCTTGGAAGCTCGTTCATTACATTATGTACAATCGGAGTCGTGCAAAAGAAGGAAAGGTATAGCCTCACATACCTTGTATATACTGCCCCAATCTCAAGCTATGCAATTGTCAAAACTCCTTAGTCTACAATAAGAGAAACGATACTATCGTTATCATTTAAGCGTCATAACTATTATGTATCGACCGCAACCTATTTTACGATGAAACGGACATCACCTCCCCTATATATATGACCTCACACCATTCAAAACAGTCACCAAACAGCCCAAACAACATCAATAATAAACATATTGAGCCTCCCAAAATAGTCCACACATAGCCTAATCACTCCATACATACGACGACCACCGTAGTCGTGTCAAACAACCTGGAAATGTTACGAATAACTATCAGCCCATAACCCTACATATATATGGTGTTTCTCCACACCCTTCCTCCTCCAAAACTCCACAAGATAGTAGTAAAATACGCAGCCCAACAACAACGCAAAACAGTCCACAAAACAATAACATTACTTCCAAGCCTTTCGATATATATTTCACAAGTTCTAGCTTCAATGGCTTAGCTGCAACTTGGATAATCTTAAATACATATAGAGTAAGAGGTTCCTTACCTTTATAAAGAAAGAACAACTCCAATTTGACCTTAAATTTCCATGAAATATCCCTCCAATGCTGCCACAACAACAAAAAAGCGAAACTAGCGATCAATTAGTGTTTTTCGGCACTAGAATCACTCTAGAAGGCTTGAAATCACCTAGGATTGATATTAAGAACATGAGGGAGTATTTACAGAACATAAACCCTTTAAAAAAACCTCCCACACGAGCTGAAACGACACAAAAATGAGCAACAACAAGAAGAACAAGAGACTTACTAGCGCCACGGAATTCCCGACACTTGATTTGTGTTGTTTGCCCTTTTTTGGGTCTTGAATCTTGAGAGAACCTTGAGAGGATGTTCCTCGGGTTCTAAGGTATGAAAATAGTGAAAATAAATGACTTAAAACGGGTTGGAGTCATCCTATATAGGTCCAAATATCTTAAACCGACTTAGTGGACCCCATAGAGAGGTGCTTGGCGCAGTCTCGCGAAAACACAAATATCTCTCTACTCCGAGATCGTATCGATGAACGGTTTAATGCGTTGGAAACTAGACTCCTAGATATTTAATTTGGTTGGTATATCACCCCGTAATTCCTTGTAAATTATGATAAAATATTAGAGACATTTGACCCTAATGTTTAAGTAAAATTATGAACCTAAATTGCGACAACTTTTGTCGACTTTTGTTTCATAACTCGTTTGACTTCAAGACTTATGATACGGATATTATATGATTAAAATACCTTAATAAATGACCTCTTGAGTGTATTAAGCACCGCTAGATTACCTAAAAATATGAGTTACAACATCCTTGATTCGTTTAACTTCTAATACTGGTTAATCACCCTTATACACTCTTGTATCACTTAAGACCAATAGGATTGACTTCTTATCATCTAAAATATAATTCCTTCTTGGATTTATGTTAACTAATATATGGCATGAACTAACACATGTGGATATGGGTTGTAACACCCTCCCCCTTAGGAACATTCGTCCTCGAATGTAAGGGTTTATGGGGAGTTTAAATCATCGTGGATTCCAATGGAAATTTCCGATCAATTTTCCCCTATAAAATGGTCACTAGCAAAACTTGCAAGTAATTAAGCCCAACATATGGCTTCACAAGGCTACACAAAGCATTATGTGTATTTACATTATCTACATATCACCATTTTGTATTAAGGAGGAGTATTCTCAAATTATTGCTTACCTCATAGAGCCGTTTCTTCTTCCAATGTATCATGTCTTCCACCAGCATCCTTGTTATATTCATTCTTGAATAAGTAAGGGTATTTATACTTCATCTCCTCTTCTACTTCCAATGTTATTTCTTCCATATTTTTGTTCCTCCACAATACTTTGACGGAAGCTACATCTTTTGTTCTCAGCTTGCGGACTTGCCGATCTAATATCGCCACTGGCACTTCTTCATATGATAGGTCCTCTGTAACTTGTACATCTTTGATAGGGATGACTCGAGAAGGGTCTCCAATACATTTTCTCAACATAGATACATGGAATACCGGGTGGACAAATTCCAATTCGGATGGCAATTCTAACTCATAAGCAACCTGTCCAATCTGTCGAAGAATTTTATACGGCCCGATATACCTTGGACTCAGCTTACCTTTCTTCCCAAAATGCATAATACCCTTCATTGGTGAGATCCTTAGGAAAACCTAGTCACCAACCTCAAACTCTAGATCACGACGTCGGACATCAGAATAAGATTTTTGCCTGCTTTGTGCCATCCTCAATCGCTCCTGTATCACTTTCACCTTCTTAATAGCTTGGTGAATCAAATTTGGCCCATATAATTCTGTTTCACCGACTTCGAACCATCCAACTGGTGATCTACATCTCCTGCCGTATAGCGCCTCGTATGGGGCCATTTTAATACTGGAATGGTAGCTATTGTTATAGGCGAATTCTATGAGTGGAAGATGATCATCCCAATTCTCCTTAAAATCTAGAACACATGCTCGTAGCATATCTTCCAGTGTCTGAATGGTACGTTCAACCTGTCCATCAGTCTGCAGATGAAATGCAGTGCTGAGATTTACCTGTGTGCCTAAACCCTTCTGGAAAGACCTCCAAAAGTTAGCCGTAAATTGAGCTCCTCGGTCTGATATAATAGATATGGGCACACCATGAAGCCTAACAATCTCCTTGATATACAACTTTGCATAATCTTCAGCCGTGTAAGTTGTCTTCACTGGAAGAAAATGGGCACATTTGGTAAGTCGATCAATTATCACCCAGATGGAGTCAAACTTATGATAAGAGTGAGTTAATCCAATAATGAAGTCCATATTAATCACCTCCGACTTCCAGGTCGGAATCTCTATATTTTGAAGCAATCCACCGGGTTTCTGATGTTCTATCTTTACTTGTTGACAATTGGGACACTGGGCTACAAATTCTGCAATAGACTTCTTCATATTATCCCACCAATATTGCTCCTTGACATCATGATACATCTTTGTCGAGCCGGGATGGATGGAATATCGGGATTGATGAATCTCATTCATAATCTTCTCTCGCAAACCCTGCCACATTAGGCACACACAATCGGCTCTGGTATCTCAGTGCCCCATCTTTTCCGATCCCAAAAGCCATACTTTTACACTGTTGAATGCTTTTTCTTAATCGTACTAAGATAGGATCTTCATATTGTCATGCTTTTACCTCTGCTACCAAAGATGATTCTGATGTATTCTGTACAGTAACACCTCCGTCATCTGAGTCTAACAATCTGATTCTCATATTGGCTAGTTGATGAAGCTCTTTAATCAACCCCCATCTACCTGCCTCAATATGTACTAAGCTTCCCATTGATTTACGGCTGAGAGCATCTGCCATAACATTGGCTTTACCGGGATGATACAATATCTCGACGTCGTAGTCTTTCAATAATTCAAGCCACCTACGCTGCCTCAAATTCAACTCTTTCTGCTTGAAGATGTATTGTAAACTCTTGTGATTTGTGTAGATGTCAACATGGACGTCGTATAAGTAGTGCCGCCATATCTTCAAAGCATATATTACTGCAGCCAATTCCAAATCATGGGTTGGATAATTCTTTTCATGCTTCTTCAATTGTCTTGATGCATAAGCAATCACATTCCCATGCTGCATCAATACGCACCCCAAACCTATACCTGAGGCATCACAATATACCACATAATCTTCTGTTCCTTCAGGAAGAGTGAGCACTGGTGCAGATGTCAATCGATTCTTCAGTTCCTGAAAACTACGTTCACAAGTGTCAGACCATTGGAATTTGGTAGCTTTTTGTGTTAACTTAGTCAATGGTGATGATATAGAGGAAAATCCTTCTACAAACCGCCTATAATATCCTGCTAGTCCTAGGAAGTTGCGGACTTCTGATGGTGTTGTAGGTCTCGGCCAATTCTTTACTGCATCGATCTTCTGAGTGTCGACACTAATACCCTCATCAGATATCACATGGCCAAGAAATGCTACTGAGTTCAGCCAGAATTCACATTTGGAGAGCTTAGCATATAACTTACGATCCTGAAGCGTCTGTATACTATCCGCAAGTGGCCCGCATGTTCCGCCTCCGAACGAGAATACACTAGAATGTCATCAATGAATACAATCACGAACACATCAAGATAGGGCCTGAATATAGTATTCATGAGATCCATAAAAGCTGCTGGGGCATTTGTTAGCCCGAACGACATCACCAAGAACTCAAAGTGCCCATATCTTGTCCGGAAGGCCGTCTTTGGAATATCCTTCTCCCTAACCCTCACCTGATGATACCCTGAACGTAAATCAATCTTAGAGAAATACTTGGCACCCTGGAGTTGGTCAAATAGGTCATCAATTCTTGGAAGTGGATACTTGTTCTTTATAGTAGACTTATTCAACTGTCGATAGTCGATACACATCCGTAACGACCCATCTTTCTTCCGCACGAATAGGACTGGTGCACCCCAAGGTGAAGTGCTAGGCCTAATAAAGCCCTTATCCAGCAAGTCCTTCAGCTGCACCTTCAACTCTCGCAACTCTGTCGGGGCCATTTTGTATGGAGGAATAGAGATCGGTTGAGTGTCAGGCAACACATCAATGCTAAACTCAATCTCCCTTTCAGGAGGAAGGCCCGGGAGTTCATCTAGGAAAACATCTGGGAATTCGTTGACCACAGGGATTGATTGTAAAGTAGGCGGTTTCGCCTCCGCATCCCTAACGCGAACGAGATGATAAATGTAACCTTTTGAGATCATTTTCCTTGCCTTAAGATAGGAAATAAACCTACCTTTCGGTGTAGCAATGTTCCCTTTCCATTCAATGACGGGTTCACCCGGAAATTGGAACCTAACCATCTTCGTACGACAGTCAACATTTGCATAGCATGAGGCCAACCAATCCATTCCCATTATCACATCAAAATCAACCATTTCTAACTCAAATAAATTTGCCGAGGTTTGACGACTACAAATCATCACAGTGCAACCTCTATATACCTTCTTGCAATCACAGAATCTCCTATCGGAGTAGATACCGCGAGGGGTTTACTTATCAATTCAGGTTCAATGCCAAACTTATTAGCCACAAAGGGTGTAACATATGATAATGTAGATCCCGGATCAATCAGCGCATATACATCATAAGAAAACACAGATATAATACCTCTAACAACATCTGGAGACGACTCGAGATCCTGTCGACCTACTAGAGCATAAGTTCGATTTTAAGCACCACTCGAACTCGGCACTGCACCTCTACCCCTACCACGACCTGTCGACTGCTGAAAACCCCGTGCTGGAGGTCGAACTGATGAGGAAGAACCAGACACAGATCCAGTCGGCTGAGCCATACCATCACCTCCTCTATTAGGACAATCCCGCATCATATGGCCAGGCTGCCCGCACGAATAGCTTGCATCAGAACCTCGACGACACAGTCCAAAGTGGGCCTTGCCGCACTGATCACAATGTGGTGTTGGGGGTCTCATCTGACTAGTATTCCTGTGATGTTGCGAGCCAGATGCCCGCGAACTCTGACCTGGACCAGAATAGGATCGATCATATCGAGGCCTCTGAAACTGTGGAGGAGAACTAGCTACAGGTGGCGCCGAACTCCTCGAAAACTATGGCCTGATGCGGCCTCTGAAGTCATCAGAATACCCTGCAAATCTCGCCCTCTTATGCTGGCCTCTATCCTGCTCCCTAACTGCCCTCTGCTGGCGCTTACGATCCTCTAGGGTCTGGGCATAAGCTTGAATACGGGAAATATCCATGCCCTCCACCAAGGAGGCTGTCGTACACTCATTTATTAGATGTGGTCCCAACCCATTCACGAACATATGCACCATATCACTCATCTCGGCCACCATATGGGGAGCATACCTTGCCAAAGAATCAAACTGCATACTGTACTCTCGCACACTCATATTACCTTGTCTAAGGTTCAAGAACTTATCAGCTCTAGCTCGTCGTATCTCAACTGGCAAGTAGTGACGAAGAAAGGCCTCAGAAAATTCCTTCCACACAGCTGGAGGAGGGTTCGGACCCATGGATCTCTCCCAACTATCATACCAGAGAACCGCTAAATCCCGTAACCGATAAGAAGCCAACTCTACTGCCTCTGTATCACTAACATGCATAACCCGAAGTGTACGATGAACCTGGTCAATAAAAGTTTGTGGGTCCTCCTTGGGGTCTGATCCGGTAAACACTGGAGGGTCTAAATTAATAAAATCACGAACTCTTGTACTAACTGGTTTCTCAGCAGCACCTGTATTCTGCCTCTGAGCCTGAGCAGCTACCAAGCTAGTCAATAACTGCAAAGCACTCTGCATATCCTGGTCTGGAGTGCCAGACGGAGGAACTGGAGGCGCTGGGTGCCTTCTAATACCCTCTGGAGGAGATGGAGTAGATAAGGTATGAGAGGGCATCTCACTTTGAGCCTCACTTTGTCCTGCTCTGACTTGGGGCACCTGACTGGTACCCTCTCCCGCTGATGTATCAAGCCGTCTAGTAATTGTTTGCTTCCTAGTCGAAGGCATCACTGAAAAAAAACAAGGTGAATATTAGAGACGAACACTTACGACTCAACTCTACGCACGATCTAGATTCAGGAAGAAGGTAACAACCCTAGATGTCATGTAGCCTCCTGATTATAAATGTGGCGCGCTACATATCCATAATCAAGACTCTACTAGACACGGCTCATAGACAACCCTTAGGACAGACTTGCTCTGATACCAAGTTTGTCACGACCCAAACTGAAGGGCCATGACTAGCACCCGACCACACTTGCCGAGCACCAACGTACATTTCATCTATCCTTCATTATTATCTTTTAAAGCTGACGATATCAATATAAATGGTAGACCTAGATCATGGACAACTAGCAATAAAATATGACGGCATGAACATACATAGCAGGGGATGACCAGACAATCAAGAAACTACGTATAAGGTATGAGCTACCTCGCTACTATGAAAGACTATGCAACAAAAACTAGCCGACAAGGCATACCAAACTATACATGAGACGACACCTGTCTATGAGCCTTTAAAAGAACATAAGTGTTGCAACATAGCCGTAACAGGGCCCCGACATACCCATAATGTCTATAACAAAAATTGCATACCAAGACCAAGGTAAGTCCGGAGAAGGGATCTCGCCAATCACCGCTGAACCGGACAGTCTACTGTGGTGGGGGAGCTGCACCTGCCTGTCTATCAGGACCTGCAGCATGACATGCAGCGTCCACAAATAAAAGGACGTCAGTACGAATAAAGTACTGAGTATGTAAGGCAAGGAACCATAAATACGATCAGTAATGTAAGCAAGGATAGAGAATATACAACCTGTAACATCTTAGTACCTCTGAGGGCTACTTACATGAAATGCATGATACATATGTATAAATACATAAACCTTTAAAGCATTCGCCTCTGTGGGCATCATCATCATCATATCATACCCGGCCATAATAGGCTCGGTAGAATCGTACCCGGCCACGTGGAGCTCGGTAAAACCCAACTGATCCGTGGTTGCACAATAGGTGCCGTACCCGGCCAACTATAGCGTGGCTCGGTAGAGTAAAATAGATACATATATATAATGCATGCTCGACTCATGGAATCACATTCTAAACCTTTCGGAGTGACGTAAGGTCGGTATCCTCTATACACGTTATTAGGACTAACTCTTCACTATGAACCTTATAAGATTTAGGAAGTACGAACAACATTGATAACATAAGAATAAGAGAAGTAACATTAACATCAATCGTTCCATAAGAGGGAAAACAATGTAAGTACTGCTAGCTTCTAAGAGTAGAGTATCTTGGAAGCTCGTTCATTACATTATGTACAATCGGAGTCGTGCAAAAGAAGGAAAGGGATAGCCTCACATACCTTGTATATACTGCCCCAATCTCAAGCTATGCAATTGTCAAAACTCCTTAGTCTACAATAAGAGAAACGATACTATCGTTATCATTTAAGCGTCATAACTATTATGTATCGACCACAACCTATTTTACGATGAAACAGACATCACCTCCCCTATATATATGACCTCACACCATTCAAAACAGTCACCAAACAGCCCAAACAACATCAATAATAAACATATTGAGCCTCCCAAAATAGTCCACACATAGCCTAATCACTCCATACATACGACGACCACCGTAGTCGTGTCAAACAACCTGGAAATGTTACGAATAACTATCAGCCCATAACCCTACATATATATGGTGTTTCTCCACACCCTTCCTCCTCCAAAACTCCACAAGATAGTAGTAAAATACGCAGCCCAACAACAACGCAAAACAGTCCACAAAACAATAACATTACTTCCAAGCCTTTCGATATATATTTCACAAGTTCTAGCTTCAATGGCTTAGCTGCAACTTGGATAATCTTAAATACATATAGAGTAAGAGGTTCCTTACCTTTATACAGAAAGAACAACTCCAATTTGACCTTAAATTTCCATGAAATATCCCTCCAATGCTGCCATAACAACAAAAAAGCGAAACTAGCGATCAATTAGTGTTTTTCGGCACTAGAATCACTTTAGAAGGCTTGAAATCACCTAGGATTGATATTAAGAACATGAGGGAGTATTTACAGAACATAAACCCTTTAAAACAACCTCCCACACGAGCTGAAACGACACAAAAATGAGCAACAACAAGAAGAACAAGAGACTTACTAGCGCCACGGAATTCCCGACACTTGATTTGTGTTGTTTGCCCTTTTTTGGGTCTTGAATCTTGAGAGAACCTTGAGAGGATGTTCCTAGGGTTCTAAGGTCTGAAAATAGTGAAAAGAAATGACTTAAAACGGGTTGGAGTCATCCTATATAGGTCCAAATATCTTAAACCGACTTAGTGGGCCCCATAGAGAGGTGTTTGGCGCAGTCTCGCGAAAACGCGAATATCTCTCTACTCCGAGATCGTGTCGATGAACGGTTTAATGCGTTGGAAACTAGACTCCTAGATCTTTAATTTGGTTGGTATATCATCCCGTAATTCCTTGTAAATTATGAGAAAAGATTAGAAACATTTGACCCAATGTTTAAGTAAAATTATGAACCTAAGTTGCGACAACTTTTGTCGACTTTTGTTTCATAACTCGTTTGACTTCAAGACTTATGATATGGATATTATATGATTAAAATAACTTAATAAATGACCTCTTGAGTGTATTAAGCACCGCTAGATTACCTGAAAATATGAGTTACAACATCCTTGATTCGTTTAACTTCTAATACTGGTTAATCACCCTTATACACTCTTGTATCACTTAAGACCAATAGGATTGACTTCTTATCATCTAAAAGATAATTACTTCTTGAATTTATGTTAACTAATATATGGCATGAACTAACACATGTGGATATGGGTTGTAACACCCACATAGGATCCTTACGCAGAAACAAAGAAACAAAGGGATGCATACACGTGGTAAAAGCCTAGAGCCTAGTCTACTCTTGATGGTCCACCTCCTACAAAAATGCCTCCGGATATCCTCTCTTCTGGAATTCATCCTCAGAAGCCTTATCTTGGCTTCCACACTGATTTCTCGAAAGGATAAGCCGAGAAGCAGTGAGGGATGAGAAAACACCATAGCCCGCAAAAGGTTGAGGACCCTCACTGGCCAAGAGAACCTCAGAGAGACAACAAACTTGGTGAACGTCGGCCTCACTTGCACGGCTACTTTGAATCCACTTCTTGGGATGTTGAGCCATGCAAGCTGCCAGCCCGGGGCGAAATGCCATGTCGACCCGGGGTATGAAGGTGAGCAGCGGTGTATAATCCGACCCCCATTGTGAGCAACGGTATATAGTCCGAACAATTTTCTAAAGTGAGGAAAGTCGATCCCCGTATATCATCATCTCGAGCTAATAAGGATAGCAATAGCAGGCGTAACAACAACAACAACAACAAAATGATATAATCTGGCTCGACAAAGGGGAGATCATACAAAACGGCCACCGCACAACCGATGGGAATGCTGCCAAACAACCTTAAGGCCATGAACTCCAAACATGGTGATTAACAATAGAGAAAGATGGAGAGAAGAAAGGGATGAACGAATGGAGGAAGGCTCTTGGATAGAAAAATGATGCCAGAATTCCCCCATTTATAGGAGATAATAACACGGTCATCAATTCCTTTGGAAGACTGACGGGCGGGTGTGTCGCGCCCCTTTTTCTAAAAAAGCGAAATCGGATTCATGACATTTGGGAGGACAACTCGTTCCCTCTTGGAAATTGGGTTTTTTGAAGAGTCGCTACCTAATGATTAAAGTGCATTAGGACACTAAAGAAGAGTTCGAGTTGGAAAATCAAAGTTCGGGTAAGGGCTAGAAATTATCTCGAGGGGAAGGTGTTAGGCACCCCCCAAGATCCACTAGTGTGGTTCCCGGCCATGCTACAATTGTGACTTTGAATAACAAGTAAGCAAATAGAAGTCTCTAGTAGAAGGGGGTTTTCACATAATATTGCAAGCAAGCTGAGAGTTTGACGAAAGTAAAGAAAGCAAAAATTTTAAAAAAAGTTTGAGAATAAAATAAACAAATAAAGGAAAGGGGGTCCTAGGTTTAAAAATAATATGGATCACATCAATGCAATACCCGGTAATCACTCCTCATAAGAGGGGTTACACATGGTATTAGCGCACTGGTCATCATATCCATATCTACCCTTTCCCACCCCGTTAAGGTATTAAGCGCGGAATAGTATTGTTACTTATTGCATGCTAGTACCCGCCCCAATCCTATCAGTCCCGGAGGCATTTGGGACTACTAGTCCTAAAGGGAAGGGAGATTTGGCTTTTCAGAGTTTTAAAAGGATAAAATTCTAGGGCGACAATTAAAACATATAAGGCAGGTATGGGAGAACACATAACAGTTTAAAGGGCTCAAACGGGCCTCCTCATTTAAAGAAAAAAATTGTTTAGCATGACTTACAAATACTGGTTATGGTCTGAATTAAATTTAAAGCGTTAGGGAAGGCTGATTTATCACATATTTCTCAGATGAGAAGTCCGAATTAGGCCTCCACTGGTTGAAATTATCAAAGACTGATGCAGTCAATTAATTACCTAATGGCTTGCCTAGGTGAAACCTATAGTCATAATATCTAACGATGCTTACTCTGATTTTAAAGAAGCCTTACTGATTATATATACAAAAACTAAGATCTGCAGATATTAAACGACATTACTACTGATTTTAGACTTGTAAATGATTCAGATTATGTTAATTACTCTTATATGGATGCTTTCTAAGCGTCGTTGGTTTAAAACAATTATGAAAATGCAGGAGTCCTACAGACATGGTATCTAGGATGCATTTTGTTATTTTTTAACCTATAACTGTTTGCCTAATGATGGAGGTTTATGCGGAAGTGCAGAAAACCTATAATCACGATTTCTATATGTAGAAGTGCAGAAAAAACCCACAGACATGATTTCTATATGATATGCTGAAGTGCAGAAACTTATAGGCAAGATTTCTATATGATATGCAAAAGTGCAGAAACTTATAGGCAGGATTTCTATGTGATATGCATAAGTGCAGAAACTTATAGGCGAGATTTCTATATGATGTGCAGAAGTGCAGAAACTTATAGGCAGGATTTCTATATGATATGCAGAAGCGCAGAAACTATAGGTAGGATTTCTATATGAAATGCATAAGTGCAGAACATGTAAATAGTAACACCCATGAGCATGATGTCTACCCTTTGCATACATAAATGACCCTTCCCTTCTTACTTAGAACCCCATAAAATATTACAAGCCAGAATGAATCAAGAAAAGTAAAATTACATTAGAAATTTAAGCTATAACCAAATAGCCTAATTTAGACTCAAGGTCTAACAATTTGAGATGAACCAACTTCCAAGATCAGATTTCCAAAGCCTTTACCTCATTTGGGATGTGTCAAAGTTTCCTAAGAGCCTCAAGTGGACTCTGGGCAGTGCTTACACCCCAAATATATTGCAGACTTAAGCAAGTGCAGTGTAGAAGAGCAGAACTTTGAATCTAAGATAGAGTGCAAGTGCATAGAGGGGATTTAGGGGAAAGCCATGTCAGGCTGGTGGTCATGCTCAACAATTGGGAATGCTGGCATACCCCCGACCAGCCTATTAGCCAAAATCTTAAGAGTTAGGATCTATTGTGGATCAGGTTATGACCTGAGTAGTAATTTGAATACTGCCAGGCCATGAGCCTTAACTCAAACACATAGAAAGGAATAGGGGTATAGGGAATTCATAAGAAACAGCAGATGCAAAGAAAAAAAACAATTTACATAGTTAATATTAATCACTGAACATGAATAGCAAAGTAAACAAGCTTGCAGAAACTGTAAATAAACACATAAGGGAGTGATGCAGAAGAGTTAAATTAAAACATACCAGTTTCAGGGAAAACAAACAAGTAAAAGCAGTCTTGAGAAAGCCAAGTTGCAAGCAAACAGTTCTAAAAGATCTCAGAAAGAGTAGAATGTTGTAAGAGTATTGAACTCAAAACAGTATTGTAAGTATGTAAGTAAGTCGAAAGTATTGAACTAAAGGCTCAAGGTATTCAACTCGAAGTAGTGATGTAAAAGTATTGAATTGGAAGTGTGTTAAAAGTGCAGAAGGGTAGTCCCTTTTATAGGGCAAAGAAGAAAGTAAGAAAGGTAAGAAAATAACTTGCAATAAATCACATAGAATTTCCCTTCGGTTAAGGGATTTGATTTCAAACGGGTAGAAGACATTTAAGAAAAGAAATTTTGATTAAAACCTTTTCAAAGTAGCACAAAATGGGTAAATACATAGAAGTTTATTTAAGGAAAAGCTTAGTGGTACACGACTTGGAAAAATAAGGAAAGGAAATCAATCAAACAGCCAAGGAAATCAAAGTTGCTGGTTTAATCTCGAATGAACCAAGTCAGGAAAGGTAAAGAAGGTTCAATTAGAGAGAATCAGTAACAATCAGTCAGGACTCATTAAAAGGAATTCGAAACCAATCAATTAGTCAATAAAGACCTTTTGAAAGAAGAATTTCAATATATAAAGCATACAAGCATGTGAATGAAGAAGTTATATAGAAGACAGTTTACTCAAAGAGAGGTTCAGAATCATGAGCAAGAAAGAGTACAAGTTCAGTTTGCAGACTCACAATGAGTCTGAGAGTTCAGGGTCCCAAAGCGGAACCCTAACTCGCACAAATTCAAAATTTCCAAGAAACCCCCAAATCCTAGGGTTTCATAGAGATGAGAAAGCAAGTCATTGAAACAAGCTTAGAAGCCTCTTTCAAAGACTTATGAGAAACAAACAGACATGATACAAAGAAAGAAAGCTAATTTGAGGTCATATAGATCATATTTGAGAAACTCGGAACTTAAACAAGTTCAGAAAAGAAGAGGTGATGCAGACTTAAATTAAAATAGAGGAAACATATTCAACAAGAACACAAACAGAGTCTAATTGAGCAAACAAAAATAAAAAAAACTCAACAGTAAGCACATATGCCACACCTCCATTTTACCTTCCCGAAAGATGATATAAGGGAGTTTTTTCCAATTAAAGTGACAATCAAAACGGGATAATTTTATTTATTTTAGAGTCGCCACTTGGAATAATTTATGGTGTCCCAAGTCACCGGTTGAAATCCCGAATCGAGGTAGTTTGACTCTGTTCTACAGTCTGCGAACACAAAAATCCGAGTAAGGAATTCTGTTAACCCGGGAGAAGGTGTTAGGCATTCCCGGGTTCTGTGGTTCTAGCACGGTCGCTTAGCAATTTATACTCGACTTAAATTGTCCAATTACCTATTTTAGAACCTTTGTGAAATTATCGTTTTTCCGCATTTCAATCACTTGATTCGTAATTAAAGAATTGAGTTATGCGTACGTATACCATTTGTTTGGCGCGTCAAAAATCATGTCATGCAAACGTGTCCACAATTAATAACGCTTCGTTTGTTTATTTAAGAAAATTTGATTTAGGTTGCGCGAACGCATCCCTTGAGTATTTTTTTTTAGTTAAATTCGCAATTATATTATGCGAACGTATACATAATCACAATGGTTTATTATTAATAGCCCCTAAAGAAACTACGATGTATAATGAGTTATTTATTCCAATGCAATTGGATTTTGCGTAAAGTCAAAAGCTTATGGAATTAGACAGCAGGGGTTCAAATATCTTTGTTACAAAGCCAAGTTCATTTGGATTTTTTGTAGAATTAGAAAAATAGCCTAGTAACTTGTGCACGTTAATTAATTAAAGAGCATTTGTCCGTTACACTAAAGAACTAAGGCAAATATAAGTAGCCAATCCTTAGATGTACATCCTTCCCCTTACTCTTTCCCTAATACTATCAAGAGATGCCAAATCGCTTATAAAATATTTGTCTGTACAATAAGCAATCTTACAGTGTAATAAATACTTTTCCATCTCAAAACTTTTTCGTTCTTTTTGGTCTAATAATTATCTTAACTAATTAACGGTGGAGAGATATAAAATAACCAATCCATGTAATTTGCAAAAGAAAGAAATTAAACACAATGTCACAGATAATTTAAACTAACACCCAATCATATACAGTTTTTGAAAAGCCTCAACTCATATAGCTGCCAGCAAAAAGATTTTTATAAATCAACCAAATAAAAATATCACATTAAGAATGATAAGAGGAGATTATTCCATCTAGAATTGAACTGATCGAACCTATCCAAACAAATCTCTTAAGCAAACAAATCACAAGAACAATAGGATCCATAAACAGTACGAATTAAACAATATTTCATATTTAAGATACTCAAACCAATTTGGGCAATAGGATTCACAAAGTACGATTCAGGGCCAAAACAAATCCTATCCGTATGAAACTCTATACACTTCAGAGATTCCTAATAAGTAAGTAAGCGCAATACCTTGATAGCAATAATACAACTTGAACTTAGCCAAATGAATTCCGAAATGGAAGAGTGAAGCTCAATGTGTTCAAACAGAATACTCAACAAACAACATTTATTTCTCGAAATAAAACTGATATTGAGCATGCTTATTCTACTGGCGCTATACTAAATCCCTACAATCCATACATACAGACGAAACCTTAAACCACTCACATCAGCTTGACTAATAAGAATGTTCTGCTTATTTACAAATGAACTTTAAGGAAAAAATTGCAGCAACTAAGAATTATATGACAAATGGTTATATATGCTAGGAATCGATCAGGGAACTATAGATAGAATATAACACGTAAAAGGCAAATCGACATGACACCAGTTGTGGCCCAGCAATATGATTTCAAATTCTTCTAATCTCATATATCCATGAGGTGCAGGAAAGTACCTGGAAATGGAAAAGGAAGATGGAAATGAAGCGACAATAACAACCATAGACCAGCAATCAGGAGCAATTTAAACCCAATTCTGAACCCAGAAAGTGGAGTAAAACAGTCCAAAAACACAATTTCAGTCCAAGTAATGAACCAGAAAACCTCAACCAGACTCGATTTTAATTTATTTCAACTGTCAGCTAGCCAGAAATTGTTTCAGCACTTAGGAAAACTTCAGAAATCACCAGAAGAACTCATGAAACAGTGTTTTTCTAGAGTTTTCAGCCGTTTAGGACTTTTCAGGACTTCTAACTCTTAAAATTTCCTCTGTTTTTTTATGGATCTCTCAAGCTCTCTTTCTGTATCTATTTTTCCTCCTTTTTCAGTCTTAAGATCTCTTAAATAGGCAACTGGAAATGCCCCTTGGATTCACAAAATGACCTTTCAACATTTTAAAATGATTCCACTTACTCAATTAATGCACTTCTAACCCTACCACTATTAGAATCTTCTTAAGTTAGGTGAATACCCCTTTTTATTAAACAATGCTCAAGCTATACTCTGAAATCTTACTTATTTGATCAGAACTACTGAAAATTCTGATTATTTGCAAACTTGCACAAACAATTTTATAAAACAAAATCATCAAGCAGCCAAAACCAAACAACATCAATTTCTGAATATATAAGGGTTTAACATTGAAAAGAAATCAGAAAATACCCCATACATGAGTGATTAGAATTGAAACAAGCAAGAAATAACCAACGAATGAACTCATTTGTGATTCGACCTTTAAAACAATCAACACCAAATTAACTAGACTTGTTACTAAACAAATTCAAACAAATTTAATAAAAAGATTTAATTAAACTGACCGAGTTAGTGGACCAAAAACCAGAGAAGGAAAACAAATACTAAAAAAACAATAATCAAGAAAACTTACCAGCTCAACTGGACAACTTGGTAGCAAATTTTTTCTTCTTTTTGATTTCATCACCAAATGATGTTAGTCACTTGTTCTTTGTTAAAAACAAGTTATTAATACCATTTCGTGATGAAATGGGCTCTAAAATTATCATCAATTCTCGAGTTAGGCTTGACTTTAAAACTTGAACCCTTGGATTTAAGATTAGAGCAGATTGAGCCCCATTCGAAGGAAACTGGTTATGGATTAGGGAAGAGGGAGTTGTGGTGGTTCTACAGTGTGAATTTGGGGCCGGTTGGGTCGGCAAGGGTTCAGGGGTCCGAACTTCTATCGAATATTCGACGAGTTCTGAGACGATTCGAAGGTAACAGGTTGGGGATTCAGAATGGGAAGATGAAGGAGAATCGATGATGTTAATTTGGGGTTGTTTGGGCTACCAGAACCGTCGTGAGGCAATTTTCGGTGGGCGGATGGCAGTGGTGTGAGGCGGTGGGAGACGGGGTGTCTCTAGGGTATGTGAGGGAACCGATAGACGAGATGGGGGGGGGAGGGGGGAGGGGTCTATTTGGATATATATATATATATATACTGTGGTGGAATTGGATCTAGGCTGTTTGATCAAATGAGATCAACGACTTGGATTAATCACTTAATAGGAACGACGTCGTTTGAGTGGGTTAGAGACCGGATCGGTCTCAGATGAAACGGGTCGGATATGGGTGATGGGGTGTGTTCTAGACCGTTGGATGAACGATTTTTAACGGTCCAGATTGAAGCATGTCCAAACGACGTCTTTTGGTTTAGAATGGTGATGGGCTGGGTATTGGGGGGGTTTGGACCGGTTTTAGGTGGGTTTTGAAGAATATGTTGGGCTTGTAGATTTGGGTTTGAAGAATAGCCAAAACTTTTGATTTACCATTTCTTTCCTCTTTCTTTTCAAATTAGTTCCCTCCTTTTCTTGTTTTATTTATTAATTTTTCAAAAATTAGAATCCTAAATTAAGTTATAAAACCAAAATTAATCTAAAAATACTAATTAACTCCAAATGATAATTATCACGAATAATTAAAATACTAAATTAAAAGAAAATCAAACAATTTGACAAAAAAATGTTATTATTTTTTAATTTTTCATTTTTGTAAAACACCTAATTATTAATTCAAAAAAAATGTAAAATCAAATCCTAAATGTAGATACTATATTTTTGTATTTTTTAATACGTTAATAAAATTAGACATATACACAAACATATGCAAACAATCAGGAAAATAACATAATAATTCCTAAAAATAACACATAATTAAAGAAAAGACCTAATTTTGAGAATTCTTTTGGAGTAATTCGTGTGAGGCAAAAATCACGTGCTCACAGCTACCCCTCTTTGCCCGAAAACACGAAGAGTTTTCTTACAAAGATAAAGTGAGCGGATACGAGCGATTTTTGCCCGTTTGAGTACTCTGTGGGAAGCATCTTTTGAAAGATTTGACCGGACCTCTGCTTCAAAGGTTTCCTACATATCTTTGGATATAAAGGAATCAGGTCAATGTAGTTCGGGAAGTTTTGGTAGCTGGGACTACCATGAAGCTGTGGTTTCACTATTTTCTGCTGCTGCTGCTGCTGATACTGCTTACTGACCTCCTTATTACACCATGACAAAATGAAGAAGCTAGACTAATCCATGATCTACGCTTTACAAAGATTTATTTTCAAACTTGATCTTGTGACTGCTGTTGCCTCGTTGATTTGTATTTCCATCAGAAGTTCCTTTGCGGCTGACTTGAATGGTATTTTTTGAAATGCTTTCTCTTTTTCTCCAGGTGGGTGTCTGATTGCTGAACCTTTTAAATATCTTCCTTTGACTATTGTTTCCTTTCCTCTGTTCTCCAAGCAGGCTCCTGACTACTCAAACTTGAATTGCTTCTTCCCTTCGTTCTCCAGGCGGGCTCCTGACTACTTGAAATTTGAATTGTATTCCCTTGTTCTCCAAGTGGGCTCCTGATTGTTGAGGCTCGAAATGTATTCCCTTGTTCTCCAGGTGGGCTCCTGATTGCTGAACCTGAAATGTATTCCCTTGTTCTCCAGGTGGGCTCGTGATTTCAACAAAAATAGACAAAACAAAGAAAATTTTCTGCCCCAGTTTGGTGGCTGGGCATATATGTGAGTGTAAACTAAATCATGTTACCAAATATCAGTAAGAACTTGAAAGCTGAAACTTGAGCTGTACTCTCTTGCTCTCCAGGTGGGCTCCTGATTGCTGAAACATCAATCGTTGTTCCTTTTTCTCCAGGTGGACGCCTGATTGATGATACATCAACTATGTTTCCTTGTTCTCCAGGTGGATGCCTGATTGCTAGTATTTCAACTGTTGTTCCTTGTTCTCCAGGTGGACGCCTGATTGCTAGTACTTCAACTATTGTTCCTTGTCCTCCAGGTGCACGCCTGATTGGTGATACTTTAACTGTTGATCCTTGTTCTCCAGGTGGATGCCTGATTACTGAATCTTCAACTGCTTTTCCTTGTTCTCCAAGTGGACGCCTGATTACTGAATCTTCAACTAATTTCCTTAACATCCGTGTTGTTCTTCCCTGTTCTTCAGATGGGCCCCTGACTTCAACAAAATAGACATAACAAAAAGAAAAATTTTCTGCCCCAGTTTGGTAGCTGGGTGCATCTGTGAGTGTTAAATTGAATCATATTACTAAATATTACTAAGAATTTGAAAGCTAGTTCCCATTATCCAGGGGGGTCCTGACAACTCTTAACTAAACGACAATTTTAAATCTAAGCTATATCTTTTAAAGGTATGACTTCCACTAAATCTTGTTATCAAAGAAGGTCTTAAGCTACTTCCCATTATCCAGGAGGGTCCTGACAACTCTTAAATCAAGTCTTATCTTTAAGAGTGACAATTTTACGGCAAAATTATATTACCCTACAACAGAACTTATGCTAAACCCTGTTATCTAATGGAAATCTCAAAGCTAGGTCCCATTATTCAGGAGGGTCCTGAAAATTCTACAATCAAACTTGCCTGGTACTTGTTCTCCTTACGGATAATTTCCTAAAACAAATGTCATCTTTGCCCCTGTTTCAAATCAAAGAAAATCTTGTCAGTTTAAAATGTGGTGGTTAGTTGTGGCATTCTTGCTGGGGGTGGTTTTCTCTTTGCGAGGCTTTGCTTCGTTCTGACTGCCTTGAACATGGTCGAAGGATTGTTTTGACCTTCTGACCGATCCTTGACTGCAGGATCCCCAACTGTTGTTCTCCATTTCTAACCTTTATGTCTGAACTCGTATATATCCCACGACATTACTGAACCATTCCACCGATTTAACTTTTGCTTACACCCTATGTCCCACTTTCATCGTATTATCTTTGGCATGTCCTAGCCGCATTTTGCCTTGTGCAATTTCGAAACTGGTAGTAAACTTTGAAATTCCTTCATATTTGTTGAAACAAGGATAAGCTTGGAAGAGCTTTAGAGGAGTAAAATTAACAGCAATGAAATGCAATGATTTTGAGAATTAAGAATAAAGAAGAGAATCCAAATTTGGACGACTATTGGAGATAGGAAAATAAACTTATCTGAGTGGATTCACTGGCACCAATGATCATGGTATGCATTTTGGATTAATCAGCCCAGTCTATTTAACCAATCTCTTTTCCAATTGTTTTAGTTTGTGCTCCAAGATCTCCACAACCCAATTTACTTTCCGCCAACTTACGGACCTTGTTCGACTTGCTGTTCCCTGAAAGGTTTTCACCGACAAACCTCTCTCATTTGTTAATTCCTCGATTCCTTGTCGCCTCATAGTGCCTGTGAAGGTTTTCACCAATAACACTTTCTCATTTTTACTTTCTCTCGGCTTTCGTCGCCTCATGGTGCCCATGAGGGTTTTTACCAATAAGACTCTCTCATTTTTTGATTTCTCTTGCTTAAACCGGAGTGTTGCCCCTGATATGAATTCTCTTTACATTGCTTGACTTGACATCTCTCGAAGACTGATCGGGAGGTCTTTCTTTGGATAGCAATGTGGATTTTTGGATATGTTTGGAAAGAAAAGGGTATAAAACGGGCACGAAACAACTTCAAATGGTTCAGAATTATAACTTTTGGAATCACATTTCTTATTACAAACACAACTTCTGCCCCAGTTTCTCTCTTGGGGATCTATTGACTTTTATTTTACTATGACTGAGCCGTGAGGCTGCCTAAGTATCCTTAATAGGAATCAGGTCAAACTTAGTTCACACTTGAATTTCTTTGTTGTTATACTTTCTCTTTTCACTTTTTTTCTTTTCTCTTTTCTCTTTTTCTTTCTTTTCTCTCTTTTTCGTTATTGACTCCAAAAGAGGGTATGAAAGAAATAAATAAAGATCAAAAGGGGGAACAAAGGGTAAAGTGTTTGGATAGCAGAATGAATTGCCTTCGTCATTTCAATCTTCGAAACATTGCCCGGTACAAACAATCAACAATTATAACAAAGAAATCATACATAATATTTCTTGACTGCATCGGAATTGATGGCCATGTCTATGCATTTTCCTTCGATATCTGTTAAACAAAGAGCACCATTGGACAATTCTCTGGTTACAATAAATGGCCCTTGCCAATTCGGGGCGAACTTGCCTTTTGCTTCAACCTGATATGGAAGGATACGTTTCAGCACTTGCTGACCCACTTCAAACTTTCGAGGACGCACCCTTTTGTTGTATGCTCTTGCCATTCCCTTTTGATATAACTGGCCATGACATACTGCTGCCAATCGTTTTTCATCAATCAAGTTCAACTGCTCCAAACGGGTTTTGACCCACTCATCATCATCAATCTTAGCCTCAGTGACAATCCGATGGGAAAGGATTTCAACTTCTGCAGGTATTACTGCTTCAATGCCATATACCAACAAATAAGGAGTTTCACCTACCGAAGTACAGACAGTAGCGCGATATCCCAACAATGCAAATGGTAATTTTTCGTGCCATTGCCTCAAACCTTCTACCATTTTCCGAAGTATCTTCTTTATGTTTTTGTTGGCTGCCTTGACTGCCCCATTCACCTTGGAACGATATAGGGTAGAATTGCGATGCGTAATCTGAAACTGTTGACATACCTCTTCCATCAAGTTACTGTTAAGATTAGCACTATTTTTTGTGATGATCACCTTTGGGATTCCGAATCGACAGATGATATTTGAGTGAACAAAATCGACCACTGCTTTATTGGTCACCAATTTGAAAGTTTTGGCCTCAACCCACTTGGTGAAATAATCAATGGCTACCAGAATGAACCTATGCCCGTTGGATGTTGCTGGCTCAATTGGTCCAATGACATCCATGCCCCAAGCAACAAAGGTCCATGGTGCCGACATTGTGTGCAATTTCGATGGTGGAGAATGAATCAAATCTTCGTGTATCTGGCACTGATGACATTTGCGCACAAAATTGATACAATCTCGCTCAATGGTAAGCCAATAATAGCCTGCTCAGAGAATTTTCTTTGCCAGCACATATCCGCTCATATGTGGTCCGCAGACTCCCGAATGTACTTCGGACATGACAGTCGTAGCTTGTCTAGCATCTATGCATCTTAATAATCCAAGGTCTGGTGTTCGCTTATACAAAACTCCTCCACTTAAGAAGAATCCCTTTGCCAACTGTTGAATTATTCTTTTTTGATCCCCCGTGGCTTGCACTGGATATATCCCCATTCTAATGTACTCCATGATATCGTGGAACCATGGTTCACCGTCAAGTTCTTCTTCAATCATGTTACAATAAGCATGCTGATCTCGGACTTGAATATGCAGAGGATCGACATAAGCTTTGTCCGGATGGTGCAACATTGATGCCAGGGTAGCCAAAGCATCGACGACCTCATTATGGACCCTTGGAATATGCTTGAACTCCACTGATCGAAACCGTTGACAAATATCATGCAAGAATTGTCGGTACGGTATGAGCTTCAAATCTCGCGTTTCCCATTCTCCTTGAATTTGATGTACCAGAAGATCCGAGTCTCCTAAGATCAAGACTTTCTGGATATCCATGTCTACAGCTAGCCTTAGACCCAAAATACAGGCTTCATACTCAGCCATATTGTTGGTGAAATAAAACCGAAGCTGAGCCGTAACAAGATAGTGATACCCTGTTTCAGAAATAAGCACAACTCCTATTCTGACTCCTTTCATGTTGGCAGCCCCATCAAAGAAAAGTTTCCAGCCTGGTTTTTCAATTTGCTCCATTTCATCAATATGCATCACTTCTTCATCGGGAAAATAAGTTCTCAATGGCTCGTAATCTTCATCGACCGGGTTTTCGGCCAAATGATCGGCCAATGCTTGGGATTTCATCGCAGTCCGAGTCACATAGATGATGTCAAACTCTGTGAGCAAGATTTGCCACTTCGCAAGTCTTCCTGTCGGCATAGGCTTTTGAAAGATATACTTCAACGGATCCAAGTGCGAAATAAGGTAAGTAGTATAGGATGACAAATAATGTTTCAATTTCTGAGCCACCCAAGTTAGGGCACAACATGTCCTTTCCAGATGAGTGTACTTAACCTCATAAGCTGTGAACTTCTTGCTATGATAGTAGATGACCTGTTCCTTTCTGCCGGTGATGTCATGCTGCCCCAGTACACAGCCAAATGAATTTTCCAAGACTGTCAAGTAAAGAATCAAAGGTCTCCCTGGTTCTGGCGGAACCAGTACGGGTGGTTTTGACAAGTATCCTTTTATGTTATCAAATGCTTCTTGACACTCATCAGTCCACTTAACCGCAACATCCTTCTTCAGCAATTTGAAAATAGGCTCACAAGTTGTCGTGAGTTGAGTAATAAACCTGCTGATGTAGTTCAACCTCCCTAACAGACTCATCACATCAGTCTTGTTCTTCGGAGGTGGCAATTCTTGGATGGGTCCAACTCGATGCCTCGCTAGATGACTATGAATCCCAACAGCTTTCCTGATAGAACACCAAATGCGCACTTGGCAGGGTTAAGCTTGAGGTTGTACCTGCGAAGTCTTAGGAAGAATTTCCTCAAATCCCCAACGTGGTCGGCCTGATGCTTTGATTTTATGATCACATCATCCACGTATACCTCAATCTCCTTGTGTATCATATCATGAAACACCGTAGTCATTGCTCTCATGTAAATTGCCCTGGCGTTCTTCAAACCAAGTGGCATTACCCGGTAGCAGTAAGTTCCCCATGGTATGATGAATGTCGTCTTTTCGGAATCTTCTTCATCCATTAGAATCTGATGATACCCTACAAAACAATCCACAAAAGATCCAATCTCACGCTTGGCACAATTATCGATCAAAATGTGGATATTGGGTAGTGTGAAGTTATCCTTCAGACTTACTTTGTTGAGATTGCGGTAATCGACGCATACTCTGATCTTGCCATCCTTCTTCGGCACATGCACGACATTAGCCAACCAAACATGATATCGAGTGACCCGAATAACCTTTGCATCCAACTGCTTGGTGATTTCTTCTTTAATCTTCACACTCATATCAGTTTTGAATTTCCTCAACTTTTGCTTGACGGGAGGAAACGCTGGATCAGTGGGCAATTTGTGGACCACTAAATCAGTGCTCAAACCCTGCATGTCGTCATACGACCATGCAAAAACATCTTTGTATTCGATGAGTTCTTTGATTAACTCTTCCAGGATCTTTGGCTCAAGATGGAAACTTATTTTAGCTTCTCTGATATTATCTGTGTCCCCTAAATTGACGGCTTCTGTTTCATTCAGGTTGGGTTTGTGTTTTTCTTCGAAGTGAATTAACTCCTTACTAATATCTTCGAAGGTTTCATCTTCATCGTATTCTGATTCGTAGTCACAATCTAATTCTTGAACTATTATTTCGGAATCAGATTGATTTTTAAGACTGGGCTGAGGATTCCTTATGCATGTCATGCCATTAGAACCAGTGTAAAAAAGAACTGTACAGAAAAGAAAAGAAAAACAAAAGAAAAACTATCAGGAATGATAGAGAAAGGGAAACTGCATTTCATTGAATGATGAAAGATAACAAGGTTTGCACACTTCAAACAGACTGAAAGATAAAAAATCTGGATTACAACCCTGGAATAACCCAGACAAACTGAAGGAAACTCAAAATAAACTACCAAGACTCCTTCCGAATAGGGATAGGAGTAGCCTTCCAATTGTTAAGCTTTGTTTTTGGCCCGACTAATTGCACTTCCGCATTGCTAGAACCCTCTCCAATTTCCACCATGTTTACACTGTCAAACAACTTCTCAAATCTTTCAATTAACTCCTTGTCAGTATCAGTCACATAACTGGGAATTGCTGTTACTGGGCGACTTTTGGTACCGGACTTGACAAATAATTTGGAAAGACGTGGGACTGGCTTTGAAAGGACCCATGCCTTCTGATTTAGCTTTCTGGCCTTTCTTATGTCTGCGGCAGTGGGCTTGAATCCCAAACCAAATGTTCCCAAGTTTTCGGGAAGGGATACCGGCTATATGATGCCTTGCAAAGATGAGCCCAAACCTTTACCGAGTACAAAACCATTCTTCAACATCTCATAGGCTACCATGACTGATGCGACGGTTATCTTTGGATTTGGAATGTATTTCCCCTCCGGAACTTTCTCTACCAATATCGTGTCAGAAACCTGGTAGACCCTTGGTCCCTGGTCATCTTCCACTTCAATGACCGGTACAATGGCATTGCTGCGAGCACATAAACTGTCTTCCCCATGCACCACTATTTCTTGTCTATCCCATTCAAATTTGACAACCTGGTGTAGTGTTGATGGGACTGCTTTAGTGGCGTGGATCCATGGTCGACCCAACAACAAATTATAGGAAACAGCTATATCCACCACCTGAAACTCCATTGTGAACTCAATTGGCCCTATCGTCAGCTCCAGCACTATGTCCCCAACTGAATCTTTACCTCCGCCGTCAAATCCCCGCACGCAAATACTGTTCTTATGGATCCTCTCATATTCTATTTTCAACTTTCTTAGAGTGGAGAGAGGACGGATGTTTGCGCTTGACCCGTTGTCAACCAATACCCGGGTCACCACAGAGTTCTCACATTTTAATGCGAGGTAAAGAGCTCTGTTGTGCTCAGTACCTTCTATAGGTAATTCATCATCGGAAAATGTGACTCTGTTTACTTCGAAGATTTTGTTGGCTATTTTTTCCAAGTGATTCATGGAGATCTTATCTGGAATGTGCGCCTCATTCAAGATCTTCATTAAAGCTTGACGGTGCTCATCCGAATGGATCAATAATGACAATAGGGAAATTTGAGCAGGCGTCTTTCTTAATTGTTCCACGATAGAGTAGTCCTGTAGCTTCATCTTCCTCAAGAATTCTTCTGTTTCTTCTTCAGTTACGACTTTCTTTACTAGCGCTGGATTATTTTTAGCTCTTCTTAACTCCTCGAGAGTAAAACACCTTCCCGAGCGAGTCAACCCCTATACTTCACATATTTCTTCTTTGACTTCCTTCCCATTGTACATCATTGTTACCCGTTCGTAATTCTATGGAATAGCGTTGCTGTTGATTACTGGTAACTGGGTTACCGACTTGATAATAACATGGTCTGCATGATCACCTTCCACGATTATGACGGGTTTGTTGGCCGCTCCTTGTACAATCACCTTCGCCCCTTCTTGTTTCGTCGCAACTTTACTTAAAGACCCCTTTTCAACTACCACAGATAGCTCAACACTCTTTTTGCTTGGCTTGATCACCAACTTCTCACCTGCTGATTGTTCATCTGTCTTGACTCCACTAGACCGAATCATCATGACGATCTATGATGGCTTCTTGGGCTCTCCCTCCGTATGCACTATTTGCCTCCTGGTGGGCTAGCATTGGATTTTTGTTAATATTGGGCGCCTCGGGAGCTTGAACTTCAATTCTATTGGTATCAATAAGCTCTTGTATCACACTTTTCTGTATCATGACCCGGAGTATCAGAACAATACTCACAGCTGACAGTATAGTCAAGATTCTTTGGAGGAGGATTTGGCAGTTTGGACTGTATCGGCCTTAGCATATCTAACTATTTTAGCATGTGGAACAGACTGGTATATGATTCTCCCAACGGAGTAAAGGTTTTCTTTTTCTGCAACCTTTCACCCTTGAATGCTTGACTAGGCCGGAAACTTGGTCCGAGAGTGTTTTGGTAGGCTCGTGGATGTGGATAAGTATATTGTAGGACGAGAGTACGCCATTGAGTATGGGCAGGACGTTGGTTGTATGCTTGTGCATGGTGGACGGAAAAATGAGGTTTTGGTGGGGAATAGTAGTGTTGGGGTGGATTGTGGTGATAAGTTTGTTGGTGGGATCGAGGTTGATTGTAGTGGTAAGGCGAACCTATGGATCCGGACCAAGTTCCTGAATCAACCATTGCTGCTTCCTCTATCTTCTTCTTCCCAATCCCTCCTATGCCACCCTGAATAGCCTGAGTAGTCGCTTTGATAGTCGAATAGCTCATGATTTTATTTGACTTGAGGCCTTCTTCTACCATGCCCCCCATCTTTACTACTTCGTTGAATGATTTTCCCACAGCTGAGACCAAATGGCCATAGTAAGTAGGTTCCAATGCCTGTAGGAAGTAATCTACCATCTCACTTTCCTTCATTGGGGGATCTACTCTTGCTGCTTGCTTCCTCCATCGGAAACCATATTCTCTGAAGCTTTCACTGTGCTTCTTCTCAAGTTTATTCAAGGACAGTCGATCTGAAATGATCTCAAGATTGTATTGGAAATGACAAGCAAATGCTTGCGCTAGATCATCCCATGTGTACCATCTCCCATGGTCTTGGCAGGTATACCATTCCAATGTTGATCCACTCAAACTCTGACTGAAGTAAGCCATTAACAATTTATCTTTTCCTCCAGCTCCCCTCATCTTGCTGCAAAAACCCCTCAAGTGGGCTACTGAATCACCGTGTCCATTGTATAGATCGAACTTGGGCATCTTGAAACCTGCCGGTAATTGCACATTCAGGAATAGACATAGGTTCTTGTAGGACACACTGACTTGCCCTCCCAACCCCCGCATGTCTCTGAATGATTGTTCTAAGCTTTTAACTTTCCTGAATATCTCCTCCTGTTCGGTATTTTTGACTGGTTTATCAGCTTCTATCGGGAGGTCAAAGTGAGGAGTATAGGAATGGGTTTCTGGAGCTTTGAAAGTGGGCTCCGAGGGGTAGTATTGGTTGTCCTAGGCTTGGAACATAGGCTCGCTAGGAGATTTGTGAAGTGTAGCTGGTGGAGGTGCTACAAAGACAGGAGTTACTGGTGGAGGAGGGTATGGAATTGGTTTAGGGGATGGAGATTGTGGTGTATGAGAAGTGGTGCCCCGGTAGTGTTGGTAAATGGGAAAGCTCAGGGATAGATCGGAGGCAGGGTTATCCTGAGTTTGAGCCGGCGGTGGAGTGAAGGTAGGGTTAGCCAGGTAGGCGGATGGCAGTTGTCCTTTAGCCCAAGCCTGATATATTTCGGCCATTTGTTGTTTTAATTTGTACATCTCTTCTTTTATGGCATTAACGTCCAACTCTTCTCATTCAATGACACTGGTGTCTACATCTGGGATAGACATGATTATTTCTCCTTTGGATCTGGTTTGGTAGGGGTGGGTTGCCAGTATGCTTAGGTGTACTAACTGCTTGAATTTTGGAACAACAACCAAACTTGTTAGTGATCAGATTTTTAACAAATAAACAACCACACATAGGGATGCAATGCACCTAGGCAATTAGTCATTTCTACCATGTATTTGCTCAGTTTCTTGTGTCATCCCAGCTTTTCCTTACCTTTCCCTTTTATTGTCACTCACGCCTATCTTTTATTTCCCTCCCCTTTTTTCATTTTATTCTTTTCTTTTGGTTGTGATCGATTCTTATGAAGATTGCCTACGTATCATGACCCTGCATGAATCAAACCGCGCGTAGTTCTGGTGGAAACAATTATAAAGACAGAAATGACATTACATTTGGACAACACTTTAAGAAAATGGTTTAAAAGACTCGACATGTACTCAAACTAAAATATGACTATTATATGAAAAGTTTCAACAACTATGACTATGCTTCACTCCACAATCTTTTTCTTTCAATCACTGGAACATCTGCTCACGGTGGAGCTCGACCCGGCTGACCCCCTAATGTATGGTACATCCTCTCTATCTCTACTGAAAGATGACGGGCAAAAGTAGGCGCATGCTCCAAGAACCTTTCATAATCCATCCCCTGGCAGTTCATATAACTTTGATAAGTATAAACGGCCAAATCATGGATTTGTGCTCTGAAATCTTGGAGATTTTTGTCTTGGTTTTTCAAGTGCTGTTGGCGAGTGGTGGCTATATATCTTATGTGGCCCTCGCGATCTAAAGCTGACTCCAATTGAGCTCTAAGTCTGGCCTGCTCAAGTCTTGCCTGTGCTATCTCCCTATCAATATCTGCATGCTGATGTTCTCTGTTGTACCTTCTCATTTTGTCCAACTATGCATGGAGTTGAGCTTCTGAATGTATCCAATGGTCCTTATCTCTCTTCAATTGAGCCATTTCTTCTTCAAATCTCGTTACTTGGCATTCCTTACAAGATTTGGCCTCCTCATTTAACTGTATGATTTTTTCCTTAGCTTTGCCTAACGCCTTTTCAGTCTTTGTCAAGATGGAGTCATAATCTTGCATTTTTTCCATCAGATTGGCAATGATTCTCTGATCTTTCCAACTTCTTACTGGCGCTTCGGAGGCTTTCTTCATTTGTTGAAGCTGAGCACGGAGAGTTTTATTCTCGCAAATCAGAATCTTCTTTTCACCTTCTGCTTCTTGTGCTTGTAAGTCTTTCTCAAAATTGAGGTTCCTCAGGCTTTTTTCTAAGGCATGAATAGTCGCTTTGTACCCCCTTTCTTTTTCACCCCAAGCCAACCGTTCTCCGATTTTGTCATCAAAGGCTTGGATATGCGGTCTTTTTATGGGACTTCTGGGATCGGGTTCTGGTACATCATCCACACGAGATCTTTTCTCAAACCACCTAGCATAACCTGGATCTATCTCACCTTTCGCAGGATCTGGAACTTGGATATCATCTTTCAAGTATCAACAACCATTCCAAATCCACTGGATTAAAGCCTCAAGGAGTGTGGCTTCGGGGTGTAGCTCAATCACTTGCAGACTCAAATCTTCATCATCAGGCACCACTTGGTATCTCCCTAGCTGTCTTAAAACTCTCTGTGGCGCATACGGAAGGACACTTCTTAAACCCAACAGCAGCAAATAACTCTTTAAGGTTGACATGTGTATCACCTCTCTACTGGGAGCCATCCCAAAGTCCACTCAATTTGACTTGCCATTAAAGATCTTAAATGGGATATCCAGGCTTCCACCCCTTCTGAAGATTTATAATCTTTTATTCTTTCTTCATAACTCTCGATGAAATTGTCCTTACTTGCATCATACTGCATGAACTTGGGTTGATGTCGGAGATGTTCAGTCAACCACATTTACAATAAAATATTGCACCCTTCGAAGAATTTTCCCCTGGACTTACACAAAGTCAACGCCCGATAAATGTCTAAGAGAATGATCGGGGCAAGAGTGTGATGTTCCTTGGTAGTGAGGACTTGTACGACTCTGGCTATGCGAATATCAATCGTCCGCTCTTTGTTTGGGAAGACCATGATTCCCAAAAAAGACACCATGAAAGCGAAGCGACGGTGAATCTGCCAGGTTTCCTTGTTTTGTTTGTTAGTAAGGCCCTTTTCATGAATTTCAAACCCATTCGGCTTTCCAAACCTTGAATATAGGAAGTTGAACGAAAAACACCCTTTGACAACATTGCTTTTTCTGATTTGATTACTGTTATTCAGAAGACCAAAGAATCGGTGTACAGAGGGAGCTTTTGGGAATATAAGATTCTGGTTTCTCAAATCTCCGTCATAACCGGAATATCCAGCTATTTCTTCTAAAGTGGGAGTAAGCTCGAAATCAGAGAAGCGAAAGACATTGTGAATAAGGTCCCAAAAAGTCACTAGTGACGTAATCAAATCATCGCGTGATTTAAGTTTCATAATATCTGTGAGAGCTCCCAAATACTTAATGACCCATTCCAGACCATCTCCTCCCAATTCATACCACCACATCTGAAGCTGAAATAAAAACTCATCTACATCTGTGAATAGTGGGTTCTCAATGGTGCTCATTTTGTACCTGTGAGTGATTTTAATTCTAAAAGAAAAAATCAAGACTTATTTTGACTCAAAAAAAAACCATCACTATAAAAAAAATCACAAAAATATCCGGCTTTGTCAATACGGCCTTTTATCACTTCGATGAAGAAGATTTAAAGGCTGTATTTGCTAACCGGCCAGAAATTTTGAAAAAAAAAACAACCAAAGGCGGCTATTCTTGCAAAAATGGCCTTCCGGCGTCCTTTTGGGGACATTCGGCATATGTTGGACAAGAATGGCATCGCCTTACTTATAACAAAACGACATTTATGTACCCACATTATTTATTTATTTATTTATTTATTTTATTTTTCTTCTCTTATTTTTTTAAAAAAAAAAAAGCTGGGCTCGATGTGGGTTTCCTACGTATCTCACATCCGGTGAGAATCAAACTTACCTAGTTCGTAATATATATAAAAAAAACCACTCTTAAAAGAAACATAAAATTTTCTCTTTTTTTTGTAAAAAAAAAATTCGGCAGAATTTCAATATTATTTTGGAAATTGGTTTTTCAAAAACAGACAATTTTCTCTCTCGGTTCTCACATTGATTTTTCTTCTCTAACTTTCCCCCTATAAGCTGGTCAACACGCAAATTCGAAACAAATGAATGCACAAGTAGCAAGTAAGATGCATCAGGATGGTCTTTTTGTTTCGGGTACACTTGTCCTAGACAAACCCAACCCCTGTGTTGAGTCTGAAAAGTCAAATGCACATGATGCAGTCAAACGTTCCTACTAGGGATCCGACATGAAGCTGAGTTATTCTAAGTATAAAACCTGAGGTATATTATTCTAAACCCGGCTTACCCAGGCGGACAGCTCGAGCCGAAATAGGGGCAACGTACCGGGAGCACAAAAGTCTACCCGGCCTAGTTACTTGACCCAACTTCGTTCTATTTGGTACGACTTCTAACAGAAAGGTGGGCCACGTGCACGTGTGCACCATAAATTCAGAAGACTCAAAAAGAAGAAGGGTTTCGTAACAGTTTATATATACAGTTCAGATAATATCAAAGCGATAAAAAGCAACATTTAGCATATTAGGCCCAAACATGAAAAAAATTAGATAATAATAAAGCCAAATATAACAGTTACTGTAAGCTCGAATTCATGAACCCTGAACCAGAGATTCTGGGTTCTTGTCCCCAGCAGAGTCGCCAGAGCTGTCACACCTCCATTTTACCACCCCGAAAGATGATATAAGGGAGTTTTTTCCAATTAAAGTGACAACCAAAACGGGATTATTTTATTTATTTCAGAGTCGCCACTTGGAATAATTTATGGTGTCCCAAGTCACCCGTTAAAATCCCGAATCGAGGAAGTTTGACTTTGTTCTACAGTCTGCGAACACAAAAATCCGAGTAAGGAATTTTGTTAACCCGTGAGAAGGTGTTAGGCATTCCCGGGTTCCGTGGTTCTAGCACGGTCGCTTAGCAATTTATACTCAACGTAAATTGTCCAATTACCTATTTTAGAACCTATGTGCAATTATCTTTTTTCCGCATTTAAATCACTTGATTTATTCGTAATTAAATAATTGAGTTACGCGTACGTATACTCTTTTCCTTTGGCGCGTCAAAAATCATGTCACGCGAACGTGTCCACAATTAATAACGCTCGTTTGTTTATTTAAGAAAATTTAATTGAGGTTGCGCGAACGCATCCCTTGAGTCTTTTTTTTAGTTAAATTCGCAATTATATTAAGCGAACGTATACATAATCACAATGATTTATTATTAATCGCGCCTAAAGAAACTACGATGCATGATGAGTTATTTATTCCGATGCAATTGGATTTTGCGTAAAGTCAAAAGCTTATGGAATTAGACAGCAGGGGTTCAAATATCTTCGTTACAAAGCCAAGTTCATTTGGATTTTTGGCAGAATTAGAAAAATAGCCTAATGACTTGTGCACGTTGATTAATTAAAGAGCATTTGTCCGTTACACTAAAGAACTAAGACAAATATAAGTAGTCAATCCTTAGATGTACATCCTTCCCCTTACTCTTTCCCTAATACTATGAAGAGATGCCAAATCGCTTATAAAATATTTATCTGTACAATAAGCAATCTTACAATGTAATAAATACTTTTCCATCTCAAAACTTTTTCATTCTTTTTGGTTTAATAATTATCTTAACTAATTAACGGTAGAGGAATATAAAATAACCAATCCATGTAATTTGCAAAAGAAAGAAATTAAACACAATGCCACAGATAATTTAAACTAACACCCAATCATATGCAGTTTTTGAAGGGCCTCAACTCATATAGCTGCCAGCAAAAAGATTTTTATAAATCAACCAAATAAAAATAGCACATTAAGAATGATAAGAGGAGATTATTCCATCTAGAATAGAACTGATCGAACCTATCATAACAAATCTATTAAGCAAACAAATAACAAGAACAATAGGATCCAAAAACAGTACGAATTAAACAATATTTCATATTTAAGATACTCAAACCAATTTGGGCAATAAGATTCACAAAGTACGATTCAGGGCCAAAACAAATCCTATCCGTATGAAACTCTATACACTTCAGAGATTCCTAATAAGTAAGTAAGCGCAATACCTTGATAGCAATAATACAACTTGAACTTAGCCAAATGAATTCCGAAATGGAAGAGTGAAGCTCAATGTGTTCAAACAGAATACTCAACAAACAACATTTATTTCTCGAAATAAAACTGATATTGAGCATGCTTATTCTACTGGCACTATACTAAATCCCTACAATCCATACATACAGACGAAACCTTAAACCACTCACATCAGCTTGACTAATAAGAATGTTCTGCTTATTTACAAATGAACATTAAGGCAAAAATTGCAACAACTAAGAATTATATGACAAATGGTTATATATGCTAGGAATCGATCAGGGAACTATAGCTAGAATATAACACGTAAAAAGCAAATTGACATGACACCAGCTGTGGCCCAGCAATATGATTTCAAATTCTTTTAATCTCATATATCCATGAGGTGCAGGAAAGTACCTGGAAATGGAAAAAGGAAGATGGAAATGAAGCGACAATAACAGCCACAGACCAGCAATCAGCAACAATTTAAACCCAATTCCGAACCCAGAAAGTGGAGTAAAACAGTCCAGAAACACAATTTCAATCCAAGTAATGAACCAGAAAACCTCAACCAGACTCAATTTTAATTCATTTCAACTGTCAGCTAGCCAGAAATCATTTCAGCACTTAGGAAAACTTCAGAAATCACCAGAAGAACTCATGAAACACTGTTTTTCTAGAGTTTTCAGCCGTTTAGGATTTTTCAGGACTTCTTACTCTTAAAATTTCCTCTGTTTTTTTATGGATCTCTCAGGCTCTCTTTCTGTATCTATTTTTCCTCCTTTTTCAGTCTTAAGATCTCTTAAATAGGCAACTGGAAATGCCCCTTGGATTCACAAAATGACCTTTCAACATTTTAAAATGAACCCACTTGCTCAATTAATGCACTTCTAACCCTACCACTATTAGAATCTTCTTAACTTAGGTGAATACCCCTTTTTATTAAATAATGCTCAAGCTATACTCTGAAATCCTATTTATTTGATCAGAACTACTGAAAATTCTGATTATTTGCAAACTTGCACAAACAATTCTATAAAACAAAATCATCAAGCAGCCAAAACCAAACATCATCAATTTCTTAATATATAAGGGTTTAACATTGAAAAGAAATAAGAAAATACCCCATACATGAGTGATTAGAATTGAAACAAGTAAGAAATAACCAACGAATGAACTCATTTGTGATTCGACCTTTAAAATAATCAATACCAAATTAACTAGACTTGTTACTAAACAAATTCAAACAAATTTAATAAAAAGATTTAATTAAACTAACCGAGTTAGTGGACCAACAACCAGATAAGTAAAACAAATACTAAAAAACAATAATCAAGAAACGTTACCGGCTCAACTGGACAACTTGGTACCAAATTATTTCTTCTTTTTGATTTCATCGCCAAATGATGTTAGTCACTTGTTCTTTGTTAAAAACAAGTGATTAATACCATTTCGTGATGAAACCGGCTCTAAAATTATCATCAATTCTCGAGTTAGGTTTGACTTTAGAACTCGGACCCTTGGATTTAAGATTCGATCAGATTGAGCCCCATTCGAAGGAAACTGGTTATGGATTAGGGAAGAGGGAGTTGTAGTGGTTCTACGGTGTGAAT
This sequence comes from Nicotiana tabacum, assembly GCF_000715075.1. Taxonomy (NCBI): domain Eukaryota; kingdom Viridiplantae; phylum Streptophyta; class Magnoliopsida; order Solanales; family Solanaceae; genus Nicotiana; species Nicotiana tabacum. The sequence continues at coordinate 47,154,031 of NC_134082.1, read as the reverse complement.
TTGGGGCCGGTTGGGTCGGCAAGGGTTCAGGGGTCCGAACTTCTATCGAATATTCGACGAGTTCTGAGGCAATTCGAAGGTAACGGGTTGGGGATTCGGAATGGGAAGATGATGGAGAATCTATGATGTTAATTTGGGATTGTTTGAGCCACCGGAACCGCCGTGAGGTGATTTCTGGTGGGCGGATGGTGGTGGTGTGAGGCGGTGGGAGACGGGGTGTCTCTAGAGTATGTGAGGGAGTCGATAGATGAGATGGGAGGGGTTCTGAGGGGGGGAGGGGTCTGTTTGGATATATATAGATATATATATATATATATACTGGGGTGGAATTGGATCCAGGCCGTTTGATCAAATGAGATCAACGGCTTGAATCAATAACTTAATAGGAATGACGTCGTTTGAGTGGGTTAGAGATCGGATCGGTCTCAGATGAAACGGGTCGGATACGGGTGATGGGGTGCATTCTAGACCGTTGGATGAACGATTTTTAACGGCCCAGATTGAAGCATGTCCAAACGACGTTGTTTGGTTTAGTATGGTGATGGGCTGGGTATTGGGGCGGGTTTGGACCGGTTTTAGTTGGGTTTTGAATAATATTTTGATCCTGTAGATTTGGGTTTGAAGAATAGCCAAACTTTTGATTTCTCATTTCTTTCCTCTTTCTTTTCAAATTAGTTCCCTCCTTTTCTTGTTTTATTTATTAATTTTTCAAAAATTAAAATCCTAAATTAAGTTATAAAACCAAAATTAATCTAAAAATACAAAATTAACTCCAAATGATAATTATCACGAATAATTAAAATACTAAATTAAAAGAAAATCACACAATTTGACAAAAAATATGTTATTATTTTTTTATTTTTCATTTTTTAAAACATCTAATTATTAATTAAAAAAAATATAAAATCAAATCCTAAATGTAGATACTATATTTTTTTATTTTTTAATGCGTTAATAAAATTAGACATATACACAAACATATGCAAACAATCAGGAAAATAACATAATAATTCCTAAAAATAACACATAATTAAAGAAAAGACCTAATTTTGAGAATTCTTTTGGAGTAATTCGTGTGAGGCAAAAATCACGTGCTCACAATCCTTAGTAGAGTAAGGGAAACATAATAAGGATTAACAGGAGTAACAGGTATAGTAGAAAAAGAAGAGTAGGAGAACAATACACGCGTAGTAAAAGAAGCCAAACGAGCATAGCACAGACAAACACACATAAAGAAAGAATCAGAAAGATCTTTTTTGAAAACTTTTTTAGAAACGATTTTTGAAAAGAAGATTTGGGGTAGCACTTTAAAATCCCAGTAGGACACGAACATACCATAGATATAAGAAAATAAACAAAGAAGAGCCTCGAAAAACTTAGGGTTTCGGAGAAACCCTAGAAATGAGAAAGGCTTGGAAGAATAATCAGATCTTGAGTCGAAGAGGTGAGGAATCAGGCTCCTGAGGCCTGAATGTGCCGGAGCATGGCCGTAGAAGCTATAGAAATAAAGATCTGAGAAGATCTGGAAGAACCATCGAAGTCAGCCTTCAAAACCTCGAACACCCAAGGTATAATGATGGAGAGGGGTGAATACAAATCGTCCATGGCCCGAGAAGCCATGGATTCTGATGAAAACATGGTGAAATAAGGTAGGAGGAGGCTAGGGTTTCGAAGAGCTGATGAGAGGATTTGAGAGCGTTTGAGATTCAAAGGCGGTGGGTCAGGTGAGAATGAAGGAGATTAGGGTAGGTCGTTTGGTTTAATTATGGAAGGGTGAGTTATGGCCGTTGATCTTGTGTGATCAACGACCCAGATTTAGGAGGGTAGGTGGGAACCAGGTAAGGGTCATTTGGATCGGGTTGTGGGTTTGGTCAAATTAAAAATTGGGCCGGTCCAAATGGGTTAAGATTGGGTTAAATAACAGTTAAAATTGAAAGGTAAAAAGGCTGTATTTGAAATGGAATGAGGCTAGATGTTAAATAGCTAGTTTTCCCTCTTATTTTATAAAAATAGTAAAAAATAATTTTAAAAATCAAACTAAAGGTACTGAGCCAATTAATAATATATAAATATTAATTTAAAATACTGGAAATAATTTTACAATTGTAAAATGCTATTAATCTTAAAGTAGGCTAGAATTGCAATTATATGCAATTTAGCTTTAAAAATACCAAATAAAATTTGTAAAAATATACAAAATCCCCTTAACTATATTTTGGTATAAATATAAGAATAAGATAAGTTATTCACCAAAATGATAATCTTGGGAATAATTATTGGTTTTTGTACTGCTAAAGTGGACAATAAATTGATTTTAAAAAGATTAAAAAAATTTAGAAAAAATACCAAAACACTTGGGCATGCTTATATATGAATATACATGTTATTGTGAAAGCATTTTTTGCATAAAATACATAGAGAAAAATTGGGTATCAACAGCTGCCCCTCTTTACCCGGGAAGGATGAAAGAGTTGTCGGGTAAAGATATGATGGCCAATTTTGACCGAATGAACGATTTTGAAGAGTTTTGACCGAGCTGTGGTTTCTGAGTTTCCTACATATCCCTAGTATTACAGGAATCAGGCTATATGTAGTTCGGGATCCATCGGCGGAGTATGCCGATGGAGATTTTCGAAAAGCGGACGTGATGTTCAGGTTGAGAAATGACGGTCAGAGTCTGATAGGTTGCGGGAACTGGAGTGGGATCGCTCCTGCTGATACGGCCGTTGCTAGCTGGTGTACCTGCGAATGAACAATACCAGCATATATATATTGTGCATAAATTTAAAAGTGATGCAAGTTCCCATTAGATCGTGAATGCTGTCTTTGGAAGGTTAGGATGACGTCATCGGACCATGATGTCTAGGGCCTTGAGGCGTATGATAAAAGATTCGCAGGCTATGAAATGATTTTCTCGAGCTATGAGGATGATGCCTTTGAACCATGATGCCTTTCAATAATGATATGCAAAAGATAAAATGGGGTCCTCAGGCCATGGCATGGCGTTCTCGGGCTATGAAAATGGTGCCTCCAAACAATGACGCCATTGGACAATTTGGCAATCTTTCAGCCCATGAAAATACAGAAGGTGGTGATCTTTCAGCCGATGCAAGACATAAATAAAGGGTGGCGGTATTTTAGCCGTATATAAGGAATAGAGTGGCGATATTTTAGCCGTGCAAGAGAAATAAGGTGGCGGTATTTCAGCCATGCAGATGGAGGTAGAGCTTAACCTTGGAAGGCAGAAAGGTAGCCTTATGCAATGCAAGAGATGTAGATGGAGGTAGAGCTTAACCTCGGAAGGCAGAAAGGTGGCCTTATGCAATGCAAAAATGCAGATGGAGATAGAGCTTAGTCTCGGAAGGCAGAAAGGTAGCCTTATGCAATGCAGAGAAATGCAGATGGAGGTAGAGCTTAACCTCGGAAGGCAGAAAGGTAGCCTTATGCAATGCAAAGAAATGCAGATGGAGGTAGAGCTTAACCTCGGAAGGCAGAAAGGTAGCCTTATGCAATGCAGAAAATGCAGATAGAGGCAGAGCTTAGTCTCGGAAGGCAGAAAGGTAGCCTTATGCAATGCAGAAGATGCAGATGGAGGTAGAGCTTAACCTCGGAAGGCAGAAAGGTAGCCTTATTAAATGCAGAAAAATGCAGATGGAGGTAGAGTATAACCTTGGAAGGCAGAAAGGTAACCTTATGCGGAAAATAAAAGGCGAATAGTAATGAAATCTCTTAGATGATAGATGATAGCTGATAGCTGATTGCTATATTATGGCTGCTGTGGATGTCGTGTACGGATAACAACTGTAAATAGGTGATGATTCCGAGAGTTATATTCCCGGGAAGTATGAGTGTATAGATATATCTGATGATTTTACGACTTGAGTGCCTGCATCCAAAGAAAAATTGTGAGTTTTGTAAAGGGGGGAAGGTTAGTTCGTTTCCCCCTGAGCTTCGCTTGTCCTGCTTGGCATTGTGTATCATTGAGTTAGCGTTGCTAAACAAAGTAATTTTGATACTAGTCATGCATGATTTAGAAAACAATGTAACATAAATACATAATTCAAAATAGTTTTATTTAGATGAACCGACGAATGCGACGCGGTTCAAGACATTGCAATCTCTCTTGCTCCGGAATTTTGAGGGTCCTCCTTAAAATTGTGCCCCAGTTTACTGGACTGGTGCTTCTGACGGCTGCGTGCGATAAATGGTTGAAATCAACTTCGGAATTTTGAGGGTCCTCCTCAAAATTCTGCCCCAGTTTCCAATAGCGGTGGAAATGAAAATTTTATTGAATTGTGACCGAACCCATAGGGCTACCTACGTATCCCCTCTTAAACGAGAATTAGGTCAGGCGTAGTTCAAATTACATCATAAAAGAAAGCATAAAGGTTACACATATTATCGCTTGACTACGTCTGAATTGATTGGCTTTGGCCAGACTTCTCCATCCATTTTTGCGAGTATGAGGGCTCCTCCTGTTAGAACCCGGTGAACCATATACGGACCCTGCCAGTTGGGAGAGAATTTCCCTTTGGCTTCATCTTGATGTGGAAAGATTTTCTTTAACACAAGCTGCCCCGATTAGAACTGTCTTGGCTTGACTCTTTTTTTGAAGGCTTTGGACATCCTGTTCTGATAAAGTTGACCATGGCAAACTACACCGATTATCTTTCCATCTATAAGAGCTAGCTGCTCATAATGATTCTTCACCCATTCTGCATCGCCTAGCTTTGCTTCCTGTATGATTCTTAATGAGGGAATTTCCACCTCGGCGGGAATGACTGCCTCTGTACCGTAAACTAGCATATAAGGAGTTGCTTCTGTCTATGTGCAGACTATGGTGTGGTATCCCAATAAAGCAAATGAGAGCTTCTCATACCACTTCTTATGCTTCTCTATCATTTTCCTTAGTATCTTCTTGATATTCTTGTTGGCAGCCTCTACGTCTCCGTTCATCTGAGGTCTGTAAGCTGTAGAATTCTTGTGTCTGTTTTTGAATTTTTCACACGTGGATTTAATCAAATCACTGTTCAGGTTAGAGCCATTATCAGTAATGATTAACTGTGGAATTCCGAACTAACACATGATACAGTCACGGACGAAATCCGCCACAACTTTCTTAGTCACTGCCCTGTAAGATGCTGCTTCAACCCATTTGGTGAAATAATCAATTGCTACTAGGATATAATTGTGCCCGTTTGATGAGGTGGGTTCGATTGGTGTGATAACATCCATTCCCCAGGCAGCGAACGGCCACGGCGAGCTTGTTGCATTAAGCTCATTTGGAGGCACCTTTATTATGTCTGCATGTATCTGGCAGTGGTGGCACTTTCGGACATACTAGATGCAGTCTATTTCCATAGTCATCCAAAAGTAACCAGCTTGGAGTATTTTCTTTGCTAAAACAAAGCCATTCATATGTGGACCGCATGTCCTTGCATGAATTTCCTCTAATAGCTTGGATGCTTCCTTTGCATCGACACACCTTAATAATCCCAAATATTGAGTCCTCCTGTATAGGATTCCTCTGCTATGAAAGAAATTTTTGGATAACCTCCAAAGCATGCGCTTCTGAATAGCGTTTGCAAGCTCTAGGTATTCCTCTTTTTCCAAGTATTCCTTGATATCATGAAACCAAGGCTTTGCGTCTGCTTCTTCTTGCAATGAGCACATTAAGCTGGCTGATCATGGATCTTTACCGGAATGGGATCAATAAATTTCTTATCTGGATGTTGTATCATGGATGATAGGGTAGCCAATGCATCGGCAAATCTATTATGGACCCTGGGAACATGCTGGAATTCTGTCTTTGTGAACCTCTTTCTCAGCTCCTGCACATGATGTAGATAAGGGAGTATCTTGGAGTTCTTGGTCGCCCATTCTTCTCGGACCTGATGTATAAGAAAGTTTGAATCCCCAATTACCAGCAACTCTTGGTGTTCATGTCAATGGCCATCTTGAGCCCTAAGATGCAGGCTTCGTACTCGGCCATGTTGTTGGTGCACGGGAACCTGATCTTGGCAGATACTGGATAATGCTGATCAGTTTCTGATACTAGGACTGCTACTATGCCAACTCCTTTGAAATTTGCTGCTCCATCAAAATATATTATCCAACAATCATAGGATTCTGCAATGTCTTCTCCTATGAATGATATCACTTCATCAGGAAAATATGTTTTCAGGGGTTCGTATTCTCCGTCCACGGGATTTTCAGCAAGGTGATCTGCTAGTGCCTATCCTTTGATTGCTTTCTGAGTCACATAGACAATGTCAAATTCACTCAACAAGATTCACCACTTGGCTAGCTTGCTAGTGGGCATGGGCTTCTGAAAGATGTACTTCAAGGGATCCATTCTTGATATGAGATATGTAGTATAGGCACAGAAGTAGTGCCTCAACTTCTGAGCTACCCAAGTCAAAGCACAACAGGTTCGCTCCAACAGAGAATATCGAGCCTCGTACAGGGTGAACTTCTTACTGAGGTAATAGATGGCATGCTCATTTCTTCCCATTTTATCATGTTGCCCCAGAACACAACCGAATGCTCCATTCAATACTGCAAGGTAGAGTAATAGAGGTCTACCCGACTCATGCGAAACTAAGACTGGTGGTGTTGATAGGTATTCCTTGATTCTATCTAAAGCTTTTTGGCAATCATCAGTCCATGTGGTAGCGGCATCCTTCTTTAACATCTTAAAGATCGGCTCACAGATGACCGTGGATTGTGCTATGAACCGGCTGATGTAGTTAAGTCTTCCCAGGAAGCTCATTACGTCCTTCTTGTTCTTTGGCGGCAGCAGTTCTTGAATAGCTTTGACCTTAGATGGATCCAGTTCTATCCCTCAACGACTCACAATGAACCCAAGTAGTTTTCTGGCAGGAACCCCAAATGCACATTTTGCGGGATTCAGTTTCAGGTTGTATCTTCTCAGTCTGTTGAAGAACTTTCTCAAATCTTCCATGTGGTCCGTGGATTTCTTTGACTTTATGATGTCATCATCTACATACACCTCAATCTCCTTGTGTATCATATCATGGAAGATAGTAGTCATGGCCATCATGTAGGTGGCCCCTGCATTCTTTAACCCGAATGGCATCATCTTGTAGCAGTACATCCCCCACAGTGTAATGAAAGCCGTTTCCTCAGCATCTTCTTCGTCCATCCAGATTTGATGATATCCAGCGAAGCAATCTACAAATGATCGCAACTCATGCTTGGCGCAATTGTCGATCAGGATGTGTATGTTCGTCAAGGGAAAGTCGTCCTTTGGACTGGACCGATTGAGATCCCGGTAGTCGACACAGACTCTGACCTTCCCATCCTTCTTCGTCACTGGCACTATATTGGCTAACCATGTCAGATATTCTACTACCCTGAGGACCTTAGCTTTGACCCGCTTAGTGACTTCTTCCTTGATTTTCAGACTCATGTCGGGTTTAAACTTTCTGAGCTTCAGTTTTACCGATGGACATGTCGGATCAGTTGGCAGTTTGTTGGCCACAATATATGTGCTCAAACCAATTATGTCATCATATGACCAGGCAAATATGTCCTCATATTCCTTCGAAAATTCTGTGTATTCTTCCTTTTCTGACGGTGACAAATGAACGCTGATCCGAGTTTCTTTGATATTTTCTGCATCTCCCAGGTTAAAATTCTCGGTCTCGTCCAGGTTGGACTTAGGTCTATTCTCAAAATTTTCAACCTCTTTAACAATCTCTTCCGGTATATCATCTTCTTCTGAATCTATGTCCGTTTGTTGCGTTGTCTTGTTGCATGTCACATCCATTAGTTCATCAAGATATGTAATAGTAATGCTGTATAAGTAAAGTAATGAGAGAAAATAATAAGTGTAAGATTTTTAAGGAAACCAAAATGCTTTGATAAATTTCATAACTGTTTTGAACATTGGAAGATTTTTTAAGGAAACCAAAAATAAAAGATAGTGCATGATGCTTTGTTCAGCCTTGCTACCCCGAGGATTTCCGAGCTCTGGTGGTTCTGATGGTCCAATTATTGAGGCATGATCCTCAGCTTAGGGCCTGTATGGAAGGGCCTTCCTCCCCCTCCTCCTTGAAAATGATACAACAATCCATGTCATCTTCTTCTATGAACAAATTTCTCACTGCTGCCAGTGCTTCCTCTTCTTCTGACCCATAGATAACATCGGCCGGCTAGAAAGTTTGCTCCAAATGTGGTATTGACTGCTCCAGCGGGTAGTATGGACCGCGCCATGGTGGCGACCAATTGTTGAATTCCTCCCAAGTATACTCATATCCCAGACCAAAAGTGGTGCCATGTTTCTTCAGTTTGATCGGCTTGGCGATTCCTTGGAGGTTCTTGCCAAGTCCCTTGCCAGGCTTATATCCGCTCCAGTTCAATATGCTTTCAATTTTTTTGTCCCACCATTTATATTTGCCAACGGCGTTGACTCGCTCGATGTGGTGATAGGTTTCCCCGCCTATATTTCTCCTTCCACCAATCATTGGAATGGTTTGGCGACTGTATATAGGATTGCTACCGTCTCCGTGAATGATCACCTCTTGGTGGTTCCACTCAAATTTCACCGCCTGATGCAGTGTTGACGTTATGGCCCCAGCGACATTAATCCACGATCGTCCCAACAGCAACTTGTAAGATGCCGGCACGTCTATAACCTGAAAATCAACGTCGAACCAAGTAGGCTCCATTTGCAAACACAGGCTGATTTCCTTAATGGTGGATCTTTGGGAACCGTCGAAAGCTTTGACATTGATGGCCCCATCCTTGATCTCATGCAGACCCTTTCCCAATGTTTTGAGTGTTACTAACGTGCAAATATTGAGGCTGGACCTTCTATCAATCAGGACCCTAGTGATAAAATAATCTTCGCATTGCACGGTGATGTGCAACGCTTTGTTATGACTCAACCCTCCTGGTGGCAGCTCATCTTCATGAAAAGTGATCTTGTGACTTTCCAATACCTGCCCTACCATGTTTGCCATTTTTCCTCTGGTGATGTTGCTTGGTACATATGCCTCACTCAGTACCTTTAACAAGGCATTCTTGTGTGCGTCGGAATTCTGCAGCAAAGCTAGGATAGAAATTTGTGCTGGTGTTTTGTTCAGCTGGTCAGTGACTGAATACTCCTTGGCTTGTATCTTTCTCCAGAGATCATTGGGCCCGGTTTCAATGATGGTTGGCCGTCCAGAGGCCTGCTTGCTTGATTCAGCCAAATGTTCCGGGGTATATACCCTACCGGTTCTTGTCATACCCTGTGCGGCAACAGTTTCCCCGAACTTGGCTTTCCCTTTTCTTCTTGCCTCAGTTGTGTAATCCCATGGTATGGCCTTTGTGTGGAATGGTGTTATGGCTAATATTGCTACTGGAATGGGCACTTTTACTCCGAGCGGAACGTGTACTTTGGAAGGTAACACAACAACTTCAAATGGTGCAGGTGCGTTTGCCGGAGACCCAAATTCGACCTCAATTGGTGTTGGCATCTTTGTGGGGGTGGTACTTCAAACTCAAGTGATACAGACATGTTTACCTCGGCATCTCCAGAAGGCTGAGTCTGGACTACAATCGGATTGAGGGTGACTATTGGCTTCTTTGGTTCGTCACCTTCTGTGATTAAACCGATCGATCCTTTGGGATCCCAATCATCCTCTATTTCAATCATGTGAACACCTCCACCCTTATGGTACGACATAGGTTTGTTGCAGACATTTGGAGTAGGCTCCTTTGCTACAATGATCTTGTTATCGATCAGAGTCTGGATCTTATCTTTCAGAGAGCGACATTCATCAATGGTATGTCCCTTTATGCCGGAATGGTATGCACAGGATATATTTGGATTGACCCACTAAGAAGGGTTTTCAGGAGTTATAGCAGGGATAATGGTGACATAACTAGCAGCTTTGAGCCTTTTGTACAGCTGGTCGATCGGTTCAGCAATGGCGGTATACTGTTTGGGGGGTCTGCGATCAAAATTTGGTCGAGTTCTAGGAAAGTTTTGACGTGTAGGAGGTGATTGATAATGGGATGGATGAGAATTGTAGGCTTGGTAGACATGTGCGGGCGAATCTTTTTATCCTTCCCTACTCCGACCAGCTTGTCGCAGTAGGTCCTCAAATGGACTCTGGGATCCCATGTGCCATCAACATCTCGAACATGGGAGGTTTGTACCCCTCGGGCAGTTTGACATCTGGCTGAATGCAAAGGTCTTCGTAATTCAATCCCTCGATCCCCTTACTTCCTTCAGCACCCTGAACTCTGCTAGTCAGCTTCTTGAGTTCCGTAGCCATATTCTTGATAATAGAGTCTTTGTTATCAGACTCAGGTATGCTTGAAATAGGTTGAGTATAGTGTGGTATGGTTTCCACATAGATGGGAGTGTTGTGGAGATGATCATTTGTGGAGTTTAGTGGTTCAGGGATGAGCAGTGGGGTGTTGTTTGAAGTGTGGCATATGTTGCAATGGTGATGGGGAGCAGATTGGTTTTGTGGTTTCGGGATGTTTTGTGGAGGTATGGGGTTTCGAGTGTTGGGAAAGTTGACATCTGGGGTGGTGAGGGAAAACGACAAACTTGCCAAGTTTCGAACTTAGTCCAGTTCTTCCTGAAATTTCAACAACTTTTGCTCGAGCTGGGAGGCACTTTCCTTGGAAACCTGAATACCCTGAGGAACCTCTACCCTTTCAACTGAGTTCTCCTCTCTGATGTTGCTCAAATCTTCTATTTTTCCCTTATTCTTGTTTCTGATAGGAATCGGAAGAGGAGGAGGCGTAGGGCCCTTAGATCTTATGGAGTATGATGACGATGCTAGAGTGCACGAACTAACCTTTGCGGAGGGGAATAAAACAAAAAATAAAAACAAAGGTAACAAGTTAGTGTAGGTTATGAGAAGAAAACGTTGCAATATTTAAACACATAGTGCGATAATATAAATCGTGTCCTAATTTGGGAGCCTCGTTGTGCCCGAGGTAGGCCTAGCAACAAGTTGATTTGGAGAACTTATAATGCTAAATGCCTTATTTTATTGATAAAAATAAGACGAATCCCAAAACGACACTAAAAATAGCAGAAAATAAAATGTCACTAATGGCCATTGGCCTTATTACATTCTTAAAGAAAAAGAAAGGACTCCTAGCTACTTGGTCCCAGAAGGACCTTCTTCAGGTTGAATGTTTTCGTTGATCAGCTCCTCCAGCTCGCGCAGATTTTCTAGTAAAAATGCATTCGCCAGGCGCTCTCCTTTGCCTTCCTCGGCGTTTTGACAGTCAGTGACTCTTTTTCTCACTTTCCCTTCCAACTCCAGCAGACTGTATTCTAGATATTCCAGCTTCTCACTAGCCCTGGTGACTCTCTCTTTCCATTCATTGATTTGGTTACTTGACGGGAGGTTCCTCCACCACGTCAGCAAGAGTAAGAGTATGTTGACCATACCAAAGCCGGGAACTTTGTCATTCGTTTCTACAAAACAAAAGGGTGAGGCCAGACTTCTGACAAATTCGGCTATTAAATATCAACAATTAGCATGAGCAGCATTTAGTTCTCCAAATAAATGCACAGACATGGTAATGTTCGTTTGGGTTCCAAGGGAACCCAGTGGACTTTGGACAATGCTATCTTAAAGAGTCATTATGCGGACAACATAACTGATTCGGCTAGGTTTGATAGTGATGCATGCACAATTGAACAGAGTAAAGTTTCTATGGGGTATTCGACTGGTACCCTTGAGCGGACAACTCAAGAGGGAAAGGCAAGGAACCATCGACTACACCGCTGATCGACTGGTTTTACCGCAAATACGCCTTTGCCAAATTTAGGGGTGATAATATTAGAAGGGCGCAACCACTCATTATAAGCGTTGCTATGGTATTTTGTTTGGCACGTGTGGAATATGATGTTGAATATGCAATTACAAGAATGAAACAAGTTGTGACGTATTTGCACATTCATAAAGTGATAATTAAAATAATTGCTCATAATTACAACAACATTGAAGGAAAGCGGTAAAAGAAAGATTAAAGAAAAGAAACAAAGAGCCAAGTCAGTTTCATAGTAGAAGAAGAGATAAAGACATTAGATAAAGGCAATAAAGAAACAGTAAAGTCATAAGTAGCCTGAAATGGTAAAAGCCTAAAGAAGTCCCCAGCAAAGTCGCCATGCTGTCGCGCCCCCTTTTTCTAAAAAAGCGAAATCGGGTTCATGACATTTGGGAGGACAACTCATTCCCTCTTGGGAATTTGGGTTTTGAAGAGTCGCCACCTAATGATTAAAGTGCATTAGGACACTAATGAAGAGTTCGAGTTGGAAAAACAGAGTTCGGGTAAGGGCTAGAAATTATCTCGAGGGGTAGGTGTTAGGCACCCCACAAGATCCACTAGTGTGGTTCTCGACCATGCTACAATTGTGACTTTGAATAACAAGTAAGCAAATAGAAGTCTCAAGTAGAAGGGGGATTTAACATAATATTGCAAGCAAGCTGAGAGTTTGACGAAAGTAAAGAAAGCAAATTTTTTAAAGAAATAGTTTGAGAATAAAATAAACAAATAAAGGAAAGGGGGTCCTAGGTTTACAAATAATATGGATCACATCAATGCAATACCCGATAATCACTCCTCAGAAGAGGGGTAACACGTGGTATTAGCGCACCGGTCATCATATCCATATCTATCCTTTCCCACCTCGTTAAGGTATTAAGCACGAAATAGTATCATTACTTATTGCATGCTAGTACCCGCCCCAATCCTATCAGTCCCGGAGGCATTTGGGACTACTAGTCCTAAAGGTAAGGGAGATTTGGCTTTTCAGAGTTTTAAAAGGATAAAATTCTAGGGCGACAATTAAAACATATAAGGCAGGTATGGGAGAACACATAACAGTTTAAAGGGCTCAAACGGGCCTCCTCATTTAAAGAAACAAATTGTTTAGCATGACTTACAAATACTGGTTATGGTCTGAATTAAATTTAAAGCGTTAGGGAAGGCTGATTTATCACATATTTCTCAGATGAGAAGTCCGAATTAGGCCTCCATTGGTTGTAATTATCAAAGACTGATGCAGTTAATTAATTACCTAATGGCTTGCCTAGGTGAAACCTATAGGCATGATATCTAACGATGCTTACTCTGATTTTAAAGAAGGATTACTAATTATATATACAAAAAATAAGATATGTAGATATTAAACGATATTACTACAGATTTTAGACTTGTAAACGATTCAGATTCGGTTAATTACTCCTATAGGCATGCTTTCTAAGCGTCGTTGGTTTAAAACAATTATGAAAGTGTAGGAGTCCTATAGACATGGTATCTAGGATGCATTTTGTTATTTTTTAACCTATAACTGTTTGCCTAATGATGGAGGTATATGCGGAAGTGCAGAAAACCTATAATCATGATTTCTATATGCAGAAGTGCAGAAAAAACCTATAGACAGGATTTCTATATGATATGCAGAAGTGCAGAAACTTATAGGCAGGATTTCTATATGATATGCAGAAGTGCAGAAACATATAGGCGGGATTTCTATATGATGTGCAGAAGTGAAGAAACTTATAGGCGGGATTTCTATATGATGTGCAGATGTGCAGAAACTTATAGGCAGGATTTCTATATGATATGCAGAAGTGCAAAAACTATAGGAAGGATTTCTATATGAAATGTATAAGTACAGAACTTGTAAATAGTAACACCTATGAGTATGCTTTCTCCCCTTTGCATACATAAATGACCCTTCCCTTCTTACTTAGAACCACATAAAATATTACAGACCAGAATGAATCAAGAAAAGTAAAATTATATCAGAAATTTAAGCTATAACCAAGGAGCCTAATTCAAAATCAAGGTCTAACAATATGAGATGAACCAACTTCCAGGATTAGATTTCCAAAGCCTTTCCCTCACTTGGGATGTGTCAAAGTTCCCTAAGTGCCTCAAGTGGACTCCGGGCAGTGCTTATACCCCAAATATATTGCAGACTTAAGCAAGTGCAGTGTGGAAGAGCCAGCCCTCAAATGTCCATGTTCAGAGGGAACTCAAGGTCCCAAAGCAAGGCTCATAGGAGGGGGCAGAACTTAGAATCTAAGAGAGAGTGCAAGTGTATAGAGGGGATTTAGGGGAAAGCCATGGCAGGCTGGTGGTCATGCTCAGCAATTGGGAATGTCGGCATACCCCCGACCAGCCTGTTAGCCAAATCATAAGAGTTAGGATCTATTGTGGATCAGGTTATGACCCGAGCAACAATTTGAATACTACATGGCCATGAGCCTTAACTCAAACACATAGAAGGGAATATGGTTATAGGGAATTCATAACAAACAGCAGATGCAAAGAAAAATAATAATTTACATAGTTAACATTAATCACTGAACATGAACAACAAAGTAAACAAGCTTGCAGAAATTGTAAATAAACGCATAAGGGAGTGAGGAAGAAAAGTTAAATTAGAACATACCAGTTTCAGGGAAAACAAATAAGTAAAAGCAGTCTTGAGAAAGCCAAGTTGCAAGCAAATAGTTCCAAAATATCTCAGAAAGAGTAGAATGTTGTAAGAGTATTGAACTCAAAGCAATATTGTAAGTATGTAAGTAAGTCGAAAGTATTGAACTGAAGGCTCAAGGTATTCAACTCGAAGTAGTGGTGTAAAAGTATTGAATTGGAAGTGTGTTAAAAGTGCGGAAGGGTATTCCCTTTAATAGTGCAGAGAAGCAAGTAAGAAAGGTAAGAAAATAATTTGCAATCAATCACATAGAATTTCCCTTCAGTTAAGGGATTTGATTTCAAACGGGTAGAAGACATTTATGGAAAGAAATTTTGATTAAAAACTCTTTAAAGTAGCACAAAAGGGGTAAATACATAGATGTTTATTTAAGGAAAAGGTAAGTGGTACGCGGCTTGGAAAAAATAAGGAAAGGGAATCAATCAAACAGCCAAGGAAATCAAAGTTACAGGTTTAATCTCGAATGAACCAAGTCAGGAAAAGTAAAGAAGGTTCAATTAGAGAGAATCAGTAACAATCAGTCAGGACTCATTAAAAGGAATTCGAAACCAATCAATTAGTCGGTAAAGACCTTTTGAAAGAAGAGTTCCCATATATAAAACACACAAACATGTGAATCAAGAAGTTATATAAAAGAGAGTTTACTCAAAGAGAGGTTCAGAATCATGAGCAAGAAAGGGTACAATTCCATTTTGCAGACTCACAATGAGTTTGAGAGTTCAGGGTCCCAAAGCGGAACCCTAACTGCACAAATTCAAAATTGCAAAAAACCCCCAAATCCTAGGGTTTCATAGAGATGAGAAAGCAA
Source organism: Nicotiana tabacum (assembly GCF_000715075.1). Lineage (NCBI taxonomy): Eukaryota > Viridiplantae > Streptophyta > Magnoliopsida > Solanales > Solanaceae > Nicotiana > Nicotiana tabacum. The sequence continues at coordinate 47,138,732 of NC_134082.1, read as the reverse complement.
GTCATTGAGACAGGCTTAGAAGCCTCTTTCAAAGACTTATGAGAAACAAACAGACATGATACAAAGAAAGAAAGCTAATTTGAGGTCATAGAGAACATATTTGAGAAACTCAGAACTTAAACAAGTTCAAAAAAGAAGAGGTGATACATACCTAAATTAAAACAGAGGAAACATATTGAGCAAAAACGCCAACAGAGTCTAATAAAGAAAACAAAAATAAAAAAAACTCAACAGTAAGCACATATAGTAGAAGAGTAAGGGAAACATAATAAGGATTAATAGCAGTAACAGGTATAGTAGAAAAAGAAGTGTAGGAGAACAGTGCACGCGTAGTAAAAGAAGCCATACGAGCATATCACAGACAAATACACATAAAGAAAGATCTTTTTTGAAAACTTTTTCAGAAACGATTTTTGAAAAGAAAATTTGGGGTAAACACTTCAGAAGCCCAGTAGGACACGAACATACCATAGATCTATCAAAATAAATAGAGAAGAGCCTCGAACAACTTAGGGTTTCGGAGAAACCCTAGAAATGATAAAGGCTTGGAAGAACAATCAGATCCTGAGTCGAAGAGGTGAGGAATCAGGCTCCTGAGGCCTGAATGTGCCGAAGCATGGCCGGAGAAGCTATAGAAATGAAGATCTGGAAGAACCATCGAAGTCAGCCTTCAAAATCTCGAATACCTAAGCTATAATGATGGATAGGGGTGAATATAGACCGTCCATGGCCTGAGAAACCATGGATTCCAGTGAAAACATGGTGAAATAAGGTAGGAGGAGGCTAGGGTTTCGAAGAGCCGATGAGAGTATTTGAGAGCATTTGGGATTCAAAGGCGGCGGGTTAGGTGAGAATGAGGTAGATTAGGGTATGTCGTTTGGTTTAATTATGGAAGGGTGAGTTATGGTCGTTGATCTTGTGTGATCAACGACCCAGATTTAGGAGGGTAGGTGGGAACCGGGTAAGGGTCATTCGGATCGGGTTGTGAGTTTGGTCAAATTAAAAATTGGGGCAGACGAAATGGGTTAAGATTGGGTCAATTAATGGTTAAAATTGAAAGGTAAAAAGGCTGTATTTGAAATGGAATGAGGCTAGATGTTAAATAGCTAGTTCTCCCTTTTATTTTATAAAAATAGTAAAAAATAATTTTAAAAGAAAAGTAAAGGTACTGAGCCAATTAATAATATATAAATATTATTTTAAAAATACTGGAAATAATTTTATAATTGTAAAATGCTATTAATCTTAAAGTAGGCTAGAATTGCAATTATATGCAATTTAACTTTAAAAATACCAAATAAAATTTGTAAAATTATACAAAAATTACCTTAACTATATTTTGGTATAAATATGAGAATAAGATAAGTTATTCACCAAAATGATAATCTTGGGAATAATTATTGGTTTTTGTACTATGAAAGTGGACAATAAATTGATTTTAAAATCTTTAAACAAAATTTAGAAAAAATACCAAAACACTTGGGCATGCTTATATATATGCATATATATGCTATTTTGAAAGTATATTTGTATATAAAAATACATAGGAAAAAATTGGGTATTAACAGGGTGCAATTACCGTGTTCTTGAAGAACTGAATCAACGACGGTACTTTCACTTTGAAGAATGGGAATCGACAGTGCATTGAATGGCGTCGAAAAGCCAAGTCCATAGGATGTCCCGCTTATCGTGAAAATTCACGCCATAGATTTCATCCTCGGCATGACGTCGTCACGGGAAGCCCGAGTAGTCAGGTATCCGAATTGTTTCCCATAGCTTCTTTCTAGGAAATGCAAAGACTATCTGTAAGCGGCGAAATAAGAGGATCCAATTTCTTACTATTAAGTCACTTCAGAAGAACACCTCGAGGCCTCGAGAACGAAAACTTGTGACAGAGTTCCCTCCCTCAAAGCTTGTTGAGGCCCAACCTAAAGAGAATATTGATCAAGGTTAGAGTAAAATAGGGGATTCCCAAGGCACACGGCTAAGTCTGAAAAAGCCGGCCTGTCTGTAGCCTGTATCAAGATGTCACATCTAGCCGTGCCATCTCCTTACCTTTAAAATTAATGCATTTTGTACTATGTTGGATTTCCCCTCCTATATAAAGGGGATCCTTACCACTTTGTAAGAGAGCTGCTATTGCCCCAACTATTCTACACAAATATACAAGAACTCTCTCTTTTCTCGCAAACATATTCCCTCAATATTGTTGCTCTTATTTACTACTTCCATACTTGTTCTTCATTTATTGCTCGTTATTGTCCATAAAGAGACCCCTTTAATAATATCCTAACTTTTAGCCCCTTCCCGATTATCTCCGATAGCTCGAGCCCGAGCCCACACCTTTAGGCCCCTCGACGGTTAGTCCGAGGCACGAACAACTAACCGCTTCATTTGATTACAACTCTATTTTAGCTCGCATTTCATCTTTTATCTTCACATATCTAGCATCAACTGCTTAAACAACTAATATAAAAATAGGTCACGTATTTTTAGATTTCCATCAACAAATTTAATTGTTATTACTATTTTCACGGTAAACATATTCATATATGGGTATGGTGGGACCTAGTCCTGTCCTTGTACAGTTGTATATTCTAATAAATGTCTGTAGACAGTTATGTATAGTTGGATAGTATGTGACCTTGTCGGTTTCCTGTTTTGGATATATTGTTGTCTTTAGCAGCCTTGCCGGCTCGCCCCATTGTATTCCGCATATGTACATGTGTCTTTTGGAAAGGTTTCCCTCACGTATGTTATTCATAGTTATATATTAGACACATGCTAAAGGGTGTTCGACAGGTAGGACTCGAGCACCCTTCGCGGCTTATCGGTTTGGGTCGTGACATCCCCAGCCAGAGAACAAGCAACCAAAAAGAAAGCATTCCTCTATGGCCGAGGGAAAGAATAAGAGTGCGAAGAATGCCTCCCCAAGTCATCTCTGAAATTTACAGCAACGAGCCCTCTGCCTGAGCCGATCATAGACACCATGATGATTGACGATGATAGAGAAGCTAGTGATGAGGGAGCTTCTCTTCATAGAAGACGACAATCCGTATCATCTCTATAGGATGCTTAACCTATTGCGTTAGTTACACCAACCGAGGGCGATGTCTCGATGTTTTGGGGGGAATTTGAAATGGTGGAAGATGCCAAATCCTGTTGTTTGAACCTAGTCGTCGCGCTTGGTACTATAAGGCTAAGTACTGGGCCCTTGACGTCTTCGGTTGATAAGCAACCAACAACCAGCACTGCATTCACCACATCTGCTTCTCATCCTTTAACGCCATCAGCTTCATCACCTTCTTCACCAACTATTCCACCAACAACTGCTACATCATCTCCACCGGCCACATCCATCTGATAAGTTGTTCTTCTCCCTCAGTCCCCAGTTCATGGAAATTTAGGGCAAATTTATGGTGCCCCCCCAGAAGATCCGCAAAGGAGGAGGAGTGTTACTCACTCTATCTCCATCGGATGAAAGTTGCTATCCCGGCTAGTGGAAATTGCTAACCATCTGAAGCTAAAGGATTCAGAGAATGATTGGGAAAAGATACATGCTCTCTTGGGAGAGTTCTTGTTGAACAATGCCATGCACAACGTCGCAGCGGTACATTCTATACTTTTTTTTGCTAATTCTTCTGTTTTTGCCTGAAAATATCCCGAATTTGCCCCTCTTATTTCGTAGGCCAACTTTCTTGGTTCCGAGGGCCTTCACAGGTTGATTCGGGAAAAGGAAGAACTTACCTCCAAGCGAGATCAACTTTAGGTTAAGTAGGATCAAGCCGCTACTCGGCTCTCGGAACTATAAACCAAAGCTGATGCGACTGTTGTGTTAGAGGCTCGTTTGTAGCAAAACGAGAAAGAAGTGGAGACCCTTAGCCAAGAGATCGCCCCATTGAGGGTTAAATTTGAAGAGGCTAAGTCCAAGTAGGTTGAAGTTCATAATGTCGTTCGTGCTACATCTGATTGTGAGGTTGCCTTTATTGAAGATTGATTAATTTAGATGCGGCCTTGAATTCTAAGACTGAAGAGCTTCCTGCCACGAGGATGAAATATGCCTGGTTGGAGGAGAAGTATAAGAAAATCATTGAGCATAATAGAATTTTCAACTATATTGTTCGTGAACTTGACGTTAGCCTTAAGTCCATTAGATCCACCCAGGAAAACCTTTTTACCAAGGTAATCCAACTCCAAGAAGAATGTAAGCACTGAGTAACTTCACTCGTTGTCGAGAAATATTATGTTATGTACAGCATGATGAGAAAAACATTGGAAGAGGAAAAAGATGGTATCATTGATTTTGATGTTGAAATTGCTAAGGCCCGTGGGCTTGAGTTAGCTGCTAGAAGTGGTCTCCCGACAGGCCCTGATTCTTTTGGTTATTCTAGTTCTGATTCTAAATTCTTGGGAACTGAAGAGGAACTGGAAGGTGATGATGTTGAGGGCCAAAATGATGAAGGCCAAGATATCAAACACGTGGCGAATGTATCCACCTCCACCGGGGGTGCAGACAATTCTCTTCCTCCTAGCTCAGGAGATGCAGTAGTTTAACTTTTTTTTTCCTTTCCTAGCTTTTGAATCTGTGCTGTTTTAGCACATTTATTGTAAATACAAAAATCTTTTGCTCAAGTATTGCATGAGTCTTTGTGCATTCTTTTCTTTGAACATTCATGCAAGTTTTAACCTTTGCATTCATTTTTGTTTAAGTGTTTTGTGAAAGTCTTACTGTTTGCGTCAGATTATGTAAGGCATCAGGTGTATTTCTCCCCCAAAAGCATCTATATTTCAAGCACAAACTCATCCAAAATAAACCCTTTAACGAGAGAGTTTTCGTAAGTATTTGCACAAGTTTGCTTTTTGCGTCTTTTTGTGCAGGGCTTCGGGTGTATTTTTCCCGAATGCATTTTGATTGAGGCCATAAGTTCTTCCAAAATCAACCCCTTAACATGAGGGTTTTCGTAAGAGAGGGCCCTATTATGGTTACGGTTCTCTTGAAGAGGACGTCTCCTGTTCATTACGTCACTATCATTTTAAGTACTTGTTTACCTTTCAAATAACAAAGTCAATTAATCGTTCAGACAAGAAACAAGATAAAAACAAAAGGACTTCACTTTATTCCTTCCATTTTGAAAAAGTACATAGGCATTTGTTATGCTAAAAAGAAATTGCCATTATTTGTGGCTAACTTGTACATTTTGTTTCTATGGGGTTGGCTGTGCAATCTCTAGTTCTGATGGTATAACTAAGTTTTTGATTTTCATTTCCCGCTCGACGTGGCAGTAATTATTGTTGTATCCTCATATAATCCCTTCCCAAGTGTTCAAATGCAAAAATGCAAATTGGAACACTGGATGTTTTTGACATTCGAGGACTCTACTAATAAATTACTAGACAATCTTCAACTCGATAACAAACTTCGCTTCCCCTTAGGAATTTATGCTATCGAACAAAAGACTATCAAACAATCCTTTAGTGGTTTGCACTTGCGGACGGTTGGGTAACCTTTGTTCCATAGCAAGCTTAACTTTCCAGTAGGAATTTTTCTATCGAGCAAAAGATTAACTAACCATTTGCGTGGTTATTTGCTTATGTGCCTTGTTATTAGAAGGTCTTATTGCTGCTATAGAAGATTTCTTTGTAGTATGCTTCTTGTTGCTGCCTTGTTAAAAACCTTGCTGAAAAACCTGATTGGGACAAAACTGGATGAATGGAAAAGGAGTGCAGCACATACTTTCAGTATGAATGATGTTTGTCAGCAATAATATCGCTTGAGGTGTGTCGCGTTCCAATTGCTGGGCAACTTTTCTCCATCTTGACTCTGCAATTCTTATGAACCTTTCCCGTTAACAGTTGAAACCTGGTAGGGGCCTTCCCATGTTGGACCTAGCTTACCTGCATTGAACTCCTGGGTGTTTTGAGTTACTTTCCTTAGGACCATGTCTCCTACTTTGAAATAACAAAGGTTGGATCTTCGATTAGAATATTGTTCCATTCTCTGCTTTTGGGTTTGTTTACCTCGAAAATAGTAATTACAATTAGATTGATTTTGTGGTTCTAAAATATGTGATTTATTTTTATGATAGTTGTTAGGCAATAGATGATAAGTGTGAGTTAGGAAAATGATATAGCAGGTTGAAGGTAGTATGTTATGCAAACTGAATGACCGAGAATTAGGGCCTCGAGCTGGCCTACGCTGGGTCTCGAAGTCGAGCTAATAAGCTTGGCTGGGACGATCGATTAAGGAATAACAGTTCCAAGGGCCTCAATAATGGCTATTTATGATCAATGATGAGTGATAAATGAAGAACAATCAATAAAACGCAATAAATATAAGTAATAAATTAAAGGAAAGATAATAGAGAATGTTTAAATTGGAGAACAGAGAAAGTTCTTGTTCTTGTCTTGAATATCATGTGTGCAAAAAATAACAAGAGTCCCCTTTATATAGGAGGGGGAGTTCCAACATAGTGCATATGCATTTATTACAAAGGCTTGCAGCTGGTACTGCTCTTTAATGTCACGATATGGAGTTGCACTATTCCTATAGACTTGGTCAGCTCTAACCAGTTGCCTTGGGAATCTCCCACTTGTCCATCATAGCCACCGATTTGTACTGCCTCAAGGTCGAGCTATGCCTCGAGCCTTATGGTTTATCAAACCTCGAGCTATGCCTCGATCTTTCTGGCAATGAGTTATGGAATGCCATGATGATCCCAAAATTGGACTCTCCGATTTTAGCCGTATAGAGATAGTCCCCGTGTTTCTTAGAGTAAAATGATACGAAACGGTATTGAATTCTTGCCTCTTCGATACTCGCATTATGAGGTCAGCCCATTAGAGCATTATATGCCATGACTTCAAAGGCTGTGCAGAGGTCGCTGTCAACACGATTATCGAGAAGCCCACGAACCATCATTGGTTCGACCTTTCCGCTCCTCAAACATCGCCCAAATGGCTTCTATAAATACTTCAATTTGTTTTGCCATTCACACTTTTACAACATCAATTTTTAGGGCTAAGTTAACAACTTTCTGCATCTATCTTCTTTCTGTGATTGTTTATTCATCCTCTTCCTTTGACATTAAGCTATAATCATGGAAAAAACTTCAAAAATTGTACCTTAGAAAGTTGGCGCCGCCTCCTTATCACGCCCTTCGAAGGGCAAACCAAAAGTACCTCCAAGTATCGAACAATCTACCACTGGCCACTTCGATACTATCTCCAATTTTACCATAGGAAACCACCCTTTTACACTAGTGTCTCAGTACATAAGCGTGGTGACCGACACAAAGAGGGTAAATTAAGTCTGCCGATGGGGGGAGGTAGTGCAAGTAGAGATCCCCAACCCTAAGGAAAGCATATTAGACCGCAAATATACCTTCCTCAGCGTATATACATACCCATATACTTTAGGCCCCATAGATCCTTCTTCAACGATGATAGATCTGGTGATTCTCGACATTTGTCGTGAATACCGAGTGACACTTGGACCTATTTATCCTTGTTTCTGGAGGACTGTTTATATGCTCAGATATTTCTCCAACCATGTCAAGGGAATGATATTCACCCTCAATCACCTGGTTAGATTGTACAGCCCTCGTCTCTTCTGAGGTTTAAACAAGCTTCATCCTCGATCCGCCAAGACATTCTTTGCGAGCATCGATGAGGACAAGGACCGGAGATGGATGAGATGGTTTGTTAGAGTAAGAACATCGAACATTATTCTTGCCGATAGGATGCCATTCCCAGAGGAATGGAACATGAAACATAAGTGTTCCTACCTCGAACACATTTTATTTCCCCTTCTTCCCCTCTCGAAACAATCTTTTCTTGATTATGCAGCCACCGTTTGGTACCCCGGCACAGTTCTGGACCTCCCAAGATGGATCAGATAGTTAAACTCTGCTTTTCCTTACACCGAGCGTGTTTGGCATGATTTGTCCAAAACGCGATGGCAGGCCAAGAACCACAGTATGCTTTTCATTATCGTCATTACCAAATTCCTTATGAGTATTCTTTGTGGTAGTGAGTTTAATATACCATGATTTTGTAGGCCTCAGGGAAGGCGTGCTGATGAGATCGCCTCCTCCTAGTGAAGAACAAGCCTCGAAACCCAGCAAAGGAAAGAAGAGGAAGAAGGAGGCGTCGATCGAGCCTCCAACTAAGACAATGCCACGGTCTCGACTTCGACAGCTACGACAAGTCTTTGAGAGGATGAGGATGATGATGATGATTGGCCTTTGGTAAAAAGGGTAAGATGGAGTAATAAATCTCTACAAGCTGTTAGTTGGAAAACCGACGAGTTGGGGATGGCCGATGTGGACCAAACTCGTGCTAAAGAGACCCTCGAGGAAGGTTTGGACGTAGTCCCTAAGCCTCGAGTTGGACATGGTACAGTACGTGCCAGGAACCCTTGATTGGAAATTTTTGAAGACTCAACTCCAAAATGGGTTAAGAAGAGATCCCTATAGATATAGATACCATGGGCATCTTTCAATTGGGCCTTGAATTTTCTCCGGGGGAAATAAGGGAAGCTAAAAAAAAGGGTGCTGCCGATGTGGGGGCCTCTCGGGGAGAGGATGATATGTTCAAGGACTACTTCGTCGGCATTAACGTGAACACAGACCTCGACGCCCCGGTCACTCTCGAGGAGACCAAGAAGCTTCAACAGTAGGTAATATTCTTGACATACCATTTGTGCTTGATGTTTTCCCCTTGTCTTTTCAACTTTTCTTCTTTTGTTGTAGGTCAAGAAGTTCTATAACCATGCCTTATCTAAGCTCCAAGACAAGCTTTCAAACCGTGAGAAGGAACTCGAGAATCTCACCTGGGAGCTAAATAAGTCGAAGGCTTCCTTTACTCGAAAGGAAGAGGAGTTGGAAGAGCTTCGGGCAAGCTTGGAGGCGGTGCACCAAGAACAGACTAGCTTTGCCGAGCAGGTAATACGACATTCGTGTGTTCATCTTTTACATTCATATAACTTGATGCTTACTACCTTGTTCTGCCTTTGCAGATTGGGCAAAAGGATGTCCTGGTAGGGCAACTTCAGTAAGAGGTTGCAGCCAAGGACACGAAGATCCTAGAGCTGAAGAGGCAGAATGAGATCGTGACCTCGGAGATAGATATTTTATGGGGAGAGCTTTCCTTGAACCTGGATCTTCTTCGAAGTATTCAGAAGGAGGTTACTGCATTATCTGCGACCAAGACAGGGTCCGATGAAGATGCGTCCTCCTACAAGAAAGATGTTTCCACTGCAAACGCTCGAGCCAGGGAGATATCCGAGAAGGCCGGGTAGAAGTTGGCTCGGGTCATTACTTATGCTCATCTGTAAGCTTGAAGGCAGGCCTTTGAGGAAGCAAGCGTTGAAGGTGTCAATCTTTTTGTTGAGATTAAGAAAGCCAGAAATATGGAGGAAAGATCAGGACCTTCGACTACTTCAGATGAGGACTCTGGAAGTGATTCAGATGGTAGTGAGGGTGAGGAATAGTCTCACGTCGTCCTTTCTGCTTCTTCTTTTCTTTCTTTTGTGTATGGGCTCCTCGGGAGAGTTTTGTAAAGACAAATTATGTAAATGAATTTTTAGAGTGCAAAGAGACCCTTTTATTTCAAGCCTTCAAATTTTATTTTCCAGTGCTTATGCAAAGCTAGTCTTTTGAATTTTGATGTCAGTTTTCTTAGAGACCATACCTCGGATAGTAGAGATCATCTTGAATGGGCACCATCCCGAGGCTATATTGATAGCCCTTTTAGAGCCCTTTTTATAATATCATAGAGCGAGATCGATGTAGATAGCCACTTAGAGCTCATTTTCATTTTGATAGAGATCCTCTAGATCGGGCACCATCTCGAGGCTTAAATTGATACGGGAATCTTGACCCCTTAAACTCCATGTGACAGTATCGTTCGTATGACATGGCCATGAAGTGGCTGCGGTGGTCCCGCTGGTACACTTCCCCAAAAGTGATAATATCCTAGTCAGAATTAATTGGACTTTAGTGTAGGCGAGCAGTCGCCGCTTGCTCTATATATGAGCTTGCTTTCCTTTTATCTGAGGACTTTGCTATTTTTGTAGAAGTTTTCGTCCTTGCGTCACTGCTTCCGCCATTTTAGTTCAAAGCTTTCGTTTAAGTTTTCATCTCCTTCTTCTTGTTTCAAAGTAGTGATGGCTGCTATGCCCAAATTTGTTCACCAAGAAGAGGAGAGTTCCTCATCTACTTCCCGCTCGGTCGGTGGTACACCGCCAGTGTCCGATGAGCTAATCTCGAGATGCTTTATCTCGAGGATGGACTTTACATTAGAGGGACCGTCCAATGTTCACGGCCATCGGGAGCATGCATCGAGGTTTATCTCATCAATAGGAGAGGAACACCTTAAGGCGGTTAGGAGAGACTGCGGATGGGGAGAAAATGTGGTACTGGAGGCACCTTCCATGGAAGAGAGCATCATGGCTCATGTAGAGGGGTTTTTGAATGTATACACGTACCCCTTCACACTACGCCCCATCGATAAAGTCGTTCTCGAGTTTTGTAGAAGATATCGGGTTATCCTGGCATAGGTTCACTCGTCGTTTTGGAAGGTAGTGTTGATGATAAGGTACTTTGCAGATAAAGCCGGGATCAATTTCACCCTTAGCCACCTAGTTAGATTTTACCAGCCCTTACATTATCGGGGCCAGATTACTCTACGATGTCGATCCACTCAGCCCTTTGTTACCAGTAATAAAGAAGACGGGTACCGAGGGTGGATGAGTTGATTTGTCCGAGTGCGGACTGTCGATATTATCCCCACAAAGTTCCTGCCATTTCTCGAGAAATGGAATTTCACACATAAGTGGTACACTTGTGTTTTTATGATTTTGTTCATGGTAGAGGTAGACTCCGTAAAGATGTTTTGCTTTCCTTCTCTACAGTAATCCTGTGGTTGCTATATGTGGTCCCCGATCTGGCGGATTGGACTCAGAAACTGGAAGCTTGCTCAACTTACGATGAGCGTAAGTGGCGAGATTTGTCCAAAGGTAGATGGGAGGCCAAACACCACGGTACGTTCTGTGTGGCCTATTTTCTTTCAAATGTACTATCTTTTATGTGTATTAACTCCATCACCGCAGGCATTGGAGAATTTTTTGAGATGAGACCATTCTCCCTTGGACAGGAGGAAGGATCGTTGGCTTCGGGGCTGAGGAATGATAACAAAAAGAAGGAATCTTTAAATGACGAAGATGCTCATAGCGAGGCAAGCCCTGCTCGAAGGCTCAAAGGAGATCTATTGGCTGATCTTGCAGCACCCAAGGCTTCTAGACTTGGAAGAATGGCTAGCCGCCATCTTCTTTTCTCGTCGAAGGTACTTTAAGGGATACAGGTGTTATGTCGTCGTCTTCATCTCCTGTCGAAGGTACTTTGAGTGATACAGGTTTTCTGCCGCTGTTTTGACCTCCTGTCGAAGGTACTTCGAGGGATGTTCGAGACCAGGGGCCACCTAAATCAGGCGAGGTCTCGAGCGACCATGTTCCCACCGAGATCGGTTTAACTAGGGCTGGTCAGACCTGGCCAGTATATGCATGGTCAACCTTTGAGGAGGCTCAGTGACTTTGTTCTATGGTGAGTTTTTGTTGACTTTGTTGGTTTTTTGATTTTGCATTTTGATTTTCTCATTGAGCTTCTTTTTCATAGGCCTGTGACAAGCTCAAGTCCGATTGCTCTGCCGTGAAGCCAGGCTGCGGAAGGCCTTAGATGAGGAGAAATCCCTCAGGCTTCTTTGTGATAAAAGGGGAAAGGAGCTGAGACACTTTCGGTATGATATTAATCGAAGCTTGAACTACGAGGGCCACCTCGAGAAACATGTAACCTTTGTTTTAAGAGGATGCGTGCTTCTTCTCCTATATCCGGAGATTAACATTTTGATATTTCAGTTGTAGAGAAAGATGGAGGACATGGAACGCCTTTGGGGAAAAGTTGGCCAAGCCAAGTATGAGTGTGATGAGCTAAAGGCTCAAATAGATTCCCAAGTTACGGCCAAGAAGAATGCTTTGTCCAAGGCTTCTACCCTCGAAGTGCAGCTCCGGAACGCTCGTGAAAACAACTTGGTCGAGAGGAGTAGTATTGCAAGTCTCGAGTTTGACCTTTTGAAGATGAAGGTCGAGGTTGTGGATGCCCGGGCTGAAGCTGAAGAGATTCGGGCCAACGCTGCTAAGAAAGTGGCCGCTTATTTAAAAGATGTTGCCGACGCTCGGGCTGAGTTGAGAGGGACTTCCGATCGGGAGAGCAGAAGCAATGAATATGCTCGGTGCAAATCCCAAAGGTAAACCCTCGAGGAGATCCACGTTAGGGACTTTGATATCTCGGAAGATATAGAGCAGGCCAAGGCAGATGAATACGATGCCAAGTTCCTTGCCAGCGATGCCGAAAATAGTGAGGAACGGGCCGATAGGGCCGTAGTCCCTGAGGGGAATGTAGGCTAGGCCTTTCCTTCTGATTCTGCATATAATTCTCTTACAGAACATTGTAAATGAAGCTTTGTATTTTTTTCACATACATATAAAAAGAAGCCTTTTTCTCCATTCGGGAATTTCTCTTTGCTTGTGTGCGACTTTCTTTAACTTGTATTTTGACGTTTGTCAATGATTAGCCAGATAAACTGGACTTCGAGGTGAAAAACCCCTAGGTTTACAAATCGGCATAAGACTTGTTAGGCTGGCCCGTAGGCTCTTACGCATTTGTCCAAAGGCATTTTCTAGTTAACCATTTCGGGCTCAATTTTCGAGTCGAGTTTCGAATTTGAGCTCATCGACCCTTAGGTTTTTGAATTTTGAGTTGGCTCTTAGGATGCTATACGTCGGGTCGGTACGACCTTTAATATAGGCTGGCGCTTAGGCTCTTACGCGTCGGGTCAGTATGACCTTTAATATAGGCTGGCGCTTAGGCTCTTACGCGTTAGGTCGGTATGACCTTTAATTTAAGCTAGCAATAGTGTCTCTTACGCGTTGGGTCGGTATGAACTCTAAGGTAGGCTTTATTTTTCCCTCGTTGAACACTTTTTGAAGTTTTTGTGTTTGTCCGACTCTTTGACGGTTCAATATAAACCTCGATTGTGAGTCGTTATGTGACAATAAATGAGCACCTCTGGAGGTTTCGCTCAATGGATGAATTGTTCGAATCATTTTTATTGTTTGGAGTTGATATGATCGAAGCTCTTTTGCTTATGCCGAGGGTAGCCTAATTAACCGGTTCTTTTCGAAGTATTTTCGAAGTAATTGAAGGCCTATGATTTTATGGCGACAGTCCGAGTCGCGTTAGTTTGGCTGTAGCCTTATGACCGTAGTCATTATGTTTGGCCGTAGCCTTGTTAGTCCCCGAGTGAGGTAGCCTTGGCATTTATATCGAGGGTATGCCTTTTTAGGGGTCTTAAAGTTCGAATATATAGCCTTGACTTTAAAATCGGGATTATGCCTTTTGTAAGGTCTTATAATATTGAACAAGCCTTACTCGAGGTCTTACAGATAGGTTACTTGGTACAAGTATAATTCATGCCTTGCTTGAGGTCTTATAGGTTTGGTATTGCCTTATGGAGGTCTTTCGGGCTGGGGGTTGCCCATTTGGTGTCTTACGGCCTCTAGTTTTTCGTAGGTCGATGAGGTGATAGTCTACGACAATCCCTGGGACATCGAGAGTTTTTGGCTCTGGAGCCGTTCTTTGATGTTGCCTCATTGAGGTCTTAGGAGTTCAAAGTTTTCGGCCTGGAGGTTTTATGGCTTCGAGTTTATGACGTCAGTTCCCGGGTGTTTGGGAAATTTCTGGCCTTTGAGCTATTTCTTGTGAAAATAGCAAACTTCTTTGAAGTGCAAAGTGCTCTGTTGGTAGAAGTCAAACTATATTCCTTGATTACTTGGCACAAGTGTTACATAGTTTTTGCTATTGAGGGTTCGATTGTTCTATGCGGACACAGTTCATTCAACCGTTTGGCTTGATACATCATTTTTCTATTGAGACCCTCTCTGGCTTGTCTTGATTTCTACGGGGAGATGATCTCCCGGGTTGATGCCCCCTAGTATTTGAGGATGGTCGAAGAGAAGCCTTGAATACTTGTTAAGTTCTCCTTAGGTAGCATATAGATGTTGCCTCGTTAAAAACCTTGCCGGTAAAACCCTTCTTGGGATAAAATTCGATCAAAGTAAAAGAGTGCAATGCATGCTTTAAAACCTAAGGTCTTCGAGCTGGAAGATGTGCTTCGATTCTTCTTAACCAGATTCCTATACAAAGGTTAGTGTAAAATAAAAAGGGAGACGGTTATACCTTAGTTGCGATGGCACTTGAGCCTCGATATTCTTTAACCGCTCACTCCAGGGATGTGGTACGGTCCTTCGCTTATTTACTCGAGTGCGGCCAAGCATGTATCTTCTAATTGCTATTTTACTGTTTGCCTATCCTTTAGTTCCTTCGATGTTGAAGGCGTCGATGCCGGTGCCACATCGTGCACCACGAACATCTCTTTAGCTGTATGTTGCTCCCCATATACCATTTTTATTCCATCCTTTGTTGGAAACTTCATCATTTGATGAAGGGTTGATGGTACTGCTCTCTTGCAGTGTATCCATGGCCTTATGAGCAATCATTGTATCTCATGTCTCCTTTGATGACATGAAACTTAACATTTTGGGTTGTGCAGGCCGAGTCGTCCGAGTTGCTCTACCACCCTCGACCTGATAATGTTGACCGAGCTACCTGGATCAACAAGTACACGTTTAATTTGAAATGTATTCACAAGAAAATAAATTACCAATGCATCGTTGTGAGGCTAAGACAGGGTCTCGATGTCCTCGTCGCTGAATGTGAGAGCGTCCTCGGGTATGTAACCTCGAGTTCGCTTTTCCTTGGTGATGGATATTTTTGTTCGTTTGACAATGGTTTCTTGTGAGATGTCGACTCCCCCAACAATCAGGTGGATGACATGTTGTGGTTCTTCTGTTTCATTTTTCCTGTTCGCCTCTCTTTCCCAGAATTGATTTTTGGCTCGGTCGCTGAGAAACTCTCGGAGATGTCCTTTGTTGATTAGTCGGGCTACTTATTCTCCGATATGGCTATAATATTTGGTCCTATAACTGTGTGTGCCGTGAAATTCGCACATCAGGTAAGGGTTCCTTTGCGATGGGTCTGATAGTATGGGTTTTGGCCACCTAGTATCTTTGATTTTACCTATGGCTGATACGATGTCTGAAACATCAATGTTGAAGTTGTACTCAGATATCACGGTGCCTCCATCGGTCCTACGTATCTGTCGAATTCGGCTCTGTTCATGAGTCCCCGAGGATTCTAACCTCAATCTGCTCTTTGGTCATTTCGGGGAATGTTACATCCTGGGGCGTTTCTACGATCTTTGGTGTATGGTTGGTACCTTTCCTTGTTTGGCTTTGGCTCCTTTGCTAGGAGCCTGCTAGGATATACTGATCCTGAGGGATCTCCTATCTCAAGACCCAAACCGATGGGCCGCGACGGGCGCCTGAGTCTTACCTGTCAAAGACACCTAAGCATGCATCTAAAATATGAACCTGAATAACATCTGCTGCATTACAAAATTAACATACGTTAAAGAAGCCTTCCATCAAGGCATATGTATGTATACAGGCAAAATACAGTGGGTCAGCCGGCAAGGCTGCTATAGACAACTATACATCAAAAACTGAAAGCTGACAAGGCCACATACAACCCAACTAGAGATACTGTCTACAGACCTCCAACAGAAACATAACTGTGCAAAGACGGGACTGAGCCACGTCATACTCATATACATATATATGTACAAATGTATCGTACCAATATCAAAAGCAACTCCGGATCAAATGGAGCACGCCAACTCTCGCTGATCAGGGATCCTAAGAATGGGGACTGTCAGCTTGCCTACCTGCACCTGCGGGCATGAAACGCAGGCCCCGTAAAATAGGGCGTCAGTACGAAAAATGTACTCAGTATGTAAGGCATGGAAATTAGTACGTAAAAGACATAGAGGAAACATGGAATACTGAAACACATTTTTCAATTTGATTAACTTTGTAAATACTGAAACGTTTATAACGTCATGCACGTGTGTGTAAATGTCATGCCATGCATAGGTATGGTGTACATAATATCATCAAGCCACTGGGGGCATCCCATCATATCATCTCGGCCACTGTGAGCAATATCATCAACATATACCAGCTGATCAGGTCGCGATGCGTATATAACGCCATAACCTTTTCCATATCCTATATACATATATATATACATACATATATACGTGTATATAACGTCATCTGGTGTCATTTTTTAGCCATTGTGGGCAATATTATCATCATATACCAACTGATCAGGTGGTGGTGCGTATATAACGTCGTAACCTTTTCACATATCCCATATACATATATTTACATATATACGTGTATATAACGCCATCTGGTCATGGGTCAATGTACATGTACGAAATGCATGAAAAATATGTAATAATCTCAATATTCCTTCCGGATAAATTTTTCCAACTGCGTATTATTCTGAGACTCATGAACAAAAGAAACTAATAATTCTCATGGGGAATCAAGAATATAGACACCCTACTATTTCTATGAATAGAATAATTTATACAAACCGTGTATTTTCTCGTTTCTTTCGTATAATCTAGACCATGCCAAAAGAAAGAAGGGAGGGCCTTAACATACCTGGAGTAGGGAAAACTTCGTATAATATTCCGTTGGAAAACCTTCGTTGATTAAACGAAATTTGTCCCTAGTTCTTAGAAATTCATGGACGAAATTGCTTCTTTGGAATGAACTAACATTTTCTGTATTTGTTGAGCAGTGGTTTCAAATGCCAAAGAGTTAAACCAATTAAGGTTAAAAGAGGGAAATGGAGAACGTTTCCAGAGATGAAATAGTTGTAGTAGGAACATCCATCTCAATGATATTTGGTCTCATAGATGGTTGCTATTGTTATATCATACTTAAACCTGCATAATTCACCTTGGATTATCCTTGAGATTTTGAAAGGAACACGTTTGTGTTTTCTTGGAATTTTGATTCATATCAGATTGTAAAGACAACCATTTCTTACTTAATCCTAGTTTGCCACCTAGGCATAGTGACTCCTTAGTCACTCTTTGACATTGGTGGCTTCTTGCCAAGTTTGAGAGGTTATTTTATTAATTTTTTTATCTACTTATTAGTTAATCGGGTAATGTCCTGTTACCCGGTAATTAATCAATTATCAACATAATTTAAAATTTGCCCCAAATTACTTAAAATTCTACTTATTTTTAAAATACTTCATATATACTTTATATATTATACTACCGGGGTCATATGGTACCTTTCATGGTACTAGTTCATAATTATCGGGTATTATCGCTCGACCCGTAATATAATTCCAAATTGACCACTTTCAAGGAAACTCGTTTTCGTTAATCCGTATACCCCTTTATCCCTCATAATACTTATTTATCGCTTGTTATAAATAACATTAATACGTTAACGTCAAGATGATCTCATCCCCTATTCTACGTCGGTTAACCGAAGACGAAACTTTTAACGCACGAAAATGCGAGATGTAACATCCTTCCCCCTTTAGAAACATTCATCCTCAAATGTTCCACTCTCCGTGATCCATATAACTTTGGCAAGGTCGCCTTTTGTAACAATACAACTACCAACTCTCCCCGTAGAAGCTTAATAATTCAATGACACACAAGAGTGAGGTTATGACGTCTCAGTTGGACCCTTCTCTGGAAGAGGAAATAGGTAGGGATATATAGACTTCATGTTTTCCTCGGCCTCCCAAGTCATTTCTTCCACATTGTTGTTTCTCCAAAGCACTTTCACGGAGGCTACCTCCTTATTCTGCAGCTTGCGGATTTGTCGGTCTAGAATGGCAACCAGAATTTCCTCATATGACAGTCCTCTGTAATCTGTAAATAATTCGTGGGAACCAATCGGGTAGGATCTCCAATCCACTTTCGTAACATAGATACGTGAAAAACTGGATGGACAGACTCCAATTCCGAGGGAAATTCTAACTCATAAGCTACTCGGCCCACTCTCCGAATGATCCTATAAGGCCCAATATACCATGGGCTAAGTTTGCCCTTCTTGCCAAATCTTATCACACCCTTCATAGGCGACACCTTCAAGAATACCCAATTATTAAACCCGAATTTTAAATCTCGACGTCGCACGTTAGAATATGATTTCTGACGACTCTGGGCTGTTAATAGTTGATTCCTGATTAGCTTTACTTTTTCTATGGCTTGCTGAACTAGGTCTGGCCCGTGTAATCCAGATTCTCCATCGTCGAACCACCCTATAGACGACCTACACTTTCGTCCGTAAAGAGCTTCGTATGGAGCAATCTGAATACTGGAATGGTAGCTATTATTATATGCAAACTCAATAAGCGACATATGATCATCCCAGCTACCTTTGAAGTCTATTACACAAGCTTGTAACATATCTTCTAGTGTTTGAATCGTATCCTCAGCCTGTCCGTCTGTCTGGGGGTAAAATGTTGTACTAAGACTTACTTGAGTCCCCAATCCCTTTTGGAAGGACCTCCAAAAGTTAGCTGTAAATTGAGCTCCTCTATCCGAGATAATAGATACAGGGACACCATGCAGTCGTACTATCTCCTTGATATAAAGCCTTGCATAATCTTCTGAGGAATATGTAGTTCTAACGGGCAGAAAATGGGCTGACTTTGTGAGCCTATCAATAATCACCCATATCGAATCGAACTTACGCTGGGTACGAGGTAAGACTACGATGAAGTCCATATTGATTATTTCGCATTTCCAAGTTGGAATTTCCATAGCCTACAATAATCCACCAGCTTTTTGATGCTCAATCTTAATTTGCTGACAATTAGGGCGTTGAGCAACAAATTATGCTATATCCTTTTTTTTCTGTCCCACCAATATATTTTCTTGATGTCATGATACATCTTTATCGCTCCTAGATGGATAGAATAGTGGGAATAGTGAGCTTCTCCCATAACATGCCGATGCAACCCTGCAACATTAGGTACACATAATCACCCTTGATATCTGAGAACCCCATCTTCGGTAATTTCAAATGGTGTCTTCTCCTTTTGAAGAGTGGTATCTCTATAATGAACTAGCACAGGATCCTCGTACTGGCATTCCTTTACTTTAGTTACTAAAGAAGATGTTGTCGTATCCTTAAGAGTAATTCCAATGTCACCTGAGTCCAGTAACTCCAAGACTAGCTAGCTGATGAAAATCGTGGGTTATTCCCCTCTTTTCTGGCTGCAAATACGACAGGCTACCCATAGATATACGGCTGAGAGCATCGGCAACTACGTTTGCCTTCCCCGGATGGTATAAATATAAACGTCATAGTCTTTAAGTAGCTCCAACCATCTCCTTTGACAAAGTTTCAATTCCTTTTGCTTGAAGATGTATTGGAGGCTCTTATGATCCGTATAGATATTAACATGAATGCCATACAAGTAGTGCCTCCACATCTTTAGTGAATGAATTACCGTGGCTAACTCTAACTCGTGGGTCGGGTAGTTCTTCTCGTGCTTTCTTAGTTGTCTAGAATCATAGCCAAAACCTTACCATGCTGTATCAGCACACAACCCAATCCAATGCTTGAAGCGTCACAATAGATAACGTAACCACCGGTCACTTCTGGAAGTGTTAGAATCAGTGCTGAAGTTAATCTGTCCTCTAAGGCCTAGAAAACTCTGTTCACAAGCGTCGGTCCATTGAAATCTAGTTCCCTTCTAAGTTAACTTGCATAGTTTTCCTAATCTTGCACAATTCAGGAGATTCCCCTCTTCAAAGGCCCAAGCTTCATCTTTTATCCCTTACAATTGCGCCATTATCCCACTATTAGGGCAACATTTCATCTATTCTAAACGCTACTAGTCTTAGATTCCTTTGAGTTCATTCGGGCTATACTGAGCCTCCTATAACTTAGGGAAACCATCAGCTCTCTTATGAGCTTAACCCCAAGGACTTACCCATTCCCGTTACCTTTTCACTCATCCTTTCTTATCCTTCCTCGTATCTTTCTAAAACCTTGTCGCTCTACCATACTTTTTAGCTTACGACCTACATATATCTATCTATACTTATTCGTAATCTTTCTTCATCTTACTTGAATCATAGATTTCCTTATGTTATTCTAGAACATTAAGCGAGGCAATTACAAATTTCCTGTAATATCCTGCCAAATAGAGAAGCTATGAACCTTCATCGGTGTTGTGGGTCTAGGCAAAGTCTTCACTGCCTCAATTTCTTGTGTATCCACCTGGATGCCTTCCTCTGAAATAATATGCCCAAGGAAATTTACAGGGTTCAACCAGAATTCACACTTAGAAAATTTTGCAAATAACTTCCTTTCTTGTAGAACTCTGAGCACCATACGCAGATGACCAGCATGATCATCCTCTAAACGAGAATATACCAATATATCATCAATAAATAGAATTACAAACAGATCTGAGAAAGGCCTGAACACATAGTTCATCAAATCCATGAATACTGCTGGGGCATTGGTCAGACCGAACGACATAACCCGAAACTCAAAGTGCCCAAATCTAGTCCTGAATGCTGTCTTCGGAATATCTTCACCCTTAACCCTTACTTGATGATACCCGGACCTCAAGTCTATCTTTGAAAAGCACTTGGCACCTTGCAACTAATCAAATAAGTCATCAATCCTCGGGAGCGGGTACTTATTCTTGATCGTCACCTTATTCAGTTGCCTATAATCAATACACATTCTTAAGGAACTATATTTCTTCCTTACAAACAACACATGTGCTCCCCACGATGACGTACTAGGTCTGATAAAACCTTTTTCAAGCAAGTCTTTTAGTTGTTCTTTCATCTCTTTCAGCTTTGTGGGGGCTATTCTATAGGGAGGAATAGATATTGGGTGAGTATATGGTAGTAGGTCAATAGAAAACTCAATTTCTTGCTCTGGTAGGAGACCCGGAAGCTCATCGGGAAAACATCGGGAAACTCATTCATCACAAGGATGGACTGAATGGTTGGTAACTCTACTTTCGTATCCCAAACCCGAACTTAGTGATAAATGTAGTCCTTTCTGATTATCTTCCTTGCCTTGAGATGGGAGATAAATTTACCTCTTGGTGATGCGGTATTATCTTTCCATTCTAAAACAGGCTTTCCTGGAAACTGAAATCAACCCACCTTTGGTCTATACTTGACATTAGCATAACAAAAGGCCAATCAATCCATATCAATTATAATATCAAGTCCTACCTAACCGAGCACCACGTACCTTATCCTTGTTTGTTCTCAAATCTATCATGGTTCATTACGACAACATCCATATATATATATATATAACAACATTAAGACTTAACTCGCATAACTAATTTAGAAAAAAGGTTTATATACATAGGGGTCGACTAGGCCGTAGACATATCATACCCAAAACTATATACATGATAATATCTGCAAAGCCTCTAAGTAGTCACAACCAATATATATACAAGTCGGGACGGGGCTCCCTACATCCTCATAAAACAACCAAACACCTTTAAAACCCTGACATGGTAATATTCTAAGAAGAGGTGGAACCCACCAACCAAACACTGACACTTGTAGGAAGCCTACAGTAGAGGGTCCTTGCCTCGTCCTACATAAGAACCTCGATCAGACACACTCCGAAGCAGAATCTTTATGTCCTTATCAGTTACCTTCCTTTTATTGGCCCGACTACTATCTTGTTCCTCTGCGTATCCCATAACATACACTGAAGAACCTTGATTCACGGACTCCCAAGACTGTGGACTATTCAGAACCTCAGAAGAGCTGGTGTCCTCAAATACCTTGATATAATTTTGAGCCTGAGGGAATCCCGGCTGTGCCAATCCATGCACTAGTTCCATCATACCTTGATCAACGGGCTGTGAAACTAAGGGCCTTGGTAAGGTCGGAACTCCTCTCACCCTATCTACTGCCGGAGTGGTTGAAACAACTCGAATAGATGGCTCATATGGATCCTCGGATGGATCCTCCTCAATAGAACCCATGATCTCTGATGGATCTGATTCCATAGTATAACTTATCTCTCTTTCTAGCACCTTTGTAGCCTTCTGACCCGTGCTAGTGACTCTAGTCTTCGTAGGCATCGCTAAAAACGTAACACATCGTTAGGAACACGAATGCTTATATTGTACGATCTAAGATAAGAAAAGAGGGTAACATCCTATATGTCCTATAGCCTCCTGTCTATAAGTGTGGTGCACGACACACCCATAAACAAGACTCTACTAGACACAGTCTGGAGACAATCCTAGGATAGAACTGCTCTGATACCACTTTTGTCATGACCCAAACCGATGGGCCGCGACGGGCGCCTGAGTTTTACCTGTCAAACACCCCTAAGCACGCGTCTAAAATATGAACCTGAATAACATCTGCTGCATTACAAAATTAACATACGTGAAAGAAGCCTGCCATCAAGGCATATGTACGTATACAGGCAGAATACAGTGGGCCAGCCGGCAAGGCTGCTATAGACAACTATACTTTAAAAACTGAAAGCTGACAAGGCCACATACAACTCAACTAGACATACTGTCTACAGACCTCTAACAAAAACATAACTGTACAAAGACGGGACTGAGCCACGTCATACTCATATACATATATATGTACAAACATATCGTACCAATATCAAAAGTAGCTCCAGATCAAATGGAGCACGCCAACTCTCGTTGATCAGGGATCCTAAGAATGGGAACCGTCAGCTTGCCTACCTGCACCTGCGGGCATGAAATGCAGGCCCCGTAAAATAGGGCATCAGTATGAAAAATATACTAAGTATGTAAGACATGGAAATTAGTCTGTAAAAGACATAGATGAAACATGGAATACTGAAACACATTTTTATATTTGATTAACTTTGTAAATACTGAAACGTTTATAACGTCATGCACGTGTGTGTAAATGTCATGCCATGCATAGGTATGGTGTACATAATATCATCAAGCCACTGGGGGCATCCCATCACATCATCTCGGCCACTGTGGGCAATATCATCAACAGGTACCAGCTGATCGGGTTGTGGTGCGTATATAATGCCATAACCTTTCCCATATCCCATATACATATATATACATACATATATACGCATATATAATGCCGTTTGAATACATACATATATACGCGTATATAACGCTGTTTGAATCATATTTTAGCCACTGTGGACAACATCATCAACATATACCAGTTGATCAGGTGGTGGTGCATATATAACGCCATAACCTTTTCACATATCCCATATACATATATTTACATATATACGCGTATATAACGCCATCTGGTCATGGGTCAATGCACATGTACGAAATGCATGAAAAATACGTAATAATCTCAATATTCCTTCCGGATAAATTTTTCCAACTGCGTATTATTCTGAGACCCATGAACAGAAGAAAATAATAATTCTCATGGGGAATCAAGAATATAGACACCCCTACTATTTCTATGAATATAATAATTTATACAAATCGTGTATTTTCTCATTTCTATTGTATAATCTAGACCATGCCAAAAGAAAGAAGGGAAGGCCTCAACATACCTGGAGTAGGGAAAACTTCGTATAATATTCCGTTGGAAAACCTTTGTTGAATAAACGAAATTTGTCCCTACTTCTTAGAAATTCATGGACGAAATTGTTTCTTTGGAATGAACTAACGTTTTCTGTATTTGTTGAGCCAGTGGTTTCAAATGCCAAAGAGTTAAACCAATTAAGGTTAAAATAGGGAAATGGAGAATGTTTCCAGAGATGAAATAGTTGGAGTAGGAACATCCATCTCAATGATATTGGTCTCACAGAGGGTTGCTAATGTTATATCATACTTAAACCTGTATAATTCACCTTGGATTATCCTTGAGATTTTGAAAGGAACACGTTTGTGTTTTCTTTGGAATTTTGATTCATATCAGATTGTAAAGACAACCATTTCTTACTTAATCCTAGTTTTCCACCTAGGCATAGTGACTCCTTAGTCACTCTTTGACATTGGTGGCTTCTTGCCACATTTGAGAGGTTATTTTATTAATTTTTTTATCTACTTATTAGTTAATCGGGTAATGTCCTGTTACCCTGTAATTAATCAATTACCCGCATAATTTAAAATTTGCCCCAAATTACTTAAAATTCTATTTATTTTTAAAATACTTCATATATACTTTATATATTATACTACCAGGGTCATATGGTACCTTGCATGGTACTACTTCATAATTATCGGGTATTATCGCTCGACCCGTAATATAATTCCAAATTGACCACTTTCAAGGAAACTCGTTTTCGTTAAACCGTATACCCCTTTATCCCTCATAACACTTATTTATCACTTCTTATAAATAATGTTAATACGTTAACGTCAAGATGATCTCATCCCCGATTCTACGTCGGTTAACCGAAGACGAAACTTTTAACGTACAAAAATGCGAGATGTAACATCCTAGTTGGTCGTCCTCGACCCTAATCTTTGATTGTTATCGGTTGGGGATATCCGCCCAAGCTATGGCGGGATATTCAACCATGTTCTGCTTTAGCCGCTTCGAAGCTGTTGAACTTCGTTCGTTCAAACCTTGGGTTAAGGCCTGTACTGCCCAGTCATCTAAGACTGGTGGTAATTCCGTTCGCTGCATTTGAAAGCGGGATACAAACTCCCACGGCATCTCATTTTCTATTTGTTTTATTTTGAAGACGTCGTATTTTCTCATGGCAACCTTGATGGCACCGACATGTGCCTTTATAAAAGAATCAGGCAGCATGTAAAATGAGTCTATCGAGTTTAGAGATAGGTTGTGATACCACATCATGGCCCCTTTTGAATGTGTTTCTCCGAATTTCTTTAACAGAATGAATTCGATCTCGTCGTCCTTCAGGTTATTTCCCTTTACAGCACAAGTGTAAGTAGTGATGTGCTCGTTGGGGTCTGAGGTTCCATTGTACTTCGGGATTTCGGGCATCTGAATTTCTTCGGGATAGACTTTGGAGCTGCACTCGATAGGAATGGCTTTTTTACGAACTTCTTGGAATCTATACCCTTTAGAATCGGGGGTGCGCTCGGGATCTGGTCGACCCTTGAATTGTAGGTTTCCACTTTTTTATCATTAGCTTCTATCTACTTTTCGCCCGATTCATTCCTCTTTGTGAGGTCCTCGAGCATCTTCATAATAACTGGGTCGGTTGTTGACCCGTTGTCGCTTGATCTCTCCGGCACTAGTTCGGCTTAAGGGGCCATTTCTAGTGCTGATGTGCTTGGAGTTTTATGGTGGCTTTTCAGTTGAGCAATCGCCAGCTGTTGTGCCTGCAACATCTCAAAAACGACGTGAAGGCTCACCTCTTGTTCCTCCCGAGCTGGGGTTTTCTAAGCTTTATGCTAGTTTTCTTGTCGTATACTCCTGTTAGTATGGGAGCTTATATCGACATGTTGGGCATTGCATAAGACCACATCCACGGGGATTGGTTCTGGTGCATCCTCAGGTTTTGTGGTAGTTGCCAATACCTGGAACAACTACACCACTCTCTCTATGGTCCTCAGGACCGTTGTTTTCATGTGTATTCACTGAGTTAGACATTTTGACCTGAAATCAAAGATCCTTGGACAAGAAAAAGTGTGAAAGATAACTTGCATTATTTAGTAAACCAGCACGAAAACAATCACTATTATTTTTAGCCCCACGGTGGGCGCCAAACTGTTTACCTCAAAAATGGTAATTACAATTAGATTTTATTTTGTGGTTCTAAAAATATATGATTTATTTTTATGCTAGTTGTTAGGAAATAGATACTATGTGTAAGTTAGGAAAATGATATAGGAGCTTGAAGGGAGTATGCTAGGTATGCAAATCGAATGGCCGAGAATCAGGGCCTCGAGCTGGCCTATACTGGCCTCGAGGTCGAGCTAATGAGCTTGATGCGGCGATCGATGAAGGAATAACAGTTCCAAGGGCCTCAATAATAGTCTTTATGATCAATGATGAGTAATAAAGGAAGAACAATCAATGAAACACAATAAATGTAAGTAATAAATCAAAGGAAAGTTGATAGAGTGTATTTAAGTTAGAGAGTAGAGAATCTTCTTGTTCTTGTCTTGAATATCATGTGTGCAAAAAATAACAAGGGTCTCCTTTATATAGAAGGGGGAATCCCAACATAGTACATATGTATTTATTACAAAGGTTTGTAGCTGGTAAAACTATTTAATATTACGGTATGGACTTGCACTATTCTTATAGACTTGGTCAGATCTAACCACTTGCTTTAGGAATCTTCCACTGGTCCATCATCATAGCCACAAATTTATACTGCCCCGAGGTCGAGTTATGCTTCGAGCCTTCTAGTTTATCAAACCTCGAGCCGTGCCTCGAGCCTTCAGGCAATGAGCTATGGAATGCCATGATTATCCCAAAATCGGACTCTCCAATTTTAGCCGTATATAGGGTTGCCATTCTTATATGCGCCAAGTCCCTGCATTCATCAAGTTGCTCAAAGCAGACTAACATTGCTTCTTTGTTTGAATCTTCATTTTCTTGGAAGAATATTAAGGTGAGCTCCCTTACTTCCACCGGGATTAAGGCTTCTGCTCCGTACACAAGGGAAAAAGGATTTTCTCCTGTTCTTGATTTGTCCATTGTTCGTGTATAGGGTAAAATATGCTATGCCAGGTGGCCGCTTAAAAGAATGACAGGTGAAACCTAAGGTGAGGGATAGTCAGAACCGAAGGCAATAATCCTATTTGGTACCGGAAGGAATGACACTCATAAAGAGGCAATAAATATCCTCCTCCCGTAGCATTTAATGGAGAATATTCCACAGTACTTAATACTCTACCGTTACAAAAAAGATATGGCATTCATGCCTGCCGTTACACACTCTTCAATAGCCCTCATAATTGGCATTGTAGAGGGGATAGATCCTAGGTCCTTGTTCCCTAGATGTAAATATAAATAGTAATCTCAATTACCATTGTAAGGGAAGACTTTTTCTAGCAAACTCACACTATAATTAATTAAAAGCTCTATACAATTTTACTTTATTGTTCTTTAGTTTCATCATTGTTCTGCCTGGAAACTCTAACCCAGGAATTACTATTTTTTGTAATTTTATCTTCATTTCAAGGCTAAGTATTGCATATTTCTTTAATTATTACATTATTTCAAGGCCAAATTAATTCACTTGTCTAGAAACTAGGCAACCTCACACAACAGGATACTATTATGACGGAGTTGAAAGAGGCATTATGGGGGGCTTCTAATTACGCGAATAGATGAGATCTAGTTCCTCTCGGCGCTTACACAAATCAACCAATGCAGAGGGTTGACAACAACACCCCGAGGGGCGAGGTTGGTTTCGATGGGGTTGAGAGGAGCGGATCCGGCCCCAATTACGAAAACAATACCTTGAAGAATGAACTCTTACGATTTATGAGAGAAGTGAAAGCCCACATGGACCAAATCTTGGGCGCACCACTGGTACTAAAAGGACCGGACTAAAATAAGTATACTCAGTTGTTCTACAAACCAAGCGCGACACCCGAATTAATCCTGAAGCAGTTTAAAAGGCCCAACGTGCTAAAGTATGATGGAACTTCAGACCCTCAGTAGCATATTACCACGTAAACAATGGCGGTGAAAGGGAATGATATTCACTGTTACCCGAGCATTCCATAGATTCCTTTGAGATGCTCACAGATTCGTTTATTAAGTCTCATGCTAGGGCTAGAAAGGTGCAGGCCCGAAAGACCGACATATTTAGAATTGCATAAAAAGTATCTGAGTTTCCGCAAGAGTTCATTACTCGATTCTAAAAGGTGAGGATGTTGCTCCTGGCTATTCTAGATGAATGGGAGACTGAAGCATTCACCAATGGCATTAATCCGAGAAGTTCAGACGCTTCCCAAAAATTGAAGGACATCTTGCTTGAATTCCAAGCAATGACATAGGTGGATGTCCATAACTGGTACAAGTCAAAGATAAGGTTCGAAGATGATCAAGTTGGCTTGCCGTCGTCGGCATAAGGACGGGAGAAGAATAAGAAAAATCAAAATATTATTTTGAAATGGACAGACTATCTTCAAGGGGCTAGTTGTTTCCCTATGAATGGATCGAAGGCCGCGGTAGAGGCTTTCGGTCAGCAGATAGGTTCGCTATCGACAGAAGGACTGATTGCAGTCAGAACAATAGGTTATTGCAGAACAAAGAAGCATCAGGTACACGGGATCCTTCCTACCCCAGGCTTTCAAAATACAATTTCAATGCCGACGTAGTAGATTTGGTATCAGCTATTAGAAACATCAAAGAAGCGTGGTTTTCCAAGCCGATGAGATCAGATCCCAGTCAGCTGGATCCTAACTTGTGGTGTGAATACCATGGGACGAATGGCAACCGGATTGGGGACTGACGACATCTCTGGGAAGAAGTGGCGACACTATTAAAGATTGGGCATCTTAGAGAATTCTTAAGTGACCAGGCCAAGAACAACCGGTTGCAACTGGGTTAACGCGGAACCCTCGAAAGTAGGGGAAGCTCCCCCGTGCCAGTCGATCAACATGATCTTCAGGGGGAACAAATTCAACGGGTCACCTTCTTGGAAGCAAAAATGACAAAAGTATCAATAACCCATAGAAAGAGACTCCGGTAAGTTGCCGAAGACGACATCACTTTCGCAGAAGAGGATATAAACAGATTACTGCTGCTGCACAATGATGCACTAGTAATTTCTTTGAATGTGCTAGACTTTAAAATCAAACGTGTTCTAATGGATACAGGGAGTTCGGCTAATATCTTACAATGGAGAGTATTGGAGCAAGCTAAACTCAGGAAGCATCATTACGACTACAAAACTCCTCACCGGATTCAACATCACGAGTGTGACAACTCCAGGAGAGATTTTATTTCCCACAAACATCGAACGAGTGACGAAAAAGACTCTTTTTGATGTGGTAGATGGTGATATGGGATATAATATTATTCTTGGAAGATCGTGGTTGCATGAGATGAGAGTTGTACCATCAACATATCATTAGTTTCTGAAATTCCCAATGCCTAAAGGAATCAAATAGATAAGGGGAAACCAACCGGCAGCGAGGGAGATGAATGCAATTTTGGTCTTCGGTTGTAAAGGGAAGGAACACGCGGAATAGCAACTACAGGAATAAGCACCCACTCCCAAATCGAATAACGGAATCCAAGAGCAAGAAGCATCAAAATCATATCAAGTGCCGAGATATTTCCAGGTACCAGAAGAGATAGATGCACCAAAATCCACAGTGGAAGAGCTCGAACAAGTTGCATTATTCAAAAAGTTCTTAGAAAGAAAATTCCACATAGGGACTGGACTGCACCCCGAGCTCAGGTCTGGATTTATTGAATTTCTTATATCTAATGTCGATTGTTTTGCATGGTCGCATGCGGACATGACAGGTATCACAACGGAGGTGGCCGTACACAAGCTAAGCTTGGATCCCAACATACCTCCAGTTAGACTAGCTAGCTAATGCAATAGAAGTTCCTAAGGTGAACAATAAATTTCACATATGTGTAGATTATAAGGACTTAAATAAGGCGTGCCCGAAAGACTCGTTCCCATTGCAAAACATAGATTGTCGAGCATGAGTTAATGCATTTCCTCGATGCTTATTCCGGGTACAACCAAATTAAAATGAACCTAGAGGATCAAGTTCGTTCATAACAAATTTTGGCACATATTGCTATAATATGATGCCCTTTGGGTTGACGTACACCGTAGGCACTTATCAACGGCTTGTAAAAAAGATGTTTAAAAAACAAATAGGTAAACTATGGAAGTTTATATAGACGATATGGTCTTTAAGTATTTTAATGTAGGTTACCACCTTAAACATCTGCAAGAAAACTTTGACATCCTGAAGAAGCATAATATGAAGCTTAACCCCGAGAAATGCACGTTCGGGGTCAGCTCTAGCAAGTTCCTAGGATTTGTGGAATTACGAAGGGGGATTGAGGTAAACCCTGATACGATCAAGGCTATTGAAGACATCTTGGACTAGCTGTCAAGCGTGAAAGACGTCCAAAGGCTCACGGGAAGATTGGCTGCTTTGAGCAGGTTCATTTCCCGGTCGTCAAAGAATTGCCACCGTTTCTTCACACTGCTCAAAAAGAAAAATAACTTCTAATGGACCCTAGAGTGCCAACAGGCTTTGATAGATTTGAAAAGATACTTGTCAAGCCCTTCGTTACTTTCGAAACAAAAGGAAGGTAAAACATTGTTGGTCTACCTCGTAGTCTCGGAAGTAGCGATAAGTGCAGTTTTAGTCCGTGAGGACAAAGGTACACATTCTCCCATTTATTACGTTAGTAAATGTCGCACCTCCTTTTTCCGCGCCCGGGGGGCGCAGGGGAGTTTTTTCCAATAAAAGGACAATCGAAACGGGATTCGTTTAATTATTTCAGAGTCGCCACTTGGGAGATTTAGGGTGTCCCAAGTCACCAATTTCAATCCCGAATTGAGGAAAATAATGACTCTATATTACAGTCTGCGTACCAGAAATCTAGATAAGGAATTCTGTTAACCCAGGAGAAGGTGTTAGGCATTCCCGAATTCCGTGGTTCTAGCACGGTCGCTCAACTGTTATATTTGACTTATTTATCTGATTTTTAATACAATATGAACTTATGTGCAAATTTATCTTTTAACCGCTTTACTATTATTGTTTTTAGGAGAATGGGAACATCGCTTAAAACACGTCTTTGGACTGCGTCACATGAAATGCACCCACAATCCGGAACGCATTTTATTTGATGTTTTGAGATTTGGATTTGGGTCGCATGAAATGCACACCCGAGCTTAAGAAAGTAAATTATTAAACACGCGCCTAAAGAGACTATCGCGTTATTATTTTGCGGAGGCCGCGAAATTCGCTAAACGACCCTCCTGAATTCTAAGTAATTTTAAACACGTATTTACTGAGGGCCCCGCAATTTGTGTTTTTATTCGGCGAGGCTCGTCTCATTCTTATTTTTTAAAAGGAATTTGCAACGTCGTGGAAATTCATCTGATGCCACGTCACAGTCAATGTACCCGTGATTAGAGACACATTTCGATTTCGTTGAGATTTGGATTTGGGTCACATAAATGTGCACCCGAGTTTAGGGAGATAACATTATTAAAGGCGCGCCTAAAGCAACTAGCGCATTATTATTTTGGGGTAGGGCCGTGAAATTTACTAAACGGACCGTCCCGGAATCTAAGTGTTCATTATGATACATATATCTGTGAGGGCCCCGCAGCTTATGCATTTTTTCGAGGCTCGTCTCATTTTATTAAAGGCAAGCCTAAAAATAATTAAGATTTTTTTTTTACCCATGACGTCATCTGAGGTTAAATGAAAACAACGATTCTAATAACTAATAATATCCATGGTAAAATGAAAAAAGCGGTTCAACCAAGATGACTCGCAAACCGTTCATGCATTCTCACATTCACTTTAAACATGCAGTAACTATCCATAAAAATAAACATTTTTTAACAAAACAACAAAATTGCATTGTCGACATTCATCAATATCAAATACTCTCATTTTGCCTTGAATCATAACATGCGAGACGAACAAAATGAAACAAGGATGAAGAACAAACCTCTAAACCTCGGCAACCTCGGAACGACAAACACGACCCCGACGGAACTCAAGACGGACCTCGACGTACTACGACGACCTCGATGAAAGCAGGGAGCTCGGACCAAGAAACTGTTGCTGCTATTGGATTTTTCGAGATGTTGGTTGGAACGGGTGAAGCAGGTGGTTTGGGGTAGGGTTTGGTTAGGGTTTGCGTTCGTTCCTCTGGTTGTGATGGAGCTTGGAGGAGATGGAGTAGTCGTATAGGCAGTGACGATGCAGCAGGAGCTGGGCATCGTCTGTGGTGGCGTTGGGACGTAGACTGAGGGACAGTGACGACGTGGGGGGAAGCTGGACGTGAGGGAGTCGGACGCGGGTGGTTTGTTGGTGGTTTTGGACGTGGTGTTCAGTGATGTTCGACGGACGGGTGGTTTTCGAGTGTTGCGACGATTTGGGTGGTGGACGAGATGTGTTTGGGGCTAGGAGGAGGAGGGTGGTTGCCTGACGACAAGGAGGGGGAGCTGCTGGTCGTGGTGTCTTGGGCAGTTATGGAAGGGTGGTCGTGACTGGTTTTGGACGTGAGGGAGTGGTCGTTTGGTGATGGGTGATTGCTGGTTGGAGGTGGGTCACGATGGTTGGACAGTGACGCCGAGGGAGTCGGGGAGCTGGTTGTTTGGACGTGGTGTTTGGGTGTGACAGTAGGGGTCGTTAATGGTGGTTTACTGACGGGGGGGTGGTTGGACGAAGGTGGGGCTGGTTTCGTTTGGATGGTGGTTATGGTGTTTGGCGGTGAGGCTGGTAGCCGGAGGTGGAAGGTCGTGGGGGTGTCGGGTGACGACGGAGGGTCTGTTGGAGCAGGTGGGTTTGGACGGTGTCGAGGCGTTGGGGAGGTGGTGGTTCGGGCGAGGTCGACGGACTGGGCTGGATGGGTCGTTTGGTGAGTCGAAGAAGAGGACGATGGTTAGGGGGTCCGGTGGTTTTTTGTGTTCGGGGGGGGGGGGGGGTCATTTCAGTAGGTTTGTGCTTCTTCTTCTCAAAGAAGAAGAAGATGAACAGTAGTATATTTCCCAACTTTTCCAAAAAGTCCGTTTTTTTTCAATTCCAAAAATCCTTCTGTTCGTTCCTTTCACCCGTGTATTTAGCATGGGTTTTGCCCAGAAAAATGAGCCCACGCGTGGTGGGGTTCAAGGAATATGTCCCCCACGCGTGGTGGGGTTCCCCATGTGTCCTGGACACGGTTTATTACGGGCTAGGTCCGAAAATTAGGCCTAAAACCGGGTAGTTTGAACCCGAATATTATTCTTTTGCCCGGGCCCGAGAAATAGGAACACGTTGCTTAACTAGTCCTATGTAAGTAAAATAACTACCAAAAATAAGACTAGTATTTAAACAAAACTATATCTTTTTAAATATTTTTCAAGATTTAAAATAGCTACAAAATATTAATGAAACTATTTTTTGTAATTTTCGTTCTTTAATAAAGACAAAAATATGAAGTAACATTTTGTATTTTTTCAAAATTATAATGACTGCAAACATTAATAGAACTATATATTTTTTGTAATTTTCGAATTTATATAAAGTACAAATTTTTTTTTGTATTTTTCAAATTTATGAGAGATACATAAACAAAAATTTATATATATATTTTTTGAAATTTTCTTTTTGCACCGAAATAAAGTAAAAATAGTTAAAATGGCTATATTAGTCCTAAATTAGATATTTTAAGCTAAGAGCGTAAAAATTCCCGGGGAGGGTCAAAAATCACGTGCTTACAGCTGCCCCTCTTTGACTGGAAACACGAAGAGTTTTCCGACAAAGAACGACTAGACGTGTTTTTGACCCGACCATTACTTGGACGGACTACACTTAAGGAAAGGGAGGGAATGTGACCGAGCCCTGGTATCTGAGCTGCCTACATATCCTTCGTTATACAGGAATCAGGCCACGTGTAGTTCGGGTATGAGAGAGATAGTGAAGTGTACCGAGGTGGAGAGCCAATCGAGGTGCCGTTTCGTTGAGGTTCCGGTCCGCGGTCCTGTCATTACAACAAAAATGAAAACTGAAAAAGACTAACTAAGCCTATCAGCTACTAGTTACAAGGATTCCTATCTCTTAAGTCTTCTGAAACTTGGTCTTGAGTCTTGAATGGTGCTTCATGCAGACTTTGGATCTGAACCTTGATACTTGCTAGTTGTAGGTGCTAGTTCTTGAGCAGACCACATTTGTTCTCCACTTCCGTAATTTGGGTTCTTTTTCTTTTTTTTCTTTTTTTTTTCTTTTTTTTTTTTTTTTTTGTTTTATGGTGACCAGCTTCTGTTGATCATCCCAGACTGTGGACTTGCATTCTTGGGGCGAGCTTCTTGTTGCTTCTATCTTGGATTGAGTGCTGGGGATTTTTGTTGTAACCTTCTGCTTTCCAGTGGGTCACTGCTTGATCTTGAAAAATGTTCCCCGTTCTACAAGCGGACTCCTGACTTCTTCTATCTTCGACACGCAACAACCTCCGTTCTACAGGCGGGTCCCTGACAATCAAAATAAACAAAACAAACAAAATTTTCTAACCCAGTTTGTACTGGGAAGATTTGTGAGTCGTTAGCAAAATTGTAACTCACTTACACTACTGATGCAATGATGAGAGTAAACTAAAGACTAGGCTAGGATGTGCATCTCCTATGAGTAAAACCAAAACTCTTGCTAGCAAATGTGTCTGCTAAAATAAAAACCTCAATGACTCAAACTAGAAAGTGTGTCTTCTATGGTTGAATCGGAATGAGCTAAACTAGGAAGTGCGTCTCCTAAGGGTGAAAACTTCAGTGACTAGAACTAGGAAGTGCGTCTCCTATGAATAAAATCTCGATTAGGAAGTGCGTCTCCTACGGGTAAACTTCAAAACTGGACTGGGAATTGTGTCTCCTATGGTCGAACTTAAAAATGAATCAAACTAGGAAGTGCATCTCCTAGGGGTGAAATCTTTTTAGGAAGTGCGTCTCTTATTGGTGAAACTGAACTTAGGAAGTGCGTCTCCTACTGGTGAAACTTATCTTAGGAAGTGCGTCTCCTACTGGTAAAACTTCCTTAGGAAGTGCGTCTCCTACTGGTGAAATATTTTTAGGAAGTGCGTCTCCTATTGGTGAAACTGAACTTAGGAAGTGCGTCTCCTATGGTAAAACTGAACTTAGGAAGTGCGTCTCCTATCGGTGAAATGTTTTTAGGAAGTGCGTCTCCTATTGGTGAAACTAAAACTTAGGAAGTGTGTCTCCTATTGGTGAAATAAACTTAGGAAGTGCGTCTCCTATTGGTGAAATAAACTTAGGAAGTGCGTCTCCTATCGGTGAAATTAACTTAGGAAGTGCGTCTCCTATTGGTGAAACTTGCTTAGGAAGTGCGTCTCCTATGGTGAAACTTGCTTAGGAAGTGCGTCTCCTGTTGGTGAAACTGACTTAGGAAGTGCGTCTCCTACTGGTGAAACTTATCTTAGGAAGTGCGTCTCCTATTGGTGGAACTGAAACTTAGGAAGTGCGTCTCCTATTGGTGAAACTGAAACTTAGGAAGTGCGTCTCCTATTGGTGAAATAAACTTAGGAAGTGCGTCTCCTATCGGTGAAACTTATCTTAGGAAGTGCGTCTCCTACTGATAAAATATTTTTAGGAAGTGCGTCTCCTATTGGGTGAAATAAACTTAGGAAGTGCATCTCCTACTGGTTAAACTTTTTAGGAAGTGCGTCTCCTACTGGTACAATGGATTTAGGAAGTGCGTCTCCTACTGGTGAAACTTGCTTAGGAAGTGCGTCTCCTACTGGTGAAATATTTTTAGGAAGTGCGTCTCCTATTGGTGAAACTGAACTTAGGAAGTGCGTCTCCTATGGTAAAACTGAACTTAGGAAGTGCGTCTCCTATGGTAAACTGAACTTAGGAAGTGCGTCTCCTATGGTAAAACTGAATTTTAGGAAGTGCGTCTCCTATGGGTGAACTATTCTTAGGAAGTGCGTCTCCTACTGGTGAAACTTGCTTAGGAAGTGCGTCTCCTACTGGTAAAACTTGCTTAGGAAGTACGTCTCCTATTGGTGAAACTTATCTTAGGAAGTGCGTCTCCTATTGGTAGAACTGAACTTAGGAAGTGCGTCTCCTATGGTAAAACTAAAACTTAGGAGGAAATGCATCTCCTATGGGTAAAGACGTGGAATGTATGCCTCTGTTATTATGGGCGGGCTCCCAACTTCAACACTTAAAAGTAAAAACTGAATGTATGCCTCTATTATCTGGGCGGGCTCCCAATTTCAACACTTGAAAGTAAAGACTGAATGTATGCCTCTGTTATCTGGGCGGGCTCCCAACTTCAACACTTAAAATAGAAAGACTGAATGTATGCCTCTGTTATCTGGGCGGGCTCCCAATTTCAACGCTTGAAATAAAAAGACTGAAATGTATTCCTCTCGTTATACAGGTGGGCTCCCAATTTCAACGCTTGAAATAAAAAGACTGAAAGTATTCCTCTCGTTATACAGGTGGGCGCCTGTTTGTAAAGATATGAAAAATGATATGCCCGTATTATACTGGTGGGTGACCTAGAACAGAAATGAAAAGACAGAAATGTATTCCCGCATTATACTGGTGGGTGACCCAGAACCAAAAATGAAAAGACAGAAATGTATTCCTCTCGTTATTCAGGTGGGCGCCTGTTTTCAAAACTTGAAATAAAAAGACTGAAACCAACATATCCTATTTGAGGGCGGATGAACCCAACATATCCTATTTGAGGGCGGATGAACCCGACATATCCTATTTGAGGGCGGATGAACCCGACAGATCCTATTTGAGGGCGGATGAACCCAACATATCCTATTTGAGGGCGGATGAACCCAACATATCCTATTTGAGGGCGGATGAACCCGACATATCCTATTTGAGGGCGGATGAACCCGACATATCCTATTTGAGGGCGGATGAACCCGACATATCCTATTTGAGGGCGGATGAACCCGACAGATCCTATTTGAGGGCGGATGAACCCAACATATCCTATTTGAGGGCGGATGAACCCAACAGATCCTATTTGAGGGCGGATGAACCCGACAGATCCTATTTGAGGGCGGATGAACCCGACATATCCTATTTGAGGGCGGATGAACCCGACATATCCTATTTGAGGGCGGATGAACCCAACAGATCCTATTTGAGGGCGGATGAACCCGACAGATCCTATTTGAGGGCGGATGAACCCGACATATCCTATTTGAGGGCGGATGAACCCGACATATCCTATTTGAGGGCGGATGAACCCGACATATCCTATTTGAGGGCGGATGAACCCAACATATCCTATTTGAGGGCGGATGAACCCGACATATCCTATTTGAGGGCGGATGAACCCGACATATCCTATTTGAGGGTGGATGAACCCAAAATATCTTTAAGACTTGAAAATGTCTTACCTCGAATACTTGCTGGGGATTGGGATGAATTTTCCTTTTCTACCTTCCCCATTTTTATTATTATTCTTTTTTTTTTATTCCTTTTTTATTTTTGTTTTGTTTTTGCATAGCTTCTCCCTTCAAAGAATACCTCCCTTGATTTACTTACCTGTTGGGGGGTAAAATGTTATCAGCTGGGGGTACCTGACTTCCAGAAAATTTTCTAAATGGAAGGAAAATTTTCTGCCCCAGTTTGATAATATCCCTTGTGGCATGCGTTTCTGCATCAATGCCATTTCCCTTACCTGTTTCAAATCAAACAAAATTGTTAGTTTAAAACATGGTGGTTGGTTGTGATACTCCTGCTGGGATGGTGTTCCCTTTCTCCCTCCTTGCTCTGTTCACGGGCCTTGTCTTTGAGGTTTATAACCTTGGTTTTGGCAAGGATATCCCTCTTGATGCTCGTCAATCCTTTTGTCAATTCCCTTTGCTGGGGATATCTTTTTTGACACTGACCTCGCGCTTGTTCCTTGCTGACTATACCATTCGGATATACTAGTCAGATCTCATCTTGGAAAGCTGATGGCATATTTTGAAGTCATTTCATACTTGTTCTGACCGGACAGACTCTATTGGGGAAAATTTTTGTATGAAAGGAGAAAGATAACAGAAACAAAAATAAAAGACAAAGGAAACGATGACTCTATTACAAAAGAAACTATAAATAAAAACCTATCAAACGCAGATACCGACTCTAATGGCCATGACATGCGTATGTGGCCTATCCTCTGCCGTCAATCATCTTTTAAGATCTTCCATTGGCGATTCCCCCTCTGATTCTCAATCTTATTCGACTTGTAGTGCCCGAAGGGTTTTCACTATCAAGTCTCTCTCATTTTGGTTTTCTCTCAGCTTTCACCGCCTTATGGTGCCTGTGAAGGTTTTCACCAATAAGACTCTCTCTTTTTATATGTCTCTCCAGCTGAGGATTTGGAGTGTTGCCGGTATGACTCTTTCTGTTGGAGATTAGAGTCCTTTCTGTTGTGGAACAGAATGTTATGTTCGCCGGTAAGACTCTTCATTTGTCTGACTTGACATCTTTTGAAGACTGATCAGAAGGTCTTTCTTTTGACCGTAATGTGGGTTTTGGATAGGCTAGAAAGAAAGGGTATAAAAGGCTCAAAAATATATGAATTTAGGGTTATTAGTTACAACTTTCGGAATTAGGTTTATTTACATCAAACGCAACTTTTTGCCCCAGTTTCCTGCTTGGGGATATTTTAATTGATTTTTTTTCATTTTTTCAAAACTATGACCGAGCCGTGAAGCGCCTACGTATCCTCTTTGAGGAATCAGGTCAAACGTAGTTCCCAATTCCTCTTTTTCATTTAACTTTCCTCTTTTGCTTTTTGCTATCATTTTTCTTTTCTCTTTTTCTTTTCTCATTTTCTTTTTGTCTTTTTTTTTTCTTTCATTCTTCTTTTCTTTTTTTTTTTCCCATTTTG
Organism: Nicotiana tabacum; assembly: GCF_000715075.1. Taxonomy (NCBI): domain Eukaryota; kingdom Viridiplantae; phylum Streptophyta; class Magnoliopsida; order Solanales; family Solanaceae; genus Nicotiana; species Nicotiana tabacum. The sequence continues at coordinate 47,100,177 of NC_134082.1, read as the reverse complement.
TTGTTTTCTTTTCTTTCTTTTCTCTTACCCGCCATGATTGCATTTTTTTTTATTCATTGCTACTTATTCCGAACGAGGGGTACGAAATAAAATAAATAAGGCTTAAAAGGGGTAACGAAGGATAAAATGTTTGGGTAGCAGAACAAAATGCCTTCGTCATTCCAGTCTTCAAATCATGTCAAGCGCAAACAACACAATTTAAACTTGTAGTCCCTTCTGATGGTGCTGGACTTGACAATTATATTAAACGTCTGTTTGTTCATTTGTCACTTCTAAAGCACCGTTGGGTGACACTCTCTTTCTCGTTATTATGAACGAACCTCATGCCAATTTGGCGAATCTTGCTTTTAAACGGTTTTCTTTTTTGTTTAACTTGCCCCAGTTCCACATGACTCGAGCTCTGAATAATCTCAAACCGTCCTTATTTTCTTTAAATGGTTTGGCCGCCTTTCTGTGGTTTTATGATTAACTTTAAAGACTAGGCCCAAACTGGGTGCGCATCTCATGTCCCTAGAATCGGCATTGAATGAAATGATAAAAGGACTAAACAAAAGACGACTGGAACTAACAAAAGACCGGCTTTGCATTAGACTACCAGCGAAATGGCTTGAATAATAAAACAAACAAAACAACCAGAATAAAATCCTACCACAAACTGGACAAAATTTAAACAAACTGCTATGACAAAATGGAAAGAAGGTTTGACACAAGACAAAATCAAATTACAACCTTAATAATCCGGATAACAGAAATGACAACAGAATAAGCCACCAGCTGCTTCTTTCTTGTTAACCAAGGAAGGGAGCGTCCTCCCATTTTATCAAACTTGGCATCGTAGCCACTGAGCTTTGCATTAGTACTGCAATGACCATTGCCAACTTCAATATCATTACCCTTAGTCAACAAGTTCCCACTAGGACTTGAATGCTTCTATCATCAGGCCTGATTCCCGCAGCGTGTGCATCATGAGGTGCAAGTAAAGGATTCTGGGTGTCATTGTCCGGCTTACCACAAACCAACCACCTTGACTTTATTTGCGAAACAAACATGTTAGAATGGACTCAGTCGGTCCTCATTATTGACAACATCTTTTCTTTTCTCTTTTTGATGTTTTTTTTTTCCTTTTTCCTTTTTTTTTCTTTCTTTCTTTTTTTTTCGATTCATTTTTTTTCATTTTTCAATTCGTTTTTTTTTTCATTCTTTATTCATTTTTTTTCATTCTTTTTTTCATTTTTTTTGTTGTGGTCGAATCTTATGGAGATTGCCTACGTATCATGACCCCGCATGAATCAGACCTTGCGTAGTTCGTGCCAATAAAAGATAAACAACACTAAACACACATTTTTTTTTAAAATTTAAAACAAACTGGGTTTCAAGGATTTAAAGATTACCCACCAGCTTGAAAATTAAACAACCCGCATGTTCTAATCAAAAGATTGGTAGACTTAAAAACAAAATTCCAGCTCCCTTTCTCTGTTCGACAAATGCAACCAAATGGTTATTTTTTGCAAATGTGGCCCCTTCCAATTTTCACATGAATTTTGAGGCCGGGGAGGATTATTTTGACACTTTAAAACTTGTCCATTCTTTTACGAAAATAACCTTTCGACAACTGAAAGATACTCTAAGGCTATTTCGGCAAGAACGGTTTAAGACGCGGCCGAAGCTGGCTCGGCTTATTATGACAAAATTTGAACGGTATTCACCTGACCGTTGACTAGTTGTTTTTTTTTTCTTTTTGTTTTTCTTTTCAAATTATAATAAAACCCTGGTATTGCAAACACGGCCCTTCAGCGCCTCGGGGATGAAGATTTATAAGGATGTGTGGGTCAACTAGACCAAAAATCCTAAACATGACCTGAAGGTGGCTATTTATGCAAAGTCAGCCTTCTGGCGTCCCTTTCGGGAACATTTGGCTATTTATGGCAAAACAACATCACCTGACTTATTTATGACTCTTTTTATCATTTTTTCAAATTAGAAAACTCAATATTGTAAGCACGGCCTTTCAACGTCTCGAGGACGAAGATTTTAAGGCTGTGTGGGCCAATTGGACCAAATCCAAAACATGACCCAAAAGGTGGCTGTTTATGCAAAGTCAGCCTTCCGGCGTCCCTTTCGGGAACATTCGGCTATGTCTTGATAAAACAGCGTCACCTGACTTCTTTATGACAAAAATTAAAATTTGACATAAATTTTTTATTTTATTATTATTATTTGTTTTTGGCTTTTTAGCAAAAGGTGGGGTTGGACCCGATGAAACATAAAACCTTCCTTCTTTTTTGAGAAGGTGGGGTTGGACCCGATGAGGGTTGCCTACGTATCTCACATCCGGTGAGAATCAAACCCGCGTAGTTCGGTCAAATAAACTGTTTTTGAGAGGACCCTTTTCCATTTTCTATATTTTTTTTATTATTATTTTCACAACAATCAAATAGACTATTATTCTATTATTTTCATTTATAACAAACAAACGGATTAACGAAAAACATAAAACATTCCTTCTTTTTTGAGAAGGTGGGGTTGGACCCGATGAGGGTTGCCTACGTATCTCACATCCGGTGAGAATCAAACCCGCGTAGTTCGGTCCGATAAGAATAAGTAGGCAAATAATAATAAGAAGATGAACTAACCCTTTTTTTGAATTTTCGTTTAAAAGAACTACTTTAAAAGAAGCAAGGAAATATTATTTTTGATTGATTTTCTTTTTTTAAAAGAAAGACTAATATTTTTTTGAATTTTCGTTTTTTTTTTATTCTAAAGCTAAAATGTTTTTTTTTTCTGAATTTTCTAAAGAAGAATCAAAATATTTTCGGATTTTTATTTATCTATTTTATCTTTTTTGAATTTTGAACTTTCTTTTGAATTTTTTTTTTGGATTATATATATACTTATTTTTGGAACAAATAATAAAACTCTTTTTATTTTTATTTCTGGCATTTTCATAGACAAACAAAATAAAATAAAATAAAACATTTTTTTTTTAAAAAAAAAACAAACTCTTTTTCATTTTCATTTAATGGCAAAACAAACTATTTTCTTTAATATTTTTTTAAAAACAGACAGAACAATGGTGATTTTTTTTTTCCTTTGCTTTTAGTATAACAAACTAACAAGACATTTTTCATTTTCTCAAAATTTCGGCAGAGTTTCGACTCTACTCGGACTTCTATGCTGTTATTTTCTCCTTTTTTCACGATTTTCTTATATGTGGAAAATGATGACAACATACAAAATTTTTTGAATTTTCATGCCTTGTTTTTATTTGTATTTTTTTTTTATATTTGTTATTTCTTTCAAAAATGTGGCATGGGAGACATAATGATTTCCAAGACTTCTTGGATTTCGCAAATGCTCCCCATGCGCTTTTCCCAACATATGAAGCGTGGGGGACATATGGGAATTCCAAGACTTCTTGGATTCCACAAATGTTCCCCATGTGCTTTCCCAAAAAGCAAGCGTGGGGGACATAGGGAATTCCAAGGCTTCTTGGATTCCACAAATGTTCCCCATGCTTTGATTAAAATAACATCATGCTGGAAATGACCAAATAACCCATACGCCCTTGACTGAATACGACATGTAGCACATAGGATGCCATAAGATGGTCTATTATTTTCAGGTTGCTTGTCCTAGACGGACCCAACCCCTGTGTTGAGTCCCCTAAGTCAAATGCACATGATGCAAATAAACGTTCCTACTAGGGATCCGGCATGTGGCTTTGTTATACTAGGTTCAGAACCTGGGTGTTTGTTCTAGACCTGGCTTACCCGAGCGGACAGCTCGAGCCGAGGGGGGGCAGCGTACCGGGAATACAGAAGCTTCACCGGCTTAGCAACTTATCCGAACCTCGTTCTAAATTGGGATTTGACACTATACAGAAAAGAAGTCGTACGAAGTACGCCCTTCTTCATGATTTAGAAGACTCAGAAAGTATAGGGGTTTCGGCACAGTTTATATACAGTTCACGTAATATCAAAGCGGTAAAAGCAGCATTTAGCACATTAGGCTCAAACATGTAAAAATCAGATAATAGATAAAGCCAAATAATAACAATTATTTTAAGCTCGAATTCTTAACCCTGAACCAGTGGTTCTGGGCCAAATCCCCAGCAGAGTCGCCAGAGCTGTCGCACCTCCTTTTTCCGCGCCCGGGGGGCGCAGGGGAGTTTTTTCCAATTAAAGGACAATCGAAACGGGATTCGTTTAATTATTTCAGAGTCGCCACTTGGGAGATTTAGGGTGTCCCAAGTCACCAATTTCAATCCCGAATCGAGGAAAATAATGACTCTATATTACAGTCTGCGTACCAGAAATCTAGATAAGGAATTCTGTTAAACTGGGAGAAGGTGTTAGGCATTCCCGAATTCCATGGTTCTAGCACGGTCGCTCAAATGTTATATTTGGCTTATTTATCTGATTTTTAATACAATATGAACTTATGTGCAAATTTATCTTTTAACCGCTTTACCATTATTGTCTTTAGGAGAATGGGAACATCGCTTAAAACACGTCTTTGGACTGCGTCACATGAAATGCACCACAATCCGGAACGCATTTTATTTGATGTTTTGAGATTTGGATTTGGGTCGCATGAAATGCACACCCGAGCTTAAGAAAGTAAATTATTAAACACGCGCCTAAAGAGACTATCGCGTTATTATTTTGCGGAGGCCACGAAATTCGCTAAACGACCCTCCTGAATTCTAAGTAATTTTAAACACGTATTTACTGAGGGCCCCGCAATTTGTGTTTTTATTCGGCGAGGCTCGTCTCATTCTTATTTTTTAAAAGGAATTTGCAACGTCGTGGAAATTCATCTGATGCCACGTCACAGTCAATGTACCCGTGATTAGAGACACATTTCGATTTCGTTGAGATTTGGATTTGGGTCACATAAATGTGCACCCGAGTTTAGGGAGATAACATTATTAAAGGCGCGCCTAAAGCAACTAGCGCATTATTATTTTGGGGTAGGGCCGTGAAATTTACTAAACGGCCCGTCCCGGAATCTAAGTGTTCATTATGATACATATATCTGTGAGGGCCCCGCAGCTTATGCATTTTTTCGAGGCTCGTCTCATTTTATTAAAGGCAAGCCTAAAAATAATTAAGATTTTTTTTTTACCCATGACGTCATCTGAGGTTAAATGAAAACAACGATTCTAATAACTAATAATATCCATGGTAAAATGAAAAAAGCGGTTCAACCAAGATGACTCGCAAACCGTTCATACATTCTCACATTCACTTTAAACATGCAGTAACTATCCATAAAAATAAACATTTTTTAACAAAACAACAAAATTGCATTGTCGACATTCATCAATTTCAAATACTCTCATTTTGCCTTGAATCATAACATGCGAGACGAACAAAATGAAACAAGGATGAAGAACAAACCTCTGAACCTCGGCAACCTCGGAACGACAAACACGACCCCGACGGAACTCAAGACGGACCTCGACGAACTACGACGACCTCGATGGAAGCAGGGAGCTCGAACCAAGAAACTGTTGCTGCTGTTGGATTTTTTGAGATGTTGGTTGGAACGGGTGAAGCAGGTGGTTTGGGGTAGGGTTTGGTTAGGGTTTGCGTTCGTTCCTCCAGTTGTGATGGAGCTTGGAGGAGATGGAGTAGTCGTATAGGCAGTGACGATGCAGCAGGAGCTGGGCGTCATCTGTGGTGGCGTTGGGACGTAGACTGAGGGACAGTGACGACGTGGGGGGAAGCTGGACGTGAGGGAGTCGGACGCGGGTGGTTTGTTGGTGGTTTTGGACGTGGTGTTCAGTGATGTTCGACGGACGGGTGGTTTTCGAGTGTTGCGACGATTTGGGTGGTGGACGAGATGTGTTTGGGTCTAGGAGGAGGAGGGTGGTTGCCTGACGACAAGGAGGGGGGGAGCTGCTGGTCGTGGTGTCTTGGGCAGTTATGGAAGGGTGGTCGTGACTGGTTTTGGACGTGAGGGAGTGGTCGTTTGGTGATGGGTGATTGCTTGTTGGAGGTGGGTCACGATGGTTGGACAGTGACGCCGAGGGAGTAGGGGAGCTGGTTGTTTGGACGTGGTGTTTGGGTGCGACAGTAGGGGTCGTTAATGGTGGTTTACTGACGGGGGGGTGGTTGGACGACAGTGGGGCTGGTTTCGTTTGGATGGTGGTTATGGTGTTTGGCGGTGAGGCTGGTAGCCGGAGGTGGAAGGTCGTGGGGGTGTCGGGTGACGACGGAGGGTCTGTTGGAGCAGGTGGGTTTGGACGGTGTCGAGGCGTTGGGGAGGTGGTGGTTCGGGCGAGGTCGACGGACTGGGCTGGATGGGTCGTTTGGTGAGTCGAAGAAGAGGACGATGGTTAGGGGGTCCGGTGGTTTTTTGTGTTCGGGGGGGGGGGGGGGTCGTTTCAGTAGGTTTGTGCTTCTTCTTCTCAAAGAAGAAGAAGATGAACAGTAGTATATTTCCCAACTTTTCCAAAAAGTCCGTTTTTTTTCAATTCCAAAAATCCTTCCGTTCATTCCTTTCACCCGTGTATTTAGCATGGGTTTTGCCCAGAAAAATGAGCCCACGCGTGGTGGGGTTCAAGGAATATGTCCCCCACGCGTGGTGGGGTTCCCCATGTGTCCTGGACACGGTTTATTACGGGCTAGGTCTGAAAATTAGGCCGAAAACCGGGTAGTTTGAACCCGAATATTATTCTTTTGCCCGGGCCCGAGAAATAGGAACACGTTGCTTAACTAGTCCTATGTAAGTAAAATAACTACCAAAAATAAGACTAGTATTTAAACAAAACTATATCTTTTTAAATATTTTTCAAGATTTAAAATAGCTACAAAATATTAATGAAACTATTTTTTTTGTAATTTTCGTTCTTTAATAAAGACAAAAATATGAAGTAACATTTTGTATTTTTTCAAAATTATAATGACTGCAAACATTAATAGAACTATATATTTTTTGTAATTTTCGAATTTATATAAAGTACAAATTTTTTTTTGTATTTTTCAAATTTATGAGAGATACATAAACAAAAATTTATATATATATTTTTTGAAATTTTCTTTTTGCACCGAAATAAAGTAAAAATAGTTAAAATGGCTATATTAGTCCTAAATTAGATATTTTAAGCTAAGAGCGTTAAAATTCCCGGGGAGGGTCAAAAATCACGTGCTTACAGTAAAATTTCAACGAGAGTAGAAACTAGCTACCCGAATTTGGACAGGCTGGCCTTAGCTCTCGTAGTCGCTGCTCGGAAGTTGAGGTCTTACTTTCAATGTCACCTGATAGCCGTGGTGACCTCATTTCCTCTGTGAAACATCCTTCACAAACCCGAAATCTCAGGTAGGTTGGCCAAGTGGGCCATTAAAATGAGTGAATTTGATATAGAATATAAACCAAGGACTACAATTAAGTCACAAGTCTTAGCTGACTTTGCGGCCGATTTCATTCCGGGATTACTGCCTCTAGCAACCAAAGAGACAGTAATGGTGTCAACATCTACATTGGGAGTTTGGACGTTATTTACGGATGGAGCCTCCAACGTAAAAAGGGTCCAAGATTGGAATAGTATTAACCACGCCTTTGAGAGAAACCCTAAGGCAGGCCATCATAACGGTCCTTTTAACTAACAATGAAGTAGAGTACGATGCTTTGATTGTAGGGCTCGAACTGTCCCGGGGAGTGGATTCTGAGATTATAGAAATCAAATGTGACTCACAGTTGGTGGTAAATCAGGTCTACGGGATCTTTGAAACTAAAGAGGAGTGCATGCAACAATACATGGTAAAGGTCCAGGCTCTGCTGGCTTGATTTTAGGAGTGTTCGATTACTCATATCTTGAGGGAAGAAAATGTAGAAGCAGATGCACTGGCTACCCTCGGTTCATCAATAGAAATAATTGGATCAGAGTCTGGGACAGTAGTACAATTGATGCATTTAGTCCTGGATGCAGATAGCTACTACGAGGTAAATACGATTAATTTGGTTTGGGACTAGAGGAATGAGATCATCGATTATCTCGAACACGGGAAATTATCCAAAGATTCCAAGGCATCCTAGGTGTTGTGTGTCAAAGCAGCATGGTATAGATTTAAAAGAGGTTAATTGTTCAGAAAATCTTTCCAATGCCTGTTGGCCCAATGTTTGGGAGCATCCGAAGCTAATTACGTTATGCGAGAAATCAACGAAGGGATATGCGGAAACCTTTCAGGCACAAAAGATTTAGTGTTAAAGCTAGTAAGGGTATATTATTATTGGCCTCGCATGGAATAAGACGACAAAGCTTTCATACAAAATGCAATAAGTGCCAACGCTACGCATTGCTGGTACATCAACCGACAGAACCTCTACACTGGATTCTGTCTCTATGGCCATTCATGAATGGGGGATGGACATCATCGGACCACTGCCACCGGCTCTCAGTAAGGTAAGATTTCTTTTGATATTAATTGACTATTTTTCTAAGTGGGTAGAAGCGGGTCCTTATCAGAAGATCGGCGAATGCGAAGTGGTGGATTTCTTGTGGGAAAACGTAATCTACAAGTTTGGAATACCAAAAGAGATAGCATGCGATAGTGGGATGCAATTTATTGGTGCAAAGATCACAAAGTTCTTTGAAATTTGAAAATAAAGAGGATGACATCTTCACCCTATCATCTAAGCACAGATTGTAAAACGGAGTCAACGAACAAAGTGATTATATAAAACCACAAGAAAAGGTTGGAAATGACTAAAGGTAAATGGCCTGAGGAACTACTTGGAGTTTTGTGGGAATACCGAACAACGACCAAATCAACCATAGGAGAAACTCATTTTTCCCTTGTGTATGAAGCAGAAGACTTAATCCTGGTGGAACTAGGGGAGCCCACATAATATGCTTCCAAGCAAGTGAAGAGTCAAACAAAGAAGCAACGTTAGTCATCTTGGAGCTAGTGGATAAGCTAAGGGACTGGGCGCCTATAAGAATGGCAGCCCAAAAATAGGGAATGGAATGATATTATAACGGAAGAGCTGACCTCCGTTATTTCAACGTAGGAGACTTGGACCTATGGAAAGTAACTCAAAACACCAAGGAGTTCAATGCAGGGAAGCTAGGTCCAACATGGGAAGGCCCCTACTGGATTTCAGCTGTCACCGGGAAAGGTTCGCACGAATTGGAGAATCAAGATGGAGAAAAGTTTCCCAACAATTGTAATGTGGCACACTTCAAGTGATATTATTGCTAACAAACATCACATATACTGAAAGTATATGCTGCACTCTTTTTCCCTTCGTCCAATATTTGCCCCAATTGTGTTTTTATGGCAAGGTTTTTAATGAGGCATAACAGAAAGCATACTATAAAGAGAGCTTTAATAGTAGCAATATGACTTTCTAATAACAAGGCACACAGACGAAGAACCATGCGGACGGTTAGTTAATCTTTTGCTCGATAGCAAAATTCCTATTAGGAAGTTATGTTTGCTATCGATCAAAGTTTACCCGACCGTCCGCAAGTGTAAACCACTCAAGGATTGCTAGATTTTCTTTTGCTCAATAGCATAAATTCCTAAGGGGATGCGAAGTTTGTTATCGGGTTGAAGATTGTCTAGCAATGCATTGTGGGGTCGTCAAAGATGCAAAACTTGCAGTGTTCCAATTCGCATTCATCGCATTCGAATGCTCAGGGGGAATGATATGAGGATATGTCAACAATGACTGCCACATGGACCGAGAAAAAGAAATTGGAAACATATTTGTTTCGTCGAGGCTGGGGACTATGTGGTCATCCTCGTAGAAACAAGTTGTACAAGTTAGATACAAGTAATGACAGTTTTTTTTAGCATGACAAATGCTTATGTACTTTTTGAAAATGAAAGGAATAAAGTGAAGTCCTTTTATTTCTATCTTGTTTCTTGTATGAACAATGAATTGACTTTTTCATTTGAAATTCAAATGAGTACTTTAAATGCTAGTGCCGTAATGAATAGGAGACATCCTCTTCAAGAGGATCGTAAACATAAGAGGGCCCTATCTTATGAAAACCGTCACGTTAAAGGGTTGATTTCAGAGGAACTTATGCCCAAAATTAAAATTCCTTCGGGAAAAGTACACTTGAAGCCTTGCACAAAAAGACGCAAAAAGCAAAAATACGCAAATACGAAAACCCTCATGTTAAAGGGTTGATTTCGAACGAGTTTGTACCAAAAATAAAAATGCTTTTGGGGGGAAAATACACCTGAGGCCTTACATAATCAGATGTAAACAGTAAAACTAAGGCAAAACACTTAAACAAAAAAGAATGCAAAGGGTAAAAATTGCATAAATGTTCAAACAAAAGAATGCAGAAAGACTAATGCAATACTTGAGCAAAAGATGTTTTTATTTACAATAAACATTCTAAAATGGCACAGATACAAAAGTTGGAAAACGAAAAGAAAAGCTAAACTGCTGCATCTCCGGAGCCCGGAGGAAAAGAAACGTCCGCACCCCTAAGGGAAGTGGATAGATCTGCCACCGGTTCAATATCTTGGCCTTCATCATTTTGACCCCCAACATTATCACCTTCCGGTTCTTCTTCAGTTCCCGAGAATGCAGAACTAGAACCAGAAGAACTAGAAGCATCAGGCCCTACCGAGTGACCACTTTTAGCAGCTAACTCAAGCTCATGGGCCTTAGCAATTTCAACATCAAAGTCAATGATTCTAGCTTTGTCCCCTTCCAAGGTTTTTCTCCTCATGCTGTACAAAACGTAAGTTTTCTCAAGAAAGAGGGAAGCTGCTTAGCGAATATGTTTTTCTTTGAGTTGGGTTACCTCGGCAGAAAGGTTTTCCCTGAGCGGATCTAATGGACTTGAGACTAATGCCAAGTTTGCTGACAATAGATATGAAAATTCTATAATGCTCAAGGGTCTTCTTAAAGTTCTCCTCCAAGTAGGCATATTTCATCCTTGTACCAGCAAGCTCTTCAGTCTTGAAATTCAAGGCTACCTTTAAATTGATCAATCTTTTATCAAGGACAGCCTTATGATCGGATGCAACAATAACAACATTATTAAATTCAACCTATTTGGCCTTAGCCTCTTCAAATTGAACCCTCAATGGGGCGATCTCTTGGCTAAAGTTCTCCGTTTCTTGCTCGCTTTACTGCAAACGAACCTCTAACACCACAACCGCAGCAACTTTGTCCAGTTCTGAGAGGCGAGTAGCAGCTTGATCCCACTCATCCAAAAGTTTATCCTGCTCCGAGGTAAATTCCTCCTTTTCCTGAATCAACCTGTAAAGGCACTCAGAAGCAAGAAAGTTGGCCTGCGAAATAAGAGGAGAAAAATTCAGGATATTTTCAGATAAAAACAGCAGAAATAGCAAAGAAAGTAAAGAATGTACTGCTACGGCATTGTGCATGGCATTTTCTGACGCGCATTGTCCCGGGAGAGCTTGTATATTTTTCCAATCTTTCTCTAGAGCCAAAGGCTTCAATAATTAGCAAGTTCCACCGGGTGGGATAGAAAATTGCATCCGATGGAGACCAAGAGATTAACGTTCCTCCTCCTTCACAAATCTTCTGAGGGGGCACCATAATTTTGCCCCAAATTCCCATGAACTGGGGACTATGAAGGGGAACATCTTCGTTTTGGGCGGACACGGTCAATAGAGATGATGTAGCAGTTGTTGGCAGAATAATTGGTGAAGAAGGTGATGAAGCTGATAGCGTTGAAAGGTGAAACACAGTTGCGGCGAACGTAGTGCTGGTTGTGTATTGCTCATCAACCAAAGACGGCAAGGGCCTGGTACTCTGCCTCATGGTACCGAGCGCGATGACTGGGATCGAGAAATGAGAGTTGGCATATTAAATGATTTCAACCCCCCCCCCCCCCCAAAGCATAAAGACATCGTCCTTGGTTAGTGTAACTAACTCAACATGTTGAGCATCCTATTGAGATTATGAGGATCGTCGTCTTCTATGAAGAGAATCTCCATCTCAATCATCACGATATCTATGACTGGCCCAGGTGGAGATCTATTCACACGACCTTCGGAGATGACTCGGGTTCGGCATTCTTTGCCATATTATTCTTTGCCCAAGTCGTAGAGTAACACTTTCTTGTTGGTTGCTTGTTATCTAAACGGGGACTCCGTTACGAAGCACTTATACCCAAAGCATGCCCGGAGATACCTGTTCGAGTAAGCGCCTCTTGAAGTAGCCTCGCCGCATCAGCAGTATCATCCAAAAAGTCATCCTCGGGGACGACAACCGAGCATGTGGGTATACCTGATTTCAGAAAAGAGGGAGAAGGGATCAATCAATTTCCTCACACAAAATGCTGAAATGAGATGTGTCTAAGTTACCATGATTTTTGGCCTTCCACCCGTATTTGAGGGACAATTCTTTCCATGTGTGGGTTTCAGGCGTAGTAACATCCAACATTTTCTGGACACACTGGTCCAAGCCTTCAATCCTAGGTGCAACCAATCAAGTTGATGAAACAAGAGTAGGGCGGATGATCAATACGGATATAAAAATATTTTCTAATGAAAGAATTATTAAACAAGGAACTTACGAGTATGGTTCCATGATTCCGAAAAGGATGAATGTTGCTGTCGTACAAAGTTCGGGAGGTATCGAGACCCCGAAGGTTTTCATGTTATCAAAAGCATCGGCTCTAAAGGAGTTGTCGACCTAATTTCGAGACAAAATTTGATCACGAGAGCCCCAATTACCCTGAGCACGTGCTCCGAATAGCCAACATCGAAATTCAAAAGCTAATTCTGCAAGAACGATGAAATATAAAAAAAGGAGAAACTTGAAGCAAAAGGATTCTCTTGTATTGCCAAAAAATATTTACATGGGGCGTCTTTATAAGACTCGTCTCCCCGAGAGTACATACACAAGAAGAAAGAGGAAAAGCTAAGACGATGCAGGCCTACTCTTTATCGCCACTACCCTCCGAACCATCTACGTGACCTTCGTCCAAAGAAACTAAAAGCTCCCAGTTTTCCTCTGATTCTTGGGCCTTCTCGACCTGAATTGTGAGATCGAAACCTTTGGCACTTGCTTTCTCTAAGGCTTGCCTCATCGCCTTTGCACCAACATGACCGACAACCTGAATCAGCTTTTGCTCGGCCTTTTCCGATATATTTTAGGCTATCTAATTTGTAGTAGCGACGTCTTTCTGATAAGTAGCAACTTTTCCTTCGACCTCGGATTTGGCCGCAGATAGTACGACATTCTTCTTTCGAGCATCTTGGAGATGACCCTGAGTCGAAGTCATCGTTTTGCTTCCTCAGCTCGAGGATCTCCTCATTCTTCTGCCCAATCTACAAAAAGTAAAGGTAAGTCACCAAATCTTTCATTAGGGGAACAACTGATAGGTTTACAAGTAAAAATTACCTGCTCCGCAAGGCCGGCCCTTTCTATGAGCACTCCTACCAAACTCGTCCGAAGTTCACCCAACTCCTTCTCCTTTCGGGCAGAGGAGGCCTCCGACTCCTACAGTCCCGAGGTAAGCCTCTCGAGCTCCTTCTCACAGCATGAAATCACCTCTCAGAGCCTAGAGAAGGCATGGTCATACATCTTCTTAGACTACGATAAAATAGAAGAGTTAGGCAAATGAGGAATAATGCTTGAGACTAAGGAAATATACACAAACAGCTATCACCTGCCGCTGGAACCTCTCCACTGCCTTGATGGCACTGGAGGGGTTAAGATCGACGTCCTCGCTAACATCGTTAATATCATCAAGAATGTTGCCAAGTGCACCTCCCCCCTTGAGAGGAACCCCCATGTTGGCAGTGTTCGGGTCTTCAGCATCCCTTAAATCTCCAGAGGATAACTGAGGGCCAAAATTGAGGCCACCCAGGGAATCAATGCCGCCAAGGGGCAACTCCTGCCCTAAAAAGCTTCGGGTCCGGACCCTTCGGGACCAGCTGCAATTGTCTCCCCATCAGTGGACGCACCACATTTGGTCACGAGATCAGAGACCACATCACACCTCCTCGAGGGTATCCACATTACCGGACCAATTTGAATCAACCGTTCCTGATTTAGCGGTATCCGGTCGGGGCACCGGCGGGACTCTCGCACCTGACCTTGTTCTCTATACTAAACGGTATTGACCCCCATTGTCATCTTCATCCCCAATGTCGGTACTTGCTCCGAAAGCTGAACCCGAGGTCCCAGTGGTAGCCCGAGGCCTGTGCGATTTAAGTTTCTTTGCCTAAGGAGAATCGACAACCGCCTTATTCTTCCTTTTCTTGCCCTTAGAATGCTCCAGAGTCTCCACCTCACCACTGGGAGGTGGTCTAATGTGCACACCTTCGCCAAGTACCGTACAACACAACGACCGAAGTTTATTAGCATAAAGGATACTGGGGAAAAGCATAAGATTAAGACACAAGTGTTGAGAAGAACTTTACCATGATTCTTGGCCACCCATCGTGTTTTAGCCAGGTCGAGCCAAGACCGAATGAGATATGGGAATGAAGTATCCAACTGCCTGATCCATCTCGACAGATAATGAACTGCTTCAGGGTACCAAGCAGCAGCTGCAAAGACCAAGGGGAAATCATTTTTTTGAAGAGGGGTAAGAGGGTCACAGAGCATGTTCGAAGGAAAAGTACTTACGATGTGTATTCCACTTCTTCGGAATGGCATCTTCCCGGCCGGGATGATGTTCGAGGTCCTCAGTTGGACGAACCTGCTCATCCACCCTCGATCCTTGTCCTCATTAGTGCTCGAGAAAAATGATTTTTTGGATGGGTGATGAAGCTTAATAAAACCTCGATAAAATTGAGGGCTATATAATCTGATCATATGGTCGAGGGTAAAGGTCTCGCCCTCGACCCCATCGGGGAAGTGGCGAAGCATGTAGACTATCCTTTAGAAAGATGGATAGATTTGACAGAGCATCACTTGGTACTTGTCACAAAAATCGAGAATCACCAGATCTATCTCCGTGGAAGAAGAGTTAGAGGAATCGACCGGACCCAGAGTGAACGGGTAAGTATATGCATAAAGGAAACCAGCTTTGTGATCCGTTATGCTCTCGTTAGAATGAGGAATCTCAACTAGCGTTTCCTCATCCCATCGGCAGTCTTTTTTCACCTTCTCTATGTCTGTCACAAAGATAATATATCGGGACACGTGTTCGCATAGGCCCGGTGTAGATGAAGGTTTGTCGACAGAAAAATCCTTCATCGTATTGAACCCGATGGGAGTACATTGTTCAACATTAGGTATCACTTTGGGATTTCCTTTGGACGTTCGGGATGAAGACATAGCCTCATCATTTCGAGGAACTGTCTTGGAAGTTCTAGCCATGATAGTGGCAAAACTTTTCTGAGAAAGTAGGCACAGGATCAAGAATGTGAAAGAAAGAGTGTGAAAGGGAATGGATTTAGCCTTGGAAATTTCAAGATATTGTGAAAGTATGGATTATGAAATGGTTGATGCATTTATAGGAACCGTGTGGGCAGCGGAAAGGATGAACCAATAGCGGTTCATGGAATTCTCGATAATCGTGTTTGAGGGAGACCCTTGTGTGGGGGATCATGATCATTTCCTATCACTTTGTTCTAGAAAATGCGGAGACTATCTATATACGGTGGAAATCAATGGCACAATTTCATGGCGTCTCGAGGGTTTCCAGTAATCGACTGTGAGAATTCTCGACAATTTAGCTTCGAGACAATATGAGTTGTGATCGGCCCCGAGGTAATGAAATTAACGGTCTCGGCGAATCAGGGTGAAGTTCCCAAGACACATACATACAGCTGGCTAGGTCTAGTGGTCTATTCGGAATCAAGTTATTAAATGGTTGTACCGGCCCATATCTTTGTAATTAAAGTATTTGTATTATGTTTGGATTCCCCCTCCTATATAAAGGGGATCCTTGTCATTTTGTAAGGTTTTGTTGCTCAATACTAAGTATACAAGAACATTTCCACTACTCTCTAACATATTCTCTTGACCTTATTACTTTATTTTTTTGCTCATATTTATTGTGTTCTATCTATTGTTCTTCATTTATTTCTTGTTATTGTCCATAAAAAGCCGCCTTTGATCCGTCTATAGCTGTTACTCCCTATCGACCACCGTCCATTGCTCCCAGCAGAGCTTCGGACTAGGCCCCGATTGACAGCGACTCGATTTGATTAACACCTCGTTCTTGAGCTCTTATTTCATTTCTAAGTTTTTCACATAGCATCAACTGCCTAACAACTAGCATAAAAATAGATCACGTATTTTTAGAACTACTAAATCAAATTTAATTGTTATTACCATTTTTATGGTAAACAGGTATGCCTATAAAAGTTTGGGCAGTTCCTCGGGCCATTTACCATTAGCCGTTTCCAACCTTTTCTTGAGGTTTTAAATAATCACTTTGTTCACTGACTCCACTTGACAATATGCGCTCATATGGTAGGGTAAAGATGTGATCCATTTTATTTTCAAATCTTCAAAAAATTTTGTGATCTTTGCGCCAATAAATTGCAACCTATTATCGCATGCTATCTCTTTTGGTATTCTGAACCTCCAGATTATCTTTTCCCACAAGAAATCCACAACTTCGCATACGTCGATCTTCTGATAAGGACCTGCTTTCACCCACTTAGAAAAATAGTCAGTTAAAATCAAAAGAAATCTTACCTTAACAGGAGCCAGCGACAATAGTCCGACGATGTCCATCCCTCATTTCATTAACGGCCACAGAGACAGAACCTAGTGAAGTGGTTCTGCCGGTTGATGTACCAGCAGTGCACAATATTATCACTTATTGCATTTTTATATGAAAGCTTTGACGTCTTATTTCATGCGGGGCCAATAATATCCTGCCCTTACCAGCTTTAACACTAATGATTCTGTGCCCGAATGGTTTCTGCATATCCTTTCGTGGATTTCTCGCATAACGTAATTAGCTTCGAATGATCCCAAATATCAGGCCAGTGAGCCTTGGAAAGATTTTCTGTAAAATTGATGTCTTTTAAAGTTGTACCATGTTACTTTGACACGCAGCGCCCGGGATTCCTTGGAATCTTTGGGCAATTTCCCATTTTTGAGATAATCGATAATCTCATTCATCCATTCCAGGACTAATTTAGTTATATTTATCTCGTAGTAGCTATTTGCATCCAGGACCGAATACATTAGATGTTCTACCGTTCTAGACTCTGATCCTTTCATATCCATTGATTAACTGAGGTTAGCCAGTGCATCTACTTTTGCATTTTCTTCCCTCAAGATATGAGTAATCGACCACTCTAAAAATCAAGACAGTAAAGCCTGGACCTTTACTACGTATTATTGCATGCGCTCCTCTTTGGTTTCGAAGATCCCGTTGACCTGATTTACCACAGCTGTGAGTCGCACTTGATTTCTAGGACCTAAAAATCTAGTCGCCAGTTCGAGTCCCGCAATCAAAGCCTCATACTCTGCTTCATTATTAGTTAAAGGGACCGTTCTGATGGCTTGCCTTAGGGTTTCTCCCGAATGCGTGGTTAATATTATACCAAACTCAAACCCTTTTACGTTGGAGGCTCCATTTGTAAATAAGTTCCAAACTAACGATGTCGATTCTGACACAATTAATGCCTCTTTGGTTGCTAGAGGTTGCAATCCCGGATTGAAATCGGCCAAAAAGTCAGCCAAGACTTGTGACTTAATCACAGTGTTTGGTTTATATTCTATATTGAATTCACTCAATTCAATGGCCCATTTTTCCAAGCTACTCGAGAGTTTTGGTTTGTGAAGAATGTTCTGTAAAGGAAATGTGGTCACCGTGGTTATTGGGTGACATTGGAAGTAAGGTCTCAGCTTTCGAGCGACGACTACGAGAGCTAATGACAACTTCTCCAAATGTTGGTAGTGAGTTTTTGCTACAGTTAAACCTTTACTAATGTAATAAATGGGAGATTGCATACCTTCGTCCTCATGGACTAAAACTACACCTACTGCTACTTCCGAGACTGTGAGGATGAATAGCGTTTCACCTTCCTTTGGTTTCAAAAGTAATGGAGGGCTTGAAAAGTATCTTTTCAAATCTCTCAAAGCCTATTGGTACTTTGGGGTGCATTCAAAGTTGTTTTTCTTTTTGAGCAGTGTGAAGAAATTATGGCATTTCTTTGACGACCGGGAAATGAACCCGCTTAAACTAGTCAATCTTCCAGTAAGTGTTTGGACTTCTTTCACGCTTCACAGCTGGTCCGGGATGTCTTCGATAACTTGATGTTATTGGGGTTTAAGGATCGGGGTTTTCCTCAATCCCCCTTTGTGATACCAGATTTCCTAAGAACTTGCTAGAGCTAACCCCGAACGCGTATTTCTCGGGGTTAAGCTTCATGTTATGCTTCCTCAAGATGGAAAAGGTGTCTTGCAGATATTTAAGGTGGTCACCTACATTAAAAGACTTCACGATCATATCGTCTATATAAACTTCCAAAGTTTCCCTATTTGTTTTCACATATCTTGTTTAAGAGCCGCTAATAAGTGCCTTCGGTGTACTTCAACTGGAAGGGCATCATATTATAGCAATATTTATCAAAATTTTGTATGGACGAAGTCTTTTCCCGATCCTCTGGGTTCATCTTAATTTAGTTGTACCAAGAATAAGCATCGAGGAAAATTATTAACTTGTGGCCGAGCATGCCTTATTCAAGTCCTTATAATCTACGCACATGTGAAATTTATTGTTCTTCTTAGGAATTAATACCACATTAGCTAGATAGTCTGGATATTTTACCTCTCGGATCGAACCGATATCATGTAAGCGAGTTACCTTTTCTTTGACAAATTTATTCATGGCCTCTGTAATATGGTGTTTCTCTTGTCTTACTGGAGGTATGTTGGGATCCAAGATTAGCTTGTGTATGGCCACCTCTATTGGGATACCTATCATGTCCGCATGTGACCACGCAAAACAATCGTCATTATATTTAACAAATTCAATAAAGCCAGACCTGAGCTTAGGGTGCAGTCTTGTCCCCAAGTAGAATTTTCTTTCTAAGAACATTCCAAACAATGCAACTTGTTCGAGCTCTTCCGTTGTGGAGTTTGTTACATCCATCTCTTTTGGCACCTGATAAGGTTCTGACGCTTTTTCCCCCTGGACCACTTCATTCGATTCACGAGCGAGTGTCGTTTCCTGTAGTTGCTATGATGTTTGTTTCTTCCCTTTACTACTAGACAACAAAATTAATTTCATCTCCCTTGCTGCAGGTTGGTCACCCCTTATCTATTTGATTCCTTTAGGCACTGGGAATTTTAGCAGTTGATGATACGTTGATAGTACAGCTCTCATCTCGTGTAACCATGGTCTTCCCAGAATAATATTATATCCCATATCACCATCTACCACTTCAAAAAGAGTTGTTTTCATCACTATTTTGGCGTTCGTGGGCAACAAAATCTCTCCTCGTGTTGTCATGCTTGCGAGGTTGAATCCGGCAAGGAGTTTTGTGGCTAAAATGATGCTTCCGATGAGTTTAGCTTGCTCTAATACTCTGTATTGTATGATATTGCCCAAACTCCCTAGATCCACCAGAACACGTTTGATTTTAAAGTCTGGCACATTCAAAGAAACTACCAGTGCATCATTGTGTGGTAGCCGCAATCCATCTATGTCCTCTTCCGTGAAAGTGATGTCGTCTTCGGTAACTTTTGAAGTCTCTTGCTACGGGTTATTAATACTTTCATCTTTTTTGCTGCCAAGAAGGTGACCCCATTGATCTCATTCCCCCTAAATATCATGTTGATCGACTGGCGCCGGAAATCTTCCCCTGCTTTCCAAGGTTACATGTTATCTCGATTTCGACCGTAGTGGTTCTTGGCCCGATCACTTATGAATTCTCTAGGATGCCTATTCTTCAACAGTGCCGCCACTTATTCTGGGAGATGTCGACAGTCCCTAGTCTAATGGCCATTCATCCCATGATATGCACACCATAAGTTGGGATCCCTCTGGTCAGGATCAGAACTCATCGGCTTCGAAACCGTGCTTCTTTGATGTTTCTCATATATGATACCAACTATACTACACTGACATTGAAATTGTACTCTGAAATCATAGGGTAGGAAGTATCTCGCGTACCTGGAGCTGCTTTGTCCTGCAATGATGAATTTTTCCGACCGCGATTAGTCCTTCTATTAGTAGCGACCCTCTCTATTGACTAGAAACCTCTTCCGCGGCCTTTGATCTGTTTGTAGGGCAAAAATCGGCCCCTTAAAGACCATCAATCTATGTCGAAATCATCTTTTGAGTTTTCTCTATTCTTCTACCGCCTTTTTGTCAATGAGAAGAAGCTAATCTGATCATCTTTGATCCTTATCTTTGACTCGTACCGATTTTGGACATCCGCCCAAGTCGTTGCTTATAACTCAAGCAAGCTTTCCTTCAGTTTTCAGGAAGTGTTTGAACTTCTCTGATTCAAGCCCTTATTGAATGCTTCAGCCGCCAATTCATCCGGAATAGCCGAGAGCAACATCCTCTTCATTTGGAACTAGGCAACAAACTTTTGCAGTGACTCAGATTCTCCTTGTGCAATTATGAATATGTCAGCCTTTCGGGCCTACACCTTTCTGGCCCTATAATGAGCCTTAATAAAATAATATGCTGGCATCTTAAAGGAATCTATGGAATGCTCGGGTAATAATGAATACCATATCAAGGCTCTCATCGTGAGAGTCTCTTCAAATTTCTTCAGCAAAATAGATTCAATCTCACGAGGAGCTAAATCATTGCCCTTCACCACCATTGTATAGGTGGTAATATGCTCCTGAGTGTCTGAAGGTCCACCATAATTTGGCACGTCAGGTATTTTATACTGCTTCGAGATTAATTATGGTGTCGTGCTTGGTTTGTACAGCAACTGAGTATATTTTTTTGTGTATGTTCATTTCAGTGCCGATGGTGCGCCTGGGATTTGGTCCAGTGGGAACGCCAAGAGGAACTTGATCTCGTCTATTCGCGTTATTGGAAGCCCTCGATAACACCTGCTTCAACTCCATCATAACCTTATCCTGCCGTGTGAGGTGGACTAGAATGATTGATTACTGTATAGAACCCTTACAGCATCAACAACATGCTCCTCTTCAACTTCATCGGGAGTTGCCTCCTGAACATGTCGTAGATATCGCCTATCGTGGATCGACGTGGCATCGTTTCCCTCAATAAGGGTATCACTAATTGAATCCTTAAAATGAGGACAATCTCCTTGAACCTTAGGTTTTGTGTGTTGTTAACGCCATTATCTACCATTTCTTATGATTTTTTTCTATGACAGATAATCAAGTAAAAGTGGCAAGGATCAAGTTAGTTACACGGTTGTCTAGGCCCCTCGGTAGGCGCCAAACTATTTGCCTGTAAAACGGTACCATTGAATTTATAAGTGGTTTCTAGATAAGTGAATTAATTTGATCCTAAGATGATGAAATAATTAAAGAAATATGCAATACTTAGCCTTGAAATGAATATGTGGGCTATTGAAGAGTGTGTAAAGGCAGGCATGAATTCCATAGCCTTTTGTAACGGGCAGAGTATTATGTACTGTGGAATATTCTCAACCAAATGCTACCGGGCAAAGGATATTTATTGACTCTTTATGAGTGTTATTCCTTTTGGTACCAAACGAGATAATTGCCTTCGGTTCTGACTATCCTTCGCCTTAGGTTCCACATGTCATTCTTTTAAGCAGCCACCTGGCATAGCACATTTTACCCTATAAAAAGAATTATTTCAAACATTATGTAGCCAAATCACTGTTAACTAGAATGGGATGTGGTGATTCCTTCTACTTTCTATTACAACAAGAAAATATTGAAGCTAGAGAAAATCCTAAAATGTTTTTTATTATATTATACACGATAAACATTTGTTGAATACCTTCAAAATGAAAAAAAGAAAAATGATATTTTAAATGGCCCATGTATTTGGATGAGTTTATAGGGCAACCTATTTGTACGTTGGTGCGCTGCCTTTTAAGGTGCAGTCAACTTTTTAAAAGTTTTTCATCCGTGTCTAGTTAAGGATTAAAAGGATCATTGTTTTTGCACGTTTGAAGAAGTTATAATGACTTGATCTATCATTTTGTGTATTTGAGCCCTATTTCCCTTATTTGATGCTCCCCGTAAGTTGTTTGTTATTGTGTGTCTTGCAGGGGTGATTTATAACGATCCGACTGATCATTTTAAGTATTGTAGCCCCATTTCCCCACTTATTTCTTATTCTATGATCATTTGTGTTTATGTGACTTGTCAGGGTAGTTGGTTTGGTTCCAGAGATATTTTGGAATGAATTGGGAAACTTAGTTCCAAGGTTAGAAGCTTAAGTTGAAAGAGTTGGCCAGATATTGACTTCTAAGTGAACGACTCCAGAATAACATTTTGATGGTTTTCGATAGCTTTTTATACTGATTTTGGACGTAGGATCATGTCTAGATATTGATTTAGAGGTCCGTAGGTTATTTTAGCTTGAATTGGAGAAAGTTGAGAAGTTGAAAGTTTGGAAAGTTAAGATGTCTGACCGAGAGTTGACTTTGCTGATAACGGGATTGTATTTTGGTTTCAAAAGTTAAAGTAGGTCCTTTGTGTAATTTATGACTTGTGTGCAAAATTTGAGGTCAATCGGAGTTGGTTTGGTGTGTTTCGACATTACTTTTAGAAATTGGAAGTTCAATAGTTCATTAGGCTTGAATTGGGATGTGATTCATGATTTCGATATTGTTTGATGTGCTTTGAGGCTTCGAATAAGTTTGTATGATGTTTTGGGATGTGTTGGTATGTTTTGATGGGGTCCCTGGTGCCTCGTATGCGATTCAGATTGATTCAAATTGAGTTTTGGCCTTTTAGGACTGCCGATTTGGTGTCTCATGCAGTCTTTATTGTGTTTGCGATGAATAGATCGTGTTCATATAGAGTTCTTCAGGGTCGAAAGATTTTATTAATCGCATTCACGAAGGAAGACATGCATCTATGAAGGTCTAGTGGTCTTTGCATCGTGATCATGAGACGGGACTCACGTTTGTGGAGAAGGATAAGGTCGGTTGGGCCCCATGCATGGAAGCATTTGCGTGAGCTGGGTTGCATTCGTGTTCGCGTATGAAATTTTTTGGAAACTGAGGATTTTTTTGCTTCGCGAATGCGAGGCAATTTCTTCGTTCGCGAAGAAGGGCAACTTGGTAGACTATTTAAATTTCAAAATGAGGGTTAGAGTATTATTTAATATTTTTGTTTGTGGAGCTTGGTTTGGGGCAATTTTTGTGAGGGATTTTTTTACAAATATAAAGCTAAGCTATTTTTGATCACGTTTGTCCCATAATATTGAACACCTAATGATTTCTACACCTAGATTATGTGCTTTTAAGGTGAAATTTTGACTAGGGATTATAGAATAAGAACTGGGGGTTTGAGGGTCGATTTGTGGTTGGAATTGGATGACTTTGGTACGGTTGGATTCATTATTGAAAGGGTGTTTAGATTTTGTGAATTTTATCGGGTTCTGAGGCGTGATCCCGAGGTTGGCTTTTTGAATTAGGTTAAAGAACTTAGCTTTATCATATAGAATTGATTCATACAACTTGTATTGATCATATTAAGTTGTTTGTGATTAGATTCGAGTCTTTCGAATGACGATTCACGAGGCAAGGGCTGGTTGGAGCATTGAGTTATGTAGTTTGAGGTAAGTGGCATTTCTAAAATTGGTACTGATGGTATGAATCCCTAGAATACATATTATATGGTTGGTGTTGGTGACGCACATCCTAGGTGACGGGCATATGGGTGTGTACCGGTGAAATTTTGACTTAGTTGATTTTGTGGTATTCAGTAGTTATCTCGTCTTGTTTCTATCCGTAAAATTTGTATGTGTTAGAGCAATTAAGCTGCGATTAATGTTAGAAAGCATGTTTAGGCTATGTTTTTTTTCTGTTGGGACCCACTGAGGTCATTTCTGATGTTGAGTTTTTCGCTTAAGTTGTAATTATGTACTCAGTCATATTTATTCATTTTCATATCATATCTCAGTATTTGTTATCATTTACTGTTGAATCATGTTATCATTGTTCGAGCTGAATAGTATGAGATATATGAGACGATGAGACTAGAGAGATTGATGACTGAGTTGGTGCCTGAGAGCGAGATTGTGAGTGATATTTATGGGATCAAACTGTATGTCGCAGCGGGCCTTATCGTGTTATCTATTATTAAGGGATCGGGCTGCACACCGTTGTAGTCCATATTGGCTTTATATTAGCGCTTGTGCAGGATCCGTCCCTCTGGAGTATAACATACTAGTAGTAAGCGCAAGTACCGTATAGTGCTGAGTGATTGAGTGTGATGAATGGGAGTTTGAGACAAATAAATTGAGTACTCCGAGAGTGTGGGTACGTGGGATTATCACTGTGATGCATTACCTTTGATATACATATTTTACAAGTAGGCATAAAAATGTAGCAGTCCTCATGCTAATTGTACGTGGCATATTTATTAGTGTGGAGCTTAAATTGTTGAACTTAAAAGTATGCCTAAATTTCTATACTGTGTACAAGCTGAATATGGAAGTTCTATGAATTATTACTGTCATTATCTTATTATATATGTGCTGTCATTATTCGGATTGTATCTTTCTGAGCTCGTCACTGCTTTCAGCCAGAGGTTAGTACTGTTACATATTGAGTAGATTGGGTTGGTTGTACTCATACTACACTCCGTGTGCAAATCCAAGTACATCTGGACGCGGTGATTTCTAGATCCGGTGTTAGTACTTGCTTGGAGACTTCGATGTAGCTGCTATGACGCCCGTAAACCTTTACTCTCCTTCCTTCCATTTTTATTCATTACTAATCTATTTTCTTAGATAGATGTATTAGAGTTTTAGATTATGTTGACATTAGTAGCTCATGTACTCAGTGACACCAGGATTTTGGGATTTGTTGATGTTGAGTGGCACTTATCTTTATCAGTTATTTGTGAAACTATCCACTATTGAACTTATTAAAACATGTTTTTAACTCAAATGCATAGTTGTTATGTGATTGTCAACTTGCATAGTAATGTGTTAGGCGCGATCACGACAGGTTGGGATTTGGGATCGTGACAAATTAGTATCAAGCACTAGGTTACTTAGTTCTCATGAGTCATGAGTAGGTTTAGTAGAGTCTAGCGGATCGATACAGAGAAGTCTTTAATTATCTTTGAGAGGCTACCGAACCATTAGAAAACATCACTTTCTTGTATTCTTATCGTGTGGATTTGTTGATTTCGAAAACTAAAATTCTATTATTCTATTCTCTTATACATGGTGAGGACACATACGAATTGACCAGGTGGATAGCCACTAGCATCACCAGCTAAAGCCGCAAGAGGCTGGGGCCATGGTATATGCTGAGGTACAGCTCGTACTACAGCTAGAGTAGCATATATGGAGCCACCAATTGCTCCAACTCATGAGCAAATACCATATGTGGTTGAGCCAATGGGACACTAGTTGTAGCCATTGTGCTTCCAGGTCTTCTAGAGGCTTTGGCCCAGGTATTGACTGTATGCACTAGCCTTGTTCAGGTCGTTTCAGTTCCAGCCGCAGCAGCCACTTCTGAGGCTGGGGGAGGTTCTTAAACTCCCGCCGCCCGCACTACAGAGTAGGTGGTCCAGGGACTTCAAACGTTGGGGGTACTACGAGCTTAGCTAGTTACAGCTGCTCGGGCCCAGGTTGGTCCACCTATGGGTAACGAGGAGCAGAAGAGGCTAGAGCAGTTTGGGAGGCTCAGGCCTCCAGAGTTCAGTGGGGCTGAGTCAGAGGATTCTCAGGATTTCTTAGACAGGAGCCAGTGGATCCTTCGTATGATGGGTATTCTGGAGACCACTGAACTCTCATTTACTAATTTTCAGCTGTTAGGAGTAGCCTTCAGATGGTGGGAGGCCTATGAGTTGAGTAGGCTAGCTGGAGCTACATGACTTACATAGAATGAGGTCTCAGTCCTTTTCTTAGAGATGTTTGTTCCATAGACTCGCAAATAGGAGTTGTGTAGGCAGTTTGAGCAGCTACTCTAGGAGGGTATGTCAATGACCCAATATAAGATGAGATTTTCAGAGTTGTATCATCACATGATATGGTTGGTTCCCACAAAAAGGGAGAGGATTAGGAGGTTCGTTGATGGCCTCAACTATAGTTTGCTCTTCGTCATGACTCGGGAGATTGCGTCAGGTATGAGGTTTGATGGGGAGGTTGATATTTCTAGACTCCTAGAGAAGGTTCATAGTTAAGATCATGATGAGAGGGAGGCCAAGAGGGCTTGTGGTTTGGGTGGTTTGGGTGGTTTCAGCAATGCCTCATCTAAAGGATAGTCCCACCATAGCAGGGGTCGTCTTTATAGGCCCGCTTAGATGACTCATCTGGTTCACCGGGGTGCTTTAGCTAGCCATGGTTCATACAATACTCATCTGGGTTAGCCATGACTTAGTGATCTCCCATCTTAGATTTCATCCTGTGCTCCATCAATTTAGGGTTCATCTGTACTAAGTCCTTCTAGAAGTTATTCCGGTTCTCGAGGTCTAATTCTGTCCTCGTCTCCATCAATAGATCAGAGTTGCTTCTAGTGTGGAGACATTGGACATAGTTGGAGGTATTTCCCTTATCATTTGGGAGGTAAAGTTCAGTAGAGGGGTCAGGCTATGATGTCTGCACCTGTTACTTCACCACCCGCTCAGCCAGCTCAGGGTGGGGCTTAGGAAGCTAGAGGTCGTCCTAGAGGGGGAGGCCGATAATGTTGTGTTCAGGCTTAATTCTATGCTTTTCCTAATAGGCCAGAGGCTGTTGCTTCATATGAAGTGATCCCAAGTCTTGTTTTAGTGTGCCACATGGATGCTTTCATATTAGTTGACCTTGGTTCCACTTATTCATATATATCATCGTATTTTGCTCGTTATTTAGATATGCCATGTGATTCCTTAGTTACACTTGTTCATGTGTCTAGCCAGTGGGCAATTATGTTATTGTGGATAGTGTATATCGATCGTATGTAGTGACCATTAGGGGATTGGAGACGAGAGTTGATCTTTTAATGCTTAGTATAGTTGATTTCGATGTGATTCTAGGCATGGATTGGTTGTCACCATGTTATGCTATTTGGATTGTCACGCTAAGACCGTGATGCTGGCGATGGCGGGATTGCCTAGGATGTAATGAAGAGGTTATTTAGACTATGTTCCCAGTCGAGTGATTTCATATTTGAAGTCCTAACGGATGGTTGGAAAGAGATGTTTAGCATATTTGGCATTTGTGAGGGATGTTGGTGCTTATACTCCTACAATTGATTCTGTTCCGGTTATGCGAGACTTTCCGGTTGTGTTTCCTGCAAACATGTCGGGCATGCCGCCCGACAGGGACATTGATTTTGGTATTGACTTGGTGTCGGGCACTCACCCCATTTTTATTCCTCCATATCAAATCTAGGCCCGCACCTCGAAATCCGACAAAACTCATAAAATCCGAAAACCCATTCAATTACGAGTCCAACCATACTAGTTTCACTCAAATCTGACTCCGAATCGATTTTCAAAACTCAAAAATTCACTTAATGAATTTTAGACAAAAATCCCCAAATTTCACTATGCAATCATCAATCAAATACCAAAAATAAAGATGGATTCATGAAATATAATCAAAACCGAGTATGGAACACTTACCCCAATCCAATTGGAGAAAATAGCCTCCACTATCGCCCAAATCTAAGCTCCCCAACTCAAAATAAGACCAAATAAACAAACCCTCATTATTATATGTTTCTGCCTAGTTGTGATGCCTCGTTTCTTATGCCAAATGAACTTGAAACTTGATTTTGGTGCCCCCAATGGATTTCTTTTGAATTTCAGTCAAGTTAGGCTTTTGAATTACTCCATTTGACCTTATAATGAATGAGATATATTAGTTTCAATATTTAAAAATAGTGCAGATTTTTAAATACGAATTTAGTGGAAATTTCGTAATTAATCTGAAAATTTTGGCAACCCAATTCTTAATAAAATGACAATAAATTCCTCATACGATGTCGAAACTTGATGATTCCCATTTCTATGGTTCCAAAATTATGATACAGATCCAATGCTTCAATAAAAAAAGAAGTTGGAGCGTATTTGCTTAATATGGTACCATTTATGCATGAAGAAACGACGTCAAAACATCAAAAAATACTAGCACAACACAACCCAAACTTATCTAAAACTCACTCAAGCTCATCGGGACCCCATCGGAACATACCAATAACTCCCATAACATAATACAAACTTATTCGAGGCTTCAAATCACGCATAACAATATCAAAACCACGTATAACATCTCAAATTGAACTTAATGAACTTTGAATCTTTCAACTTCCAAAACTCGTGCCGAACATTTTCAAATTAACTCGAAATGGACTCAAATTTTGCACACAAGTCCCAAATGGAATAATGAAGCTATTCCAATTCCCTGAACCATAATCCGAACCTAATATCATCAAAGTCAACTCATGGTCAAAGTTATGAACATTCCAAACCTTTATATTTTCAACTTTCACCAATTAGTGTCGAAACCTTCTAAAGATATCCAAATAAAATTCTCGGGAAACGCCTATGTACAAAATCATCATCCGGACCTAACAAAATTATGAAAACTTCGATTTGCGGTCGAATACTAAAAAGTCGAACTTGGTCAACTCTTCCAACTTAAATCTTCAATCATGAAATTCATTCTTCCAAGATAATTTCGAAACATCTGAAAACCAAAAACGACGATACACATAAGTTATAATACATCATCCAGAGCTGTTCATGCCCTCAAACCACCAAGCGAAGAGTAAATGCTAAAAATGACTGGTCAGGTCGTTACACGTTCCTCCGGAGTCTGACATACCAACAGTGAGCGCAGGTACAGTGATTTATATACATGTGCTTTGGTGAGGGGCATTGAAGCCAGGAACTACAACACTGAGTGATACCGTCTGATAAGTGGGAAATGAGATAAACAGATTGAGTACTCTATGAGTGGAAGTACTTGAGATTATCACTTGATACATTATATTTTTAACATGCATATTTTACATATAGGCATAGAGATGTAACATTCCTCATGCTAGTTGTACTTGGCATATTTTATCAGTATTGGGCTTAAACTTTTGAACTTGAAAGCATGCCTAAATTTCTGTACTATGTTTGAGCTGAATATGGATTTTTCTCTGAGTTATTACTGTCATTATCATGCTATATTTGTGTGGTCATTATCTTGATTCAGAGTGTATCTTTCTAAGCTCGTCACTGCTTTCAACATAAGGTTAGTCCTGTTACTTATTGAGTATATTGGGTCATTTGTACTCATACTATACTCTGCACTTCATGTGTAGATCCAGATATATCTGGACACGATGATCGCTAGGGTGGTGCAAGTACCTGTTCGGAGACTTCGAGGTAGTTGTTATGATGCCTGTAGACCTTGACTCTCATTCCTTTCATTTTTAATCAATATTATTCTATTTTCACAGATAGTTGTACTAGAGTTTTAGACTATGTTTACATTAGTAGCTCATGTACTAGGTGACTCTAGGATTTTGGGATTGTTGTAGTTGAGTTGCAGTGGGTTTTATCAGTTACTTATGACACGTTTAATTGTTTAATCTATTAAATCATGTTTCAAATTCAAATTTGTAGTTGTTATGTGATTGTTGGCTTGCCTAGTTATGTGCTAGGTGCCATCATGACAGATTTGTATTTTGGGTCGTGACATGTTGTCCATATGTTAGAGTATTATCATTGTGCTTATGAAGGGATAAGGTTCAATATGGACTTCAGGGTTGGTATATGTAGATATTCGACATTATTGAGTCCTATGGAGTTATGTCGAATCAGTGTATGATTTGTGTATATGAAAGAGCGTGAAGGTCAGGCAGCCAACATGGTTTCTTGTTGATTTAGTCGACAACAGATTATATTGATATCCATAATGAAGATTTGGGGTTTAGAGGTTTCAGAATATCTTTGAGGGGGTCATGGGAGACTTCAAATCGAGTTATGAAAGGTGTCATATCCAATTTGGAAGAGTTTTGTATCTGGTCGGATGATTTCTGTCAGTTCATTGCAATCACATATTCTATGTCAGACCAGATTTGCTTATTTAGTGCTAGGTGTCGCACGGATTTAGCACCAAAGATCTATTGGAATGATATGTTGTTCTTCTTGGCTTGATTTATTTGAGCAGATATTGATATGATGCACGATCAGAATAAGTTTGGATTTTCTCGAATATTGTTGTGATCGTTTGTTTGAGTAGCTCGACAAGATGGAACTAGCGAACTTATGATTTAACAGATCATACATATTGAATCTCTTGGAATATGCATGCATCTCCACATATTAATACAGTTACATAATTTGAGTTATGGCACGATGGTACTTTCTGTGTGGATTGATATGATTGGATCGAATTGTGTGTCATAATGATGTTATATTGATATGATTATTGGTACATGAGTTGTTCGTACGAGTGATATTGGTGTGGGACACATAGATTTGTGTTGGACACAAAGATTTGTGTCGGGCACATGAATTATGCTTGATTATAATGAGACACATGAATTTTTGTCGAACACCTAGATGTGTGTTCTTTTATCTTGGAAGTATGCCAGAATTTGGAGGCAGTGAAGTATCAAGTGCTAAAGATGAGTTTTGGGCCTATATGATATGTTATTGATGAATAAATCCTCAATTGAGGTGTGATAAAGACATTATCTATATGAAGACATATTGAGATAGCCGAATGGAATATGCATGTTGAGTATCTCAGTTACTTGATGGGTTTCAAAAAGTTTTTTGACACGTTCGAGGACAAAATATTTGTTTAAGAGGGGGAGGATGTAACGACCCGACTGGTCGTTTTAATGTATCAGACTTTATTTCCTATTTGATATTTCCGCAGGTACATTAGAGGATTCATGGCTCACGGGTATGTGTGATTTTGTCCTAGAGAATCCCGAGAGTGATTTTGGACTGTTGGTTCTTATTATGAAGCCTCAAATTGAAAAAGTTGACCAAGGTTTGACTTTTAGGCAAACGACCTTGGAATTGGGTTTTGATGGTTTTGGTAGGTTCATATGAATATTTTGGAGGCAGGCGTATGCCCAAGTTTAATTTTAGAAGTTCTTAGAAGGATTTGGCACCATTTGCCGAAAGACGTCAATTTGAAGAATGGGAGAGTTGTTAAGTTTGACCAACAATTGGCTTTAGTGATATAAGGGCCCGATAGGGGTTTCGAGACATGGAACGGGTTTGTATGGTTGTTTTATACTTTCTGTGAAGTTTAGAAGTAATCTGAAGTGTCGAAGAGTGATTCAGACACTTGAGTTGTGCACTAGTTAAGTGTTAGAATTTGAGTTAACCGGGGCCAAATAGTGGACTTACCGAGCTTGGATTTATGATTTGAAAGTTCCACCAGGCTTGTATGATGTTTTTGAATTTGTGTACAATTATTAGTTGGATTCCGATGAGATTTGGATAGATTTGAGTCGTGTTGTGCTCGTATTTGATGTCTTGATGTCATTTCTTTAAGCATAAATGGTACCACATTAAGTAAATGAGCTCTAAATTCTATTTTGATTAAACTGTGAGATCCATATCATGACTACTAAATCATAGCAAAAAATATCATCGAATTCTAAGGATGTATGACAGAGTTATATCAATTTAGTATCAGAACTAATTGTTGGTGTTGGTGCACCTAGGTGCGAAAAGGGGTCCTCTCCTGCGACCCCTAGGTGCCAAAATTAGGCTCGCTGGTGAAAAAAGTTGCATGTGCGAAGGCTTTGGGTGGTTAAAAACTAGACTTCCTTTCTTTCACTAAAAACGGATTTTCCAAAGTTCTAGAGCTCAGATTTTGCTGATTTTTGCAGCGTTCTTCTCGATTTGATGTGGGGATTGGAGTCACTTTGAAGGTTATTTCTAAATGGAAAGAGGTATTTGAAGGTTAAAGCTAGCCCAAAAAGAGGTACGTCTCGTGTCTAACCTTATAAGAGAAAATTTTCCCCATAAATGCCTTATGTGCTATTTGCTAAATAATTTGGAAGTGGCATATATGCAGGGTGGCGAGCGTATATGGGTGCGCTAGGTTTTAAACTTTTTCGGGTATTCTTGGGCCACTTTGATGCCTTTTTTAAATTATGTGATTTCCTTGCACGTGTCTAAGATAACTTTATGCTTGTGTAGCTACATATAATTATAATCAGAATTTCATGCCTAGGCATATGACTCGTTGATATTTGTATGACGAAATACTTTACTATGTTGAGGTTTTGATTAATCGCAGTCACACACATGTTTATTTGATTATGTGACTATGTGGCTAATCTTATTCCTATCAGAAATATTCCTAGGATTTATTATTCATTAAACTGGGCATGATAAGCTAGTTTTGCGATGTAGAGCGACATGATTAGTCGTAGTCATATATTACATTCATGAACATATTTGCATATTCGTTCTATAGATATAGGCACATCATACATAATTCTCCCACATGCATATGGGCATATGATGGATTATTGGTACTCGATAGAGATTTTGGAGGTAAGCACCACAAGTACTATGAGCGTATATATGATACTTGATTGAGCCATAAAGCCATTTTTACACGCTTGGATATGGATCTATCCTCTAGATTCAGGTGATCACTCATATTACCTTGGGTTGTGTAAGCGTAGACACATGGACTTGTTCTTGGTATGTGACACACGGACTTGTCTCAGGTACATGGACTTGTGCTAGGATACGGTGAAAGACATGGACTTGTGTTGGGTACGTAGACTTGTACCAGGATAAGACATGTGATATATGGACTTGTGTCGGGCACTTGGACAAGTGTCGAGTTATGATAATATAAGAGGCTTGTGATGAGATGCATATATTTGTCCTAGGTACATGAATTTGTATTGAGTTGGGGCTCATGCATAATAAATATCATATTCAGGCATATTGGTTACATATGTTATCTGATACATCTTCTACATGCATGGGAGCTATTGACATGAGATATACAGATTGTATCGGGGTACGTGGATTTGTACCAATTTATGAAAAGATAATGATTCTTGAGTATGCATAGGCATCCTAGATTCATGTAGGAGCATTCATGTACATGCCATTTGATGTATATCATCTCTATATGCATATATGAGGTTTTGGATTCGGGCTATTTCATACATATCACCTCTCTTGTGTGGATTCAGTACGTGAAGACTTTGAGATCAAGCTTATTATCTTTATGTGGTGTACCTTTGGATGGATATCCATTCTTCCTAGCTGGATTTCTCTATTGTTGTATATGATTTGAACTATACAAGTTTATATAAGTGAGTATCAGTTGTCGAATCCTAACCACTACGTTTTCGAGTTTAGACTTGATACTTAGTGAGTACATGAGGTCGGTTGTATTCATACTATACTTCTATACTTAATATGAAAATATTGAACTTGGTACCAACAGAGATCAAATGAGATTTCAGTAGCTGAGCATTGGGAGACTTGAGGAATTGTTGCACGAGCGATCTCAGGCCCTTGAAGTCTTTCCTTCTTATTGGTATGGGTATTTGATCCCAACAGTATTGTATTTACGGTTTAGACTTTGAGTTATATGATTATTAGATACTCATGTACTCAGTGACACCGGGGTTTGAGGGATGTTATTGTTAGAGATTCTTGTATGCGATACCATTTGTGTGAATTAAGAACTTTTTTGTTTTTTATTTATATTTCATCATTATAATAAAATCTGAATTTGATTCTCTAAGTGTTTTAATGTGTTGATTTGCTTAGTAAATGGAGTTAGGCGCCTTCATAGCCTATGGTAGATTTTGTGTTGTGACACTTACTTTTCATAATAAACTATATATACAACTGAAAACCTTTATGACCGAAAATGATAAGATTGTAAGACTTGTAGTAGTTATACGCTTTAGTGAAATTGCTTGTATTACTTAGGCCTTCAGTTCAAATTTAGATTAATGTGATCACATTCAGAAAAAGAGAAGTAGCCCACCTCTTCGAGCATGAGTGCCACGACTGCCTGGGTTAGCTACCATAGGTGCTAATCGTTTGAGCTGGGAGATAGGTTGATACTCTTCGTGCGTGTTCCCAGATGTTCACATACATATGGCCAAATTGTTTGTTGGGGGTAGGTAGACACTTGTTATGACCCAAAATCCACTAGTCGTGATGGCACCTAACACAACCCGCTAGGTAAGACAACTAATAACTATCCAATTTCAATAATATAAATAAGACAATTAGACAAATAAATTATCTGAATCTTATACAATTCCCAAGGGCCGGTAGTACAAATCTTGAGCTTCTAAGAATACAGTTTACCAAACTTATATGAAGTAAATAGATCTTCTATTTGAAAAGTACATAAACAAAGTTTTATAATCTAAGGCTACCATGAATAAGAGGCAGCTACAACGGGGACACAGGTACACCTTCGAATTCCGCTACTGCAATGCACAATAACCTCGACATCCGAAATCTTCACGCAATTTACAAGAAATGTAGTATGAGTACAACCGACCCCATGTACTCAATAAGTAACAAACGTAACCATAGGTTGAAATCAGTGACGAGCTGGAACATAGGTGGGGTCCAACACCAATAACCAATAGCAGTTCATAATAGTGTAAAACAAGTAAAGAAAGAAGTAGCTTGGAGATAAAATACTCAGCCTTTTTGTAGTTTTCCGAAACAGTTCCACTTTTCAAGTATATTAGAGAAAATCCAAATCCTGTACCGAAATCGTCAAAAAATATGAGTAATTTTGAAAACTGTAACTTTTTCCAAAAATATTTCATCAGGTAAATGCTTCGTTTTCATATAGCATGAGGAAAGTATATCTCTATGCCTACATGTCAAGATACAAGTAAAAATCGTGAATGTCACCAAAACTGAGCAACAAAAAGAAAACGCATCTCTATGCATGTATCTCAAGTACGTATGTCAAATGCAATGCATCTCAGTGATGAACTCATATACTCACACTCTCAGGGTACTCAACCTCACTGTCTCACATTATCTTTTATCGTGCTCAATACTCAGCACACTCAATCACTCAGAAATGTACAATACTCGTTGTGGCGTGCAACCCGATCCATATATATATATACATAGTCGACTGCGCTCAATGAGATGCGCATACTCTGGAGGGGCTCCTTCAACGTAAGCGCTATAATCTGCACGGACAACTCAGATGTTTCATAGACAACTCACATACTATAGTATCAATATCAGAATCCGCACGGAAAATACACGTGCTATAGTATCAATATTAGAATCTGCATAGATAACTCACGTGTTGCATCGACAACTCACGTGCTATAGTATCAACAATGATATGATGTATCAATAAATAACAACTAATATTGAGATATGATAGAAATGCATGAATATGAGTGAGTACAAAATAGCAATGAAATCAGTGAAATGACAGTAAGAAGCGATCACTTTGGGTCCCAACAGTACCGGCATAAAGCCTAAACATGATATCTAGTATTATTGACAACTCAATTACTTTGTCACATGGTTAAAAACGGATATCAACAAAGTTGGGCCAATATACTGTGCCATGGAAATAACAGTCACAATTTACAGGGTGCATGCCCACACGCCCGTCACCTAGCATGTGCGTCACCTTAATACCAATCATACAACACGTAATTCTGGGTTTCATACCCTCAGCACCGAGTTTAGAAGAGTTACTCATCTTGAACAAGCCAACTCCAATACCGAGCAAGCCAAGCAATGCTCCAAAAATGTCATCCCACACGTAACGACCTCCGAACGTCTCAAAACTAGCCAAACACAACTCAAATACATCAGATAAAGCCCAAGGAATCAATTACAATTGATAAAGATCGAATCCTAAATAAAATCCCAAATCCTGCCAAAAATCACACATGGACCCGCACCTCGAAACCCGACAAAACTCACAAAATCCGATAACCCATTCAATTACTAGTCCAACCATACTAGTTTCACGCAAATCCGACTCCAAATCGGTGTTCAAAACCCAAAAATTCCTATTATGAAACTTCATGCCAAAAACCCCTAAGATTCATCTCAAAATACTAATTAAATGATGAAAACAATGATATATTTATGTATATTAACCAAATCTAAGTTAGAATCACTTATCCCGATACATTTCTTGAAAACCCCACAAAATATCCTCACAAACCGAGCTCCCAAGGTCCAACATATAAAATAATACCGTAAGCCTCATTTATATTGTACACCCTTTGACCTCCCAATGTGCGATCCGCACAATTCCAAGTGTGGTTGCACCTTTCCAAGTCATGCGGTCATACTTCACATCTTCTCTACTACCAGGTTCAGTAAATTGGCCATAACTTTCTCTACAGATGTCCAAATGATGAGTCATTTACCTTATAGAAACTAGACACGAAGGACTACAACTTTCATTTTTCAAGCGTCTCCAAATTCCTTGTAGATGAAAAGATATAAGCTTCCGAAGTTGGACCAGTGAATCTGCAAAATTCCCTGATGTGCGGCCGCACATAAAAGTGTGTGGTTTGTACTCCTCCTCTAAAGTCCGCGTACCTCTGCTGCAGTCCGCACTTTTATGTGCGGTCCGTATCTCTCCTTCGCCTTAGCACTCCAAAATGTGTGGTCCGCACTTCCAAAAGTACCAGAACAATATTAGAGTGCCGAAATGCCACGACTCGCTCAATACTCACCTCCAAACTCACCTGAGGCCTCCGGGATTTCAACCAAAGGTACCATCAAGTCCTAAAAAAACATACAAACTTAGACGAGCCCTCAAATTACATCAAACAACAACAAAAGAATGAATCGTAGATCAATTAAAACTTAATGAACTTGAAACCTCAACTTCTACAATCGATGCTGAAACCTATCAAATCACGTCCGATTGACCCCAAATTTTGCACATAAATCATAAATGACATAATAGAGCTATTCCAATTTCCGGAATCGGATTTCGATCTCAATATCAAAGAGTCAACTCCCCGGTCAAACTTTCAAACTTATATTTTTGTTTTAGCCATTTCAAGCCTAATTAAACTACAGACTTCCAAATAATTTCCGAACATTTACCTAGTCATCTGTAACCGCCTATCCTACCTAAGAATCCTTGACCTTCCTTTCAGAACCAAATCATGACCTTGCACATTCAAATCTCAATCCTACACAACACACTGAGTATACTATTCCATCATATGAAAATACGATAACTTCGTAATCCACTCCGATTAACAAGTAGAATACATATCCGATCAGTTAGAAACCTTCCATTTGATACCATCCAGTAGGAAATCACAATACTCAACATGCTCCTCTTGCTAGTAGGAAATATTCACCTCAAACCGTGACAGAAATCATCGAGAACTCTTTGGAAATCCATTTTCACATAGCCAAGCTATCAAAACCGAATCCCTTTAACTTAACCAAACAACGCAGTCGCCCAAAACCCAAGAGTACTACCACAAAACACCTGTAGAACTCACCACATCATAAGTACCCAAAGAATTGATCATATCCATTACGGTGCTAATCCAACCTACTACTAAACTATCCTATTTCTCCAAGTTTCTTCCAAATTGCCTTCAAGTTGATACTTATCCTCGCCATAATACTACGACCCTCAGCTAAAACTCACCACACAAGACACTAGCATAATACCACACCGCCCTAAGGCCCATAATCCACTGTATTCCTTCTTGAGCACCCCAAAAGTACCACAACCAAAATACTTACTGTGAAGAGACTTCATGCGAATCTAAAGTTGTTTCTTTCACCTCCTTTATACTCATATGTAGAATCCATAATGATATATAAATGCCACAAGCCTTGACACCATCCAATGTAAGTCTTGGTTCCTAGCCAAATACACATCCTGAAGATTCCCAATTGCTACGTATAAATCGTGAATCCATTAGAACCATTATCGAGAGTCATTCACTCTACTCAAATCTCAATTAAACTGATCAAATGGACTGAACGACATGTGCCCCATTCGCACGACAACCCCTAAAGAAGTGATCTCACCTTAGCTCAACAAAGAAAATTACTTCTCCGTGCACACTACATCCTTCACGAATAACCACTCAAATGTCCCATGATTCCCACATATCTATAGAGTGTAATACAACCCGTATCCAGAAATTCACTTATTCGAGTCATCCTCGATCTTAACCTCTGTAAGTCATAACTAATTCACAAGTATACCTCAAATCGAAACCATTACAACACATAATCATGCAATCAATTCGTCGATAGCAGACTCCCCCACTTGGCTTAAATCCAGGGAATAAAATATTTGATAACTCACAATAACCATACTCCATTACTGTCATAATACCACAGTGAGATTCAACTCAATCCCCATGAGCTCATGTGACACAAACCATATAATACCTCAAATTATCTGATAAGCTCGCATTCATCCACATGACGGTCCGGTCAACTTTCCCAACCAATCCAAACTCAAATCGCAATACCTATAACCCACTAGTAGAAGGAAACTCTCCACACAACATCATAAGGATCACACATCAGTAGATTTCCCCGCAGGTGATAACCCACCCGCTTGCTTCAAGCTGACATCTCCTTATACCCCGTCACAGCACCACTACTACGTAATTACTTAATCTTCTTAAGTTCGAACTCATCAACAAGACATGCGAATCTAATTCGTTCCACAATTGAAGAACATGAAAGATCTTCCAATACGCTCATAACTCGAGACTATGCGTCACACCAAGATAGAACTCAAGCACCCAATAGTCCTTTTTTGTATATTAAGCAAACTCCTCTCCTCATATTCGAACAATATGAACACATCTCACAATCGCATCATACTCACCACAAAGTCATCCAATCAAAAATTCCACAAATAGGGACACTACCGGACAGATAAGTCTGAAAACACGTGTTCACATCGTCAACATCTCTGTGCTCAAGCTACAGTCAAAACCCTGCCTCATTTCCTCTAGACTAGCCCATCATCAGTACACCTAAATCACATCTCGCACCTCATCCAGGAATCACAAGCCGTCGATGCATAGCTGATACCAAGCACTCATGTGTGCATAAGAATGCATGGAAGGAATTCAAAGGATTACGCTTCAAGCTGAATCGATGCTGCATGTAAGGAAAAAAAGATGGGAAGTATATCCTAAATTCCTTGTAGCCTCCCAAAGATAGGTATGGACGTCATCATACTGATCCGTGAGACTCTACTA
This sequence comes from Nicotiana tabacum, assembly GCF_000715075.1. Lineage (NCBI taxonomy): Eukaryota > Viridiplantae > Streptophyta > Magnoliopsida > Solanales > Solanaceae > Nicotiana > Nicotiana tabacum. The sequence continues at coordinate 47,060,938 of NC_134082.1, read as the reverse complement.
GACACTTGCTCATGATTTGTAGAACCTATGAACCTAGAGCACTGATACCAATCTGTCACTACCCAAAATCTACTAGTCATGATGACACCTAACACAGCCCGCTAGGTAAGCCAACTAATAACTATCCAATTTCAATAATATTAATAAGACAATTAGACAATGGAATTATTTGAATCTTATACAATTCCCAAGGATTGGTAGTACGAATCATGAGCTTCTAAGAATAGAGTTTACAAAGCTGATATGAAGTAAATACATCTTTTGTTTGAAAAGTACATAAATAGAGTTTTATAACTAAGGCTACCATGAACAAGAGGCAGCTACAACAGGGACGCAAGTATACCTTCGAATCTAGCTCCTGTAATGCACAACAACATCGGCATTCGAAATTTGTACGCAATATACAGGAAGTGTAGTGATTACAACCGACCCCATGTACTCAATAAGTAACAAACCTAACCTTAGGTTGAAATTTGTGACGCGTTCGAACATAGGCCGGGTCCAACACCAATAATCAATAGTAGTTCATAATAGTGTAAAGAAAGTATATAAAGAATTAGCTCAAAGATAAAATACTGAGCCTTTTCATAGTTTTCTGAAACAGTTATGCTTTTCAAGTTTGCAAACTGTAACTTTTTTCCAAAAACTTTTCATCAGGTAAATGTTTCATATGCAAATAGCTTGATGAAAGTACATCTCTATGCCTACATGTCAAGATAAGGGTAAAAATCATGAATGTTAACAAAATCGGGCAGCAAAAAGAAAAGGCATCTCTATGTATGTATCTCAAGTACGTATGTCAAAATGCAATGTCTCTCAGTGATGAGCTTATGTACTCACTCTTAGGGTACTCAACCTCACTGTTTCGCATTATCTCACACACACACACACACACACACACACACACACACACACACACACACACACACACACACACACACACACACACACACACACACACACACACACACACATATATATATATATATATATATATATATATATATATATATATATATATATATATACATACATACATACATACATACATACATACATACATACATAGTTGACTACGCTCACTGGTGGTGTGCAGACTCCAGAGGGGCTCCTTCAGCCCAAACGCTATATCACTGTGCCGTGCAGCCCGATCCCATAAAATGTAATCAATATAACATACTGTGGCGTGGACAACTCCCGTGCTATAGTATTAATATAAGAATCTGCACGGATAACTCATGTGCTATAGTATCAGCAACCTCACAATTAGGCCCTCGACCTCACTCAATCATCATTTTCTCTAGTCTCACTCACGGGTTGACAATGTCATGAATCTAGCCCAATAACAATGATATGATGTATCAATAAATAACAATATGACTGAGATATGATATGAATACATAAATATGAGTGAGTACGAAATAGCAATGAAATCAATGAAATGACAGCAAAAAATGACCACTATGGGTCCCAACAGTATCGGCATAAAGCCTAAATCTGATATCTAGCATGATTGACAGCTCAATTACATTTTCACATGGTGAAAACACGGATATCAACAAAGTTGGGCCACTATACCGTACCATGGAAACAACAGAGACACAATTTACAAGGTGCACGCCCACGCACCCACCACCTAGCATATGAGTTACCTCAATAACAATCACACAACACGTAATTCGGGGTTTCATGCCCTCAACACTAAGATTAGAAGAGTTGTTTATCTTGAAAAAGCCAATTCCAATACCAAGCAAACCAAGTGATGCTCTAAAAATTTCATCCCACGCGTAATGACCTCCGAACGGATCAAAACTAGCCAAAAACAACTCAAATACATCAGATAAAGCCCAAGGAATCAATTACAATTGATAAAGATCGAATGCTAAATCAAATCCCAAATCTGGCTAAAAATCACACCCGGACCCACACCTTGGAACCCATCAAAACTCACAAAATCCGACAACCCATTCAATTACAAGTCCAACAATACTAGTTTCACTAAAATATGATTCCAAATCGGTCTTCAAAACTCAAAAATTTATATTAGGAAATTTTAGGCCAAAACCCCCAATTTTCATCTCAAAATACTAATTAATTGATGAAAACACTGATATATTCATTTATATTAACCAAATTTGAGTTAGAATCACCTACCCCGATGAATTTCTTGAAAACCCACAAAACATCATCACAAACCGAGCTCCCTATACGCGGCAAAATCAGAGAGTCCAATTTCTTGCTATTAATTCATTTCAAAAGAACACCTCGAGGCCTCGAGGAAGCAAATCTGTGATCGAGTTCCCTCCTTCGAAGCTCGTCGGTGCCCGACCTAAAGGGAATATCACTCGTGGCTAGCATAAAAATGGGAAGTTCCCAGGGCACGCGGTTAAGTCTGACAGAGCCGGCCTGCCCAGTTTCTGTATCAGGGTGTCGCGTCTAGCTATCCCATCTCCATATCTTTGTAATTAATGCTTTTCGTACTATCTTGTAACTCCCCTCCTATATAAAGGGGATCCTTAACACTTTGTAAAGGGCTGTTATTGCTCCAACTATTTTACACAAGATAAATAACAACTCTCTCTCTCTCTTCTCTCTAACATATCCTCCCGATACTACTGCTATAACTTATTACTTTCATATTTGTTCTTCGTTTATTGATTGTCATTGGCCATAAAGAGCCTCCCTTAATTATATCCTAACTGTTAGCCCTTTCCCGATTATCCCCGATAGCTTGAGCCCGAGCCCCAGCATTAACCTCGAGGCCCCTCATCGGTCGATCCAAGGCCCGAATAGCTAAACCCTCGGTTTGATTATAACTCTACTTTAGCTCACATTTCATCTTTTATCTTCACATATCTAGAATCAACTGCTTTAACAACCAGCAAGAAAATAGATCACGTATTTTTAGAGTCCTTTCAATAAATTTAATTGTTATTACCATTTTCACGGTAAACAGTTTGGCACCCAACATGGGGCTAAAAATAATAGTGATTATTTTATTGCTGGTTTCGTTACACAAAGCAAGTTATCTTTCATACTTTTTCTTGTCCAAGATCTTCGATTTCAGGTTAAAATGTCTGGCTCAGTGAATAGAGTTGAGAACAACAACCTTGAAAACTACGGAGAAAGCGGTGTGGCTGTTCAAATTATTGGCGTCCCTAGCGGATGCGGGTTTGCAAGACGCACAGTTGGTCGACGAAACCTCACACACCGACAGGAGCATACAACATGGCGACCAACAGGAAGCCCAAAAAGCCCCACCTTGGGAAGAACGGGAAGTCATCCTTCATGTTATTTTTGAAATGTTGCAAGCACAACAGTTGGCTATCACTCAGCTGCAAAGCCACCCGAAGACTCCCATCACGGTAGCACCAAGGACTGCTCCCCCAATCGAAGAGATACCTGAGAGATCGAGCAACAATGGATCGATAGCCGAGCTTGCCATTGTGAAAATACTCGAAGACCTCACCAAAAGGATCGAATCGGCCAAGAAAATGATAGCAGCCAACGATAACAAGGTCGAGACCTACAACTTCAGGGTCGACCAAATATCCATCACCAGAAAAAAAAAATGAACTTGGGGATACGTACCCAAAGATGGCTTCACATTCAGTGAGGAAGGCTCGGAAACCTTACCCCAATCTTATAACAACGTATTGGTAACCTCTTTCTTCATTCATTCATTTCAAATAAAACATGCTCTTGTGAATCTAGGTGGCTCGACCAACATTATCAGGTCAAGATTAATAGAGCATCCCGGACTGCAAAACCAAATCGTGCCCGCCTCTCGAATCCTTAATGGATTCAACACGATAATCGAAACAACGAAAGGAGAGACCACTCTCCAAGTCAGCGTGGCCAGCATCGCCCGAAACGCCAAATTCCATGTTATCGAGGGAGACATAAGGTATAATGCCTTATTCGGACGGCCGTGGATACATTGCATGAGAGCAGTACCATCCACTCTTTACCAAATGATGAAATTCCTAGCAAAGCATGGAGTTTAAAACCACCTGTGAGGAACAACACATGGCAAGGGAAGTGTTCGCGGTACGTAACATAGAACCGACACCAATATCTCCACTCTAAAAATAACCAAAGGGTAAACACACTACGCCTTCGGCTAAGCCCGATTAAACACTGCAGAGGACTATACTAAGTCCTCGCTCCAAACAATAGGGACACATCAGACCTCGGGACATCGCCGACGCATCCCACGATAAGGTAATACCAGCCCCCCTTTTTTATTATTTTACACTAACCCATATGCAGGCACCCAGTCAGAGCAGTCGAAAGTGCTAACCCAACCCGAAGATCTCAAGGCCTTAAAGACATCTGTTGCACTCTTTTCCTTCGGCTGAGCTTTTGTCCTGAAGAGGTTTTCACCGGCAAGGTTTTAAACGAGGCAACATCCACACGCCACCTAAGGAAGATACGATAGGCGTACAAGGCTTATTTTGCAATCGACCCCGAACAATGGAGGACGCCCCCTCGAGAGGTCATCCACGCGGAAAAACCAAGGAACGACGAACAAGGTTCCTATAGGAAATGTTGTACCGAGCCAAATGGTCAAATGAACCGTGTCCGCATAAGACGAACTCACAACAGCAAAATGACATATACTTATGCCAGGAAATCAAAGAATATCTTTCGCCAAACCATCTCGTACTCCAAAGGAAACTCAACATTTTCACGGTAAATGTCTTTCCACCGAGAACTGTTACATCCTGCATTTTCATACGTTAAAAGTTTCGCCTTCGTTACCGACGTAGAATCAGGGATGAGATTATCTTAACGTTAACGTATTAACAAGCGATAAATAAGTGTTATGAGGGATAAAGGGGTACACGGATTAACGAAAACAAGTTTCGTTGAAAGTGGACAATTTGGAATTAAATACGGGTCGAGCAATAATACCTGATAATTATGAACTAGTACCATGAAAGGTACCACGTGACCATGGTAGTATAATATATAAAGTATATATGAAGTATTTTGAAAAATAAATAGAATTTTAAGCAATTTGTGGTAATTTTTAAATTATGCGGGTAATTAATTAATTACCGGATAACGAGACATTATCTGGTTAACTAATAAGCGTATAAAAATAATCAAAATCCCACCCCCACCCCACGTGGCAAAAAGTCACAACCTTGGGAGATGACTAAGTAAGTCATTAATGCCAAATGGCTAAATTTGGAATGTAACTGAGATATTGGCTACATGATAAGTCTTAGCAAAATAAGACTTTTGGAATAAATCTTGAAACTTAGAAGCAATTCAAAAGATACAATCTGCAAAGTAGACTTCATTTCAAAAACATTAGAACATAAGCATATTAAAAGCTTCACCAAAACAATTTTATCCAAGTTCCACACAATTCCAACAAAAACGTTGGAACAGAGTCAAGAGCTTCTTCCGATTACATATATTCTGTCAAGAATTCATTCCAATTTCAAATCCAAATATAAGTTCCTTTCAAGAATTTCGCAGGAACAAGTATGTTAAGGCCCTCCCTTCTTTCTTTTGGCATGGTCCAAATTATACTAAAGAAACGAACAAATATACAGTTTCTATAAATTACTCTATTTATAGAAATAGTAGGGTGTCTATATTTTTGATTCCCCATGAGAATTATTATTATTCTCTGTTCATGGGTCTCAGAATAATACGTAGTTGGAAAAGTCTATCCCGAAAGAATATCGAGATTATTATGTATTTTCCATGCATTTCACTCATGTATACATGTGCACTGACCCATGACCAGATGGCGTTATTTAATCGTATATATGTATGTATATGTATATGGTATATAGGAAAAGGTTATGGCATTATATACGCACTACCACCGGATCAGCTGGTATATGATGATGATATTGCCCACAGTGGCTAAAATATGATTCAAACGATGTTATATACGCTTATACATGTATGTATTCAAATGACGTTATATATGCGTATATATGTATGTATTCAAACGACATTATATGTGCGTATATATGTATGTATATATATGTATATGGGATATGGAAAAGGTTATGGCGTTATATACGCACCACCACCTGACAGCTGGTATATGTTGATAATATTGCCCACATCAGCCGAGATGATATGATGGGATGCCCTTAGTGGCTTGATGATATTATGTACATCCATACCTATGCATGGAATGACATTTACACGCATGTGCATGCCGTTATAAACGTTTCAAAATTTACAAAGTTATTCAGATTTAAAGATGTGTTTTAGTATTCCGTGTTTCATCTATGTCTTTTACGTACTAATTTCCATGCCTTACATACTCAGTACATTTTTCATACTGATGCCGTATTCCATGAGGCCTACGTTTCATGCTCGCAGGTGCAGGTAGGCAAGCTAACGGTCCTCCTTCTTAGGATCCCTGATCAGCGAGAGTTGGCATGCTCCATTTGATCCGTAGCTGCTTTTGATATTGGTACGATACGTTTGTACATATATATGTATATGAGTATGACGTGGCTCAGTCCCGTCTTTCTACAGTTATGTTTCTGTTAGAGGTCTGTAGACAGTATGTCAAGTTGGGTTGTACGTGGCCTTTTCGGCTTTCAGTTTTTGATGTATAGTTGTCTGTAGCAGCCTTGCTGGCTCGCCCACTATATTCTGCCTGTATACGTACATATGCCTTGATGACAGACTTCTTTCACGTATGTTAATTTTATAATGCAGCAGATGTTATTCACGTTCATATTTTAGACGCATGCTTAGGGGTATTTGGCAAATAGGACTCAGGCGCCCGTCGCGGCCCATCTATTTTGGTCATGACAAAAGTGGTATCAGAGCAGTTCTGTCCTAGGGTGTCTACAGACTGTGTCTAATAGAGTCTTGTTTATGGGTGTGTCGTGCACCACACTTATAAACATGAGGCTACAGGACATATAGGATGTTATCCTCTCTTTTTTATCTCAGATCGTGCAATACAAGAATTCATGTTCCTAACGATATGTTATATTTTCAGTAATGCCTCCAAAGAGTAAGGCTGCCCAGAAGGGAAAGTCTATGGCTGGTGAGACTACTAGTGGAGCGCCATGAGTTACCAGGGCTCGGGGAGAATCTCATGGTGAGGTTCCATCTCAGACTTCACATACCCCGCCGTTTCCAGAAGAGCTCCGAAGGGCACCATCTCCAGCACCCGCCCCTGTATATTCAGCACCTCAGCAGGATACGCCGGGTCAGGAAATGAGAGATGTTGTTCAGTTATTAACCCGATTAGTAGCCGCACAGGCTCGACGTCGGGAATCAGGTATTGGTCATACAGATAGGTCTGTGAGCACGAGGATTTGTGACTTTATTAATTTAGACCCTTTGGTATTCACTGGAGCAGACCCGAATGAGGACCCTCAAGTATTTATTGATAGAGTGCAGAGGATGTTACGGGTAATGAAGGCCACTGATACTGAGTCAGTTGAGCTAGCTTCCTATAGACTCTGAGATGTTGCAGTTAATTGGTATGAGTCTTGGGAATTGTCCATAGGTTAGAATGCCCTCCAGCGGTATGGCAGGAGTTTACAGAAGCTTTTCTTCGTCATTTTCTGCCACCAGAGCTTAGACGAGTGTAAGGCCCCGTGAATTTCCTACTCAGAACCCCAAAGCCCGTGCTGCCAAGTTATGAGAATGTGTTAGGATTTATAAAAAATCTTCGCGGCGAGTTTGGACCCCTTTGGATTGAATAGTGAATTAAAAAGTCAAGAAATAATATTTTCGAGAAAAGTGCGATTTTGCGGTCGAGAATGCGGACGCATATCAGGTATGCGGACCACATAGGGGGCATAGTCACAGCAATGTGAGTCAGTGTGTTTGTCAAATTTGAGGTTAAATATGCGGTCCATTGTGCGATCGCATAACCGATATGCGGTCCGCATAGTCATCGCATAATTTCCTTGGAATTTTGTAAGGAGCAGTTCTGCGGTGCATTATGCGCCGCAGAACGGGTATGCGGACCTCATTTTTGCCGCATACCCAAATAGAATATTCAGATTTTGGGAGCACTTTTGCGGTCCATTCTGTGGGTCACATTTCCACTTTGCGATTGCAAATGCGATCGTAGACCTGACTCGGGGCTCCAATTTTCTAAATTTTAAACCCGACCCCTTATCAATATATTCGGTGTTATGGCTCATTTTGAGCATTTTTCCTTATGCTTTTAGAGAGAGAGAGAGAGAGAGTCTTAGAGAGGGAAGTGCTTCCCATCAAATTACTCCATGAAACCTTGCCAAATCTTTGAAGATAATCAAGTGAGGGCACCTAAATCTTCATCCCAAGAGGTAAGACTTCATACCTCAGCTCTTATTCCTATGCTTAGCAATAAGGGATCACTAGTGAAGTAATTCATGGGTATAAGAATGAATTTGTTGCATGCATATCACACCATAGAATATTGGGAGGTAGTGAACTAAAAAGAAAGCAATTGGGTTATAAAATGATAGAAATTTCTCTCAAAAGGGCCTAAGATCACAATGCACCCTTAGTGTTTGATAGTATGCTCAAAACAAGCTAGAATCTCAATCTCGTCTCTAATTCTCGGTTTAATTTGTAATCCTTACACAATAGATCGAAGTGCTAAAAGTTCCGAAATTTTGTAAGGAATAAGGAAAGCTTTATTGAGGTATGTATGGCTAAAACCCCTTCTTTTAGAAATTGAGCTTCATCGTTGGTTATGTGAGTACGGTAAGATTAAATTGAATTGTTGTATTGATTGCTATTTCGCTTGACTTGGTGTTGCAACCTTATATGCGTGGAAATTGTGTCTCAAATTGATCAACGTGCTATTCTTGATAATTTGAAAAGGTGCAAGGACTATGAATCATGTATCAAAATGCTTAGACCTTAGATTGAAATTGAAGTGCGTTGTTGTGCCATTTACATGAAGTCTCATCTACGCCTACAACCTTATTTGCTCTTGTGTGCCATACTCTCTTGAATTACAAACCTAATGTTGAAAATGGGAACAATGTGAAACGTGAATTGTGGAATGTGAAAATTGTGGCCCCAAGTGCCGGTAAACTAATACATGTATAACCAAAGATTGGAGTGAGATGAATAATGAAAAATGGTAATGCCTCGGTAAGTCGGCCTAGCTAGTCGGGCTGTGATCGGATGCTATGACATATACACATAGCGATTATGCATTGATGATTGAAACTGGAATGTGTGAATAGAATATTGGTAACATCTCTGGGAGACGGCCTAGCCGATCGGGTCGAGATCGTACTCCGCTCAAGATAGCGGTGGTAATGTGAATGATGTGGAATAATTTGAAATGCCCGACTAAAGGCTATGGAAAAATGGTGTGAAGGTTGTGTAATTCTTTTATATTGATAATGTTGTGATCGTTTAAAGCTTTGGGGTGATACGTGTTATTTCTTTTTATGTATATGAAAGTTCTTTCAAATTTTATGGTGCTTAGTTATACATACTAGTACTATTCCATGGTACTAACGTCCCTTTTGCCGGGGCGCTACATTTTTTTAAATGAATGTAGGTGGCTCCATAGCAGATAGTGCCGATCGTGTGTAGCGAAGCATCCCTCTTCTCAAGATCTTGGTGAGTCCCTTTCTCCTTCAAGGGGCTATACTACATATCTTTGTATTGTGGACTTTCACTTCTGAGGTATAGCCGGGGCCTTGTTGCCGGTGTTGTCAAACTCATCTCTTGTATCCTAGAGGCTCCGTAGAAATATTTGTGGGTTATGTACGGGGGTTGGATGGGTCTACGAACCATGTTGTAATTCTAAACTTATGTTGCCTATAAATTGTAACTATATTGGGATCTTGGAAACTAACTCATCTATGGTTTAATGTGGTGTTTAAAGTGAACTATCAATGTAGAATGTGTTGTCTTTCCCCGTCTAAATGGATAAACAAAAGTATGGTTTCTTTATTCATATCAAGGTGGGTAGGAAGTGTATGGTAAGGCTTGCTTAGTTGGGTTCACTCGATTGAGCGCCGGTCGCGCCTCCCGAGGTTGGGCCGTGACAAAACTGCTCTCAGAGCCTAAGGTTTTGAAGTGTCATAGGATGTCTCGGAGCCGTGCCTAGTAGAGTCATTCTTATCGGTGTATAGTCGACCACATCTATAAGTTGGAGGATACTTGGGAATTTAGGAATAACACCCTTCTTTGATGTTCTGGATCGTGCGGTGAAACTGTGCCTCTCTAATTAGTGCAATGGTCTATCTTTCAGTAAATGGCACCTAAGAAGAAAGCTAGAATTAGCCAAGGAGCCAATGCCACCTCCGGAGTGGCTGATGATTCACTACTTGATACTGTGGATGAGGGTAGCCACCCTGCTATCGCTTTGCCTAATTCTTCTACTCCAGAGCAGACCACCCCAGTTCCCACACCCGTGGAGGGTACCACCATCCCTCCCATTGATACTCCTGTCCCGCCTCATATCGCCAGTGTGCCAACTCAACTTCCTTCTACTATCAAAGGAGCCCAAGGGACCTACCCTCATTCGGAGCATTCTGGAGCCTAGCTCTATGAAGGAGTAGCTCATACCTTATCCTGCCAAAGGCGTGCAAAAGAAAAACTCGATAAGGAAGGGAAGACGTGAGATTCGGAAGGCCTATGCCTAAGCTCACCACAATGTAAAGTCGGCGGACTTCCTCGAAGGCCGAGCACACCTCTGTTAATCTAGTTCCCTCGGCCCTAGAAGAATTAGGCCCCGTCGAAGCATGATCGCTCGGAGGAACCACCTCTCCAGAACCGGAAACTTCGAGTGCAGCAGGCTCAGACAATGTTTTCTCCTCAAAGACTCGGCCTCATTTATTATTGTCGTCCTTTGGCTCGGAAGCTGGCAACCCCTCCCTTTCTCCGGAGGAGCACAACCTCGCTCTTGGAGACCTTCCAATACCTACGACCGCAAGATTAATACATGAAAAGGGGAAAATGTCTTCCCAAATGTACAAGATACAACGTAAAGTAGCGTACACACATACCATGATATTTTGCTTCCCATCTGTCCTGGAACACGTCTCGCCACCTATGCTCGCCACAAGTCAAATAGGCTGCCAACTTTCGGACCCAACCAGGCAGATCAGGAACTTCGTCCAGTGCCCGCAAAATTGCTGCAGAAATGGAGGAAAATAGGATTACTAAACTAGTATCCACCACGAGCATATCTGAGAAAGCACGAGACTCTTCACTCATGCGTATAATTC